>NC_140077.1:20611784-21211784 GCF_964194135.1 Talpa europaea | reverse complement strand
AAGACCTGTAGTCACCAGATATACACACGGTAATACACTTCACTCTAGGATTGCTCCTCTGCCTCCAGCCAGAGTTTATTCTCTCTCTCTCTCTCTTTTTTTGTGGCATCATCACCAGCTTAGTTCCCTGTTGTCCTAATCTAAAACAGATTACAAGAATCAGTTACATGGGGGAAGGGGACCAGTGATGGTAGCTGTAAGGGGGGATGGTTACCAGACAGGGGTGAGAAGACAAAAACCTGCACAAAGAAGGCAGTGGGCCAGGGGTTAATTCTCAGAGCTATTCAGAGCCTCATGTCCGTTGTTGTTTGGTTTTGCACCTAGGAAGAAATTAAAAAGAAAAAAAAGGATTCTGGGACTACGAAAGACTATCCCAAGTCCTGGCTGGTCAAGGCTCTCTTCAAAACCTTCTATGTAACCCTCCTGAAATCGTTCCTGCTAAAGCTAGTTCATGACCTCTTCATGTTTCTGAATCCTCAGCTGCTGAAGTGAGTCCCAGGCCTCCCATGCCTCTTTCCTCTTTGCACCTGGTGTATACAGCAGAGGCTTAGGATTACATTATTTCTAAATGCTCATAAATTTTTTTCACCTTGCAGCACTGTGTTCATGAAAAGCACAGGGCAGTTTTCTAGGTCTAAGAGGAGATGTCCATTAGCCTTCTTCTTTCCTACATCCCTCCACTCAAAGGATGACAGACACTTCTTAGAGCCTCTTTCTTGTCCCATATTCCTGCTGTGAGCTGAGCCATGCCCAGGAACTGGGCAGCAGTTCTAGGAGGTCTACCTAGTGTCTGTAACCACATCCTCCACATCACAGTATGGGGAGGGCAGAGGTTCAGGTTAATCACAAGTGATTACAGTCTGTGGGGATCTTTGGGATGAATTGCCCTCCCAGGGAAGTCTTTCTAACTAAGTCTTTCACCAGGGGTTGGGGGAAGACATTGCAACAGCAGCTTTGGAGAGCATTTCTTTCATTGTACCTTCTCACAGCCCGCGTCATCCCTTAGCTCTTGCTGCCCATTTCCAAGCAAAAATAAGGTCTCCCAGAGGCATTAGGTGTTTCTGATCACCTCTGTTACCTACAGGGTAAGGGTTGGGTAGCTGGCTGTTCCTCGGCAGAGTGAGGAACACCACTTACTTGGTCTTGCTCTGGCAGATTGCTGATCTCCTTCGCAAATGACCGTGACACATACCTGTGGAAGGGCTACCTCTATTCAATCCTCTTATTTGCTGTGGCCCTCATCCAGTCTCTCTGCCTTCAGAGGTACTTTCAGCTGTGCTTCATGCTTGGTGCAAATGTACGGACAACCATCTTGGCGTCTGTGTACAAGAAGGTAAGAGGACTATGTCAGTATCACCAAAGATAGTACCCTTTCAAATGTGAGCATTTATTCCAAGATTAGAGGAAAATCTGTTGGAAATGATAATTGACTTCAATACATGATTTTGACTAACCACACAGCCTTCCTAGAGCTTTCTTTGGAAATCAAAATATGAAAAATGTGAACTTAGGTATAGGGTGTGTGCGTGTGTGTGTGTGTGTATTGGGGGGAGGGTGCCATCCAGGGAAAAGCTGGCAAGTCATTCTGCTGCCAGGACCTTCCTTTCAGCTTCAAAGACTTACACACCTCTTCCTGCCTCTTGAGACCAGGTAAGAATGGCTTGAGAAAGAATGTGAAATCAGAAAAGAAGCTGGCAAAGGGCAGGCTCTCAAAACCACCAAAATTCAAACCAAATATTAGATGATACTGTACTCAGAAGACCTGGTGCATTCACCTGTTACCATTTTCCATGGCCTGGAATGTTCGTGGGCCAGGCCTCCATCTCCACACGCAACTCCTCTTTCTAGTCTTTTGTGGCTGACCAGCCCCTCCCCTAGCTGACTCCTTTTTTCAACATGCAAATACATTCGCTGTGGCCACTGAGTTCTGCAGATGTGACAACTTTTCCAGTCTCTCAAGATGAATTTTTTGGTCTTCCCTCTGATGTCTTGTTTTATGGTTTCCCTTTATGGCTTTTAACTGTGTTTCCTTTATATCCTAGATACCAACGCAAAGTCTCATTCTGTCCCTTAAGAAAGGGACATCAATTATATCTCAAATTTTTAATAAATTAAATGGAAGAAAAATTAAAATAGAATAGAGTGATGATAAGCCTGAGGAGCAAATTCACACAGGAGGGGTAGGACTTTTTGTAGGAAGAATATCACCCAGTTGTCCTTTCTTCCTCTTTTCCTTCCACCACTGCAGCATGCCCACTGTCCTGTCCTGTCTGGCACATTTCCTGGTTTTCTCCCTTGCTTTCCCCTCCAAAACACCAGTCTTTGTCCCTGAGTAAATGTTGACTCATCAGTAACAGAGAGGTCACCCAATTACCTTTAGATCAAAAGGCTGGTCAAGACCTTTAAACTCTAAGCTTCTCTCACACTGGAATTTGTCTTCTCCTAAATTAATTTTTAAGCCTCTTATTCCTTCTGGAGATAATTGGATTTCTGCCTGTTTGCAGGATATGAGGTCACTAACAGCTGCCGCAATCATTTCTACCAACTTACACTTTCACAATTGTGATGGTTCACTCACATTATTTTCATTCTAAATATATTCTAGGCTTTACAACCATTATAGTCCATAGAGTTTGCATTATAGTCCATAGAACCTTTGCTGGGGCCTTCCTTTAAATAGCTGTTGCCTCTGAAAAGGAATTTAAAAATGAGTAATTTTGTATGTCTAAGCAATGCTTCATTTATAAAATGTTATGAAACATTTTTCACATGCACTATCAATTCACAGCCCTGTGAATGAAGTCTATTATGCCTATTTTGTAGAGAAGTAAGACTTAGATCATTTTAATGCCTACAGTCACATAGGCTGAACATGCCTCCAGACAAAGGCTATTAGTACTAAGTCAATAACTCTTCAACCTTGTAGGTTTATTGAGAAAAGAATAGTAATTAATTTGATATTACTATTAGATATTACTTCTTTTGTTGTTACTGCTTTTCTATACTAAAGGGGAGGCATAGGTTTCCTCTAGAACCTTGGTGGCCTAACATGTTAGGAAATTTCCCTCTTTTTACTGCACAACCAAGGATTCTTTTATGTTTTTATTTTTTTATTTTTAAAGATTTTATTTATTGATACATGCAAGAACTGGGGTACAGGCCAGAGTTGTGGGGGGTGAGAGAGTTCACCAGGAACAGAGTGGGGAACAGAACAGGCAGATCAACTGAAATACACTGCTGAGGGGAGCAGCGGGCGAGTCAGGAGAGGTCTGCTGTGCCATGTGGGTTTCTCCCTGCCTGGGGATCAAACTCATGCTGCAGTGGCTGTGGCGAGCTTCATAGGTTGCGTCTTAACCCCTTGCGCCACCAGAGAGGCCCTGGTATGTTTTTAAAAAGAGTGTATTTGTGCATTAACATGACACTAGTGCTGCTAGGAAGAGGAGAGGTGGGTGTCTTGGGCCACTGTCTTTGTGAGAATTAGAATAAGGGTGTCTTTCTTCTGGGGGAATGCAATCTACTCCAATGGTAGATGCAATCTATTCCAACAGTAGGCACAGTGCAGGCTGCTTTCCGTGCCCCTTTCCAAATCCCTCGGCTGAGGCATTTGTGTAAGGCATTATTGTCAGTGACACATCTGTGGATATCAGTCTTGTGATCTCTCTAACATGAGAACTAAAGACCCACACTACAAGATTCAGGCATCTAAATATTGACTACAAACTCCTGATAATAAACAAGTCATTTTACTTCAGGTGCATGGAGCCTGCAGCTTTCCTATCCATTTTATTTTATTTTTTTTTAAAGATTTATTTATTTATTTATTTATTTATTTATTTATTTATTTATTTATTTATTTATATAAGCACTGGGTACAGTCAGAGGCATGGGAGGGAGAGAGAATTCACCAGAGCCAGAGTGGGGAGCAGAACAGGCAGAATGATGAAGTACACTGCTGAGGGGAGCAGCGGGCGGCAGGAGAGGTCTGCCACGCCATGTGGGACCCTCGCTGGTGGCCAGGGATCGAACCGGCGCTGCAGAGGCTGCGACCAGCTTCGCAACCCAGCCCTCAACCACTGCGCCACCGGGGAGGCCCTTTCCTATCCATTTTAAATCTCTGTCTTTGTGGGGAACCTCCTCATAAGAGTATGACTCCAAAATAACATTGTTGAATCAAAAGTCTGCAAGGCCAAGATCAATGCACACGTTCCCCTTCATCCTTCCTTCTTCAGTATTTGATCTCTGCTGCATGCCACATAGTCAGTAGTGAAATGGACAGATGTAGACCCTGTCTGCCAGAGTTTACATCTGGTAGAGAAATAGAACAACTAGACAGTTACAGTTTACTGTGACAAGCACAATGGTGGACACAGGATGTTATGGGAATATACAAAACGGTTATTTCACCCAGCTTGAACTCAGGGATGTCCTCTTCTAGCTAAGCTGACACTAAAGCATAAATAAGAGTTTTCTGTTTGAAGAGGTGTATATGTGTGGTTGAGCAAGGAGAGTATAACAGGAAAGAGTCATCAAGGATGAGAAAACACTGCAAGATTTGGGGCCGAGGAGGCCCAGTTTCTGGGAGAATTTGTGCCCATGTAGAATCCATCCTTCTCCTGTGTTCTCACTTCCTGAGTTTCCCTTTTTACCCCCCAGTATCCTTGGCCTTGTCTTTTTCTTTAGGCACTGACCCTCTCCAACCAGGCCAGGAGGCAGTACACCATTGGAGAGACAGTGAACTTGATGTCTGTGGATGCCCAGAAGCTCATGGATGTGACCGGCTACCTCCACTTATTATGGTCAAATGTTCTGCAAATCACCTTATCCATCTACTTCTTATGGACAGAGTTGGGACCCTCTGTGTTAGCAGGAGTTGGGATTATGGTGCTTCTAATCCCAATTAATGGCGTACTTGTCGCCAAGAATAGGGCTATTCAGGTAAAAAAGGAGTATCACCTGGGGATGGGTATATATAAACCTTCTTCAAAGTCTAAAGTCTTTTGCTTGCTCTATTTTCTCTTTTTTAAAAGATGTTTGTTTGTTTATTTATTTATTTATTTATTTATTTATTTATTTATTTATTTATGCATAGAAGAGCTGGGATGTAGGCCAGAGGTACAGGGAGGTGAGAGGATTCACCAGAGACAGAGTGGGGAACAGAACAAGCAGATTTCTATTATAACTCTTGATGGGAGTTTGGGCAAGACAAAGTTGGTGGAAGAATTTTCACCATTCCAGCTGAAATTGGCTTTCTCTCCCCATCCATCTTCTGACTGCTCTTAGGGTTTATATGATCTATCTTCATTCATGTTAGAGGGAAAAGTCTAATTGGAGAGGGAGAGACCTGCAGATAGTTATCTGCACCCTGCTCTGCAGGGCTGCTCTTAGAACAGGATTATTGGCCCATTTTTCCCATCATAACAACACAAAACAACCAAGTGGAACAGTCACATGAGTGACCCAAACATTAAGCCTAAATTCTGGCATTCAGTCCTGCTACATGTGGAATCCTCAGCTCTGCCAGAAACCATAGGCAGGGTGAGTGAGGTTGATAATGTATGTGATTTGCTCATTTACTCATATTGTATTTATTTACAATTATTTTTTAAATGTTTATTGCACATCCTGCTTTTCTGGGAACATAGCAGAAAATTAGATAAGACTCTTCTGTCATGGATCTTACATATTACTTGAGGAGCAAAGTCAGGACATAAACGAAAGCAAAGAAAAAAATCAGGTCATGATAAATTCTTGCAGAGAATTAAAGAGGGTGATGTGATAGTGAGTACTGGGTGGTTGTTCTAGATTATGTGGTCAACAAAGACCTCTGTGAGGAGGGGACATTTTAACTGAGCTGAGAACACAAGCCTGACAGTGAAGGAACAAGCCCTTGACAGGGTGGGGGAAGAGAAACCTGGAAAGAAGGCACAGCCAGGCCACTGTAGGGGAAGAAATGAGCTTGGCAAGTTTAA
This sequence comes from Talpa europaea, assembly GCF_964194135.1. Taxonomy (NCBI): domain Eukaryota; kingdom Metazoa; phylum Chordata; class Mammalia; order Eulipotyphla; family Talpidae; genus Talpa; species Talpa europaea. The sequence goes on along the minus strand of NC_140077.1, from coordinate 21,205,815 downwards.
GGATCAGAAAGGAGGTGGGAGGCAGGACTGGGTGGGCAGAGGAGAGGGGGAAGAGGCATCCCATCACTGGGTTCTTTAAGAGACAGCACAAGTGCCACAACAACATAGCCCAAGTCTAGACCCTCTCACATGGAAACGTGTTTTGTTTTTGTTTTGCTTTTTCCTGGCAGGTAAAAAATATGAAGAATAAAGACAAACGTTTAAAGATCATGAATGAGGTTCTCAATGGAATTAAGGTGAGAAGCCAAGCTCAGGTGGGCCTCTGTGTGCAGATAATGGCAGGCTGTGTCTTGGCCTGACTGGGCCTGGGTGAGTTCGTGGATTTCTGCTTCTGGGCCTGTGGTTTATCCCTCGGCTCCTGATTTTCTGGAACTGCATAAAGAAGAATTATCTTTAATCAACTAGGTCACCCTAAAATAAAGTGTGTACAAAATAGCTTGCTTCTTTCTCTCTGTTTACTAGCTTTCAAAATAATGCATTTCATTCTCCAAATGTGGCCAATAAGTTCTTTCTAATATATATTTATATCTCAATCTCATATATATCATATTATATATAATAGATATTAGGTATTAGATATATATCTAACATATATGTGTGCATGTTATTTTGAAATCATGGATTTTTTTTAAAAGATTTATTTATTTATACAAGCACTGGGTATAGTCAGAAGCGCGGGAGGGTAAGAATTCACCAGAGCCAGAGCGGGGAGCAGAACAAGCAGACTTGATGATATACACTGTTGAGGGGAGCAGCGGGAGGGCAGGAGAGGTCTGCATGCCATGTGGGACCCTTGCTGGCAGCCCAGGGATCGAACCGGGGATCGAACCAGCGCTGCAGAGGCTGCGGGCAGCTTCGCAGCCCAGCGCTCAACCGCTGCGCCACCAGGGGAGGCCCTTGAATTCATGGATTTTAACATGACTGTAAGCTTCTTGAAAATAAGACAGGTGCCCCTTTTAACTACCTGATAATTGCTCCACATAGAATTCTGATATGCCTGTTCTGCTAATGTGGCAAAATAAAAAGATAGATCTGGTTTTCAGGCTTAGCTCTAACTATTTGCTAGTTCAGTAACTTTAGGCAAGTTATTTAGCATCCTCAGCTTCTATTTTTTCATTTTGCTAAAATAGATATACAAAAGCAGAGAATGAACTCTCCCTGGTTTGTGCAGAACTTTCCCAGCTTAGGTCTGAAAGTCCTGAGTCCTGGGCAAGCCTTTAGTCTCCAGCAATCTGAGACCACTGGTCACACTAATATTAAAAGGGTTAAGATAGTGTATGTAAACACTTCATACATAGTAGGTGGCTAACTATTATATGCTACCTTTCTGTAATCACACTTTGTATTCCTGATATTCACCCCCTAAATTTTGGGGACCATACCCCATTGGGTGGGTGAGATGCCTCAGGGCAGCAGTATGAGCTGTGCAAGCTGTACTCTTCTCTATCCTATCAGATCCTGAAATATTTTGCCTGGGAACCATCATTCAAAACACAAGTCTACGACATTCGGAAGAAAGAGCTCAAGAACCTGCTGAGATTTGGTCAGATGCAAGCTGTGATGATGTTTCTCTTATACTTAACTCCTGTCCTGGTGAGTGACAGGAGTCACGGGCTGGTTCAGCTTCCTGAAGAGGAAGGTCTCTTCTAGATGGACTCCCAGCATCTCTAAGCCTGACCCCCAAATCCTGGAAACTCCGCCCCCCTCTTCAACTCCCCAAGCTGCTATTTCTACCTTGTGCTCTCCACTCTAGTTTTGCCCCCAGGTACAATTTGTTGTACAAATTGTACAGCCCAGTCGCTCTGTACAGCCTAGAGTGACTTTTCAGGACATTCAGTGTGAGTATGGCATCCAAGAATGGCCTGAATAGGAGAGCTTCTATCTCTGGGTGAAAGCAGGGTGGATCTAGTGGAGGGAACATTGATATAGGAGCCAGAAGACCTGAGCTCTGGTCCCAGCAGTCCCATTTATTGACCTTGTGACCTTGGGCAAGATATTTCCTTCTCCTCTGGGCTCAGTTTTCTCATCATTAACTTGAAGTTGTTGTAATAATCACAAAGGCTCCCTCAACTCTGATGTATTGTGTTCCTGAGAATGAGAGGACAGCAGCTTGAGCCCTTTCAGCAAAAAATTGCTCATGTCTTTGCTTTTCCAGGTGTCTGTGACCACATTTTCAGTGTATGTCCTGGTGGACAGCAATAACGTCTTGGACGCAGAGAAGGCCTTCACCTCCATCACCCTCTTCAACATTCTGCGTTTCCCCCTGAGCATGCTTCCCATGGTAATCACATCCATGATCCAGGTAGGTAGCAACTCTCACTGCCAGCTGACTCACGCCTTGGATTCCAGAACAACTGGCCTATCAGATCTCATTTCTAGTTTCTGCTGGTGAACTCTCAGTTAGGGGATTTGTTTGGTCTCTGGAGAATAACAGCTTGAACTAGTAAAATCTCAATTTCTGTGAGCTCCAGTTTATCTGTTAAGTGAGGATGATCATACCAATCTCTTCTATCTCACAGGGAGGCAAAGCTAATGAAAGTGTTTGCTGAGATTATGATGATTAACCCCAGGACTTGGAATGTTTCTAAACCCTACTTTCCCTGACATTTCCCAAGATGCTTGAGGTTTTTATATAGCATCAGAGAAATATAGCATAAAGGGAGAAAAAAAAACCCTCTTTTTTCATGAAGCTTTGTGGTAGCAAAACTAATGCAGTTTGGAAGCCTCATGGTGTCAGAAGATGAGTTTAGAGTTCAGGAAGCCTTGGATGGGCCAGAGGGAGTGTCTGAGGCCTGAAAACTGAGCACAGTCGTGTTGAGGGGACCCAGTTACAGCCTCAGGAGGAAGATCACAGGGCAGGTGGCCAACTGATGAGGCAGCTATGCTGACAGAGTATGGTGATTTGCATCTGCATTCGTCCCGGGGTGGCCGACTTCAGACAGCTCAGACCAAAGGAAGAACCAGGGTTCAGGAGAAGGCCTCCATGCCCGGGAAGCTGTTAGGAAAGGCTGAGTGACTTGACTGGTAAAGAAATAACATCCTCTTTTTAGATTCAAACCATTTTCACAAAGATAACAAAGGTAAGGCCAACAAAGTTGTCAGCTCCCCGTGTTACAAGATAATGAGGACCAAGCAAAAACGGTAGACAATGATGTAGCACTGGCAGTGGGCACTCTGTTTCTGGGAACAGATCTGCACAGCAGCTCAGTAGGCTTACAGTCTGCAGTTCTACACTAAGCAAGGACAAGGCCAAAAGCCCAGTACTTGCGCAAAACCCAGGTAGCACTGAAAAGACATGCTGTAACAGCCTCCCTGGAAGATAGGGAGGCAGGGGAGAAACGGCCCTGTTAAAGCAGTAGGAAATCCTCCCAGTCCTTATGTCCAGGAGGACCGCGGCGTCTGCCAAAACTTAGGCCAGCTGGATTGCGTGGCCTCTGTGCAGGTGTGCTAGGTCCCTGTGGTGCCGTGACCACTTCCTCTACCGAGGGCCCCAGCAGTTACTTGGCCAGGACACTGGCTGGGATGTCAAGGTGTGGACTCAGTTAAAGCAAAGCATGCCGGGGATCCAGCTTCCTGAACCAGAGAGAAGTTAGGCTTTTGTCTTAGAGAAAGACAGTAGATGGTTTCTGAACCTAGATCCAAAGATTGGAGAGACAGCAATAGAGTTGGCCCCCACCCCGAGTTTTCTGAGGGGCTAAAGCAGAGCATCTTAATTTCCATCTGACTAGAGTGGGATGGCTCCCAGGGCTGAGGGGAGGCCCTGTCTGTGGTCAGGTTGGGACAGAACAGCCATGGAAAATGGCAAATTATGGGCAAGAAGCCAGGTGGGTTCACTATGTGTGTCCATATCAAAGGCTGATAATAAAGTCAAAATCCTCTTTTTGTTTGTGCTTTTTATGGCATGTTTACTTTTCAGCAACTTTGTGTCATCTCTAGGCCAGTGTTTCTGTAGAACGGTTAGAGAAGTACTTGGGAGGGGATGAATTGGACACATCTGCCATTCGGCGTGACTGCCATTCTGGTGAGTGAATTTGGAAGCTGCTTCCCAAAGTTACTGACAGTGCTGCACCAAACCTTTAATGTCCAAGAGCTCAGCAGCATCAGACTGATTGGAAGGGAGAGCTAGGAGATTTATCATCAACCTATATTTGCATAATAAGCATACTGTTTTTACTGAAGTTGAGTTTTCACTTAGAAGAGATTGCTAAATGAGCTGGATAGACAGCTATTCTGTGGGTAAGCAGGGAATCCTGCAAAGGCTCTAGAAAGAAGAAGCCAGGATGAAGCCAAACATGTAGAATTGGGAAGGCTGGCTGGAGTGAAAGAATATGCAGATTCTGGAGGTTCAAGGTTTGGGGGAATCCACAGCCAGAGGAGCGGTGGGATCTGGAATCCAGGGCAGGAGTGGTTGCGTTTATAAGGGAGAAAGAATTTATACCGGGACACTAGGCAACAGAGGGACTGGAAATATACTCAGAGAGACTATAAGACAGGAATCCAGGCTGCCAACAGGTTTGGGATTCCTGAGTCAAAAATGACTTCCCAGGCAGGCAACTTCTGCTGTCACCCTAGGAGCTTTTGATTGCCTTCTGTTAGCACAGGAGCCAGCACCTAACAGAAGGTGTCTTGGGATCTGCTAGGTTGTGTAGGGGGACACATGAGATCTAAGAAAGGGCAGACAGACAAATGGGGATCTAGATCTGACTAAAAGAGGGGCCTTTTCCTGAACAGACAAAGCTGTGCAGTTTTCCGAGGCCTCCTTTTCCTGGGACCTGGATTCAGAAGCCACAATTCGAGAGTGAGTTGCCTCCTTCCCATCCTCATGTTACTTCAATCATCTTTGTCAGTCCTATTATTGGGAAATTTCTTGTGACAGATAATGCATGGGAAAATGCACTGTGTGTACAAGTTCAGTTAGATACTATGCAGATTAAAACCCTGGAGGAATGAGCTGCTGGCAGAGATCCTGAGCCTCTGCCCATAACTGTCTGCCACCTGCTTTCCTGCCCTGGAATTATGCACTTGTAGCAGAGAGCCCAGAAAGACATTTGTTGTCCAGATTGAGAATGGAAGTAGTGCAGAGTTGGCAGTGGCCTAGGTCTCTGGATGTGATGGGTCTCTGGATGTGATGGGTCTCTGGATGTGGGAAAAGATATACACTAGAAGGTGAAGTCAATTTAAGTTCATTTCTATAAATGAACTTAAGAATTTAAGAATAATAATTAAGAATCTTGGGATCTGGCTTCTTCAGAATAGATAAGAGCTAGCTGCCTTTTTAAGATTCAACTTCAGATCTGAAATTTTATGTATACGTAGCCCATTCCTACATCACACTCTCTAGACTACTGGCTCTGCCCTAAGTCAACCCCTTCTTGTTGTGCCGCTGAATTTAATAGTACACCCAGCTTATCCCCTGGGCACAGCACGCACTGCACACCAGGGACCTGAGCAGACTAGGTCTTTCTTCGCAACCAAGCCCACCGTGTAGTCTCCTTGCTGCACAGGGACTTTCCACCCTTCTCTCCTGTTCCTACAGTCTTTAGAAAGGATTCTGGATCCTTCCCCAGGATGTATCCCCAGGGGCAGAGACCCATCCTTTAAGCCCTCTCAGCCTGAAAACCTCCCTTTGCAGAGAAGATAAGACACAGCTCCCTGTGTGCTAGTATAAGCTGGTAGGAGTTCATCTTGATGGGCAAGTTCAGAGAGACTGTAAACAAGTCCTTAATGCTCCTAATGTTCTAGAAACTCAAATAATAGGACAAGCACATAGAATTTCCAGGAGTTTAACCCAGTATAAATCCCTCCACAGCCAGACACTGCCAGGTCTCCAGGGAAAGGGACAGTAAATCTGTGCTTTCAGCAAGTGCTCCTTCAAATGGCTAATTCTCAGTGACTAGCCAAATTTAGGAAATGTGACTGTAGTCAATCCCGTTAATTTAGATATGTGAGTCCAGAGGAAATACCCTTCCAGGATCACACAGCCCAGCAGTGGCCAAGTTAGAACTTAAACACAGGTCTCAGGCTCTTACTAGGGTCTTGTTCAATGGTAGCACATTGGTTCTAAGAGAATTTTTCCAGTAGAACACGACACCTGGCACAATATTTCTAGGTAAATTATATATATTAGGGCTTACTCTAATATTACAGAGTTAAAAACTAATAATAATCATTAAATAAGTACTTTGGAATCTTGCCTATCCAGGACAAGTTTTCTAACCTTGAGTGAAAATCTTCTAATGCCAGATTTCCCATGAGAGTCTGAGAAGCGGCTTGAGTTATTCTGAACAGCTCCCTTCATCTCCTTCAAACACATTTCTCTCTTCCAGCGTGAACCTGGATGTTATGCCAGGCCAGCTGGTGGCTGTGATGGGCACTGTAGGCTCTGGGAAATCCTCCTTGATGTCAGCCATTCTGGGAGAAATGGAAAATATCCGTGGTCACATCACTGTTAAGGTAAGTGGGAATGCCAAGGAGGGGACTTCTGGCACTCAAGTGTGGGTTCCTTAGTGCTACTTTCTAATTTGGGAAAAGACACTGAGGACTTGACTAATAGATGCTGCTATAATGTTGCTGTAGGTCAAGTCTTGGAGACATCTGGTAGACCTGTACACTATAGATTCTTTGCTCCACCAACATATATACTCAGATTATGGGGGTGGAATCTAAGAATCTGAATTTTTAATAAGATCCTTAGGTAATTCTCATATGTATATTAAGGTTTGAAAATTTGAATAAAGATATCTTTCTTTTTTTTTAAGATTTATTTATTTATACAAGAACCGGGGTATAGGCCAGATATGTGGGAGGGTGAGAGGCTTCACCCGAGACAGAGCGGGGAACAGAACAGGCAGACTGACGAAATATACTGCTGAGGGGAGCAGCGGGAGAGACAGGAGAGGTCTGCCGTGCCATGTAGGACCCTCGCCTGCCAGCCTGCATCAAACTGGCGCTGCAGAGGCTGCGGACAGCTTCACAGCTCGGCGCTCAACCGCCTGTGCCACCATGGGAAGCCCTAAAGATATCTTTCTATAGGCATTTCTACTCTATCTCAGTGCCTCTGGAAACCTCACATTCTGTAAAATTACTCAAAAACAGAAGGGAGAAAGAGTTGGGTTAAATTGTTAAAAATATAGGATATTGTAATCAAGGTACCAAAAAAACAATAACAATAAAAACTAGTGCTATAAAATCTCCTCTGGCGGGCCTCCCCAGTGGTGCAGCGGGTTGAGTGCAGCGCTGTGAAGCTGTCCGCACCCTCTGCAGTGCGGGTTCGATTCCTAACAGCCCAGGGAGATTCCCATATTGCATGGCAGACCTCTCCTTTTGCGCAACTGCTCCCCTCAGCAATGTATTTCGGTCTTCTGCCTGTTCTGCTCCCCACTCTGTCTCTGGTGAATCCTCTCACCCTCCCGCGCCTCTGGCCTGTACCCCAGCTCTTGTATAAAAATAAACAGATCTTTAAAAAAAAAAACTCTTTAAAAAAATAAAAAATAAATAAAATCTCCACTGGCAATTGCAACCAGCCTCACAACCAGAACTGGGCCTCCCACCTCCCTCTTTGAGAGCTTGGTCTTTGAGGGTACTTATTTCAAATATAAAAATTTGATATATAGACATCATCATCAATTATGATTTTTTTTTAACAGAGTGAAATGTGGCATCTTCATCAGCACTCAGCTACTGCTGAGAGTTAAATTTAAGGAAAATTATAGGTAATTTGAATTATTTAGCCAGTTACTAAATGCACCAAAAAGAGGCATGTCTATAGATTTTTAACTTTTTTCCTTAAGTACCTCATATATTGCTAAACCTTCCTTTTTAATTACGAGAAAGCTTGCTCTGATGGCTTTGCATTAACATGCTTGGGTAAATTTTAAGAACCAACACTTCTTCCACATTATACTGACATCATGCTCTGATTTACCAATCACTAATGAGCTAATTTGCATGAAATGAACATACTGTATAGCACAGCAGACTCTACAGTTTTAATTGTCTCTTCACTCCTTTTAGGAAGTTCTTTCTTGTTGACTCATAACTACGTTCTTCCTCAAACACAGGCATTTGTCAGGCCCCATCTCTCTTTGGACATGGTCTGCTTCCTTCATCAGCCTGGCATCCAAATTCCAGTCTCTTGATTCCTGCTTCCTACAGTGTCCTCTATACCACCCCCCACCACACACCTCCTTTTAAGTGTCACTCTCTACTGATCCTAGCAAATTCAGTGGGGTCTGACCCAAACCCCGTTCTAGAAGCAGCTTGTACATCCTTCAACTTTCAGCATCATGGCTGGAAAGTGATAGCTGAAAAAAAAAGGGGGGGGGGGCGGAAATGCTTTACTTGGTAAGTAGGATATTTAATCTCTCTCCCTGGCTGAAGCAATAAATATAAGCACTGTTATAGATATCAAAGACTCAGTCAGTCTGACACACATTTCTTCAAATCTAAGTTCCATGTGTCCTCTTCTAAGTCCTTTCTCCTGCACCCCTTTCTTCAACCGTGCAATTCTGAAGATATAATTTTTATACACTCTGATCTTTTCCCATATAGGGCACAATAGCCTATGTCCCACAGCAGTCCTGGATCCAGAATGGCACCATAAAAGACAATATCCTTTTTGGATCAGAGTTGGATGAAAAAAGATACCAGCAAGTTCTAGAGGCCTGTGCCCTCCTGCCAGACTTAGAAGTGCTGCCAGGAGGAGATCTGGCTGAAATTGGAGAAAAGGTACTTGGACAAGGACCTTGAGGGATGAAGAAATAGTGAAGGAAACAGTGCAAATGGTGACAAAGTACATGGGATAATAACTGGCCAATTTCAGTGGTCACGTTGGAAACAAATAGTAGAAAACATGAGTTTGCACAATATTTTGGGCAGATAACCCAGGTATTTAAAATTTTGTACCTGGGAACAAACATAGGAATTATGTAATCTGGGGGAAAGATGAGAGAGTAAGTAACTCTTAGCAACTGACCCAAGGCTGACCTCACAGGTGAAGGGAAGGGGCGGGATCAGAGCTGGGTGACCTCTTATTTCTGTATATTAGTGAGGACCGAGTGAGCTTCTAATAATCTACTTTGAACATTTAGAAATTCACTGTGAATTATCTTCTCATTTTATTAAACACGTTCCTTAAAAATAGATTTTAATGACTGTATTATGTCCATTATATGGATAAGAAATAATTTGTTTAGAAATCCCTGATTATTACATATTTAGGCTGTTTTCATCCTCTCTCTCCATTACTAAAAATGAATACAGTAGCCTTTGGAGTATAAGAGTTTTGTTAGAAGATTAGTGAAAATACAGATCCAGAGTAACTTTGTTCACTAATTCAGCATATAATTTATTGATTAGCTATTATGTGCCAGACACTATTTTAAAAGTTGGAGTTACATTCACACACACACAAAAGTAGAAGAAATATGGCCTGGTTTAACACTACATTCCCTGAGGCCAGAAGCAACAAAAGTAATAAATGAGTATGTTGGCCATACATTTAGTTATGGGACCTAGTGAGTTATTTGAATCAGAATTTTCTGTATATAGGCACTATTAAGTTTAAGTAATGAGACCTTATTGGGGCAAATCTCTTCACTACCTCTCCTGAAGTACCTCTGAGAAGGTAGGTCTATGGAATAGTGTTTAAAAGAAATTCTTTTATTCTTCAGGGTATAAATCTCAGTGGAGGTCAGAAGCAGCGGATCAGCCTGGCCAGAGCTACCTATCAAAATTCAGACATCTATATTCTAGATGACCCTCTGTCAGCAGTGGATGCTCATGTGGGGAAACATATTTTCAATAAGGTCTTGGGTCCCAATGGCCTATTGAAAGGCAAGGTGAGAAATCATTTCAAGTCATAAAGACCTGGGGGTGGGAGGCACATATCACCTAGCACAGCTTCTGTCCTCAGGCAGGTTTCCTTATTTACCTGCCCCCTGGGCTGCTGAGGAGATTCAGTGTCAGACTGGTCTCCCAGAAGATGACACCACCCCACCCTGCTACCACTCTAGCCCACTTTAACTGTGAAGGTTCTCATTTCAAGTTTGTGGCATATGCTGTAACTGGGAAATTTGAGCTGCATTCTGTGACTCTGGCATTGAGACTCTTAGGATGATTAATTGTGGCTAATAGTATTTTGAGATCTGTGGTATAATAAAAGCTATATTTGGTCTTTGTCTCTAGTTCCTGGTACCTAGCTCTTAACCGTAGAAATGTCCAGAGTGTCATTGGTTATTTCTTTTTTTTTTTAATTTTTTTAAAAATTTATTTATTTATACAAGCACTGGGTACAGTCAGAAGCAAGGGAGGGTGAGAGAATTCACCAGAGCCAGAGCAGAGAGCAAAACAGGCAGACTGACGAAGTACACTGCTGAGGGGAGCAGCGGGCGGCAGGAGAGGTCTGCGCGCCATGTGGGACCCTTGCCTGGCGCCGCCGGGGATTGAACCGGCACTGCAGAGGCTGTGGGCAGCTTCGCAACCCAGCGCTCAACCGCTGTGCCACTGGGGAGGCCCTCATTGTTTATTTCTAATGAGCCCTTAGATCACGCTGGATGGTCTACATAAGGGATGATCTACATAAGAGGGGCCTAGTGTCTGTGGCTCTGTGAAGTAGAGGGAGAGGCAGCGGATGTGGGTTATCTCTTCAGAGGCCATCTCAACACCATTTCCCCTCTCTGAGTCCCATTACTGGTCCCTGTGTGGTTAAAGCCTAGACAGAAATACAAGGGATGCTAAGTCTCCCACACTGGGGAAGGCCTGAGTCAAAGTCAAATTCCTTACTCCACAGTGTCTCTCCCATGCAGACAGAAATTGGGAAATTCTTGTTAGTTCCACTGACTAGTTGATTTCACTGACTAGTAGGTAGTAGTTATTCAGTTAGTTTTATATGTACCAATTACTGATAGACTTTGATGTCAAGTGACATTCCTAAGCCCAAATTTTGCCTACCCAGGACACTGGAGGTGAATTACATCAGGTAAACTTTTTTCTTGTTTCAGGAAACTAGCTGTGAGTATATCCACAATGATATGATTCTCATCTTACACAGAGGATTTTAGGATGAGATGCCAGGAAGGAAAGAGGAAGTAAAAGATATCAAGTGGTCAGAGTGACATTTTGAAACAAAGTCCCACAGTGAATTAAGGAATCTATTTTCCCCTTTTTAAAATAAGTAAACCAAAGAAGATGGTAGACATAGGGTAGTCAGCACAACTTACTGTTATTTTTGCAGACTCGACTCTTGGTTACAAATAGCATTCACTTTCTTCCCCAAATGGATGAGATTGTGCTTCTGGGGAATGGCACCATTTTGGAGAAAGGATCATACAGAGCTCTACTGGCCAAGAAAGGATTGTTTGCTAAGAATCTGAAGACATTCATTAAACAGACGGGTCCTGAAGGAGAGACCATGGGTATGTAAGACAAACTGGAGCAATACAGAACTTGGGAATGGGAAGGGTGTGGAATGTCCACCTTCTGAACAGTTCAGTATCAGCAAACTGGATTCTGAAGGTAATTATCCAGAGATCCAGCACCTGCCCTTTCTGTGTTCTGTGTTTCTATAAAGAAACAGACATAGAAACACTTTGCCTGGGCCAGACTGTGGTTCATCCTGCTCATCTGGTGTCTGACATGGAGTTGAAAGGCCTCTTCACAAGGGTGTGACTAGAGGTCTCAGGTGATTAGTCTTTATGGAGGAAACAAAAAAGATACAAGGAGCCCCTGTTAGAGATGCCTGGTTTCTGTTGCCTCAAGTCTCACATCCTACCTCATCTACCCCAAATCCATGAAAATTACTTACTAGACAGCTTCATAGGCTGGTCCCAATAGTGTACTGCTAAATTCTAGATAAGCCCTAACTAAGAGATCTTGACTAATACAACAAAAACCGGGCCTCCCTGGTGGCGCAAGGGGTTAAGCACCACACTATGAAGCAATCCGCAGCCTCTGCAGCATGAGTTCGATCCCCGGCCGGCCAGGGTGAAACCCACATGGTGAGGCAGACCTCTCCTGTAAAAAAATATACACCAAAAACCACTAGGTGTTCTAGGTGTTTTGACACCACTGCCCCATCCCTTGCCCAAATCATGACAATTACACAGGCTAGCACAGGAATGGCCTCTGATTTTACGACCTTTGGGGTCACCGCCAGTGCCCAGCAGTGGAGCCCAGTTCCCTGTGATCCTTTCCAAGAACCTCCAACAGGAATCCTGTCATGGTTTGGGTATTCATTTCAGGTAGCAGTCATCAGCAAGAGGCCAAGACTGAGAAAGTAAGATTTGGAGGGTGCCAGGATATTCCAGAAGTCAACCAAATGAGGGACTAGCTTTAGACCCTGCAGGTGGGGCATATAAATTTGGGGGAGACACAATTGAATCCATAACAACTGTTTTGAGGCAACCCAAAATTCATGTCCTTCCATGAGCAAAGTCCACCCCATCCCAATATCCCCCTAAACCTTACTTATCCCAACTATGTTCATGGCTGCATAGCTCCATTGACCCACTTTCTGCCTTTTGAATCCCAGAAATCTGACAGTGTTCCTTCACCGTGACCTGTCTCTGGGGTGGACAGCCCAAGCTGACATCATTTATGCTGAATGAGTGCATAGTATCAAGTCACATGCCTAATCTCATTAGTAAATCTCCTGTTGAGCCTTTCAAATGAATTTTTCCTTTTAGTATCACACTTTACGACTCTAGAATTTCTATTTTCTTCTTTTTAAAACTAATTTCTAGCGCTTTAATAATGTGCAGTGCTTATTGAGAACTTATTCACACTCTTTCCTTTGGATCTTGGGCTAAAGATCTAAAAGACTGAGAAAGCAAGGCCTGAGGGTGCAAGGGCTCTGCAGAAACACACAGGTGAGGGATTCACTTGGCTATATTTATACCACCTGATTTAAAGTCTTTGTCTGGCAGGGCCCATGTCTGCTTCCTCAGGTACAGTTTCTGCTAAGTTATTTGAATTTCCAGGAGATCACTTTAAATTTACCCTCACCTGTTGAGTCAGTCCTGGAAATTTTGATTCCTCTGTTTGTTATAACCCTTAAAAGTTCTTCCCTGCTCAAAAGGAACTTAGAAATTTCTAGGAGTATTTTTTCTTTTTCATTTTGATCAAACGACTATTTGATCCTTTTCTCTTCTTTGGCATTTCTGAATGAGAAGATATATAAATAAGGAGTATTTCTAGAATAAAATATTCCAGCCTATGAGTACCTCTGGGATCTCTTGCTGAGGCCAGCAAGATCAGAAAAGGCTTGCTCTCCTGTTTATGGCTGGGGCTGTAAGAGCAGTGCAGCTCTCTCCCTAACCTGTGATGTGTCTCCTAGTCAACGAGGACAGTGAAGCAGAAGATGATTGTGGGTTGATGCCCAGTGTGGAGGAAATCCCTGAGGATGCGGCTTCCTTGACCATGAAGAGAGAGAACAGCTTTCGCCGAACACTTAGCCGCCGGTGGGTCATCTGTTCAGGGACAGGCCTCTTCATACCTGTATTTCCACTTGCCCACTGGCTTTCTTTCTGTGGGAATTCTCTGAGGGTGTGGATACCATGACGGCTCTTCCTTCGCTTTCTTGCATGGGGAGGAGAGTTGGGGGGATGTGTTTTCTACATGGTTGTTGTCTCTGACATGTGTTTTGAGGCAAACGGGGTGATTGTGACATCTGCTTGCAAGAAGACAACCCTCAGGAAGCATCTACAGGCTCAGGAAAGCTTTCTCCCTCTCAACCTCTCAGTTCTAGGTCCAGTAGCAGGCATCTGAAGTCCCTAAGAGAGTCTTTGAAAACTCGGAGTGTGAATATCCCAAAGAAGGAAGAAGAACTAGTTAAAGGACAAAAACTAATTGAGAAGGAATTCATGCAAACTGGAAAGGTGAATATTATATAAAAAGCACCATTCGAGGTGCTGTACGGCTTGGGATCTGAACATTTTAAAGTTTGATGACTTGAATACAGGAGGAGTATATCTTAGGTGTTTGCAAATCTTAGATTCATCATTGCAATGTTAGTAAAAGTTCTGGACTATCTATCAAATTGTATTTCTATGAAGAGTGACATGTGTCCTGTGAATATCCTCATATGAATGTTTTATTTCATCCTGAGATCTGAGAAAACAACAAAACTGCTTTGAGATGCCATCTGGGAGCCAGACAACATATCCTTAATTCAAATTAGTAAAATTCAGGGCCTCCCCGGTGGCGCAGCGGTTGAGCGCTGGGTTGCGAAGCTGCCTGCAGCCTCCACGGGGCCGGTTCGATCCCCGGCTGCTCCCCGGCCACCAGAGGAGGGTCCCACATGGCGCGCAGACCTCTCCTGCCGCCTGCTGCTCCCCTCAGCAGTGTACTTCAGTCCTTCTGCCTGCTCTGCTCTCCGCTCTGACTCTGGTGAATTCTCTCACCCTCCCACACTTCTGACTGTACCCAGTGCATGTATAAATAAATAAATAAATAAATTAATTAATTAATTAATTAATAAATCTTAAAAAAAATTAAAAAAAATAAAGATAAGGAAACAAATTAGTAAAATTCAAAACCCCAAATTCCAACCTCTTAAAACTATAAATCTCATCTGGTTTTTCTACCTTTCCCATTTAATTACATCTAGAAGCTTATCAATAGTTTGATGGTGATTTACCCTGCACTGTATTTCAGCATTGATTGTAAATCTGACCCAGTGCAGAAATGATGATCACAGGGCACCAAATTTTGCTACCTGCTACCCACCTTTCTAGGAGATTCCACTCCCTTTTGCCATTGGTATTCTGGAAAATTCCTTACCAAAAGCCATTAGTATCTACTAATATTGAGGTTGGGGCTTTGCAGGTGAAGTTCTCCATCTACCTGAAATATCTTCGAGCAATTGGAAAGTTTTCAATATTCTTCATCATCTTTTCCTACATGATCAACTCTGTGGCTTTTATTGGATCCAACCTCTGGCTCAGTGCTTGGACCAGTGACTCTAAAGTCTACAATAGCACTAACTACCCAGCCTCTCAAAGGGACTTGAGACTGGGTGTCTATGGAGCTCTGGGAGTAACTCAAGGTATGTCTGATGACTCCAGCTGCCATTTCTTACAGAATCTGTCTGGACCATGTACTTTACCTGAAGTCAGGGGGGAATGCCATCATGTCCTTGGTAAAAATCTTCAGGAATCACTGTGCCTGGTGCTGACTAAATTGGTTCCATTTCTAGGTTTTTTTGTGCTCCTAGCAAATCTCTGGTGTGTCTATGGTTGCAGCCATGCATCAAATATCCTTCACAGGCAACTGCTGGACAATATCCTCCGAGCACCCATGAGTTTTTTTGACACAACACCCATAGGCCGGATTGTGAACAGGTTTGCTGGTGTAAGTAACCCAAGGACTGTAAGATATTGTGCTTGTATGTTGAGGATCTTTTTATTTCTGGCAGAGAAATGTCCTTCGAGGCATGCTCCCCAGGCAACACTGTATATTTCCAGTTTTTTTGTCCATCAGCATGCAAATGTTTCTTGAGTATCATGTGTGAGGTCACAGAGTTTGATCTAGGGTCCTCTCGAACAGATGACTGAACCCTTAAATGGAGACTTAAGGAGGAGTTAGAAGAAAGAAAGATGGAGAATTATGCTAGGTAAGGGCAAAAAGTAATCTGTATAGGGCTGATACGTGGTGAGGATTTCTTCTTTCTACAAACCCAGGAATTTACTCTGATGTGACTTTGGGAAAGATAGATTAGACTCAGGAGTCACTCATCATTCAGAATTCCCTTTGATGGGCCTCCCCGGTAGCACAGCAGGTTGAGCACCACGCTGTGAAGCTGTCCACAGCCTCTGCAGCATTGGTTCGATCTTGGCTGGCTGGCGAGGGTTCCACACGGCACCACAGACCTCTCCTGTCGTGCCCGCTGCTCCCCTCAGCAGTGTATTTCATCAGTCTGCCTGTTCTGTTCCCTGCTCTGTCTCTGGTGAATCCTCTCACCCTCCCGGGAATCTGGCCTGTACCCCAGTTCTTATATAAATAAATAAATAAATCTTTAAAAAAAAAAAAGAATTCTCTTTGGATATGTTATCCCTTATCCAGTTTTGGAATATTCCAGAGATTATTTAGACTCACCCTGGTACATATGTATTACTAATCCTAGAATCAATATAATCTAAGAAATATGGGCAAGGGCAACCCAAAATATAAGCCAGGATTCCTGTATGTACTAAATCATCCATCCATCCATTCATCCATCCATCCACCCATCCCTCCATCCATCCACTCATATGTTCATTTATTCAATATGATGTGAATGCACTAGAGCAGAAGATCCCATCTCTCACTTCTGGGCTCCTTGATAAGAACACAGGTCAGGCAGTAATCACACTCTCTTCCTTGCCAAAGGAAACAACTTCCCAGGTCAAGGATGACTGAAGTCTCCAAACAAATGTTTATCGAATGCTAGGGTAGGGTTAAGTGCCAGATTCTCTTCTAGGTACTCAGTGGAATTAGAACCTGTGTAAAGTTAGAATAACTAAATTGCCTTAGTATGGAAAGATTTACCTTTAAGGCTTTATTAGCTTACAATTGTTATGAATTGTTTAATAAATTTGACAAATGGGGATTTCACTAAGAAGAGTGAAAACCTTTGCCAAAGCTATTGAAAAAAACGGTGAAGGATAGATGTCGTATCTATTTGGAGGGATTGAGAAAAATGAGGAAATTACAGTTTATTTGAGTGAGCAGAATAACAGATTGCAAATGAATAGGGTGAAATGATTGAATGGAGTCACTGGGAACCCAGAATCAGAGAGACTCCCTGCTGAAATCGGAAAGATAGAAAATGTTTTAAGGACTCATTAGCACACCATCTCTCCTAATTGTTCTCAGGATATTTCCACAGTGGACGACACTCTCCCTATGTCCTTGCGCAGCTGGATTTTGTGCTTCCTGGGGATAATCAGCACCATTGTCATGATCTGCTTGGCCGCTCCCACCTTCATCATCGTCGTCATACCTCTTGGCATAATTTATGTGTTTGTTCAGGTATGACATATAAAAGCCTAGGCTTCTCTCTGAGAATTTTCTCCTTTCTTTATTGTTGGTCACTTGTTCCTTTCCAGCATCTTAGCCCTTGAGTCACAGGTTGCTATACTATCAACTGCAGACCACTGTCTGATGCTGAAGTGTCAGCACCGATTGGTACATGGTTTACAGCAAATCTCAGCTTAGTTGGTCCCCTGCCCCAGAAGCTTAATTAAGCAGGACAGATTTAAGGTGGAACCCAAGACTACTTTGACCCTGACTCTGGATAAAGTCCTGGAGCTCTATAAGAGCACCCTTCCAACCCCGTACCTCTCCATACAGTGATTAGGTCTCTGGCTGCTTTTAGAAGATGTGGCTATGGCTGCTTCCTTTGTCAGCTTTGAAATAGTCTTATCTAGCTAAGGATGCATCTCAGCAGGCACTAGATCTCTTTTCACTTCAGGGAAGTTCTAGTTTGACTGTGGATGCTTTAGGCTAACTTGTAGCGTGTTCTTGAGGGGACACGTAGCTCAAGAGCCATGTCTCAGAAAATCCGGAGCAAGTGGAAGGGACTCCAAGCCCATAGTAAAAGCTGACAAGAGGAGGGAATCTGCAGGGAGGACTCTCATCCCACCAAATACCTATGGAATGAACTTTCCACCCAGGGGAAACAGTCCCAAAGGTCTTGCAGTCAAGGGCAGCCTTATGGCCTATGGGAAGGTCACATATATGGAAGGGTAATGCTCACTGGTGACTTATTGACTTGCTCAGGTACCCTGTCATCTCAGCAACAGCCTTTTGACTGTTAATAATGAACCCAAATAAAAAACAGCATATTTGAGGAGACTTCCAGCTGTATTGTTTTGAATACTCTATCAAATGCCAGATCTTCCTTGATTTCAAAAATCCTCATGTTATCTAGGAGTTCCATTATCTATTCATCCAGCCTCACCTTAGCCTCATGTCTTGGAGAGTCTGCCTGGCATACCATTGCATCGAGTTCCAGTTCTTAGGCCCTTAACATCCCACAAACTTCACACACCACTGAGGCACAGTTTGACCAGTTACCTGACGATTCAATTTGTATCTAAACCTCAGTGTACTTTGCCATCTCTTGCCTACCTCCACACCCCTAGAGTTCCAGGTACATTTACTAACAATTCTTTGGGAGACCATTTTTTAAAATATATTTTATTTTATGTAATTCTTATATCATTTTTCATTTTTGTACAATGTATGCATTTTCATTTTGGTTATATTTCCCATACAATTCCCAACTCCCTTATTTTGAACCTAATCCCTCCTCTCCTCCCCTCCACCCCCCATAGTGTGTCTGTGGTTTATGGTTGTTTGTTGATTTTGATTTTTTCTTTATTATAATTAGTCTTTTTCCTGGTCCCTTACTTAGGTTTTCTAAATTCCTGCTATGAGTGAGACCATCCGGTATTTTTCTTTTTCTTTCTGGCTTATTTCGCTGAGCATGATCCCTTCCAGCGCCATCCATGTTGCTGCAAATTGCATGAGTTTATCTTTTTTGATTGCTGAGTAATATTCCATGGTGTTATATGTACCACATCTTCTTAATCCACTCATCTACTTTTGGGCATTTGGGTTGTTTCCAAAGCTTAGCTATTGTAAATAGTGCTGCCATAAACATAGGGGTGCAGGTGCTCTTTGGAATTAATGTTTCTGTGTCCTTTGGGTAAATACCTAGGAGTGGAATTGCTGGATCATATGGAAGCTCTATCTTTAGTAGACTGAGGAATCTCCATACAGCTTTCCATAGTGGTTGGACCATTTTGCACTGGGAGATCATTTTTATAACCACTGTAAGAACCGCTATTTGGTGATGCATGCAGGTTCTTAGAGAGAATGTGGATGAGGCTGCCCAAGCACTTCATGTGGTTTGGAAACTCCAGCCTCTGGGCTGTGGTGTAGCATCTGTCCCCTCGTCCTCTGTTTCTGACCAATCTCAGACCTTCCCACTGTCCTCTTTCTCTGAGCTGCTCCATTGTTCCTCCAGCGAGAGATCTAGTTGGCTTCTATCTAGTCCAACTGTGGGAATGAAGAGGTACATCATGTGCAACCTGATTGTGCAACTAATTGACGCTTTCACTCTTGGGTCCAGATATTTTACGTGGCTACTTCCCGCCAATTGAGACGTCTGGATTCCGTCACCAGATCTCCTATCTACTCACACTTCAGCGAGACTGTGTCAGGTTTGCCTGTCATCCGTGCCTTTGAGCACCAGCAGCGATTTCTGAAACAAAATGAGGTGGGGATTGACACCAACCAGAAATGCGTCTTTTCCTGGATTGTCTCCAACAGGTGAGGCCGCCCCTGGGGACTTGGTTTCTGCATGTTTGACATGAGCTATGGGAGGGCAAGTGTGGTTAGTGACATGAGCGTCTCTGGCCAATATGCCTGCCATGTCAGTAGAGAGAAGGAAGGCCTGAGTTTTGGCGTCAAACTGGGTCCATGGTCCTGCTCTGCCACTTGCCAAACCAGGGGTATGGGCTTCTCCCTGGAAAATTGCACTTTCTTTGTTTTGCAATGGCTAAAACACAACGTTTCCCACAAGCTTAGGCAGAATTCAGGTGACCTCTGAGCATTTTGTAACCTGTAAGCTGTTAGGTAATGTGTGATTGGATATTCTCTGCTTCCTTGGAGTGGATGTGAGTGTCTCCTGCTCCACTGACAGGACACTCTTTGCAGGGTGATGAAAGAAGGAGACAGGTTGGAGGGAGCAGAGTTGCAAATTTTTAGATAAAACCAATAATGACAGAAATCTTACATCCTGTGAGGTAAATCCCCAAAAAGGATGAGCGTTCTTCATTGCTTCAGCATTGTTAGGCCCTAGCGAGAAGTGGTATGTTCTCAAAGGGGAAAGGTCTCTTTCAGAAAGTAGCTTCCACATTGACGCAGTATCAAGGACAGGTGATACTGGTGATACCCAGTATTATTTGGAACATGGAGAGGTCAGGGATTTGATTGTAGAGATATTTTATTTCTTAAATACTTCCTAAGAAGGAAACAGTTATATAAGTCAATCCTATTTGAATCCCTATTGTAAAATAGATATATTTATTTGTACACATGCTAGAATTTTTTTACTTTTTTTAGGGAAGTACATTTTTATAAATTATGTCTATCCATATGCTATTCATTTTGTCTAGAAAAGCCCCAACTTCTCCAGCTCCTTCACCATTTTATAATCATGAATCCCACAGGGCACATCCAACCTGTCTATGGTGCTTTCTAGTTTTACACATGAATTCTCTCCGACATTGTTTCCCCTGCCAACTCAAAAGAAATCTCATGGAACCTTTGTTAAAATTCAGGTTTATGAACCCATCCTAGGTGTAAGGGCAGGAATGACCACTGAGCAGGTTTTCTATGATCCAGCAGACCGGGTAAAGGAGGAGTCAGAGTCCTCAGTGGCTTTTTGCAGGCTTTTATTGGGGTTTACTAGGCATATGGCAGGCAGGGGTGCTGGGGGGCCGGGAGGCTGGCATTCTGCTTCTCTGGTCTTCTGTTCATTCTGCTGCTTCTCGGCTTCTGCTGGCATCCCCGTGACACCGCCCTTAAAAGCCCAGTCTTAGCCCAGGTGAATCCCATCTACATATGCCCACACCCTACTCCAGGTGCCCGCCACCAGGCATGCATTCAGGACCGCAAGGATCCATCATCTATCCTAATGGCAGGAGGGCAGAAAAGCCTGACATTTTTCCTTACCCTACACTAGGCCCCTTGAATCACAATCTCCTAGGGACTCGGGCATTTGGGCATAAATTAGTGTATTGCCCATGTGATTCTTATTATTTGCTAAGTTTCGGAGAGGCTGGCCATAAGATTCTCTTAGTTTAGCAACCACCTCTAGTATCTTTAAAATGCAATTTATTTTCTAAAATCCAATTTAAAAGACTTGTGTAATAGTCAAGTCAAAAGACATGGTATAAAGTTGAGGCACTTCTGAGAACACAGTCTGAGAATGTTCTTTGAACACCTGGCTTGCTGGTTAAAGTAAGGAAGTAGAAATTACTGATTCTCTCTCTCTCTCTCTCATTTTCTTACCTTATAGGTGGCTT
Organism: Talpa europaea; assembly: GCF_964194135.1. Taxonomy (NCBI): domain Eukaryota; kingdom Metazoa; phylum Chordata; class Mammalia; order Eulipotyphla; family Talpidae; genus Talpa; species Talpa europaea. Next base: position 21,184,741 of record NC_140077.1, on the reverse strand, counting down.
GCAATTCGTCTGGAGCTGGTTGGGAACCTGATCGTCTTCTTTTCATCCTTGCTGATGGTTATTTATAGAGGAACCCTAAGTGGAGACATTGTGGGCTTTGTTCTGTCCAATGCACTCAATGTGAGTCTGAAGGTTGGGAGCTTGTTTAAATTAAGGTGCTCATTTTTAAACTGAGTCCCCAGCCTCAGCCCAAGTTACTCCAAGCTCACAGTGCCCTTCACATTCGGCACCACACAGCCGAGCACGTAACTGTCCTCCATGTACTGGTCTCATTTTCTCCTGGAGGTGAGGGTCACTCACATCTCCTTGATCCTCAGAGTCAGGGCGGTGCCGCGTACAAAGCAGGCTCTGGGATGACTTGTTACCTGACTCATGGAGCTGGACTTTGAACCTGAGGTGACCTTTAGTCTTCTGGGTTTTGCTGTAGATCACACAGACCCTGAACTGGCTGGTGAGGATGACGTCAGAAATAGAGACCAACATTGTGGCTGTTGAGAGAATAAATGAATACATCAAAGTGGAAAATGAGGTGAGGAGGGCCTGGAGGGACCAGGGGCCAGGCAGAGAATGAGACAACTCCTAGAGAGTATCTTCAGCTTGTCTAGAGATGTCATGTGGGTGCTAAAGGTCTCCCTAAAGTGTCCCTTTACTCTAACTGAAAGGCCTTAATTCCTCGAAACTTAGAATAGGGAATGGGTTGGAGAAGTCAGGTTTGCGAACGTACAAAATCACACTGGCTTCATTCTGGAGATCCACGGAGCAATCTTGATGGCTAGGGTTTCCTTAATTGAATAAGGGAGGAGCCTTCTAGAAGTGCCAGTGGAGTTCAGTCTATTCAATGCAAATAGCCACAAGTGGTGGGGACACTGCTACCCTTCTCCTATTCTGTGACACAAGTCCATGGGACTGTTCAATGACTCCCCACTGTGTAAAACTCTTCTGCTTCCTTACTAGGCACCCTGGGTCACTGATAAGAAGCCCCCAGAAGGTTGGCCCAGCAAAGGGGAGATCCGGTTTAACAACTACCAAGTGCGGTACCGGCCCGAGCTGGATCTGGTACTAAGAGGGATAACATGTGACATTAAGAGCACAGAGAAGGTAAGTTGAGCTGAAGAAGGGCCTGGGTGTGATCAGAGAAGAACTGGGCAGAGATAGAGAGCTGCTGGGCTCTGGGTTCTCATTACTGGGATAAAGAGCAGCTGGGCACTTCCCCGGCCCTAGGGAGGTGTAGGGACCCAATGTCACCACTAGATGGCAGAATATCAAGGGGTCAATAGGCTGCTGGCTTCCTGCTCAGCCCTTCCCGGCCTACTTGCCAGCATCCTCTTCACCTGTGGCTTCCCAGGACCCGTTTCGGTAAGGACCAAGGCACGTAGACAGGACGTAAGAAGGAAAGGCAGGGAGCACCAGCCTGGGAAAGGAGCCGGTGAGAACAATGGTTTGGACGTTGTCCCTGCAGAAAGAGTAGCCTTGTCTGGCCTGCGAAGCCCTGCACCCTCCTGTGGTGCTCTTGCTTTCTGAAGCCTTGAGTCTGATGTAGGACCCAGCACAGTGTAGACAAGGGTGCAGAGGTCCAGGTCAGGGCTTGATTCTTAACTGGTGGCAGGCCTGGCCTTCCTTTCACCTCCCTTCTAAATGAGACTTTCAAAAAATCTACAATTTCCAATAAAAAGTACAACAGTAGGGGCTAATGATCTTCGCAGCAGTCACTATGGTTCTCAGCAAGCAACAATGTAAGAGGTAAGATCTGCGTACCTTCCCCTACCTCTGGGCACTTTGCTCCCATTTGGGCACCCACGCCCAAATCGGTTTAACTTCTTAGAGATGAGGTAGTCAATCGCTGGTTTTTCCACTTGTGATTATGAATGTCCCAGGCTAAATTTGCCCCCCGAGATTTACCGGCTGAACCAAGCCGCCAAGTAACTGTTTTACAGGTCGGCGTGGTGGGCAGGACAGGAGCTGGGAAGTCATCCCTGACAAACTGCCTGTTCAGAATCCTTGAGGCTGCAGGTGGCCAAATCACCATCGATGGGCTGGATATTGCTTCCATCGGGCTCCATGACCTTCGAGAGAAACTGACCATCATCCCCCAGGTGAGCTCCAGAGCTTCCTCGTCAGACACAGTGGATCAGCTTGTCCTGCAGGAAACACAAGCATTTTCCTCTTGGCAGGTGTTCAGTTAACAGCGTCATTTGTACAGTCACCAGGATACTTGAGCTAATTCTCTAAGACATACTGTTTCCAGAATTTACAAACATTAAATTTTGCAGTTTGGGGGTATTTGCTGTCACTGCCAGTATCTAGCCTGTAGGTGGCAGCAACACGTCAGCAGTGGAATACAGCAGATGATTATTTAGCACTTCTGTAGCCCATCATGGTTCTCAAGACCTTTATAATCAGCATTAGCAGTTTTGCCACTGAAGCTTGAAACCATTAAGCTTTATTCTCCCCATTTGCTGTGGCTAAAAGATCGGGAAGGGAATTTGATGCAGGTTGCTGCCAGCAAGTGGAACGTTTAGTGCATCAGCAAGAGAGGCTGCCCTTGGGCTTCCTCTCTGGGTCCTACCAAGTAGGGACCACCTGGAGCAGCTCGTGGACCCTCATTAAAACCATTCTCTGTCCACAACAGCCCTGGCTCGGGTGTCTCATGGGTTTTTATGGTGTTTATGCAGCTTGATGCGCCCTTTTCAACCTCTTCAAAAGCACAATGCTTGTCCTTCTCCTGCCCGCCCAGGTCCATCCCCCTCCATATCACAAGTTTTCACCTAGGAGTACAGGATCTTCTCTTACCCTAAGGTGCTGTGGCAAATGTGGAAATCCATATATGTAAAGCAATGAAACCAAAAAATGAACCAAGGACTCCTCTTAATCCTGCATTTAGCTCCCTGCTGGCGGCAACTCTGAGTGTTCCATGAAACCTGGCAAAACCTTGACCACTAACCAGCTTTCCATCTAGACCAGCCCTACCCACCTTCTCCTGGCCACTAGGAACTGGTAGCTCCTTTCGGCCAGTGATCTCAAGAGCCTCCCTTGACTTGCAGGACCCCATCCTATTCTCTGGAAGCCTGAGGATGAATCTGGATCCTTTCAACCACTACTCAGATGAGGAGATTTGGAAGGCCTTGGAGCTTGCTCACCTCAAATCCTTTGTGTCTGGCCTAAAGCTTGGGTTATCCCACGAAGTGACAGAGGCTGGCGACAACCTTAGGTAAGGCTTCATAATCCCCTCCCCCCACAGACAGTAGGCGTAGGCCAGCAGGCCTCTCCTTTTCCTATTCATGCTAGGCAGGAATCATAGAATTTTCTCTCTCAAGGTCTAATTCCTAACATGTAAAACGTTGTGAAGATGACATGATGAAATAGATGTGAGTGTGCCCAGGAACTCTTAGTAACCTTTGCTGGTAAATATCACACAATGTGGGCTCACAGACCCCCTGCGGAGGCATTCCATGCAGCTACACTCTGCAGTCAGGAGGGTCCATCTCGATGCCTGGTCCAACCCCGCGGCTTGGTTTACCGGGTCAGGGGCATGGACAAGTCATGGGAGTTGTAAAGGACCCCGGGGATTGCACAGGCACCCCACGTTGAGCAGCACTGATGAGGGGGCCACGTAGGTGATGGAGATACGGGCAGTGTCCCTGAACAGTGTCAACTCACCTTAAAATCCACACACAAACTCTCAGCCTCACAGTTCTTACTTGCTCGCAAAACATCTATATGCGTCCACACTCACCCTTCTGGCCTTCACTGTGCTTGCCTGTCAGTGAATAAGTTGACCTGGCCCTTTTCCCTGGGACAATCTGGTTCCCCCTCCCCCATGCTGAAAGTTAGCCCTCAGCCAAAGTCTGTTGCTCAAGGACAGTTCTTTTTGGGTCCCGATGCCTTCAGAGTGGTGGGGAGGACACAGACCACCAGCAGTTTCAGCTCAGGAAAGAAGGGGGGCCTCAGTAGCTCAGTGAATGGACCTGCAACTCTGGCTTCCCCTAGGAGCTGGTTGTAAATGCAGAGCCTTGGACTGGAGACCTACCCACCAGAATCCGCATGTCAGCAAATCCCCGGCCATGTCTGTGCGCCTTACGACAAGTGAAGCTCAGTGTTGACTGCAAGCCGGGCTGCATGCTAGAATCACTCCAGAAACTTTAAAAAAGCCCAATGCCCAGTGTTGCCCAGACCAAATGGACTGAGCACCCAGCTGACTGCAGTTCATGTCCCGGGGACACCTGTCAGCTGGTGGAGAAACTACCATGTGTGTTTTCCTCGGCTGCAGGTATAGGGTAGCAGGGCTCACATAGGTCTTGAGTCTATGAAAAGGACCATTTATGACCTAGTATGTATATTGAGCACCTACTGGAGCTATGGGGGGAGATGGCGCAGATGCCTTGACCCCCTAGCACCACTCAGTGGAAAAAGGAGCCTTGACACTCGTCTGTGGGAACGAAACCCGCCACCCTTGTCTGGCTCTATGGGAGACATTGAATGGCGTTTCCAATGCCTTGATTTTAGACCTGATGAGTGGGTGTTGAAACCTCACTCTCTCTGCTGAGTGATCAGAGACGAGATGAGTCAGCAGCCGAGAGCCCCGCTGAGCCTCAGTGATGACCTGATCCTGTGAGGTCCAGTTGAGCAGACAGGAGTTGGTACAAGTCATGGAAAGAGCTTTGCAGGGTGTTAGTTCTTACATTACAGAGAAAAACTAGAAGTTCATCTTGGGTGACTTCTCATCTGCAGAAATTTCCTTACCGAGAGTCATAGAACTTGAGTCCAGCCACCCCCTGTGCAATATGCTCCCTAATGGGCACAGCAGGAGAGAGCAATTAGTGAATTCCCGAATATTCCTCCACATCATTTCCCAAAGCTTCTTTATGTAAGTAAAAGGTCCAGCTTCATTACCAACTTTTCGCAAATGAAGGCTATTTGCATTTTACAAGCATATTTGAATTCCACATACATTGCATCTCACACCAAGACATCATGTTCATTAGAGAGCTACATCTCTAATCAAGGCAGAAGGCCTCGAACAAACAATTAGCCTTGAGACTAGAATTACACATTAAAATAACGAATGGGTTTGCTAAGGCCACTAAGAAATGCCACTGGGGCGTTCTGTGGTGTCACCCTGTATTAATGGTGTCGGGTCAGCACTGCTGACGAGACTTGGCGGCATTCACGTTATTTTGGAATTGTTGATGTGCTGAGATGTCACTGGGACCAAATGCAAAGCACTGTTTCTGGGCTAGTGTTTTCCAAACATGTGTAAATATGAAAATCACCTGGGGTGCTTTTTAAAATGACATCTTCCTAGGATCCTCCCATTCTGATTATGAAATTGAACTTCAAAATATGAATCGCAATATTAATAGACCCTTGTCAGTCTTGTAATGAATTGGGAAAGTTTGGAAAATGTCGCCCATGGCAACAGTAAACAGCAAGTGGAAGAGACTAAGGCATGGAGGGTGGATGTAGAAGTGGGGATTGACCAGCTGATCCGGCGCATGAAAACAGCCCCCACCCAGGTTACACTTTGGGGCTGACAGTCTGTTTCTTTCGGGGATTGCAGCATAGGGCAGAAGCAGCTTCTGTGCCTGGCCAGGGCACTCCTTCGAAAATCCAAGATTCTGATCATGGACGAGGCCACTGCTGCGGTGGACCTGGAGACAGACCACCTCATCCAGATGACCATCCGGAGCGAGTTCTCGCACTGCACAGTCCTCACCATTGCCCACAGGCTGCACACCATCATGGACAGCGACAAGTGAGTGGGGATGTACCTGATGGACACAGTTCAACTCTTTGTCAACAGAACAGCCATGTGGCACTCATAGCAGAAGGTTTAACCACCTTCATTTTACTGATGAAGACACCGAGGTCCAGAGATTTCGAGTCATTGGCCCCAAATTATACCCTAAGTTCATGAAAGTTGACAGGGTTAAGGGAACTGTCTGCAGGGTAAGATGGGAAATGGTGGGTAGCTATTACCTGAGTGTGGGGTCCAGGCCTTGAGTGGCATGTGTTAAGCACACACCTTCCCAAGACTGGTCCCTGCTGCTGCCCCTGGAAGATGACTGGGAACTTGCTATTCCCTGCAACTTTGGCAGAATCTGTTAAAAATGGGAGGCTTACCGGTCATCTTAGAAACTGGAGATAATTCCCTTTTTATTTCACTAGAGAAAGCTCCCTTTTTGACCTGTATATCCCTAAACATTTTATTTTTAAAAAAAAGACGTCAATGGGCTCGTCCTCATATATCCTTCTACTGCTTGATTCTTTCACTTGATGGTTCACATAGATTCCATCCATGTTGACCCAGATGTCCTTCATGGTCACTGCCTACAGCCTCATGGGAATGAACCCACCATGGCCTGGTCCTGATTATTCTTATAGGTGCCAAGATTCCAGACGCTGCTTTCTCAGACTTTTCTTTCCTTCTTCCTTGTTTCAGGGTGATGGTCCTGGACAATGGGAAGATTGTGGAGTACGGCAGCCCAGGGGAACTGCTGGAAAACCCTGGCCCCTTCTATTTTATGGCCAAGGAAGCCGGCATTGAACATGGGGACAGTGCAAAATTATGACTGCAGACCCAATGGGTTGGAGAACTCTAAGGAGCATTCCTTACTCAATTAACTTTTAGGATATACTTTAAGGATATAAATCATGCAGGCAAACGTGTGCAGACACTGACCAAAGGACCATGTACTCACTACCCAGGGTATGAAAATAATTATTACCAGGAACCCACTTTGATCAGTCCTTGCTATCCACGACTCGGAGACGACCACTAACTTCCCAGTAGAAGTAATCCCTAAATTTTCATGTTTAGCTCTACTGCTTTGTATATATCCTTAAGCTGTGTGCAACTTTTTTGAAAAAGAAACTTATGTAAAAATAATATAATGCCGATGTATATGGTTTGCATTCTGAGAAATCAATCTTTCTTTTTGATCGAGCCTATGTCCCTGTTTTCTTCCATCAAACCTCTCTATGGAGCCTCCTTGTGTCCCTTATTTTCCATCTGAACCTTTCTATGTCCTTTTCTGTTCCATCGAGCCTATCTATGTCTCTGTTTCTCTTCCATTGAGCCTCTATATGTCTGTTTCTTTTCCATCGATCCTCTCTATGTCCCTGGTTTTGTTCCATCGAGCCTCTCTATGTCCCTGGTTATTCTCCATCAGCCTAATTCCTTAATATAGGGAAAGAACAAATGGTGTAGTTGATGTATAATATACATCAACTGCGGGATGTTTAGTGGCATGGTAGTTCTTAATCATGACTGATACTACGTGTACAGATTTTATTAGGAAGACTTGTGGAGGGGCGAGGGATCTGAAGCACAGAGCATAGTGGAGCAGCAGGCACAGAGAGAAGAGACCTTCTGCTGCACCACATGCGTTCTAGCTCCATGCCCCCTTGCGGGGGCCTAACTCCCACGCTCCTTGCGGGTAGCTCCCTGGCCGGGGCTTGAACTCAGGCCGCAGTGGTGAGAGCGCTGAGACTAACCCCTAGGCCATCCTGGAGGCCCCGCTAGGGGCTTAGGTTAAATGGAGCCTTTAACCTTTATTAGGAGGCTTCAGGAGAACTACTGACAGCTGCTTCTCCATCAAGTCAGAAGAGACTGCGGCTGCCCTTCCCTTGCTCAGTGATCATCACTGTCTCCTCCTAGGGCCCGTGGGCGCCGAGGGAAGATGGCTTTCAGCGGCACCTCCATGTCTTCATCGGTGACAAGAGGGGGCAAAGTATGGGGATTTTTCAATTCTAAAACAAGTATTTTTCATTGATGAATCAGAAAAAAACCTACACAGTTCAGAAAGTAATCAGGATAGTACTGATCCTGAAAGATTTCTTTGGTGATGATCATGTGTAAAATCAATATTTAGAAGTTTCTAGAGATTTAAGTATGCAGACTTCTGATGTCCTCATAGAATAATGAATGCTCTTAGCGAGCTGAAGAGACTCAAAAAAACAAAGTAAATAACCCAGTCACAAAATGGGCAGAAGAGCCAAAAAGGAACCTCTCCAAAGAGGAAATGCAAATGGCCAACAGGCACATGAAAAAATGCTCAACATCACTTGCCATCAGGGAAATGCAAATCAAAACTACCATGAGATACCATCTCACACCAGCGAGAATGGCACATGTTAAAAAATAGCAACAACAAGTGTTGGCGAGGTTGTGGAGAAAAAGGAACTCTCCTGCACTGCTGGTGGGAGTGCAAACTGGTCCAGCCACCATGGAGAGCTGTGTGGAGACCTCTGGACCCACTAAACATAGAGCTTCCATATGATCCAGCAACCCCAGTCCTAGGTATTTACCCAAAGGACACAGAACCATCAATTCAAAAGGGCACCTGCACCCCTGTTCACAGCAGCACTATTTACAATAGCCAAGATAGGGAAACAACCCAAATGCCCCAAAATAGATGACTGGATCAAGAAGATGCGGTCCACATACACCATGGAATATTACTCAGCCATCAAAAAAGATAAACACATGCCATTTGCAGCAACATGGATGGCACTGGAAGGGATCATGCTCAGCGAAATAAGCCAGAAAGAAGACGAAAAACACTGGATGGTCCCACTCATAGCAGGAATCTAGAAGCCAGCAAAGCACCTGTAGTCCATGACCTTAGTCTATCCTTTGCACTTGTTTTCTTCATGTTGTATAGAAGAAATGGATTAAGTAGAAGAAGCCATACATTTCTGGACATTAAAGAATAGTTTGAGTGGTTGTTCAGAATCATCTTGGAAGGTGCAGTGATTTATCTCTCCATATCCTCCAGATATTTCTTAGCTCGTAAGTGTCTTCTAGTACCACCATCTCTTCTCCCATCAGTATACACTCTGTTTGCCTCCCTTGCTCCTAGAAGCTGCCCAAGGACATATGACGTTCGTTATTAAAAATGCTACCTGCCAACATTCTAAGATCTTTCCAGGCCCTCCATGGATGGCAGTGGTTTCAGATCACACTTAAAAAATCTCCTGAGGTTGTGACCAGAGATTTGTCCATTGTCGCTGCTCTCACAGACGCGCGAGGGCTCTGGAGCGGCGCTGGGAGGGGCGCTGGGGTCCAGCACAGAGGACGGAGGCAGCTGCCCAGATCCGGGAGTCTCCTGGCCAGAGCCCGCCACACGCTGCCTGGAGACACCAGAGAGTCACCGCGTGTGACAGCGTGTGACACTTCTAGCAGGGCAGGAAAGGCCCCGAGTCCATGCGCGGCAGAACCTCAGGGCGCCGCAGGGCTATGTCTGTTTTTCTTTTCCATAGAGCCTCTCTTTGTCCCTGTTTCTTTTCCATCAAGTCTCTCTATGTCCCTGTTTCTTCCAGGGAGCCTCTTTATGTCCCTTGTTCCTTTCCACGGAGACTATGTCCCTTTTCTGTTCCATCGAGCTTCTCTGTGTCTCTGGTTCTTTTCCATCGAGCTTCTCTATGTCCCTGGATCTTTTCCATCAAGCCTATGTCCCTGGTTCTTTTCCATCGAGCCTCTCTATGTCCCTGTTTCTTCCAGCGACCCTGTTATGTCCCTTGTTCTTTTCCATGGAGCCTCTCTATGTCCCTTTTCTGTTCCATCGAGCCTCTCTATGACCTTAGTTTGTTTCCATCAAGCCTCTCTCTGTCCCTTTTTCTTTTACTTCCAGCCTCTCTATGTCCCTGTTTGTTTTCCATCGAGCCTCTCTATGTCCCTTGTTCTTTTCCATGGAGCCTCTCTATGTCCCTGGTTCTGTTCCATCGAGCCTCTCTATGCCCCTGGGTCTTGTCCATCGGGCCTCTCTATGTCTCTAATTCTTGTCCATGGAGCCTCTCTATGTCCCTTTTCTCTTCCATTGAGCCTCTCTATGTCCCTGTTTCTTCCAGCAAGTCTCTTTATGTCCCTCGTTCTTTTCCATGGAGCCTCTCTATGTCCGTTTTCTGTTCCATCAAGCCTCTCTCTGTCCCTGGTTCTTTTCCATCGAGACTTTCTATGTCCCTTTTCTGTTCCATCAAGCCTATGTCCCTGGTTCTTGTCCACCAAGCCTATGTCCCTGGTTCTTGTCCATGGAGCCTCTCGATGTCCCTTTTTATTTTCCATGGAGCCTCTCTATGTCCCTGTTTCTTTTCCATCGAGCCTCTCTGTCCCTGGTTCTTTTCCATGGAGCCTATGTCCCTTTTCTGTTCTATCAAGCCTCTCTATGTCCCTGGTCATTTCCATCGAGCCTCTCTATGTCCCTGTTTCTTTTCCTTCAAGACTCTCTTTGTCCCTGCTACTTTTCCATCGAGCCTCTCTATGTTCCTGTTTCTTCCAGCGAGTCTCTTTAAGTCCCTGGTTCTTTTCCTTCAGGCCTCTCTATGTCCCTGGTTCTTTTGCATGGAGCCTCTTATATCCCCTTTCTTTTTCATTGAGCCTCTCTATGTCCCGTTTCTGTTCCCTTGAGCCTCTCTATGTCCCTGGCTCTTTTCGATCAAAACTCTGTATATCCCTGGTTCTTTTCCATCAAGGCTCTCTATGTCCATTTTCTGTTCCATGGAGCCTCTCTATTTGTCTGTTTCGTTTCCAATTTGCCTGTCTATGTCCCTGTTTCTTTTCCATTCTGCCTCTTCGCCTCCCTTCCGTACTGCCTCTCCTGCCTTCCCTCCTCTCGAATTGTTTTGTTAGGGTTTCTTACCTTTTGTTGTCCCTTCTTTCTGCGTCTGCCAGTCTTCTCCCGTGCATCTTCTCAGAGCTCTCAGCCTTATGGTCTCTCTGCACCCACAGACTCGTCTCTGCTCAGGCCTTCTCCCTTCCCGGTGCTTACCCTGTAACCTTGGTTCCCATCAGCCTTCCCCACTCCCCCAGCCCGCATCCCAAGCTCATCTTTCTCTAGGCCACAGGCGATAGAACTGAGGCCAATCCCTAAAAGCTGGAGCCATGCTCAGTCCCCACATTCCCATTCTTCCCTCGTGGTTGTCCCCCATGCATCTACAGAGGTTCTCTGTGTGCAGGGTGGAGCAGTGCAGGCGTGACCCCAAGAGTAAGTGGAATGCAACTAAACACAGTACAGCAGAATACAGCTAAGCCAGGCTGGCACCCACCTAGGGGCAAAGGAGAGAAGGTAGTTAAGGAGGTAAGATAGTTATTGGCATCAGCAGTTGATCAAATGTGTTGGCCAAGGCTCTTCTCTTTGCCCGGGCACTGCGGGGAAACCACCGTTCCCTTCTGGCAGAGGCCGCCTCACCGCAGGGGCCCTCAGGCTTCAGGCCTCCTGGCGGTGGACTCAGCCACCGGCCACCGACCGCAGCCACCCCGGAGGCGCGCGCTGTGCGCCCGCGACTGCATGTTCTGGGGGGGCATCGCCCCGGGCCGGGTGCTCACGGCTGAGACTCCAGCAGGCTCTCCCGGCCGCCGCTGCCACACGCAGGCCCCGCACCGAGGCCAAAGCCCTTGTACAGGCGCACGGGCGGGGCCCCGCGGGCTCAGCTCCCCGGTGTCTCTGCTCCCGCCCGGCTGGGCTCTCCACAGCCCCGCTCCCCGCCCGCCCCCGCGGACGGCCTCGGCCTCCTCAGTGCCGCACCCTCCCCCAAAGCCCTCAGAGCCTCCCCCTGAGCTGACAGAGAGGCCCACCCGCCTGCTGTAACGTTCTGGAAGGTTAACTCAAGCACTCGGTTAACTTGAACGCGCTGAACCCCGCTCGGGGCTTCCTGACGTCGCCGGCCTTCCGCCTGCCTCAAGCTGGCTTTCCCCACCCGCCTGCCCGGCTGCCGAGAGCCTCAGCCAAGGCTGCTGGGGGCCACCGAGGCCCTTCCGCCACCTCGATTTTCATCTTCTGGGGTGCACAAATGATCCCATCCACCCCCGATGACCGCAGATCCCACATCAACCGCCAACCTTCCCAGCCTGCCGGCGGGACGCGGAGCCCAAGCCCATCGGGTTCTTCTTTCCAACAGCACCCGGCGAGCTCCGAGCGGCAAACCGCGGGCCTCTCCCTTCCCTGAGGGGCCGCCGCTCGGGGCGCGCGGGCTGGTCCTCTCGGGCCACCTCCTCACACAAGATCTTGCCCCGCAGCTCCCGGACCTTGTCCACCTGCTAGGCTGCCGTGGCGCCTCGGTGTTGCCCTTGACGCGGCTGGCAGAGCTGCGAGGGGCGCAAGCCCCAGCCCTGGCCCGCAGCAGGGGAGCGGCCCCGCGTCTGCCCAAGGCCTCCCCGCTGCGCGCAGAGTCTCACCCCCACCCCCGCCTGCGCCGGGCCTCAGGAGGCCCCCAGAGAGGCCGGGCTCCCCTCAGTCCCTCCCCGGTTCTGCAGAGGGCGCCCCACCTGTCTGCAGCGAATCCTGCCACCCCTCGCCAAAGGCAGCGGCAGGAAGGCTCGGAGCAGCTTCTCTGGGGATCCGCCGCCGGGCGAAGGCGCCTCCCCGAGCCCTCCGTGGCTTTTTCAGGCGCTGATGTTCTTTCCAAGCCACTTGCAGCGAGGTAGCCAGGGCAGGGCAGGGGGCCGGCTGACCTCCCGGCCCCCCCAAGTCTTTCTTTCTTCGGGCGTCTCTCGGTCTCCTGGCAGCGCCCTCCAGCGCACCCCCTGCGGCCCTCGGCCGCCCATCAGCCTCTGAGACACCGCCCTTCGGTGCTCAGGCTCTCAGTGCCCGTGCGCCCACACCACCCTCCAGGAGCGCGCCGGCGGCCTGCGAGCCGGCCCCACGCGCCCCAGCCCCGCCTCAGCAAGGCCGCAGGTGATGGCCCCAGAGGCCGGAGGCTCCATGAGCCTGAACAATCCTCATATAACCTGCAGCTGCCCACTCCCCTTAGCATTTCCCCGGGCTGGCCTGTGACGCAGGATGGAGGCTGAGGTCTCCTGACCAGGATGGGGAAAGCGTCCGCCTGTCCCTTGGGGCAGCACCAGAAGCGCTGCGATTAAACTCCCCCCCCTCCCCGACGGTATTGTTAGGGGGAAAAGGATGTCCCAAAGCAAATTCCATACAGGCTTTGTGGACTCCACCCCCACCCCAGGCCAAAGCCAAAGACACTGGGAACTCCAAATCCCATCACCACCAAAGGGAAGGTGGCTGGGACCTGAGGGTGGGGTTAAGCAGCCAGGTGGATACAAAAGGCAGACACGTGGGCTTTGGGGGGTCTCTCCATTTTGGGCTCTCGGCCAGCTTGCAGCGTCCGGTCAGCTCTGGGAGTGACTTTGGGTTTCCAGGTCGTCGGATCGGGTAGGACGCATTAAAGACTTTATTTCCCTATTTTCTCCCTGAGTTGTACCTTTTCCTTATTTTCTTTTTCTCTTGTAAATAAACCTTTTATTAACCCTTTTGTGTGTGTCTGTAGTAGAGTATTCATAAGTCTCTTTAAAGCGCGCGGGTGAGGACCCACAGCCAGGAACCTGTTTAATATCGGGGCTGCTCTATAACAGTATCAGACGACACAGCCTGACCTCAGGCCACAGGCCTGGGCGAGAGCTGCCTTGTGGTTCACAGGTTTCAAGCACTATTGTTTCCCTTGACCTAGTGTCAGTTTGGAGACCAATTGCCTTGCCCACCCCTCTGCAGGGTGGTTTATTCCCCATTTACCTAGTTACCCTGCTAGCCTCCATCTTGCTTTATCCTGTACTGTCAACAACAAAGGGAGTTCCAGGTCTCCAGGTTTCAGAAGTCACTCTAGGCTTTGAAATGTCCTTTCCTCCCAAGGCATTTTGTCCTCCCACACTATCTGGGGTTCAGCATTTTCCTCCTATTGCAGTAATTCAATTACAATACATTTTTTAAAAGATTTATTTCTTATGCACACAAGAGCTGGGGTACAGGTCAGAGGTGCGGGGGGGGGGGGTGAGAGGATTCACCAGAGAGTGGGGAGCAGAACAGGCAGACTGACTGAAATACACTGCTGAGGGGAGCAGCAGGCGAGACAGGTGGCACAAGGGGTTAAGCACAACACAGTGAAGCCATTTGCAGCCTCTGCAGCACAGGTTCCATCCCCGGCCGGCCAGGGAGCTACCCACATGGTGCAATTTCAATAGATTTTTATTCATCGCTTTTGCTGTTTGCTGAGTGAAATGCTCAGCTTCCTAGAGGAGGGCACACACAGCTCCCGGCCTGGAGGAGAAAGGCCCCTGGCTGTTTCCATCAGCATCACCCTAGCGAGGTCTGGCTGCAGTGGCAATTCACACCCCTGGCACTAACTTGGCTTGTTGTTTTCAAATGCAGAAGTGAGACACCATGGCCTGAGGCCTGGGCTTCCCTTTTGCTCCCCCAGCCCATGACGGTGATTGTAGCTTCTCCAAGTCGCTAGCACTAAGGCCTTTGGCTTCCCTCAATGCCTACTTAGCAATTCTTTACATCATTCTCTGTTAAAATAACCTGTGGTTCCTGGTCCTGGGCTAACCCACCTGCCGGAGCCCCTGGGGCTAATCTAGTTCACGTTGGGAGTGTTTCCACTGAGCGCCAGCCTGAAGAGAGTTACTGGCAGAACCGGGGCCAGAAACCACTCTCCTGATTTCGTCCAATTATTTCTTTTTTCTGTTTGGAGAAAGGGTTTTGTGTTGGCCCAGACCCGTGGACGCTGATGAAGAGGGCGCCAGGGCCGTGTTCTGTCAAGCGTGAGGACCAAGCCCTGCAGAGAGGGCGGGAGCCAGAACCAGCCTGGATCAAACCTCGCAGGAGCGCTCCTGCTCCGAACCTTCCCTGGGTTTCCACGCGCAGGCCCCGTGCACCCCAAGCCCCGCCGCGGACCCCGGAAAACAGGATCACTCTTTCCCTCCCGAGGTTCCCCTGCGCGGCCCGGCCTGAAGCATTAACACGTTCCTGTGACCTGGCCCTTGACCCCCATTTTCTCCACATTCGATTTTGTGCCCTTGAGGGAGCTGAGCTTCCGCCCATGGGTTTCCCGTTCCAGCCCCTCCCGTCCTCCGCGCTGAGACGCGCACATTCAGGCCCTGCTGACAGCGCCCGGGGCTCCTCCAGGCGCCCAACCCAGCCGGGGCCCCTGCGCGGGCCTCGGCTCCCCCCACGCACAGGGCGCTTTCCCTGCGCTTCCCACCGCCGGGGGCGCGAATCTGCTCAGCCCTGGAAATGAGAGCCTCCCACCTTTTCCTTTTCTTTCCAGATCAAATTAGGCACAGGCCTTTCCAGTTTGCTTTCTTCACGCCCCTCGCCCGTGCTGGACTTCAAGGTCTCCGCCCACCTCGCCTGGGGCGCGGGCGCTGCTTGGCGTGTGGCTTCGCTCCCGCCGGCCGCCAGGGGGCGCGCCCGAGCAGCTGCGCCGCCGCCGAGCCCGCGCTCCTGGCCTGCGGGACAGCTGCGGGCGCCGGTGCCGACAGGGGGCCCTGACATCGGGCCCCACCTCCTTTCCTCCAAGCCCCACACCTCACGTTCAGCCCCGGCAACATGAAAATGCTTTTACGTTACTGGACATGCAGGTGCGCGCGTGCACGCACACACGCACACACACACACACACACACGCGCGCGCGCACACACACTCGCACACACACTCGCACCACCTTTCCCTTAGTCTCTTGCTTATTTTATCCCCTCGGCTTGGACACCCCGGCCCACACAGCAGCTCCTAAATAACTCCCTGAGACTCCATCTCGGGTCTTTTGGGCTCCATCTCGAGCCCAAAATGGAGAGACCCCCCAAAGCCCACGTGTCTGCCTTTTGTATCCACCTGGCTGCTTAACCCCACCCTCAGGTCCCAGCCACCTTCCCTTTGGTGGTGATGGGATTTGGAGTTCCCAGTGTCTGAGAGCCTGAGAGGCTCCCCCGACTCCCTCTCTTCTCAGCCCCTCGTTAGTCTCATTCATGTAGAGGTTCGGTCTTCTGGCAGCTCAGCATCTGAACCCAGATGCGATGATCCGAGACTTCCCCGGCTGAAGGTTCTTGGTGGGAGCCTGGGGCGAGCTCGTGACTGCGCCGCTCACTGGACACGCCAGCGCCAGGTGTTGGTTCTGCTGCGGCGACACAGGCAGGGGCCTCTGTTCTGGCAAGGGGACCTGGGGGGGAGCAAGGGGTGGAGGGGGGGGCGGGGGGAACCGCAGTGGCGACGCCTGGTCCAGAGGGATTGTTCCAGCAGCAGGCCTAGTGACACATGGTGACCCTCAGCATCATTCTCCGCTTCCAAGCATCAAAGGGGGCTTCTTACCCTCCCAGAGGTTGGGTGACTTACCTGCTCTCCTTTGAAAACTTCCTTTCTGCTCATCAGAGTTAGAGGCTGTTGTTTACATCTCAAGATCCCCCACCCCCACCCCAAGTCTCCTCATCTCTATGTGTTATCACTTTGCCAGCCCATTTTCTGTTTGGGCCTCTCTCCCTCAGCCCCCAGGCTCTTGAAAAAGAAATAATTTATTGCTTTGTTGTGTACTGCCCGTGCTTAGAAGCTAGCAGGTATGCAAATTTTTTTTTAATGTTTGAGTGTCAAAAAATATTTATTAAAAAATACAGTGGGAAGAACATATGCCAAGAGCATATTCGGAGCTGCAGCATTCGGAGCTGCAGCTGAAGCAACGCTACACTGATCCAGGGGACAAATAGAAGCGGGGATGTACCAAGCTGGCTGATCTTGCGTAAGAGCACCTCTGGTCTACACCCCTGTTCTTCCATGCATAAATAAACAAATACATAAATCTTAAAAAAGAAAAACATGATTTTTACAAAGAGAGTTTCCCTCAAACACGTCTTGCAGCGTCAGGCCTGCGCAGAGCACCGCTTCGTGCCTGCCCAGAGTAACGCTTCTCAAAGCTGGGCAGCTCCCCGTCCTCAGGACCCAGCAGGGTTTACCCCGCGGCCAGGGGACTTTGCAGGTGTGATAAAGGAAGGAGGAGTTGGGGAGATTCTCCAGTGGGCCCCTGTCACCACAGGAGCGCCCGAGAGAGTCAGGAGCGCCCGAGAGTGGAGTCGAGGGCATGACAGACACAGAAAACGCTGTGGGCTGGCTCCGGAGGCGGGAGGAGTCACCAGCTGTGGCGCTGGCAGCTCTGGGAGCTGCAAAGGGCAGAGATTCTGTGCCAGAGCTCCGTGAGGGACCAGCCCACAGAGCCTTTACCTCAGCCCCGGAGACTGAACTTCTGACCTTCAGAACCGTCAGTCAGGAAATGCGTTGTTCAGGCCAGTGAATGTGTGGTGGTTCGCTACCCCAGCGATGGGAAACTGAAAAGCAGCGCTGATAAAACTGCTAATATTGTCTAACTGAAGCCAGTTTACTGACCTCATTCCTTGATCGTCACGGACTCACCCCCGAGGTTGGCAGCACGAGAGGCTGCGCTCCTGTAAACTGGAGACCAGGACAGGGCGCGTCTGGGCCTCCCTGACCCTGGACCGAGCAGATGCTGCGAAACGCTTGGAGCCCGACACGGCCCGGTGTCCCGGCGTGCAGGGGCGCGGGGTGCCTCGCGACATGGCTTTGCTGAGCCTGCAGACCCAGGACTCACAGAGGCCCAGGCCCAGGCCTGCTCGCGAAATCTGATCCCCGGGTGAGCCGCGGCCTGCCCTGACCAGGTGCGCGCCCCTCGCGCCACCTCTGCGCAGGATTCCACCCTGGGAGCGCTCGGTCCCCGCCTGTCCCCCGAGTCTCCGCTGGGTGGCGCCACGGAGCAGGTCGCGCCCTGTAGCTTGCTAAGTGTGACTTCTGGAAAACTCCCTTCTTGACAACGCGCAAAATGCTAACCTTGCAAGAAACTTACAGTGGGCTGGGGGAAAGCGAGCAGGGGCTCCGACTGGAGATGATCCCTGCTCGGCGCCACCGAGCAGGTGGGAGCGCCTGAAAGCCTGCAAATCGTGTGTGGCCGCTAGAGAGAACTTAGAATGAAGTTTATCAATCTCAAGGCTTCTGGGCCCTTCCTCTGGCATAAGCTTCCACGAGGAAACAATTCAAAGCACAACTATGTTCTAGAGCCTGTTTACATTCCTGACCCTGAAACAAAACCTATGTGAAGAGCCCCAGCTTCACGGCGAATTAACACCGGGCAACACAAACTCCAACCTTTATTAAGTCCAGGTCCTTCTAGAGGGCCCCGTGCACAGAACTTGGCCAATGCCATATTCTCACCACCGCTGTTGGCTTAGTAGGGACTCCAGGGAGAAAGCACGACGGAAGAGCAGCTTCCGGGCAGGGAGGGGGGAAATTCACGAAGGGAAGTAAGCGAGCAAACTGGACATTGGCTTCAATAACATTTCCTCCTGTTGTGTCTGAAACATCTGACACCCTTTCCTTCCTTGCTTTTTGCGACTTCTACTTTTCTGACAGTAGAAAGTCCAGTTAAAAAGTGCCTAGGCTGGGCCTCCCCGGTGGCGCAGCGGTTGAGCGCTGGGTTGCAAAGCTGCCCGCGGCCTCTGCGGCGCCGGTTCGATCCCCGGCTGCTCCCCGGCCACTGGAGGAGGGTCCCACATGGCGCGCAGACCTCTCCAGCCGCCCGCTGCTCCCCTCAGCGGTGTACTTCGGTCCTTCTGCCTGCTCTGCTCCCTGCTCTGGCTCTGGTGAATTCTCTCACCCTCCCGCGCTTCTGACTGTACCCAGTGCATGTATAAACAAAAACAAAACAAACAAATAAATAAATAAAATAAAACATGCCTCTATTAAAAAAAATTTTAAAAAAAAGTGCCTAGGCTGGTGCTTCTCATACCTGAATGTGCACAGACCCCCCACCTGGGCCCTAACTCAGCCGCTGCGCTGGGGGCTGCAGCTCCAGCAAGCCCCAGGCCGAGTGCGGGACTCCGCAGCGGGTGGGGGGACCGCACCGGGAGGAGCAGGGCCTACAGCCAGTGTTTAAGACAGAGCTGGTCGTCTTTCTGCTGCCATCCCTAGGAGCTCCCTTTGCCAGCAGTTCCATTTCTTTAATGTCATCTTTATAGGATGCTGCTGCTTCTCTCCTTTCACAAGCCATCTTATGCCCGAATCAGCTAACTTTATCCTATTTTCTTGCCTTTGTTCTGTTCTTTCTCCAAATCAACTGTTGCCATTTAGCTCTCCTAAAACAGGCCCTCCACTCCAGGAGTGGGTACTACCTGCTGCATCAAACTTAAATTCTTTGGCTGGACCTCAAGGCTCTTTAATTTGTTTACTGTGAGCCAGTCAATGTTTGGCTTATGCATGTTCTCTTCATGCATTAGCTCAGTCCTACCATGAGGTGGCATTATTTCTCTACTTTATTTTTTTTAAAGATTTATTTATTTATGCATACAAGAGCTGGGGTACAGGCCAGAGGTGTGTGTGTGGGGGGGTGAGAGGATTCAACAGAGTGGGGAGCAGAACAGGCAGACTGACTGAAACACACTGCTGAGGCGAGCAGCGGGTGAGTCAGGAGAGGTCTGCTGCGCCATGTGGGTGGCTCCCTGGTTGGCTGGGGATTGAACGCATGCTGCAGTGGCTGTGGATAGCTTCATAGGTTGCGTCTTAACCCCCTGCACCACCAGGGAGGCCTATTTCTCTACTTTACATAAAGAAACTAAGGTATTGATGAGGCAAGCTGCCCAGGTCATGAATCTCTTAAGTGTCTGAAGCCAGACAGCCTGGCCCTAGAACAAGGTGTAAGGACTCAGGACCAGATGTAAGGACTCAACCAGAATCCGTAGGCTCAAATTTCATTCAGGAGCCATCAAAACCTTGATGACTCATGTTGGAGTAGCCCTCCTGGCTCCTGGTTCTCTGAAGGCACCAGGGCCACCAGCTGAGCGACATCATCCCAGGCGAGGCTACCGCAGCCAGCTTTGCTTGCTGACGCTGGCACAGCCGGGCTTGAGTTTAAAGAAAACAAAGAAGAAAACCGTAGCAGTTTTGGGGACATGTGGGTTAGGTTTGAACTGGCCGGCGCCACACGGATACAGCGGAGCTCACCTGCCCGGTCCCTGCACGAGAAAATGCAGGGTAGGTTGGACGCACTCCCAGGCTGTGAGTTTTGAACCCCAAGCTGGTTTTGAAAACGAGCTCCCACTGGCACCAAGTAAATGCAAGCTTGCACCAGCACCAATTAGGCCTGAGAAGCAGCTGGTTTGGAAAACGGACCAACTGGGTTTGAAAGGCAGGTGCCCTGAAAGGAGATACAAGCAGACAGGTGCGGCTCGAGACTGCTTGGAAGGCTTCAGGCAGAGGCCTTGGCTGGAGACTTTTGCTTCAACTTCATTCATTAGGCGTGCCACTGGCCTATACCTGGCATCTCTAAAGAGCTGGAGACACGGGTGCCATGGTCCTCTGGTCCAGCATCTGGAGCTGTCTGGTCCGGCGTCTGGCACGACGAGCCTGGTGTCTGAATTGCTACCACGCTGCTGTGGTGCGGCCTTAGCCATGCCCCGGCTGCCACAGGAGAGTTGGATCCTGGATCCTGACGTGCCAGTAGTTCCAGCCTCCCTTTGGAGGGATGCCATGCTGTCTTTTGAGTGCACGGGCGAGAACCCCAGACCATGAAAATCCCCCCTAACCCTCTGCCCTACTTCACTCGGCCCTCGGTCTCGATGTTATTGGACCTTTTCCTAGCTCCTAAACTGGAGAAGCGGGGCTGGCTGACTACGGTTCTTTGCCCCCGCGTGTCTGTCTAGTGCCTTTTCTTCCTAAACAGTATTGCCTGCTTCTCTGTCACGTTATCCTCAGCCCTCCACACCCCCTCCAGTGCCCTGCTGCTTTTTCTCTCCCCACCCCTCCCTTGTGAATTCACCTCCAGTGCACCGATTTCCACCTCTGCACAGCAGGAAAACACCTTAGGGATTCCAGCTTAGGGGTTTCAGAAATTCTGTCCGCCAGGATTTTAGAGTATGAGATGCCTTAAAGAGGCAGTAAGGACACCTTGTCAGTAAACAGCGATTCTGTTGAAATTATATTTGACAAAGTGAATTCAGTTGCCTCCTCATCCCCCAGAACCTGAGCGTCCCTGAATCGTAAGGGTGGCCCTAGAAACCTGAGGTGGTTCAGGGTTAATGTGGAAGGAAGTCAAAACACATTCACGACCCTTAGAAATGCTTTTATTTATAAAAGAGCTACTTATAAAAATCTGTAAATATAAACACTATTTACAAGAGACTTGCATTGTAGCCTCTGACCAACCGGCAAGCACAGGTGTCTCCTGACGCGTCAGGATTTAAGGCCAAAGGTGCACGTGGAGGGCAGGGATGCAGGTTACTCTCAATTCCCTTTCTTAGGACAAAACTTTCCTGATTCAAGGTAGGCTTCGCATCTGGGGCAGATGTTAACAATACCATCTGCTCAAATGAACTTTTCGGGGAGATTCTTCATGGAAGGGTTAGCAAATATCTTCCTGAAGGCAGAGGGAGGTATGACTGACCAGGCACTTTGGAATGAGATTCACTTCAGAGTCAGAAGCACGGAGGCTGGTGGTGAAGCAGGAAATGCTTATTTCCAAGTCGAGGAAAAGCCTCCCCCGGGACGGCCTATCCTAGTTCAGGTAAGACCTCGTGTACTCTGTGCGTGGACAGTAGTGTGCTCGGCTGAAGGAGACAGCACCCTGCTTCCATCGGCGGGCCTGCCCGGGCTCAGTGGGGAGCTGAGCTTGTAACGAAGGAGCAGGAGCCCCCGGTCTTGTCCTAGGAGAACCTACTGGTTGGTGTTTCACAGGAGAGGTGAGGAGGCGGAGCACGCAGCCTGTGCACAGTGGAAAGGACGGTCCCTCTAAGGGGAGAGACCCTGCAGGTGAAGGTCTGGAAAGGAAAGATGCTGTACTTTCAGAGAAAGAAAGCAGGGGAATTTTGCATAACTGACCTGGAATCACGTGAAATAAGAGATTACAGAGGGTGGTATTTGCGGCACTTTTAGAAATTTGAGGGGGGTGTGTGAGAGAAGATGTGCTGGACACTGAAGCATGAAAACACTGGATTTGGTACAATCTCAACAAACTCCTTGCCACACGCGGAGGCACAGCCTAAAAAGGGCTCCCAGAGACATCTCTCCATCCAAGTCAGTTGATCCCGGGGCCTGGAGCCACCCCGCAGTTGGTAGGGTGCAGCCAACGCCCTCTGTCGCTGCACCACAGCTTCTAGCACGCACAGAACTCTGGTCTGATGGGAAATGTCTCATTTCCAAAGGCCGGGACCCCAGGACTCGCCTCTCTTCTCATGGTCATGGAATTATTTTCAAGTCCCAGAGTCCACTTCAAATTCTAAAAATCTAGTGAGCATCAAGGCTGACAACCCAACCAGGGAGAACAAGATGTAGCCAGTGCCCCCCTGTGCCTGGGCGGGGGCCAGGTCTCAGGCGCCCTCACAGGGGTCACCGGAACCCTCAGCAGAAGGCAAGCGCAGGCAGCGAGGCTGACCGGGCCCAGGCCGTGCTCAGGTGTACTCAGCCTTGCGGATGTAATTGGAGGGGACATAGCCCTTCCTCCCATTCACCTCCGCCAACCACCACTCTGTGTTCCCCATCACATCTTTAAACTCCAGGATCTTGAGTCTCTGATTGGCCGACACACTCAGCTCGTTGGGGTTCCGCGCCGTGAAGGTATAGACAGCAAAGTAGACCTGTGGGAAAGAGCGAGTTAGGAAATGGGAAACTGCTCGGAGCAACACCGCCCAACAGAGCCCCCGGCGGGGAGGAAGGAGGCTGGATCTGCACATCCCGGAGGGCGGCCCCTGCGCACTCGGAACGAGGCTAATGAGCTGGAGGAACTGAATTTTTAATTTAATTTTAACTAACTTTAAAGAGCTCCCTATGGCTGGTGGCTGCCACAACAGGCAGCAGGTTCAACGAAAATCACAATTCACATCTTTTTACTCTCAGATTGCCCTAAAGAGTGGAAGAAGGACCCTTCAGTCAATATAGAAGATGGATGTGGTAGAGAGGGATCCTTCAGTACCCCAAACGTGCATACACCGTAAGAAAAAACCATTTTCTCCTGCATCATGTCTAGAAACTGTCCACTCTGGTCTGGGTCTGGGATGTCTGCTCTGGTGTGAGTAGAAAAGAATCCCAGGAACGCAGGTGCTCTGTCCCTCGGCAGCGCTGAGGAATGTGGTCTGGACACTCTGAGCTGAGGAACTAGTGTGGAAATGGTCTCTGGGACTCTAGAGCTTGACAGGGGAGACCCCTCCAGTACAAGCCAGGACTCGAGTGAGTCTGACCAGTCACCTCCGCTGGGGACGAGCTCACAGGCGACACACACGGAAACTCACCACTGCCAGAGCAAGAGCAGCAGCAAGCAGGGGAGCCAGGGGCTCCTCAGTTATGAATCTGAAATGGCTTTAAAATATGTACGCTTAAAATGTTTAAGACCTAAGGCTACATGGAAATCCCCAAGCAGAACAGGCCATTGCAAAGAGGAAAAACAACAAGAATTTTATTTCTGAATAAAATTCAAGAAAGAATGCATAGCTATTTGAATAGAAAACTAGATTATAGACGGGCTGAACAGCAGACTGAGGGGTAATGAATGGGACATGGGAAAGTCTTCATTCTAAGCCCTGCAGTGGCCAGTGACACAGTGGAAGGGTCCAGAAACAGCCAGTGAAGAGTCAGCTGCAGATGGTGCCTGGGGTGCTGGGCTGTCGCTCTTACAGCAGTGCGTTTCCAAGTGCAAAGCTCTGTGCGATCTGTCTGTGAGCCTGTCTCTAGGTCATACATACCCCAGGCCTCGGGCAAGCCTGACTGGCCACTGCAGAAAAGCAGCCTCTGCACCCCCACCCACTTGCCACCTGCTCTGTGTGGTGACAGGGGAGCCTTACCTGGTTGCCTTCTGCCTCACTGCTTCCTGGCTCTTCCTTTTTGCTTTCCAGAGGCTGAGCTGTCCTTGCACACCCTTTAACAAGGTCCTTTCCCTGTCCATTTCGCCCCGGCACGAGGTAACCGACCATTTCTGGGTGCTGGGAGTTACGGAGGCTCCTTAAGGAGTGGGCAGGCTGGTTGGTGTCTCTAGCAGCGTCTGCAGTGTCCCGGGGCCTGGGCTGGGGGGGGGCGTCGGCGTCTGAAGGGCACCTGGAAGGGCTGCTCTCGGAGTTACCCGAGGGTAAGGACGTGCTGGGTGCTCCTTGGTCCGGTTCCTTCACTGAAGATGCGTCTTGAGGCTGTTTCGGGCTAGGTCCTGAGTTAAAGGGCACAGCTACGCTGCAGGGGTTGAAGGTCAAGGTGCTGCTACTGTTCTGCCGCGGGACTCGGGGGGAGGAGCCGCTGTGCTCCGACTCGGTGGAGGAGTGGCTGCCCACGGAGACGTCGGAGTGGCTGCGGCGGGCGTTGTAGGGCCGCAGGAAGGAGCTGTACACAAAGCCCTTGGTCACTACGGGAAGGAGGAACACGGACAGCATTTAGTGCAAGGAAGGAAGGAGGAAAAGGGCAGCTTATTTTGTGTTCTACTCAGAATAGGTTGAGAGGGCCAAGGATCAGACAAGGTCTTGCAAGGTGAGAAATGGAACCTCCTCTAGAATTTTTTAAAAAATCAGAAACAAAAGCAGCTTTTGTGTCAGTAATGAATTAGGCATTACACTCACTAGTGGTGGATAAAACCTGGAAGGTTCTATTTCCCTTTAATCAAAGTCACTCCTATTTTTTTCTGGCCTAACAGGATTCAGGCACAGTCAGAATCACCCTTTCCTCATTTAGAGTCACCCCAATTCACCCCAATCTGATGTCCCCGATCCTCACCTCCATTGTCAATCAGCCAGCGGTTCTGACTGCCCATCGGGTCCTTCTTTTTGATCACACCCACCAGGTCGCCTTCTAGAAGGGAGACGTCCAAGTCTTGAGCCGCGTTGAAGTTCCGCTCCACTTGGAAGAGCTTCTCAGGGGGGTACCTCACCAGCAGCGAGGCGCGGAGTTCCTCTGACTGTAGTATGTGACTGGGCTGGAAAGCAGAAGAGACACGGTCAGCAGGAATCTTCCCTGACTGGTGCCCACATACGCCGAGTCTGCTCGGGACCCACAGCCCAGCAGGCGTTTTGTGCCTAAGCCAGCCCACGACGTGCCGGGTCAGACGTATCAGCTCCTAGGTCATGGTTTGGATCCTCTGTAGCAATTAAAATTTAACACACGTGCAGTTTTACGTCTGTTATCCTATGACCAAAAAATGTGATGACAGCACCACCCAGAGCATCAGGATAGCAGAGAAGTGATCATAGTTCTTCCACGGTTAGATGGACCCACACAATGAGACTTCCTTGTCTTGACAGCTATGAAAACAATCTTCATTAAAATGAGGGAAAGGAAAAGTAATTAACAAACTTGACTCCTCCTTTCAAGGTAACATATATTAGTATTTGTGGGATTGTGTAGGGCAAAATACTACAAGCAAAGGCAAACCAACAGCCTTTTAGATTATGACCCCATGTAATTGGCCAATTTTACCTATTTTTCAATATATGGAAAAACTAAGTTAAGAAAGAACATGACTCCAGGTAAAAAGGCAGCCAGCCATGGACTGTTTCGCAGTGTATCCCATAATTTCCTTTTCTAATACATGATCAAAAATAGGCAGGGCCAAGTAGAATTATCATACACATTACCTGAATTAACTAATATATTAAAATTAAAACTTTGGGGCCTCCCTGGTGGCGCAAGGAGTTACGCGTCAGCACTATGAAGCAATCCGCAAACACTGCAGCACGAGTTCGATCCCCGGCCGGGGAGGTGACCCACATGGCACAGCAGACTTCTCCTGTCTTGCCCGCTGCTCCCCTCAGCAGTGAGTTTCAGTGGATCTGCCTGTTCTGCTCCCCACTCTGTTGCTAGTGAGTCCTCTCACCCCCACACTTCTGGCCTGTAACCCAGCCCTTGCATGCATAAATGAATAAATCTTTTTAAAAATAATAAAATTGAATTAAAACTTTACTAACTCCTTTCACTGGTTAGGACTAAGATTTGAGAACACTTTTTGGGGGGCATTTTGAGGGTCATACCAAGCGTGAGAGATGACAGGAAGTCACCATTAAGTACAGTAATGAGTCAAGACAGACAGGAGCTTGGTAATTTTTATGCTCTATTTAATGTAACACAGTTAAATGCCAATGAAATTGGAGTCTGTAGAGATGGAGCAGGGCCCATCAATGTTAATGATAAATGACTGTCATGTTGGGTAACTTGTACAATGCGATGTGCCAGGCCATGTCTAAGGGCTTTATGTATGACTCACTTAAACCTCACGATTAACTGGTGGAGGGGTAGTTACCTGTTTTGGAGGAGAAGGAACCAGGGCACAGATGCTACAAGACTAGCTCAAGGACACTAAGTTTTAGTGCTGGGCTCTGCACCAGGTCGTGAGCCCTGAGTTCACAGTCTTAATCACTGGGACGTCTGCCTCTTTTCTACTCACCAGGCCCAGCAAGGACTTTCGAGCAGACTGGCGATCCATGCTTTTCCTTTCAAATGGCTTCTTGGTAGCTGGAAGGGACTCTGGGAAGAAGGTGAAAACCTGGAGTTGCTGCAGAACTCTGCTGTGCTCCTCATGGAAGATGGCGATCAGGTTCCCCTCTCTGCCGGCAACTTTAAGTAACTGGAGTCCATGGGACAGCCGAGGCAAGAGGAGAATACCATGAAAGATCCCCAACTAACAAGATCTCACCAAAACCAACTGGAGCCCATGGTGGGCTGCAGCTCACTGCGTGTAAGGCACCCACCCGCAGCAGGCCGGGGATGAGGGACAAGGCTCTCTGTGGCGCTGCCAGCTCGACTGGAATGGCTCAGGATGGAGAGCTGCTGAAGGGCCACAGATTTCCGAGCCATTACAAACCCGATTCTGAATGGGCTTCAGCTACTGACATATTTAATCTAGTAACTTCTCCAACAGCCCCACTGTGCATTCCCAGAGAAATACCAGGAGTCCTCGTGGGCATAGACGAGACTCACCGACAGCAGCGGCTGCAGCTGTTCCAGCGCCTGGCGCACAAAGTCGCAGTGGGCTTCTGCGTAGCCGTGCACGCAGTTGGTGAAGAGGCCCTGGGCGTACTGGTGGAACTTGGGCAGCTCATCCAGCAGCTGAGCATTCAGGGCCTCGTAGTTGTTCCGGGCCGACTGAAGCTCCTCCAGGGTCTTCTTGTCCTTGAGCTTCTCTGCCCGTTCCGTACAGTTATAGAAGTCCAGAAGCTTGTCAAAGCGCTTCTGTACCAGCTTGTGCGGCCCCGTGAACATGCTCAGTAACTGATTGAGGGGAGAGATGACAAGCCGCTCGGTCCTCTCCTTCTGTAGGGATGAGAAAGGCAGGTTGCTAAGTTGGCCACAGTCCATATCTGTTGTTGTTCAAAACACTCTTCAGGCTGATTTTGGTGTGTCCTGTCACGCCTGCTTTGCTCCCAGTGCGCAAGCCAAACCATGAAGCCCAACAGTGCTGGACTCCCCAAAACCAGACACACAGGCAGATGCCCTGAATGTCTCAGCTTCCAGCTCTTCACCAGTGGTCACAGGCCGAGCCGCCAGTGACCCACCTGCACCTGAACAGGCAGGTGATACTCACTAGACACACAATGTGACAACCGCAGCACGAGCTGATGTGTGCCTGGCACCATGTATGTGCACAATTCCGGAGGGCTGAACTTAACCTCTGATGCAGTAGTGACATAATCTGGGGTAGAGAAGCTTTCACCACCCATCAACCTTTTCTAAATGTATCTACTTGGTGATATCTGTTTTCACTTTCCAAAGATTTTTCTCTGTAAATTTTGCAGAGGAGCAGGGAGTGAGGGCAGGGTACTGGTCACATCAAGAACATAAGAAGGGGGCCTCCCCGGTGGCACAGAGGGTTGAGCGCCACGCTATAAAGCTGTCTGCAGCCTTGGCAGTGTGGGTTCGATCCCGGCCAGCCGGCGAGAATCCCACATGGTGCGGCAGACCTCCCCTGTCGCTCCTGCTGCTCCCCTCAGCAGTGTATTTCTGTCGTCTGCCTGTTCTGTTCCCCATGCTGTCTCTGGTGAATCCTCTCACCCTCCCGCGCCTCTGGCCTGTACCCCAGCTATTGTATAAAAATAAATAAATCTTTAAAAAAAAAAAAAAAAAGAACATAAGAAGGTACTCAGTAAACTACTTTTAATACAATGTTCCCTGCAGGATACCTGTTAAGTGTGTGGGTTTTGTTTTAGCCTCCAGTCATCTAGAGGTTTCTAAGAAACACTCAAACATATTTCCTTCTACTCAGGATCAAACAGTCCCATATGTGTCTATTTAGAATTTCCCAAGCAATGTGACCCTTAGTATCTCTCTGCACATGATCAGAGATCTATTTGTTTCCCTCTGAAGTCTTTCTAAATATTCCTTTTTAAATTATTACTCCAATAGTTTTCTTTTCCATCTTCTACCAGTAGAGACAAAAGATTAAATTTCCTAGTTTTCCTTTGTCTCTGAAACGAGGTTGTTCATAGTCTATAAAAAAATCCCTGTTAACACACAGGTCCTGGCTGTCCTTTAAAGAACCAAACATCATGTTCTGAATGTCAAACCTGACCCGAGTCAGCTGCAGCTGCTGGTGCCCGGAGCAGTCTATGGAACCATCTCCCCCGAGCCAGGCGTTACGAGCACCCTGGCAGGAGGCCAACACATGAACAGGGGCTGACACAGAAGTCACTCACGAATTTCAAGAAGAGCCGATCACTGATGTATTGATGCACCTCCTCGAACTTCTCCAGGTCTCTGTGCCCCTTCTCCATGCACACTTCCCACATGCTCTTGGCAACCACCACCTTCGCACATGCTGACTCCTGCAGCCAGCCATGGACACAAGTGAGAAAAAGCAAAACTTTCATCCAGTGAGCCACACAGACAAGGGCTGTGTAATTCGGCTCTCCTCTCTGATGTAGTACTTCCGCTTTGAAGCACACATGCCCTCGTGAAGTGTGATTTGTGGTGCAGAGAGAAAAGTCTAAGGCTTTTAATTACAGAAATACTAATGAGGGCTTTTATCATTGCTAGAACTTTCTGATGTCCCTAATTTGAAGGTTTCTTAATACGCCAAGAGGTAAATTATCCAACGAGAGGCAAGAGCCCTGCAGGACCATGATAACAATCATCTCTTCTCTTCAAGTCTTGGCTCATGTGGTCACCTTCTCAAAGACAAGCGCTCAGCACCCTGCAGATAATTACAACCCGGCTGCCAGCACCCTTGCGCCCACACTCCTGACTATTCTGCTTTACGCTTTGTCAGTGCCCAAAATGCCTCTACCAGACAATGTAGTTGACTCCTGCCTCCTCACTGTCTCTACCCTTCCCCCACATACGCCTCTTAAAATGTAAGCTCCTTGGGCCTTCCCTGGTGGCACAGCGGTTGAGCGCTGGGTTGTGAAGCTGCCCGCAGCCTTTGCAGCACCAGTTTGATCCCTGGCCGCCGGGCGAGGGTCCCACATGGCACGCAGACCTCTCCTGCTGCCCGCTGCTCCCCTCAGCAGTGTATTTCATCAGTCTGCCTGTTCTGTTCCCCGCTCTGGCTCTGGTGAATCCTCCTACCCTTCCGCACTTCTGACTGTACCCAGTGCTTGTATAAATAAATAAGTAAATCTTAAAAAAAAAAGTATGCTCCTTGAAGGCAGGGCTTCTGGTCTGTTCTGTTTGCTGACTTAATTATCATGTGCTGAATAAATGAACAAATAAGCAGACAGACAGACCAGGACAGCTTTTAAATCCCAGCTGGTTTTCTTTGGCTACTCATAACAATGCTGGGCCTCCGCCTCCTTTAGTTCTAGTTTAGGGAATGCTTATTTTGATATTAACCCAAATAAAATATGAATGCAGTAAAAACTCCACAAATACATTTCAAGCCCAAAACATCATCAGTACTTCATATATCAGTCTGATAGTTTAACAATGTTTTTAGACCAATTGTCTTTATATCCAGGATCTGCACATATGAAAATCTGTGTTTTCTGTGTTTTGTCAGAAGATAAATTGGGGAATCTTCCTAATTCCTTTCAAGTGGAAGACTCTAGGAGACAGGGGTAGGAGGAATAATTTTCACTTATCGTTTTGTTAACTTCTGAATTTTGTAATATTTTGCTTAGTTAAAAAATCCCAATAAAAACGATGTCACTGCACCATGGACTTCTGAGTGCAGATCATGCAACATTCACTAAACCATACACTGGATGAACAGGAAAGTGGACAGAAGCTCCTGGAGGAGGCTCTAACTAGTGCCTGGTCTTTACTCACCCGGATGTGCTGGAGGTAGAGAGACAGGTCTCGGATAAAAGATTTGATTAATCTTTCTTGCATTCGGAAGTTCTTTTCTGTTTCTTCAAATACTTCGTCTTTTATCTGTTCAAGAGAAACAAGTGCTGTTAGCAAATTTAGACAACCCATCTTATTGACGAAAATATCTTTCTTAAGAACACATTCAGTTTAAATGTTAAATCTTTCATGTTTCCCTGAATCACACACCTCCACACAGCTTTGGAAGGTCTCCAAAATATATACGGGCCTCCAACCATCCCAGCTCACTTCCTGTGGGCTGCACAATCCTCTGCCCTGCCAGGCTGCTCTCTTCACCATGCCTGGCGCCTGCTGTGCTGGGGATCCAGTGCCTCTGCTTGTGTTGGTCTTGCCTGGTGCTCTCTCCCCGTCTCTAGGCCACACCTGGCCCCTTCTTTTCAAAGTTAAATATGCCCACAATTCATACTCACTGAATTCCTGATTTCTAAAAATACAACAGTGTATACAGAATAAACTGCAAAACTCAGCAACTGGTTATTTTCTATTTGGTCTTTTCCACTAATTGTACCATATATATTGTGGTCTAGCAACACTGTGGATAAACTGGTTTTCACTCACTCAATCCTTCACATTTCCTTATGTGACATGTGGTATTGAACTAAGATGATCTCTTAAATACCTTCTAGTTTAAGATGCCTCCAGTTTAATTTTATCTCCCCACACAGATTATATGCTTCCATTGGTGTCAAGGAGCACAGTGATCATCGAGTGGGCTGGGCCTGCTTTGCCTTTGCACATGCTGCAAGCAGCTCACCAAGGCACAGACAGGGTCGGTGGATTCACATCAATAGTGACGGGTCCTGACCCACCAGCCAGTGAACACCAGGGGGCGCACTGAGAAGGGGATGATAACAATCAGCAAAGCAGGTAGGCCCCAAGGAACCCTGAAAGCCACGGGAAACTTGAACCCTCACGTGCAGGAACCTCACCTGTGGAGCAAAGCCTGTGAGGTGCTTCAGGTGACTACTGACTCGGTTGGATTTCTTGATGATGGAGTGGATGTTCAGTTTGGAAATTTTCTCCATGAGGCTGTCTTCATCACCCTTCCGGTACTTGAGCACTGGGGAGTGAGTAAAACTGATGAGTTAAGAAAGCATTTTCTGGGCCTCCCTGGTGGCACAGCGGGTTGAGCGCAGTGCTGTGAAGCTGTCCGCAGACTCTGCAGCGCGGGTTTGATTCCCAGCCTGCCAAGGAGATTTCCACATGGCGTGGCAGACCTCTCCTGCCTTGCCTGCTGCTCCCCTCAGCAGTAACTTTGGTCTGTCTGCCTGTTCTGCTCCCCGCTCTGCCTCTGGTGAATCCTCTCACCCTCCTGTGCCTCTGACCTGTACCCCGGTTCTTGTATAAAAATAAATAAATCAATAAAAAGAAAAATAGTTTAAAAAAAAAAAAAGCACTTCCTTGGAGTTAAAGGACTTGGACTTAATCTTATGTCTTCCCTTTCTGACCTGTGTGGCTCTGGGTAACTATATTATATCAGAAAACTATATTATATCAGGAAAACTAATGAACCACCGTGTCAGGTAGGTTTATCCATATCCCACTCCTGAGTAATCATGCCTTTGGGAATTTTCATAAACTACTCAGTTCTACTTTATCTCCAAAAGGAGGATAAGAACATGCACACTACAGTGAAAATAAATTTAGATTTTTAAAAAAAGCACCTTCCTGAGTATGGATAAACTACGAAATGAGTCTAGCAACCCAAACTAGAGCAAGTGCTTGTTCTCAGTGTACTTATAACAGACAACAATAATCCAAATCACCATTTATGGAAACACAGGACAACTGAGGCACAGCAGCCAATGTGGGGAACACAGCTGCACTTGAGGAAAATGACTTTAGATAAAGTGTGGGAGTCAGTGGAAAGAGAGGCAAAGAAGTTACACTATAGTGCAGAGGGGCTCAGACCAGGAGGGCCGGTGATTGAAGTGGGCAGGACGGAGGGGCCAGAAGGACGAGCACACAGGGGTTTTCTGAAAGAAGAAAGTTCTAACGTAAGCTGCAGTGGTAAAATATCCAACAAGGCTTGCAGAGAAAATCAGTGTAAGCATGGATTGAAAGAGATGGCCTTAAATGAGCGAAGAAGGCGCCCTACCCACACTTGAAGGAACAATTTTGACTGCATGTTCTTTGACCGGTCTTCGTATCTTTGGGAAAGCCTCTCGTGGTTATAAGGCTTTATCTCAGATGCCTTATTTCCAGTTTTCCATGATTGTGCTTTTAATATGATTACTGCTTATTTTAAAATCACAATTAATATCACAATTCCCCCAAACTTTATCATTTCCTCATTACACCCCTCCTGCTGACCCCCTGCCTGGCCTCTCTCGGGTGAAGTAAGTAATACTTCTGAGAAGGAAAGGTCCTCCCGGGAAGACCTCCCTCCCTGCTTCCTTACCCAGGTCCTTTCGACGTTTATACTCATTAATGT
Organism: Talpa europaea; assembly: GCF_964194135.1. NCBI lineage: Eukaryota > Metazoa > Chordata > Mammalia > Eulipotyphla > Talpidae > Talpa > Talpa europaea. The sequence goes on along the minus strand of NC_140077.1, from coordinate 21,152,263 downwards.
TGATGTTGATTTCCTTGACTGCCAGGACCGCATTGGTTAAAGGCACTTTATCCGGGTGGGAGTCCGGGGTGGAATTCCGCAGCTCCATGAGCAGCAGCGGGTAGCGCATGACTCTCTGCACTGGTTTGATGAGGAAGGAGCCCAGGTTAATGTAATTTGTGCATCCCCTAGAAGAGGAGGGAGACAGACTTGAGTTACCACCACCAACACAACACGGCCAGTATTAGCTATTCCTATATACACTCTGTCCTTCCACCCCGCTTTTTAATTTCATTCATTCAACAGATATTTACAGGGCACCTAATAAATACAGGTACAGGTCAAGGTGCTGGGGATTAGCAGTGACCCAAGTGGGGATTTTGTCTCTGTCCTGGTGGAAGGAAGGAGACAGGCAAGAAACAAACAAAATATATAAAGTGCCAGTAAGTCTAAGTGCCATGAAGAAAAATATAGCAATACGGGAATATTCTGTCTAGAAAAGATGATAAAAAAGTGAATGCATCAAGAGGAAGGGAACATACCATTCGTTGTACAGGCTCCTACAGGACAGTGAGCATGGAAAGAAGAGACAGCTGATTAGAGAGAATGCTGACCCAGATTTCACATTCTTGTCAGATCATATCAGTTCCAACTAATGCCTATTTTAGTTGGACAGAGAAAAAAATCACATAGGACAAAAGGGAAATTATGAAAGTCTAAGGAGGCATATTTGGTCTATTAAAAATGAGTTAGCCCATAGTTTCAAGGCGATCAACAAAGACAGAGAGCCTTACTGCCCCCCGCCGCCCAGAGCCCGGGAGAACCTTACTTACAGGTCAGGAATAACGGAATTGAATCTTCTCACCTAAGCTATTGTTTATTGGGACCCAACTATCGTCCTGGCTGCTTCTGACCTGAAAATGCTAACCTAGTTTTTAAATGGATAAAAGTACAAGCTGGAAACCACTTAAGATCTCCATGACATACTATGGGAAGAGGGAGGTTATGGCACAGGACCTATCATGCCACACATTTAAGAGCAAGCAACGTCCCCAGAGTCTGGACACACATGGGAGTGGTTCCAGCATGTCTGCCCACGTGAACACAACGGAGTCACTTCTAAAAGGCACGACTAAAGAGTAATGGTGGGGTGAAGTGGTCAAAATTCCTACTTAAGATTTGCCAGAGAGTCCTGAAGATGCTTCTGGATCTTTTCATCCTTCTCATAGATTTCCAGCAGTGAAATGGCCTCATCGTGATTCTGGCAGTAAACCTTGTATGTTTCCTCAAGCTCATCCCGGTGACCAAGAAACACAGGTCCTTGGGAAAACACACAAACACGGGGTGTTTTTAGTAACTTTCTTTATAAGGCATATAACTACACTTTAATAAGAAATGAGACTCCATCGAGGAAGAAACTCCCTTGGAAAAGCTTAAAACTGGACTTATTTAAAGCAAAACTTAAGAGAACCATGGCCTCCATATGCTTATTTTCCAGAACACACACACACACACACACTCTCTCTCTCTCTCTTCTTCCAGTTCCTTTTCAGTCAGGCAGAATAAGGGGTTTGCAAGTGGTCTCCATACAGGAATGTGATCAGAACCCGTAAGGAGGCCTCACTTTCCAAGCCCTTGGAAAGTCTCCACAGGGGTAGAGCGGCCCTTCTACAGCAGCAGTTTTCAACCTCTGTGCATAAATTAAACACATAAGACTGACATTTATTATAATGAAATATCTACAATATAAAGAAAAATCCCAAATCTGTGATATAGTAAAATGTAGCAATGACCCTAATAATCACCACCGTTCTCTATGGATGGCCAACATCAGAAACTGGCAGCATCTGGTACCAAGTCAGCGAGGTTCCAGGACATCTGCCACAGCCTAATGTGACACACACATGTGACTTCAGCTTATGACAGTCCAGGTGCTGCTAATATGATGTGGTTTGTTCCCTATACTTATACCGTAAATAAACACTAAATTTCAATTTAAAATTAGTGAAAAGAAAGAGTAGCTGGACCTCCCTGGTGGCACAAAGGGTTAAGACGCAACCTATGAAGCAATCTGCAGCCTCTGCAGCATGAGTTCGATCCCTGACCAGGGAGTTACCCACATGGCACAGCAGATCTCTCCTGTCTCGCCTGCTGCTCCCCTAAGCAGTGTATTTTCATCAGTCTGCCTGTTCTGTTCCCCACTCTGTCACTGATGAATCCTCTCACCCCCCCACACCTCTGGCATGTACCCCAATTCTTGTATGCATAAATAAGTCTTAAAAAAAATTATTTTTTCTACCAAGTTCACAGACTCTTAGAACCTACCCACAGACCCCTTTGTCTCCACAAGCAGCCAGGCAAAGAACAGTCCCCAAAAAACTCCACTGTCTCCTCGGGGCTGCTGCCTGAACACGCCGTCCCCTGATTTATTAAAGCCTCCCGTTCTCTCGCCCTTCTTTCCTTCTCTTCGTATATACTCAGTCCTTCCTTCCTCAGCTTGTACTATTCCCTAAAAAACATCCTCCCCTGAATATTTCTCCCTCAAAATATGATCCTACCCAGGGCTTCCCTGTACTGTTTCTTCCAGTCGCTCTGGGCATGAGCCCCTCCCTCAGGGATGCCCACCCCTTACCTTCTCTACACAAGTCACCTCTGCCCTCTAAGTTGTGCCGGTGGAATTCCCTATTCTTGCACACATCTGTTTCTATTTAAATTATTTCTTAAATTACAGCTCCTTTCTCTAGAAGTAACTTGACTTTTGCATAGACAGCACCATGTGGGTCCCTCTCGCTGACAGCCCCACCAGCCCACTGCAGCCGGCAGGTGCCAGAGTGTGGGGGGCAGCTTCTTCACCTTCAGGTCCCGGTGGCATCCCCCAGCCTTATCCAACTACTAAGAAGTAGTTGGGGGGGGGGGGTCTTGTGGCTTGACCAGCCTGTTCCTCCTCTCACCCGTTCCTTTATTTCCTTTCCCTCCTGGCATTCCCAGAACCTTCCCTCTCATACTGATGGTCACACCCTCCTCCGGGCACTGTTCTTCAGCCTCCCTGGCTGTGACTATTTGACATCAACTACAAACTACCAAAGCCAAAGCCACACCTTAATTTCCAGTGTCTTTCAAGCTGTGGGCCACAACCTACAAATGAGTTGTGAGATTTATTTCTGGGTCATGATCAGCATGAAATGAAACAGAAAATATCAGCCATTATAAAGCAAGCACAGACACACACATCAACATGCACCCTGGATCATTACATAAAACAGATCTCTTTACGCTATGTTACTGCAGACTCTGTCTCCTGGTGCTTTCTTCTCACCTCACCGTCCTCATCTCCTAATTCACCCAAGCCCTGACTGTCTACCGTCCTTTCCTCCCCCGGATCCTGTCCGGGCTGGACCACGGCCCTGCTCCAATCACAGCTATTAATTCAATGTCGCTTTCTCTCGCACCCTCCGTTACCTTCGCTCTTTGCTGACTTGTCCTCCTCACTGTACACTTTCCATTTCTATTCCTGAGTCATAAACATATGTGGAAGGCATATTGTGGAGAGGGAGACAGGCTTATTAGTGCAGAACAATTCAGAATAACATGCTACCTTTTGTGATTTTTTTTTTTAAAAAAGGGATGCAGGACCGGGAAAAAGGAAATACATATATAATTGGTGGTTATGACCTGAACTGTCTCCAGGAGACAGCTTACCTGGATAAGAGAGACTTAGTTTTTTTATACCTTTGTAATTACGAATCTCTTGAAAGTGAAAATAGGTTAAAAACATGAAAATAAATTAACTTTGCTTATGCAATTCATCGTGAGCTGTCCTTTGCTAGTGGCTCAACTAAGCTTTATTTTGCCTTCTCAGAACCTTCTCTTATCAGATGTTCAAAATCTTGTCCTTTATTACTTCTCTGCTGCGTATACTTCTGGGCCTTCTGGTTGACGAAGGCGGAAGCCACCCAGCTAGTTTCTCATACGAGCTCAACCTCAATGCGTGCACATGAAAGCCACCCCGTGTGTACTCCTGTGCAGAGCTCCTGTGCCTGCTTACGCCTGAGCCTTTCATCTGCTTTCAGTCTCAACTCTCCACAGTTCAGGCAACACATCTCAGTCTATGCCAAATCCCTTGTCTTGGGTGCAGAAGTGGAAGGGACAAAGAAATAAACACAGCTGATACCATATTGGGGGTGGAATTATGGATTTTTAAAATATTTTCCTTAGTGTTGTCATAATGTATACGTAAAAAAATAAAGTTGGAATAAAAATAATTAATTGCCTGATTGTTAAACCTTTCCAAACGCCAACAGTGACTCTCATTTATTTCATAATTCAAATAAATGACCCACAGATACTTATTTCAAATGCCTTATAAAATCTTACAAATTGGCTTTTATGTTTTATCATTGTACTGAAACAGGTTCACCATGACTTCCTCCCAGTCAATCAATGTGTGTTTCTCTTTCCTCAACCCCCCTGATCTCACCAGTTAGGCTGAGACCAGGACCTGGGCTTCAGTTTTGCTTACAGCTTATTCCAGAACGTGCTAGACAGACAGCTATTCTACACAGAGGTTAATGGCACGAGTGTCAGTCCCATCAATTCCTAGTCATGTGACCTTGAACAAATGACGTCCTCCCTATGCCTGTTTCCTCATCTCTAAGACAAGACAAATAGTGCCTAAACCCCACAGGGGTGGGGGGTGGCAGGGGGTGGGGTTGTAGGCTGTGTGACTCATAATAAACACTCAAGAACTCTTCACAATGTTGCACTATCAGCTAACCTCCCACAACCATCTCCCTGAAGGAGGGTGGAGCCCTGGTTCTGTTCCTGTGTTCGCCTCTCTCAGGTGGGGCCGGTAAATACTGCCTGCTATTCCCATGTTTAGCCATTGTTTCAGGCTTGAGCATGTGACCTGGTTCTGGCCAATGATAACTAAAGAGAAACACTGGGGGGAGTCCTGGGAAAGGCAAGTTCATTCACTCTTCAATGACACTGGTCACTTTCCCTCTCTGTGGGCTGATGCCACAGGACGGCGAGAAGGCCAGAACTATGGCAGCATTCTGAGACTTTGATGTCAATGAATCAGCTAAGTGATAGGATGTCCTTCCCGCTTGGTACCAGAGCTAATCTACGACTGACAGAATATGGCAGAGGGGATGGCATGCCATCTCCAAGAGCAGGTTACAGACAACACGGGGCCCATCTTGAGCTTCCTCTCTCACCACTCACTCAGTCCCACAAAAGTAGTGGCCATGTCATGAGGACAGTTTATGGAGGCCCACCTGGCAAGAGATGGATGAGTTCCCTCGGAAATGGATCCTCGAGGCCCGGAAACAGCAGCCCAGGCATAACCCCCCACCTAACAGATGGATCAGAACCAGCCGGCTAAGCCACTCCCAGATTCCTCACCCACAGAAACTATGAGATAACATGTGTCTGGTTTTAAGTTGCTAAGTTTTGGTATAATGTGTTTCATAACCATAAGTAACTCATATAGTTCTCTTGTTTATGAGAAATAGATGACGGTTTTCCAAACATTTTGTACAATGACCACATAAATACGTTTTAAATGATGATTCAATCATGTAGAATGGAAAATTTCCCAAAACTGTTGCCAAACTATTATTTACTTTTTTATACTCTATTTTGCTTTATTGAAAATATACTATACTGGGCGTGACCCCCTAAACTGATCTCATGGCTCACTAATAGGCCGCGGCTGTTGGTCTGAAAAACATCATATTATGTAATATCTCAAATTCATTGCTAAGAGTCTGTATTACCTCAAAGCAAGCCAGAGATAAAAGGAGAAGCAGGGCCTCCCAGGTGGCGCAGGCAGTTGAGCACCACACTGTGAAGCTGTCCGCAGCCTCCGCAGCGCGGGTTCGATCCTGGCCGGCCGGGGAGAAATCCACATGGCACAGCAGACCTCTCCTGTCTCGCCCACTGCTCCCCTCAGCAGTGTACTTTGGTCAATCTGCCTGTTCTGTTCCCCACTCTGTCTCTGGTGAATCCTTTCACCCTCCCACACCTCTGGCCTGTACTCCAGTTCTTATATAAATAAATCTTTAAAAAAAAAAGGAGAAGTAGGAATCAACTAACCTCTGAACCAAGTAATTAAAACTTCACTTTTCTTGCATAACTGCCCAGTACCAGCAAGATGTTCCCCTCCATCCCCCATCCATGAAGTTTAAAAAATGGCAGGGGCTCATACCTAAGGCATCGCAGATTTCCAGATCAGCCAATAATTGCTTTGAGACCTTAATCACCATCTGCATATTTCCAAAAAGTCCCTCAAAATCAATGTTTGGTACCTGAGAATGAGAAAGAAAATGTCAAAATACATGGAAATGAAACTGATGGCAAATTACTTATTATTCATATTAGGAACACCTCGAGGATGGTACAAAAATCACTCAAGGTCATGTTCCCTCACTCAAAACATCCAACACTATCTTTAATGTCACCCTTTGTCCTTGATCCAGTTACCCTTGGCTTACCTGCCACTTCATCTATTATCTTAGTAAAGTGACTGTGGAACTAACTGGGTTTATAATTATATTGTGATACAAATCTACCCCTCACCCCTCAGCTGTCTGCAAAGTCAGATGGCACTGCTCACTTCCTCCAGCAGCTGGAAGTAAATGCTCCAAGGGTGTGAATGTAAGATAATCCAGATGGTCAGGTAACAAGCAGTAAAGACTGTAAATCCTCAAGATACTGTTAACCTTTCCTGTCTTCATCATCTAGAAAAGTGCCTTATACATATACAAGTTAGTGAGGGTTTCCTGAATTAATATATCCTTATATAATGAAGTGCTCAAAACAGGTAACCCAGCATCCCCAAACTTCATTATATTACTGCACAACCTTCTCAGAAAAGTAACAATCCGATTCCCTGGAACTGTTTACAGGAGCCACAGAAATAAAAAAGTTCTGGGAAATTACTGTAGTAAGTCTGGTAAGTTGACAGTGGACATAAGTGGTAGGATGTTGAGGGCTTAAGTTGACCTTTGAATTAAGGGCAGCAGCAGCCATCACAGTCTTTATTTCAAACCTAGTAAATCTTTGGGGTAAAAGCTCCTATTTCCTAGCAGGCTTAGAAAACCACTTCCTGGAAGGGCAGATTTTCTCCCTCAGTTCCCACCTGTGCCTGCTGCAGGGGTACCATGATCCGCTCAATGCACATTTCCAGATCCCGGATGTAGTCTCTCTCTGTCTGAAGAAGTTCTTCTATGACCTTAGATCTCTTTTCCAGCATCCTCTGTTCGGGGTTACCAGTAGACACAGACCCAGAAGAGGCCATCGGTGATGAAGACTGGGAGGAGAGGAGTGTCATTTCTGGAGGGGAAAAGAGGACTGGTCAGCAGCTCTGGGTGGGAAGGCATGACTCTTCAATGGTGGACCTGGAAAGAACATGTTCCCTGAGAACTGAAGGTCTCACAATTCCACTAACAGGAAATCCTACCCACGTGTCAGTTCCAACCAGAACAGACAAAGAACTTATAAAAGCTATCCCTGCAGAAAGAACTTTTCCCATCTGTGTTATACCACTTCTAGAAGTTGTCAAAAGAAGGAGTTGGCCCACTGTATGAGGACAAAACAGTGTGCACAACCTTCTTGGGAAAGAGGTTGAAAGTTCTTATCAAGAAGAGAAGTACTTTCCCTAAATTAGATATCACACCTGTTTCCTGTCTCAGCAGCAGAAATACCAAGTTGGGAGTTACAAATACTGACATGGCACAGTAAGAGGAATATTATTGGGATCACATATTAATGACACCTACGAGGAAGATAAGAGGTGGGAATTATGTGTGGGAGTCCTGGATGACTGTCATTGTGATGGACAATGTGGTCAATGTTGATTAAGATTCCTATATAATGAAATATACATAAATGTTGAGCATCTCCCTATCAAAATATCAACGATCACAAGTAGGTTTTGCTACTTCAACTACTCTGGAAGACAGATACAAATGTCCTGTAAACAAAGTTCTTTCATGATATTTTCAATTAAAAGAACCTCTACAGAACCACACTGCATTTCTAAAAATAAAAACAAATTCTGTACCTTGTCACTAGCTTTTACAGCCACCTGTTACATCATTCTGCAACCATCAAATAAAATCTGGTCCAGGCACAAATCATCAGTGGAAAGTTCTATTGGGGATAGTGAGGTTTGATGAGTTGTTCAGCTTTGAATTATTTATTATAAATTACTTACTGATTACAAAAATGAAAAACAGTCACTATATAGTAGAGTAATGGAAAATACCATCACTGACTAATCAAAATTATCATCAATGTGAAACAGACAGACATCATATGCTTCCAAATGTCATATCCTTATATCCTTAAGGTAACGACCCAGTAAACAATGTGAAGCAAATCTTGAGGAAATCCATCAGAAAAACCCAAATTCAGGATTTACAGTCCTCAAAATGTCATATCATGAAAAACAAAGAGAGCCCGAGCAACAGTTCCCAGGTAAAGATAACTGAAAAGACAAAAATAAATGCATTATGTGATTCTGAACTGGATCCTGATCTGTGGGGAAATGACAGAATGGACAAAACTGGGTCAGTTGATGAAACTGGATAATAGGCTAAAAATTAGAAAAATAATTAAATCAATTAAAATTTTCCTGAAATGACAAATCTATGTGCTCATGTCTGAGACTATCCATATTCAAATAAAATACACACTCATGCTTACCAAGGGACATGATAACTGCAGTGATGAATGCAAATAGCTCAGGCACAACTATATACAGATATCTAGATATAGACAAGAGATCTAGAGAGAGAACAAAAACAAAAACATGGTGAGGGTCTCCATGGTGGCGCAAGCAGGTAAGATGCAACCTATGAAGCTATCAGCAGCCACTGCAGCACAGAGTTTGATCCCCTGCCAGGGAGCTAACCACATGGTGCAGCAGATCTCTCCTGACTCGCCCACTGCTCCCATCAGCAGTGTATTTCAGTCAATCTGTCTGTTCTGCTCCCCACTCTGTCTTTGGTGAATCCTCTCATCCCCCCCACACCTCTGGCCTATACCCTAGTTCTTGTATACATAAATAAATAAATCTTTAAAAAAATGGTGAAATGTTGACTACTGGTAAACTTGAATAAAGGATATATGCACATTCTTTGTACCTTTGCAATTATATATAAACTTGGTATTATTCAAAATAAGTCTTTGAACTTGACATTTCAAGCATAACTGATCCAAATGCTAAATTACAATTACAAATTAACTGTAGTGCATATAAAATTTATTTTCACTGGCCTTGTTTTAAATTTTCTTTGTGATTTCAAAGCAACAGAATCTTAGTCCAAATATGTTTCATGAATGACAAAAGCAGCTCATTTTTGATAATGGATTAAAAAGTTCTGGCAAAGGAGTATATTATTGAATTCCTACCACGAGACAGACATTTTAAATACTATATCCTTGAACTCATTTAATATTTACCCTGAAACTCTGAAGTTGTATTATTGCTCCATTAAATAGATAAGAAAATATAGGCTTTGAAAAGTTGACCCATTTGTACTACAAAATGAGTAAAAGGCAGTTCTGGAATTAGAATCTAAATATATCGAAATCCAAGCCCTACACACTTAATCCTGGTGCTATTTTTGTCTCACTAGACTGGAATCTCAACTAGAAAGTAACGAGTTTATTTGTTTCAAATCTTAAAACTTCACTGGCATTTTCTGCAGGAAATCCAAGGTTTTTTTTACTGTAATAGTTCAAAGCTTAGCACACTAGCAAGCTCTCACCAATCACAAGCCAGCAATTAGATTTTTAAAGAGAGCAAAAAATGTGATAACAGTTCTTACAAACTGTCAGCATGTCTTTTTGGGGGCAGGTGAATTTATAAACCCTTGAACAGTCTTTAAAAAACAGATTAAAAAAAAAGGCAAAAAACCCAGTAGAATGTATTTTGCTAAACTGTAGTCTCCTAGGGACCCTGATATATGAATTTCTAACAAAATCCAAAGTTTTTCTGAGGCTGCAGGGGACTTCAGTTTCACACATATATTAATATTCAAAGATTAAGTCCAACTAGAAATAACTGGTTTGAATTATTAACTCCAAATGTAAAATTAATTTTCCATTATTCCAAATATATTCTTTAAAAAGTCTGATCTACACATTCAGTATCTGCTACAACCAAGTGTGAGAAGGCAGCCCCCACCCTCAGCCCCCAGCAGTGGAGACTGAGGCTTTGAATCTGGCTGAGTTCCAGAAAGTCCATTTTTACCTCTGGGCCTCAATTTCCTCATCTGTAAAATGAGGATAATAAAACTTACTTTGCAGAATTGGTGAGGGAATTAAACAAGGTAATAACATAAGTTAGTCCTATTCCCAAACCAAGGTAAAATGCCCCAAGTAGGAAATGTTCTGTTCTGTTCAGATACCACAACATTCTACTTTTCTGTAAGATGACAAAATCATTAAAAATGAGGAAGCCCATGCAGGAAATTGGGGCCTGGCATCAGCCTATCAATAAAAGGTGCAAAACAGCCCCTTCATCTTTCCTTAACGCCCTGGAGGGGGTTAGGCGTTGGGGCTGGCCGCACCACATTACTCCCACAATTGAGATAAAACAATTAGGGGCAGCTCGTTTTTTCATTTTTGTTCCCTTCCCACCACCCCACCCAAAATCCGATTCCGCTTTCTCAAGATGCCTCCTTCCCCTCGGTTAGGGCATTACTGCCAGGCTAAGTCCTCCAAGTGCTCGAAGTAAGGGGTTCCAGTCGCCGCCAGCTGCCCCTCCAGCCCCCATTCTAACCACCGCACCTCAAAGGAGATTTAAAAAGGAAGGCCACTCACTCGCCCCCAGCCTCTGCAAACTGGCTCTGTCTGCGGCGGGGGAGATCCTGGACTCTCGGGCCACGTCCCCAGCTGCACCTGAGCGGGAAGGAGGCCGGTCAATCCTGGCTGCCTCCTCGCAGGCTCCCGCAACCCCAGGTGGAACTTGCAAAGTCAAAATTCTGCGGCGCATACGTGTGGGTCTGAAGCTGATGCAGGCAGAGAATCTTCCCAGAGCTCTGGAATGTTCAGCAACCCCCTAAAATCCTTTGAATAGGATCGGCGTTTCCCCCCCCCACCCCCAGCTCTCCCATATTTACATATGAATGACCCCAAGTCCCCCAGGCTACCACCGCAGGGCCAGGTCTAAAGGATGGAGCTGGAATCCCTCAGTCAGGACCGGCCAGCGTGGCTGGGGGGCGGCGCCTTCCCTACTAACTTTCCTTTTCTAGTCCCAGAACAGTTGCGACTTGACTTCAGGGGCCTTTATTTTTTTCACTTCTTTCTTGAAGGGGAGGCTTTACTATTTTATTTATTCATTTATTTTTAATTTTAAATGACACACCATTATTTTACATTTTTTTGTTTGTTTGTTTTTTCACTCTAGAGCATTTCTTTCCTCAGGTGTGGTGGTCGCCATAGATTTCCCACCACCAAAGCACCCACAGTCCCCCACCACAGCCCACTGTGCCCGCCTCCCTCCCTCCTCCTGTTTTCTTCCCCCTCACCCTCCCCACACCTCAGATCTGTGGTCAGTTTTCAAGGATCCATTTAAAATTTTTTTGTCTGACCCTCTGACCCTTTGTTTGGTTTCTCCATATTCCACACATGAGGGAAACCATCCTGTCTTTATCTTTCTCCTTCTGCCTCCCTTCACTTAGGATACTTCAAAAAATTTTAATCTACCATACTACCTCTTATTTTCCTACCCCTGTCAAAGCTTTGTTTCTTGGGATGCTCTTTTTAGGAAAAGTGTTCTGAAGGCCCATCCGTCTGTGGTGGAGCCCACAGCTAGTAGCCTCTCTCTACCTCCTTTGCCCTAAGACCTCTCTTCTGCAGTCTCTCTCCAGGCCAGGAGTTGCCCTTGCTCGCCCTGGGCTTTGCTAAGGGAACAGACCTCCTACTTCAGGTACCTTGCCCTAAAGCCATCAGAATGCACAGATATCAGCTGGCTGGTGCCAGGACAGTGAGAGCGTCACAGAGTGACTCACAGAGACTGAGAGTTCTGCTCACAGCTCACAGACACTTATCCTTTAAAAAAAGCCAACGAAAGGATGTTGCAGGACATGCCATTGTAAAAAAAAAAAGAAAGAAAAAACTTGCAAAACCTCCATACATTTCCATATACATATATGACCTATAATTACACAGTAAATGGTCTTGAAGGACCACACATCCCACTCATCAGAGTGCCTCCGGGAAGGAAATGGGATTTGGAGGTAGAAGGACAGATGCAGGCTTGAGCTAAGTCAGTACTGTTTAATCTCACAAGAATATATTAATGTCTTGCCAGTAATTTACAACAAAGGCTCATGCTGAGATACATCACTACCGGTGGAGTTCTAAGCCATCTGAGAGGACAACTTTTGGCAAAGAGCCCTCTGCCCACTGCTTCTGAAATCACACCGTCAACCTGTGAGGCTTTCCTGGGTGGTGAGTCAGTCCAGGGTTGCTGCTTCCCTCCCTCATCTGGCGGAACTCCTTTCAGCCAGATATTCTATTTTAACTGATTTTTACATGGCACTTATTACTATGTGTATCAAGCACTGTTCTGGGTGCTTTTCAGATTGGAGCTTATTTAAATCCTCATCAAGTCCCTACTAATGTTCCCACTTCACTGACATGGAATGAAGGGGAGTCAGTAATTGGCCCAGCAAGTGGAAGACTGAGAGCTGAACTCATGCTGGCTCCAGGTCTATGCCCTGGTCCAGCAGCTGTTCTGCTGCAGCCCTCTCCCCAGCCAGGCAAGCATGGGAGATGTGCCCTGCAATTTACTCTGGGTTCTGGCAGCCACATGGGGGCTGATGGTAAAGCCAGCCTCTCAATTTCATTCTAAAGCATAACTTACCCTCTTTGGGACACACCTGGCCCACCATTAAGAGAACAATTACACATTTAAGCAAATATGTATCTGTTCTTATCGCTATAGCTATGAATCCCCACTCAGGTATAATGTAAATAAGCCCACACAGAATCAAATCCAGTATGGTCATACACAGTAAATATTCGGTAGTGATCCGGATAATTCATGGCAAAAATTAGGTGAAGGGGGCCTCCCCGGTGGCGCAGCGGTAGAGCGCTGGGTTGCGAAGCTGCCCGCGGCCTCTGCGGTGCCGGTTCAATCCCCGGCTGCTCCCCGGCCACCGGAGGAGGGTCCCACATGGCGCGCAGACCTCTCCTGCGCCCGCTGCTCCCCTCAGCAGTGTACTTCGGTCCTTCTGCCTGCTCTGCCCCTCGCTCTGGCTCTGGTGAATTCTCTCACCCTCCTGCGCTTCTGACTGTACCCAGTGCATGTATAAACAAAACAAACAAGCAAACAAATAAATAAAGAAAAACATGCCTCTATAAAAAAAAAAAAAAAATTAGGTGAAGGGAAGGAAAAGGCCCATTTTCTCAGGTCCTTGGATGGTTCATTTTTGCTTTAAGTGCTGGTCACCTTAAAAAAGGGGAAGGCAGAGCCCCCTTCAGGAAACTTCAGCTCCCTCCTGGAAACCCTGAAGGGTCTGGCAACCAAAGGGGTAGGTAGGGCAATAGGTAAAAACCATGAATATTTGCTCTACTTAAATTTTAAAAAAAGTAAAACCCTTTAACCCAGCCAGACCTTTTACTGTGTATGTGTATGGAGACACATGTAAAAAGATGTACACAAAGGAGTGTTTATCGATGTATGAAAAAATTAGAAACTTACTGGTCACAGAAATTCTGTTTGTGCATTTTTTTTTTCTTTTTAAAATTGAATTAAGTACAAACTTACAGTTATAAGATAAATAAATAAGTTCTGGGGATATAATGTACCTCATGGTGACTATAGTTAGTACCATAGTGCATATTTGAAAGTTACTAAGAGAGTAAACCTTAAAAGTTTTTATCATAAGGAAAAAAAAGGTCACTGTGTGGGGGTGATGGATGTTAACTCAACTTACTGTGGCAATCATTTTGCAAAATAGTATGGTGTATGCCATATATACATACAATGCTGTAAGTCAGTTATATCTCAATAAAACTATAAAAATAAATAATAAAATTGAACTATAATACCATAGGGGAAAAAGTATTAACAACCTAAATAGAAACAACCAAAATTTCTCCCAAGAGGGTCTGTTTACACAAAGCATATCTGCATAGATTATGATGGCCATTGAGATACAGATTTATGTTCATTAAAGTGTCTAATGTGTGTTGTTAAGTGAAAAAAGCAGGTTACAAAGCCATCTATGAAAGAATTATAACTGCTAAAAAGGGAAAAAATGTTAAATGCATATATTTGGAACAGAAAGTCTTAAAGGTGATGGAGATTCTGATTTTTTTCTGTCTTTTCACTTATTGTATTTTTAGTTCTTCTGTTGTGAACATGTAATTTTGATATGACAAAAAATAATACAGTGGAGAAGGGAATTTTATTATAAAACAAGAATATTCCAGCATTAATAGTGAGCTCTCAATTACTCTACCAATCTATTCAAATTCTTTCTTCACTTTTTGATAACCTGAGGTTTCTTTCCTGACCTAATCCCTTTACCTTACTTACTAGATAATGAAATACTGTTGAAATAACAATTTGCTAGTCCAATAAGAAAAGAAAGAAAACAAACAGCTGCTTAGCCAGCTGTCTGGAAGCCCTCAGAGGAATCAATCTTTGTAAATCAACTCATCTTCTCACCAGGCACAACTGGAAAAGTCTCACATCCTGGTTTTCTGAATTACCACATCACTCTGGCCAGCCCACCCAGCCCCCTCTTCTTTTCCTTTAGCACCCACAGAACTTCTATTTGGACAAAGTTTATCCTGCTCAGTGTAAAACCTTCAGCTCTGGGGTCATTGTCTTTTTTCTGCAGGCCTCATTGCTGCTTTAGCTCAGTGACTGCCCCGCCTATCTGGGCAAAGAGCCTCAAGTAAAATCCCTGCTGGGAGGGTTCCCACCTCGGGAAACCCAGCCCTGAGTCTCCCACATCCCTTTCTTTTTTCAGGGCCCTCTCCTGGCCCTTAGAAGAGCAGCCACCTGCACAAAGCTGAGGGTCAGTCCCTTCTGCTGCTGCCAAGAGAGCAAGTTTAACACGAGCCTCCCTGGTGGTGCAGACGGTTGAGCCCAGCGCTGTGAAGCTGTCCACAGCCTCTGCAGTGTGGGTTTGATCCCGGCCGGCAGTGGGGATGCCCACGTGGCACGGCAGACCTCTCCTGTCTCACCCCTGCTCCCCTCAGCAGTGTAGTTTAGTCAATCCGCCTATTCTGTTCCTGCTCTGTCTCTGGTGAATTCTCTCACCCTCCCACACATCTGGCCTGTGCCCCGTTTCTTGTATAAATAAATCTTTATAAAAACAAACAAACAAAAAAACCCAAAAAACACTGTCTCTTAAACACTCACCAAACACAAATACTACAGAGATATGCTCCTGCCGTGATTAAAACCTCGAGGTTATTAATGTTATTTAATTTTTAGGGAACAGCAGCTTAACCCTTTATTAGCAAACGTCTTTTCATTTTAGAGTCACAGAAGTGCTAGATAACCAGGAGGGCAAAGATAGTTTGTGTAAAATTATTAATTAGAAATAAATTATCATTGTTCAGTAAGCAAATTTTGATTGTAGTCAGCCAATAAACTTTACCTGAAAGCTTTTTTCTGCACACACACACAAATCTGATACTATCTTCACCAAATCTCTTAAGAAACATTATTGCTCATCATTTACAGATGAGGAAACAGGAATCAGGGAATGAAATGACTGGCCTGGGACCACATAGCTAATAAAGCAGCATCTTTGCAACTAGCATCCCAAGTCAGTGCGTTCCATGAATGTCAAGGCCTATTCTGGGTTACAAGTGTTCTCAATATGGGGGTGGCCATTTTTAATAATAACACTAGAGGGATATTTCCAAATTTGCTCATTGACATAACCCTCTGGCTATTTTTCTATTTTGTTCTATAAAAGCAGACTTCTTCAGTGGTTTATCTTTATTCCTTCCACTTGTTCTCATAACATTTTATATATATATTTTTTTCATTTTATATATCTTTTAAAACTGTGGACCTCACACCACCCCCACCTCCCGCCCAGAAAAAAAAAAAAATCAGTTATCTGGAATTAATATCCTCTTAAAAGTTTAATTTCAAAAACAGTATGACTGTCGAGCAGAGAGCTACCAAGCAAAGGTGGGAGACAGGGCAAAGGACAGGAAGTTGAAATACCCTTCAAAGCTGGCTTCAAGCTGAGGAAAGTCATTGCATCTGCCTGGGGGTAAGAAACAGCACATTACAGGGTCCAACCAGATGGTCCTTAAAATTATTCCCATTTAAATCTAGTTGAACAGGGAAAGACATAAATTCACGAGACCAAGAATAACATAAAAAAATGAACGTAACCACCTGTCTCCTGTCTATGTAGCGTTCACTACGCGCCAGGCTCCCTGCACTATTCTAGGTACTCGTATATCTATAAAATCATTTAATCTTCATATCGGGCCTCCCCGGTGGAGCAGAGCATTGAGTGCAGTGCTGTGAAGCTGTCCGCAGCCTCTGCAGTGCGGGTTTGATTCCCGGATGGCCGGGGAGAATCCCACGTGGCATGGCAGACCTCTCCTGCCTCGTCCGCTGCTCCCCTCAGCAGTGCTTTTGGTCCATCTGCCTGTTCTGTTCCCTGCTCTGCCTCTGGTGCATCCTCTCACCCTCCCACACCTCTGGCCTCTACCCCAGCTCTTGTATAAATAAATAAATCTTTAAAAAAATCATTTAATCTTCATATCATGGAGATACAGTATCAGTTTTATTGATAAAATGGCACAGCGAGATTAATTTACATAAGACTACACAGGTAGTAGGACCAAGGTGGGGAAAACTCCTAATAGCCCCCCGGTAAGTGCTAACTTATAAAGTCATATTTGAACGATTTGTTTATATGCTGTTTTCTATTCCCAGCTTTGAGCTCCTGAAGTCCCTGCATTGTGCCACCATGACAGCCAAAAGACACCTCTACCCTTGGCCAAATGCCAAGGGTGGTCTGGTCTGGGCTGGGTTGGTCAAGCACTGGTATGCTTGTGACCTCCAGAGCCCACTACCCACCTGACTGGCACCACTGGTAGTCTGGGGTAGCTATGATTTAAACTAGGTGACCCCATCCCACATTGGACTGTGGTGTGTACCTAATCAATGACTGGCTAGCCCATATGATGAGACCTAAGTACAAAATCAAGTTGAGTCACTGGTGCTCACTCACTGCCCCAGGTATGTGAAGTTATCTGGCCAATCAGATAGAAATAGAAGCAGAACCTGTAAGAATGTCTCAAGGTCATGCTGGGGAAACTAGTTATGTATAATATGAAGAGAAGAAGGAGTAGAAACTACGAGTAAATGGGAAGTGTGGGTTGGTAGTCAGAGGAAACCAAGGCTGAAGTTCAGAGAAAAGCAAAAATGTCAAGAGAAAGGTGAGAGAAGTGGACAGGGGAAGCAGACAGCTGGCCACAGGACCACTGGTTCCAGTCCACTGGCCCAGGGTCTCAAGCACAGAACCTTGTCTAACCGATCGTCTATTCAATACATGTCTGTTGGGTAAGAACGCGTGTGTGGCAATGAAATGACATCAGATAAAAACTGCAAAAGTGGGCCTCCCTGGTGGCGCAAGGGGTTGGGCACCGCACTGTGAAGCTGTCCGCAGCCACTGCAGCGCGAGTTCGATCCCCGGCCGGCCAGGGAGAAACCCACATGGCGCGGCTCTCCTGTCTCCCCGCTGCTTCCCTCAGCAGTGTATTTCATTGGTCTGCCTGTTCTGCTCCCCACTCTGTCTCTAGTGAATCCTCTCACCCCCACCTTCCCACGCATCTCTGGCCTGTGCCCCAGCTCTTGTATGCATAAATGAATAAATCTTTATAAAAAAAAAAAACAAAAAAAAACTGCAAAAGTGCTCTGAAAACAGCAAAACATGTAAATTGAAGTGGCTCTACTAACACTACTCTTATTTCTGATCATGAAATTCCAAGTTGTTTGCTGGCCATTTGTTACTGCTCAGTTAATTCCCATGACTATCCCTCTGCTCTCTGAAGGGACAGAGACTCCTGTAGTCAGCACAGGAGATCAACCAAGATAAAAAGTGAATGGCTTGGATTGACCTGCAGATATTTCATTCTAGTAGCTTGAATAGACTCTAGCTCCAGAGATACCATGTTCCCATATGTGTAATCAAAAGAAACCTTGACTATCAGAGTCCTGTAAATTTTAAACTGTCTCTAACACTGGCAAAAGTGCCTTCATATAGGGCCTCCCTTGGTGGCGCAGGAAGTTGAGCGCAGCGCTGTGAAGCTGTCCGCAGCCTCTGCAGTGCCAGTTCAATCCCTGTTGGCCTCAGAGCAACGCACATGGCGCAGCAGACCTCTCCTGTCTTGCCTGCTGCTCCCCTCAGCAGTGTATTTCAGTCAGGCTGCCTGTTCTGTTCCCAGCTCTGTCTCTGGTGAATCCTCTCACCCTCCCACGCATCTGGCCTGTATCCTGGTTCTTGTGTAAATAAAATAAATCTTAAAAGAAAAAAAAAAAGTGCCTTCATATCTATGTGGGTTTTCCTTCTCTAGGGAGAAAAATAAAAACAGAAGATTTTCTTGGATTCTGTTGCTCCACTGTGATCACTATCCAAACTTTTAAGGACTTGCTCTTATATCTTCATCACCACTTTCCTCCTGAATTTTTGTGCTATACTTTGTTGCTCTGTGGTTCCCATTTTCACCCCACCTCAAATGCAAAGGTCTTTCCTCAGTCCCAATCCCCTCTTCCATCTCTGCCGCATGTGACAGGGTATGCCCTCTCTGTTTTATGTCCCTGGGAAGACAGTTTGAAATTTGAGTCTCTCCAAGTGAAGAGGGCCAATAGATACCTCCAGTTTTCTACTCAAACCTCGAAGTCTCCTTACACACCTTAGGAGTAAGACCTCCCTCTCAGGACTAAGGGGCACACCCTAAGTTGAGGGCAAAACCATAACAGACCTGCCCTAACAGAATCTAAGATCTAGGCCAGCACAGGAGAAGGAACTGATAAGGCAAGAAAGGAAAGGGGAGATTCTGGTAGAAGGACTTGCTTTCTGGCCCCAGAGGCAGGCTGAGGGCAGCCAGTAAGCAGGCATTTCTCAGAAGGAACAGGGATAGTGTGGGGGAAAGTGGGAGAGGGGTAGGGTATTCCACTTGGCTAATTAAACCTGGGGTGTTTACCAGTCTGAGAGCAGGCAGGTCCAGATCAGGTCAACCTGCATCTCAAGAGAGGGGACCAAGCAGTAGTGATCTGGTAGGGCAACTTGTACAGGGAGAAGGTGGTAGACTGGTAAGAGATGAAGAAGCCATCATTTATAGCACCTGCTATGTTCCAGACATGTGATTAAGTGTTTTATTTATATTATCTCACTATGAGACAGATATTATTTACCTTTACTGATAAAGACTCCAAAGCTCAAAGGTAAGGAAATTTGCCTAAGGTTTACATTTTAGTATATGTTGGAGCTGAGGTTTGAATTCAAGGCAGAATTCAAACTACTCCCGGGTCTGTTTCCTCTCTGTAATTACATGTTGTGACTGTGTGACAACCTGGAGGGCGGTGGCACTTGCTGTAGTGCAGCTAGCAAAGAATGTTAGAAAGCGAACAGATTTATAGCACAGGTTAAGTTTTACCACAGGTCAAGGAGGATATCAGATGGGGGGGGTCAATCGAACTAAATAGGAACATACCATCAAAAGTTAAATTCTCAAATACAAACAAAGAGTTGTAAAAATGGAAATGGTGGTCAAATGAGCTGGTTTCAGAGATCAGAGGGCACATTACCACACTAGGACTTGACTCCCAGCAAATCAGAGTAAACGCACGCACGCGCACACTTACAGTTAGGAGGCTGATACAATAAGGAACTAAAGACAGAAGCCAAAGTTCACCTAAGTAAAAGTTGTGGGGGCAGGGGATAGAAACGAGACAAAAACCAGCAGAAAGAACCACAGAATCAGCCTTTTTTTTTTTTTTTTTTGAGCTGGAAGGAATTTAGAAGTCATTCAATTCCTATCATTTCACCTAGGGAAAAGAAAGCTAGTAACTAAATACATTAGCTTCCCAACTAAAGTCGTGTTTGGTTTCAGTTTTATGTTGACAAATGCAGGAAGGGAGCTTGCTTTGTCAAAGATGGTGCCCCAGAAATTTAAGTTAAGTCAAGACTGTGTTGGAAGGCTCCAGAGATCAACCGCTGGCAGTTTCCAGCACCACACGGTCTTATCTTTTGAGTCTTAGATAAACCTGAAAACAAACTGCTACAAATCTAACCAGTGAGCCCATTCTGAAGGAGATCTAGAGGAGAAGCTCTCAACTTAGGAGGAAGGCATGAGGTGAGTATTTCAGACTGTCCGCATTTTTGTCTCTAACCTTTGCCCTCTGGTGATAACCAGAATTTCCCCAAATCAGCCAGAGCCAGAAAGACTGGTATGGGTATAACATATACAATAGGTGTACGTACGGGTTTAACAGGGAGTCCAAAACGTAAAAACCACAACAAACTAACTTACTAAAGAAAGTTCGTTTCAGGGAATTAGAGAAGGCAAAACAGCAAGAAAGAGATCACTTCCATGGGATGAAACTCTTTATCCGCCCACTCCACAGATAACTTAGTGAAGGCTCTGTCATGCAGTGACTTGAATCCCTAACATTTACAAAGCACCATGAAAGAACATAATTAATCTTCTGAATTCCACATGCATGTTAGTGCTCAGCATTCATGTAAGATTCCTGAATGCCAAGGAATGAACAATCTGTTAAACAAATTAAGTCTTCTTTTCCCATAGTATTTGATGAAGTGTAGGGATGCAGAGAAAGAACAGGTCAGGAAAATAAATTTTAGCTTGGTGCCCTGATAATGAACTTCTTGTCTCCATAAGACAATCAAAAATATTAAA
This sequence comes from Talpa europaea, assembly GCF_964194135.1. NCBI lineage: Eukaryota > Metazoa > Chordata > Mammalia > Eulipotyphla > Talpidae > Talpa > Talpa europaea. Next base: position 21,131,353 of record NC_140077.1, on the reverse strand, counting down.
GAATGAAAAGATATTTGGGATCAGAGATGACTGATGAAAACAAGAAAGGTGAAAGTTCCCCTGAGGGCCTCCCCTGGTGGTGCAGCGGTTGAGCGCTGGGCTGCAAAGCTGCCTGCAGCCTCTGCAACGCTGGTTTGATCCCTGGCCACCAGGGAGGATCCCACATGGCGTGCAGACCTCTCCTGCTGCCCGCTGCTCCCCTCAGCAGTGTACTTTGGTCCTTCTGCCGGTTCTGCTCCCTGTTCTGGCTCTGGTGAATTCTCTCACCCTCCTGCGCTTCTGACTGTACCCAGTGCTTGTATAAATAAATAAGTCAATCTAAAAAGAAAAGAAAAGAAAGTTCCCCTGAGAAGACTATCTGACTTAGAAAACTGTTACATATTCGTAGCACCACAGCAGTTCATTTGCCCCCAAAGGAATTAAATTCAAAGGTTGTTCTCACACAAGACACAATAAGAATCTTGGGAGCCAGATTCCTTAAGTGCACATGTGTTTCTGGCACCTGATATAATCACCCTTTAATCTGTTTTCATGCTTTATCCTTCTAAGAAGGTTGGCTATGTTCGTACCTTGGCTACTTTTTCTGTTTTGCACAAATTCTGAGCGTCTCAGGGTGCTGGGTGCTGTACGGCGTAAGCAGCTATTCCTTCTCCAAGTGTCTGAGCCGATGAGTTCCCTGTCTTCCTGTAAGCTCCAGAGGGGCTCCTCTAACGCAGGGCCCTGAGGAACGCCACGATGACCTTGTGGGTCTCCCTTAGTCCGCTGATCCCACAGAGCATTGCAGGTGGTCCCTCTGCTTCTAAGTGCTGTCATTCCCGGTTCGTCGATGTCATCATACTCCAAATTCCTCATTTGATAGGGAGAATCTGTTTCTGTGCAATTCTGATATTTATATGCATGACTTGCAAGTGGAATATCATAGCCTTTATTTTCTGTATCAAACTTACTGTGATCTGTGGCACGAGTCTTTCCTTTGGGAGAAATGTTGCCATTTTGATAACAAGTCCTGTCCCCTTCATAGTATTTGACATATTCTTTGCCTTCACTGACACCATTCAAATGTGAGAAGTCCACAGGCTGGCCAGCAGTATAATTCCCAGAAATGTGATATAAATCATTGCGGTCTCTATAATAAAAATTAACTTCTTTGTAATCCTCAAGATTATAATTAGCATTCCTGTGGTTCATATGCCTGTTTTGAGGTTGCTCAAAATCCCCCCAAAAGTCATACGAACTCCTGTAGGCAGACCATGGTTCAGTTTCCTTAGAGTCCTTGGGGTTGTAATTCAAACTTTCATAATCTCGGTAGCCCTTCCTCTCTCCATACCCTCCAGCCTTCCAGGATATGTCCGGGCTTCTTGGAAGCCAATCATCCTTAGTCCCAGGGCTCAGATTACCAGAATCTACATTTTCTGAATTCCTATAACCATCACAGCCTGAAGTCATGCTTCTGTGGTCCTCCCAAATCTCCTTCATTGCCTTGTAGCTTTGCTCAATCTGCTCAAAATCCCAGTATCGACAATCCCTTTTTCTGTGGGGCCAATTTTGCCCTGTGTGACTCGAACCCAAGTCATCTTCTCTGTACAGTTTATCCAGCACTGCAAGGTCACTCTCCCACTTACTCCTCCAATCTTCATATTCCCCGTTGGAGTCCCAGAGTTCTTTCTTCTCTGTTTCTCTTTCTCTTTTAATCCTGTGGGGTTCACACATATTCAGAGTGCTTAAAGACCCAGGTTTTTCTTCTCCATTCCATGTGCTGGGCTGGGCCGGAATGTGGACAGGTGCAGTTTAGCCCCAGGCAGTACCTGTCGTCCTCAAAATGTCTCCCAAGCTCCTCTTGCTACTCGGTTGAGAGCTCGGAGAGATGTGGAGTTATTTCGACTTCAGGATCCAATCGGTGAGCTGTGGTATCTTTCCCCACACAGGCCTGAAGATAATTAGTAACTACTGTTCATGTGATTACAGTTGGCAGCTTTGTTTGGTGTTTCCCTCACGCTGGTCAAACTGGCTTGGCTGCTTTATGTGCTGAAGGTAGAAACATTCTATTGCTCTAAAGGTTTTACAGAAAAAGCAGGAGGAAGAAAAACAGTCCCCTTTAGTAAGGCTGGTGAGTAAGCACATTTATCAGTCTCATCTGCTTCCTTAAGCCTCCAGAAGCCAACCAGGGGACATGTAAATGCTCCCCCATGCAGCCCCCACTGGAATTCAGTCCAGGCCTCCAGGTCCAGCTTTCCCTGGACATCCGAAACACCTGAGGTCACCCTTCTCTCTACTCAAAGCCAGAATTTTCCCTCCTTTCAGAGCTTTGCTTTCAGGGGATTCAAGCTACCCATTAGCAGTACACACAAATCAGAAGCTGCTTGAGCTCCTGCCTGCCGACCCAGACATTCCACTAAAGGAAGAAAAGGCACTTTCTTTTATTGTGATCTGGTGTAAAGTCATTTTGTAGTGTAAAAACTCTTCACCAGAAAACAGTTCTGTCTGTTTTCACCCTTTCATTGCCACATCATGCCAGAGAAGCGTCAAAACCATCCATTTCCTAAAACTCCTTTCCAGCTAATTCATACAGCATATTTAGGAACTGGAAAAATGAGGCTAGAAATCAAATAGTGGGTATAAAAATGCCATTTGAATGCAGCAAACATTAGCTACTTATGATATGGGAGGCGTATGGAAGAAAAAAGACGAGCAAGTCAGTCTCTGCTTATCACAACGCGGGACTAACACTGCGCTGTCCAGTAAGAGGAACGAGATAAGGGCTGTAGCTAACACTCGCAGGGCAACAGGCAAAGTTCCCGTGGGGTAGCTGGAGGCGTCACGGAAGAGGTGGCATCTGAACAGCGCTTTCCAGAATAAGCTGGGATTCCAGACTCTGCCTAGGGACAACTGGAAAAGGGGGTACAGTTTCAAAGATGTAATGTGTGGAAAAGTAACTGGAGATAAGGCTGGCGGGCTTGGGGCAGATCTCAAGGGACTTGAAGGCCATTTTTTTTTTTTATGGACAGAAGCGGATGGATAATGAAGCAGCTTTGAAAAGTTCCTGAGTAGGAGAAATTAGTTCCATGCCAGGAGTCAGGCTTTGGTAGGATGACTTAGCTGTCTGGTCCTGATCAAATGTCTAAGAAATATTCTTGAGCCTTTATCTAGTCCCTATTTGTGAAATAATGTAAAGAACCCCCAAGGAGACCAGAGTTACATACTTTGTCGATAATTAGATGTTTGCTCTTGAACAAACCATTTATTCTCGCTGGGACTCAACTTACCCATCTATAAAAAGCGGAAGTTGGCCCCTGATCTGATTTCACAACACTAGACTAAGAGGAGTATATCAGAAATATAGCAAAATCTTCACTCTCCTCAGGCCAACTAAACAAACAAGTAGACTCTATGATGGCCTGATTCAGAGGGAGCCCACCTCAGGGGTGACCCTCCCTCTCCCACCACTTCTGGCCTACCTCCTGCACAGCCGCAAGCACAACAAGTCCCCAGGCAGGCACAGGGCAGAGAGACCAGGAGTACCAACTGATGGGCTAACTCATCTAAAAACTGCTTCCCGAGGACCTTCCTGTTGGTGCAAGGGATTAAGTCTCAGCACTATGGAGCTATTGCCAGCCACTGCAGCAAAAGTTCAATCCTCGGCCAGGGAGCTGACCCACATGGCACAGCAGACCTCTCATGTCTTCCCACTGCTCCCCTCAGCAGTATATTTCAGTAGATCTGCTAGTTCTGTTTCCCATTCTGTCTCTGATGAATCCTCTCATCCCCTGGACCTCTGGCCTGTACCCCAGTTCTTGGATGCATAAATAAATAAATCTTAAGAAGAAATAAAATAAAAACCTACTGCCTGAATCCAATCAAGATTGTGATTTCATTCACCAAATCAATAGGGTGGCTCATGAATTGGGAGTACAGCTTTGGCCAGAAGTTATCTAGGGTGACAGCGGAATAGAGAGCATAGAGGAGAGAGATGAGGACATCCAGCTTCTGGAAATTCAGTTTGTAGCTATGCTTAGCCTCTCTGACCCTTAGTTTTCTTATTTGTAAAATGAGGACGTTAATGATTTCTCTGCCACTTTAAACCAAAAATTCTATGAACTTATTTATTTCTAACAAAAGATTATTCTCTCCTGGTTATGGAAAACAAAGTTCCCTTTAGAAACTTAGTATCTTTGATAAAACTAGCACGATAAGAAACACACCTAGTCAATCAACCAAGGGAAGAGATAAAAGGATATATTACAGGTAAGAAGGTTACTAGTTATAAAATGATTCAGTAGAAGACGTTACATGAAAGCTAAGAGAAATGAGCTTTGGGGAAGCGGAGAGTGAACAGCTGATTACAACGCGGGGTCCCTACTCCCATCCCCACCATGCCCTTCTCCTTTTTTCAGTCCTGTTGCCTTTGGGGCAGTAAAGATATATTGTGCACGTAGCTACACACCACCTCAGCTTTATCTCGATATTTCTGTGGCCCAGAGCTAATCAAAAGCTGTAAATGGAGGGCCTTCCTGGAAGTGCAAGGGGTTAAGATGCAACCTAGGAAGCTATCCGCAGCCACTGCAGCATGAGTTTGACCCGCGGCCAGGGAGCTACCCACATGGTGCAGCAGACCTCTCCTGACTCGCCCGCTGCTCCCCTCAGCAGTGTATTCAGTCAATCTGCCTGTTCTGCTCCCCATTCTGTCTCTCCTGCACCTCTGGCCTGTACCCCAGTTCTTATGTGCATAAATAAATAAATCTTAAAAAAAAAACTGTGAATGGATTGTTATTGTCATATGATAAATCTTTGTACAAAGGGTTTGGAAAAAGAAAACTAAGAGAAGGTAGGGGTGGGGATGGGAGAAGAGTGTCTAAAAAAAAAACAACTAGCAAGAACATGTAATTTCCTAAACTTTTGTTAATGTCTCTGTAACTTCCCCTGCTGTTCCTTTAGTCTGATGATCAACTTTCTAAGACTCTGCCCCCAAGAAATTCTCTGACCCCAATAGTTCTTGCTAACTTCAGAGCACCACACAAATCTCTCTCTCCTCTCACCTGTTACTTTATTATACCTGCCATCTCCTTTTACTATGCTAAAAAATCCCTGAGGGCAAGGAACACATCTAATAAATTCTAATCCTCTAAAGCTCTGTGCACAGGGTGCACAGTAGGCACTTAGATGCTTACTGAGTTAATTGAACACCTGCTAGGTGCCAGGAAAAGGGCAGCACAGTTTAGAAGAGCAGACTTTGCCAGCCCTGAGTTGGAATCCTGATCTTGCTATGACAGCTGTATGACCACGAAGAAGCTACCTAAGACTGTTTCTTCATCTTTCACTATCAAATCCACCATCCAACATGCTCTGTACCCATATGACCCGCGAACAGGCCCATCTCTGCAGGTTCACTGGATCCTCATTGATCCTACTCCTGCCTGAACCCTCCAAGACCTTGTTCCAGCATTTAGGCTCCCCCTCCTGCTTCTTCATTGTGCCCACCCCAATGGCCCTGTCCTGTGAGCCCACCAACATAATGTTCCCCATCTTACAAACAACTTCTGTTGGCCCCTCAACCCACGGTCCCCTTGTGCTACTACTAGTGACTGCTCTCCTTTAGAGCAACACCCTTTGAAAGATTTGAGTGAGCTAAACACACAATGCCTCTACTCCTTCACCTCTCACACCATTCGATCCACCCCACTAAGGCTCATCATCACTTTGCTGAAACTATTCTTGACAAGGTCACCAAACCCAATGTAATTTCCAACTGATCTTTCCATTCCAGAAGTTTTTTTTTTTTTTTTTGACACATTCACTTTCTCTTTCTTGAAACGTCACTTGACTGTCTATTTCACCTCTACTAAGCTCATCTCCCTTGTCCTGCACACATTCACACACTGGGCTTCTCCTGTACACCCTCCACCTAGCACAGGTCAGGAATTTAAGGAACACTGACATGACTGGGAATGTGATTTCCATGCTCACTCAGGGCAGCTGCCTCTCAGTCAAAAGCTAATAAGGAGTGGTGGTCAAGACTCGCTCTGAGGGGTAAAGTCTCTGGTGGTGTGGAAATGAGGGAGGAGGCAAACACCTCAGATGTAAAGGTGAGTTTCCCAGTAGAGGAGGAACCTAAACACTAACAAAAAAGAGATGCCGGACTGGAAGAAACAGAGTCTGAGAGCATTGTGAAAGAAATAAGGCTGCAATATAGGAAAGTGAGAGGTATCTGGGGAAAACTCTGGTATTGTGTTCTAAATGGGATGGGTTGGGCCTCCCCGGTGGCGCAGCGGTTGAGTGCTGGGTTGTGAAGCTGCCTGCAGCCTCTGCAGCACCGGTTCGATCCCCGGCTGCTCCCCAGCCACCAGAGGAGGGTCCCGCATGGCGCACAGACCTCTCCTGCCGCCCACTGCTCCCCTCAGCAGTGTACTTCGGTCCTTCTGCCTGCTCTGCTCCCCGCTCTGGCTCTGGTGAATTCTCTCACCCTCCCACGCTTCTGACTGTACCCAGTGCTTGTATAAATAAATAAATCTAAAAAATTTTTAAATAAATAAATAAATAAATAAATTTTAAAAAATGGGATGGGTCCACGAAAAAATTATGATGCCTTACAGTGTAAACCTTATGATGAACTTAAAAGGTTTTAACACGAGTTAGGTGAGGGTTTGAACAGAGAGCAGCCTGGGGATGTTGTCAGCATGAAGCAGCAAACATTTTATTTTTCTTCTTTTGGGTGACGGAGAATGTGCACCTGTAAAGCACCAGATGACAGGAAGCAGCACACGGCAGGGCGCAGTGGCTGGCATGCTTGCAACTGCTACAGGAGACAGGTCATTTCACAGTGCACTACAAAGCCTCAGTGAAATCTGAAACTGATACTTGAAGTCCCTGGGCCCATTCCAGTGTCTCCACCCCTTTGCGTGGAGTGAGGAACAGAAAAAGTTGGCAAAGCCATACTACAAACCACGAAGGGTGGTGATGCACAGGTCAGTTATAACAAAGTTAACTATTCCTGTCTCAACATACATAAAACAATGTAATCCTAGTAGGAAAACTAGTCTTTGTCCTGAAATAACATAGATTATTCATGAGTTCTGATTATGGTTACTGTTTTATACCAAGATAAAAATCCACGAGAAGTACTGATCTAATTTTTACTGAGCCAACACCCTGGATCAGATGTTATACAAGTGGAGGATACTTGCTTTTTTTTTTTTTTTTTTAATGTATTGAAACTTGGAAAGAAAGATTATTATTTCCTTCATCATCTTGAAAGACTACAATATGATTTGGCTATTAGGATTTACTAGTTTGAGAAAGCATTGTTATACCTTAGGTATTCTAGGGAGCCTTCAAAACAGTTTGTGTTTAGAAGAATTTCACATTCAAATTTTAAAATCCACCACTATAGGAAAAAGGTGATATTGCACCACACCAATAATTCTCCAGCTTGTTAATCTAATGCAGCTCTTTAGTGGGTCTTAGATCTCACCCAATATCTTGCTGAAAGTATGACTTTCCTGAAAAACATATTTTGATTTGGATTTGCCATGGTCATTTAAAATTAAGTTACTCTGAGATTCTCTAGCCCACCTTCCTCTAGGCATTCCTTTAAAGGAAGAGGACTTAGGTGCAAGGTTCCTGATGCAGAAAAGGGGTGACTCACTGTCCAGTTTACCACTGACTGCGATGATTAGAACAATGGGGTTCAGGCTCACACTGCAATATTATCTAAGGCCATGACTCAAAGGCAGCAAGGCAGTCGGTGTTGAGAAATATAGAGTGAGTCTGTCCCCAATTGTGTCAAAGATACACAAATATGAATGATACTATGACTATGTCCTTTTTATTAATCAGAGAACAGTCAGTGCCTGGCTCATACTATATGCTCCAGAAATTTTTACCGAGTAAACAAATGAATGCACACCCCTGAAACTATTTGTAGATTCACACATGTGAACCTCTCCTAGAGGTAGAAAGGGATGATGATATGCTGAAAGGAGAGTCTCTCAGGGCTACAGTACACAGTCCTAGTCAGAGCTTCTAGAAGTCACATGCACAGGGAAGCCGGAGTCTGTAGACTAACCCCAAATGCGCCTACGACTTTGGAAGTCAACCTGTTTGCCAGAGTTATAGGTACTGGGTTTTAGACATGGGCCTTAACTTAGGAATTAGCAACTACCCACTTGACCAGGTGCTGCTTGAGGGTAGAGAGCACATCTGTGGTTATACGACATACCCTGCCCATAGCACAGCACCTGGCACGGGCACAACTCAGCTGGTATTTGCTGAAGCAGGCTAAGCGACACACCTTTCCCAACACGCAGCCACCAAAGTGCCTCTGGTATTCCTCCCAGTATTCTACCCCAACTCCACACCATGAATACATATTCAAAATTCCTAATTCTCAGAGGCAAACACTGGCGCAGGTAAAAGTACTAACACTGGGTTTTCTATTTCAAAATGTGAAATTTAGGTAATTTGGATGAACGGGGGGGGGGTAAGGGAGGGGGGAGTGAGCAGGGAAGCTTAAAACATTAGAGAAATGTGAGAAACATTTTCTTTCTTTTAAAGATTTATTTATTTATACAAGCACTGGGTACAGTCAGAAGTGCGAGAGGGTGAGAGAGTTCACCAGAGCTAGAGCGGGGAGCAGAACAGGCAGACCGATGAAGTACACTGCTGAGGGGAGCAGCGGGCACGGCAGGAGAGGTCTGCGCACCATGTGGGACCCTCCCCGTGGCTGGGGATCAAACTGGCCTGCGTGGCAGAGGCTGCGGGCAGCTTTGCAGCACAGCGCTCAACCACTGCGCTACTGGGGAGGCCCAAGAAGAAACATTTTCTTAAAACTACAGTAGACTGACAAGATGGTAAAGTACAGGCCACAACCCAAGGGAAAGCTGGCATCCTGAGAGCTAAATGACCACAGAAACTGCACTGACCCAGGGAGTTTGCTAGAATCGGAAAGATGAACTTTGGTTGCAGTGGCTCTCTGGGGAGATGGGCCCCACAACACAAAGCCCAGAGCTCCTGCAAGAGGAGGAGAACTTTCCTATAAGCTAAGATTCCACAGGACTCCTGATGCTGAACTGGAATTGGGCCAGTCCTCTTGCAAAATTACAGCCGGGATTATAGTGGGCTAAAGTACAATCGTCCAGGAGCCTTAAGCCTTGAAATGGCTTAAGCTTAGAACTGGACCTAGACTGAGAATGGTGTTTCCACGTGGGAATTCCTTCACAGTCTTTCTTGGGAAACATATGTCTTTCTCAATCTATGGAAAATTGCCTGAAAAATGCAGAAAATGGGAGAAAAATACTCTAATTCTCCTTTGAGAATAAAGCTTAACAGTAAATGCAGGCTTGAAAGATTCCACTGATGTCAAGTTGAAAGCAAGAGCAGAAAATACTGACACACAAAGTAAAAGACTAAGGTTGACCAGGACAAGTATACACAGGAGAAAGGTAATCAGTATCTAATCAGTTAGTTTTGCCAGGAGCTGTTGCTATGCTGTAAGTGTGTTTATAAGGGTGTGTGTCTGTGGCCTAGGTGCTGTGAACAGTGAGTCATTCTTGAAAATGAAATAAGTTCAGTTTATTTGCACAGTGAATTTTACTTAAACATTAATAGGTGATAACCTCAAGTTTTAGAAGTAAAATAAATCTTAACTTGCTATTCTGACACATGATTCTATGTTGTATTATTAAATCTTGATCAAAGAGGCTTACAGAGTAAGAACATTAGCTAATTATTAAAATAGTCCAGAAAAAGGATAAGTTGAAGAAAAAAGAACAATTTTGTCACCTACTACCAATTCAATTAATCCACAGACCCACTTAAAAACACTGCATAGTGTTCTTAAGCATAGAAGACAGGACAATTCTGTGGAACGCTATTAATTCAGAAAAGTGTCATTATTGAGAAATTCCTGCTATCTGGGAGACTTTTGCTCTAGCTCCTGTATGTCTAATGCAAGAAGTGTTTACAAATATATCTAGAAACTTACAGCTATGGAAGGTGACAGGGAATCTTGGAATGGACTGTGCCTTTGGGGTGTAATGCTGGGACAAGGTTCCCTCAGAATTCCTTCTCAGGCACTGAAGTCATCAAGGCACCTGACATTCTTCCAAGAGTTCAAGCGCTTATATTAAATGAACACTTCTTTGAGGACGTCTAAGCACTCCCCTTGGGCTTTACCCTCAGAATAAATAATGCTGCCGCCAACCCAGCTCGGCACCAGTGAGCCAGGGGCCAGCTGCTGAGCTGTTCCCTAATCTGGCCAACTGAACTGGTCCCAGGACCCTCTCCCCCTGCTGCACCTTGAGTCCGAGTCCCTCAGCACTGTGCCCACTTGCATGGCCAACCTCACCTGAGTGTATTTTAGAGGTTTCCTTTCTTTCTATAAAACCACCTGCTTTCCATGTTTCAGAAAACTAATTTCTGTCCTTCCAATAATACTGTTTCTTGTTGGAATTTTTTATTTTATTTTTTCATTCGCTATTAGGAATCTAAAGTAGAAGGTGAGGTAGGTCTGTGTGCCTGGTCGGCCATCTTGATCTGGAGTGTCTAGGCCACGGTTCTGCTTCCATCTCTTATCAATATCCTGCAGCTCCTAGATCCACAGATTTCTTTTTATTGGTTACTTTCCTGATGACACGCTAGGTTCAGAGTTCTCTGCCACAAATGCCCAGATAACAGCGGTCATGCTCTCCTTGGGCCCTCCACAACTGCGGCTGCCTTGTTTGTTTCCTCTTCCTACTTTATAAATTCTTTTCCCTATGAATCTGGAGAATAGGAAAGAAATCTCCAGACTGGTCATCCCCAAGGAAGGGACAGAATTTGAATTTTTGAATGTGTAAACTGTAGTGGTTAAAAAACAAGAGCTCAAATCCCAGCTCCTTTGGCAAGTTACTTAATTTCCACAAATATTAATTCTCACCCATAAAGTTACTCAGGTACCTTCAGGAAGGCTGTGAAGACTCTTTGTAGAAGTACTGATAGATGGTAACAAATGCTTATTAACAAGTTAATATAATTTATTATTGTCATTACTGAAACCTTATCCCTGGATCACAAAAATAGAAGCAGCAGTTTTATCCTGAGTCTCAGCTTGGAAGTCTTTAGCCCTGAAAGAACCTGGTTAAAGAATGTTCTATTTAGGGACTTCCCATTTATGGGAGCCATAAATGTCAATGAGGTTTGAACTCAAATTCGAGATCAAATGAAGGCAGAAGGCAATAGTGGCCAAAGTCTACCTCGCAACAGAGCCATCTACTTCTGATAGAAATGAGGGCATGAAAAAAGTAAACCATTCTTTTAATTGTCAATCAAAGACAGTAACCTATTCCAAAACACAGGTAGGCTGCTACCTGAACTTGTGGGCATCAAGAAACAGGTACGCATTATCTCCTTGTCACTCACCTCTAAGGTGCTGGAGTTCCATATTCAAACTTTCGATGTTACTCTCGTAGAACTCAAGATTTCCGAGGGTCTCTGTCCTTAATGAGTCTACTTGCTTCTCGAGCATTAAGTTTAGCTTTTCCTGAGCCCTGCTATACACATCCAGGTCCCGCTCCATTTCCTGAATCCTCACCAATACTAAGGGGCACGGAGGAGTTTGGTCCAAACTCTTTTCCATATTCTCTGGGCCCTCCTTTCTTAGGGCCTCACAACTAGGGTGGTGAGTGGCTAGGAGCTTGGGGGGTACAGCATTCGCCTTCTGCTGTGCTGCCGGAGGCAGGGGAGCTGGGCGAGAGGGTCGCACTGCCAAGGGCAGCTCAGGCTTCAGGTTCTGGTCACCCAGCCCATGGGGAGAAGGGGATGCTGGCATGCTGGGCCGAGGAGGTGGTGGCCTCAGAGTCTTTCTCCTCCCAGGCAGCTCATGCTGGGTAATCAGCTTTGAGGAACCTTGGACAACATCCCTCTCAGAGTGAAAGTCCATGAATGAAAAGTGGCGCGAAGTTGCATCGGTTTCTGTGCCGGGCGCTGACACACTCTTCTCAAACTCCAGCAGCTGCTGCGTCAACTTAGAATCCAGGTCGGCATGGCCATCTCCCTGGGAAAGTGAGCGTGCTTCCCTTGTGGGCACCCTGTCGTGTGGACCTGGCTTCAGCTCTGATTTCTCTGATGCTGAGTAAAAGCTGGAAGCATTTTCTTTGGGTGTGTGGTACTTTTTAGCACACCTTGCTGCACTCTGGGGCTGAGGACTCAACTGGTTGGGCCTGACTATCCCTCCAGAGGGCAAGAGGGAAGAGCCGCTGTGAAGAGGAGACAAGGGCTTCTGGAGGGTGCTGGGCAGGGAGTATGTTCCTCTGGGAGGGAGGCTGAAGTAGTCTCGCATCTGCGCTTCCCGGGGAGTGGGGTCAGGATACTGGTGTGGGCGTGGAAGGCTCCCGCCTGCTGGAGAGTAACACTGGGGCTTCTGCAGTGTGGGGTGGAGAGGTATCTGAGGTTGGGTGGGAACACCATTGACTGCCTCTGAGGCAACCTTCATGGAAGAGTCTTTGGGATGAGGCTGTTCATGCCCCACACCTGGGCTTCTGGGGGGCCCTCCTGAGGTGCCCCCATCCTGATGAGAGCTTTTATTTACTTCATATTCAGAAGTCAGATGCTCTGGGGAAGAAGTGAATGCTTCAGAAATAACACAGTTGGGCCTTTCTGCCTCATACTCATGAGATTCATGTCTCTTTTCCTCCATTACTAAGGTGTTTTCTGAATAATCCAAAGATGTTTCAGGGATACTTTCCTGCGGCAGATCCACGGTTTCTTCCACCCTTGTTTTAGGACATAGCTTTACAAACCGGTAAGGAAAAATGCCTGTCCTGCCCCTCAGTGATCCTTCTAGCCAGCCATCTTCCAGGGTCCCCAGGATCTGGATCTTATCGCCTACTTCAAAGTCTAGCTCATTTGGCTCCAGGGCTTGGAATCTGTAAAGGGCAATCCCGTAGGTCCCTGCTTCCTCACCACCCTCCTCCGGCCTTCTCTCCTCTTCTGCATGGGTATCTAATTCACCATTAACAATGCAATCCTCTTGATTTCCGGAACTTACGGACTCATCCACAGTCCTCAGGGGCCCCAAGAGCTCTACAAAACCTTCTGGAAAGATTCCTCTTCGGCCCTCTAACTCCCCTTCAAACCAGCCTGGTTCAGGAACTCCAATAATGGTAATCACGTCCCCTTCTCTGAAGTCCAGCTCCTCATCCAGCTGGGCAGAGAGCCCCATCAGTGCCCGCGCTTGACCCATCGAATAGTCAGGAATGTGGAGCTGGGTGCTCTGTGAATGCCACCGCCGGCTTCGGGAGGAGAGGCAGAGCTCATTCACACACGAGGACGGGAAAAAGCCCCGGGCACCCCAGCAGCTGCGACCCTGCAGCCAGCCTGAAGTGGGAGAGCCATCGAGGATCACTAGGTCACCTAAAGAGAGGGAAGCAAAGAAAACGGGCTTAGTCATCACCCCAGGTTCTACGACGACAGCACAGCTCAACACTTGTAACATCTGCCAAGTTCAAGAAGATACTCATTTAGAGCTGTTCAGGCATGAACACTTTTGACAATTTAGTGCCAATATAGTGAACATTCTGGTAAATCAGTGGTTTTCCAAGTATGATCATGGAATCCTTGGAGGGGGGATTAGTGGTGTTCCCCCAAGATCCTTTCAGAAGGTCTGTAAGGTCAAAAATATCATACCTTCTTCACATGCTTCCATCAAAACAACATTGCAGCAAAGTGAATGCAGACGCAAATGTGAGAATCTAGCTTTCCTCTATTAAACCTTGTTAAAGAGACTTGTAAAACTGTGAACTAACATCACTATTCTCACTAAGTTTTTCTTTGTTTCTAAATCTAGTTATTTTTTCTTAGTAAAACATCATTGAGTGGCCGTGCCCTGACCAGAGTACCACTTGCCAACACTCCACCTGATCACAACCCAGAAACTCTCTGAACCCCCTACTTCTGTGATTTTTATGGGGGCTTTATCACACAAGCATGACTGATCATTAGCTCTACTTTCTGCCCTACTCCCTTATCAAGAGAATGGGGGAGGGGCTGCAAATTTCAAGCTTCTAATCAAACTGATCTTTCTGGTGACCAGCTGCCACCCAGGAGTCTACCAAGAGTTGCCTCATTACAACAAAACATTCTTTTATCATTCAGGAGCTCACAAGGATTCCAGAAGTCCTGTGTCAGGAACCAGGGAGGGCAAAGACCAATACACATTTTCTATAAACTCATAACAAGATAGCGAAGCACTTAGCAAAATCATGCTTCACTTTCTAGGCAAGTACATTTGAAAACTGGATTATCTTTTAGGGTATCAACTTATACACCTTTGATTTTTTTTTAAATTAAATATGCTCTGTCTTCCCACTAAGTGAATTACAGTTCCTTATTGGCAAGTATCACTTCTCTTTGGTGTTTCAAGAGTCTGGTACAACGCTTTTTGTAGAGCAAGTACTCAATGTCCATTTGCTAATGATGATGATTATTCAACTCCAACTCCCAGATAGACCCATTAAATTTCCCTCCAAAACTGGCTCTAAGCCGCTAACTTCACCACCTCCAATTTCTTCTTCTTTTTTTAAAAGATGTATTTAAGCATACAAGAACTGGGGTGTAGGCCCAAGGTGTGGGGGGTGAGAAGATTCACCAGAGACAGATTGGGGAGCAGAGCAGGCAGATCTACTGAAATACACTGCTGAGGGGAACAATGGGCAAGACAGGAGAGGTCTGCTGCGCCATGTGGGCCACCTCCCTCTACGGCAGGGAAATCGAACTTGTGCTGCAGTAACAGTGCAATAGCACTGTCTTTAACCCCTAAGCCACCAGGGAGGCCCCAATTTCTTCTTTTAATATATGTATTCCACGTATTACTCCTATTTGCCACCACTCTAGTCCAACTCCAACTATCTAACCCTTTCATGCCTTGTCCCTCATAAATTCTCTTCTAGTTTCCCAAATGACATTGCCAAGTTAAGATGATAAATGTGCCAATTTTATCATATCCTGTGCTCAAACTTTTTTTTAAAAAAAGATTTATTTATTTAATGCATATAAGAACTGGGGTACAGGCCAGAGGTGTGGGGGTGAGAGGATTCACCAGAGACAGAGTAGGAAACAGAACAGGCAGACTGACTGAAATATACTGCTGAGGGGAGCAGTGGGCGAGACAGGAGAGGTCTGCTGCGCTATGTGGGTAGCTCCCTGGCCAGGGATTGAACTAGTGCTACAGTGGCTGCAGACAGCCTCATAGGTTGCATCTCAGTCTCAACCCCTTGAGCCACCAGGGAGGCCCCTCCCTTGCTTGAACTTTTAGCATGAGACATGAAGGTTTCTTTAAACTGTCAAAGCATTCTTCTCTAACAATCCTATTTTACCTGAAATTATATAAAATAAGTTTGCTCTGGAAGCTCTCTAAAGAGGTTAAACTACCAAAGGCTATTCTGATGCTTTTACCCATTGCAACTTGGCAATCATATCCAGCCAGGATCTCCTCCAGCTTCCCATATGGTGTCACCTCTGACACCCTCTTCCACACAAGGTATCATCCTTGTCTCCCATACAAGGCTTTCTACCTGAAACCTAAGCATGCTTCTCTTAAAAACCTTAAAAGCCCACTTTAAAAAAAAGATTTTTATTTATTTATTTATTTATTTATTTATTTATTAAGAACCCCCCACACCTCTGGCCTGTACCCCAGTTCTTGAATGCATAAATAATCTTAAAAACAAAAAAAGAACTAAGATGTAGGTCAGAGGTGTGTGTGGGGGGGGGGGTGGAGGGGCTGTGAGAGGATTCACCAGAGACAGAGCTGGGAGCAGAACAGGCAGACCTACTGAAATACACTGCTGAGGGGAGCAGTAGGCGAGACAGGAGAGGTCTGCTGTGCCATGTGGGTAGCTCCCTGGTTGGGGATCGAACTCATGTCACAGTGGCTGGTGATAGCTTGATAGCCCTGAGACTTTAACCCCTGTGTCACCAGGGAGGCCCTAAAAGCCCACTTTCATCTTTGCTGTCTGTAGCCTACCAAAGAAATGACTATGTCACTAATTTTGGTAAACTACACAGTACCAAATGTAAAATTCTGAACTTAATATAGGTACAATTTTCTGTGCTTTGATACTGTGTTGCTTAGCTGTTCTTGAAAAATAGGGTCTTTGGTCCTATATTCCTTTAATTTATGACTCAAATCATTGATCAGAGCTTGGGGGCCTGAGAATTACAAGTGATTTTTCTCTCACTAGCTCTCAGGCCATCCTGTCAGGGCCACAGAGGGAACTCACTGGAGACATGGCCATAGTTCAGACATAATAATAGGTCTTTTCGTGAATACGAAGAATAAAAGCATGCTTGCTCCCTCTCTGTTGACATTAAAACAAACTGGCTTTCTTAAAATTGTGGAATTACAGTATTTTCCTTGTTTTTCCAGCTTTCTTTGAAAGCTTAATATAATAGGGCCTGTTTTCATATCTAATTTCAGCTGGTTATCATTTTGTTAGTTATTTCTATATAATAAAGGTGGAATTTTTAAAAGAAAGTCAGTGACACTAGTCACCTACACTGATCGTTCCAAAAGAGCATTGCTTCTGATTTTAAATTAACTCAAAATACAAGGAACAGACCAAAATGACAGGACAGCTTTGGGAAGAGGAAAAGGGTGACACCTGCTGGAAGAACCACTGGTGATTCCCAGCCCAGAGAGACTCTCCCTGGAACAATATAAGCATAAACAAAATTTCACATAATTACTAGGGGAACCAGGTCCCCCAAAATATATCTATGAACTCTAGGAATCCTAGGTTAAGAATAACAAAAATAGGGCCCCCCTGGTGGCGCAGGCAGTTGAGCGCAGTGCTGTGAAGCTGTCCGCAGATCTGTAGTGCCAGTTTGATCCCCGCCGGCCTTGGAGCAACCCACATGGCAAGCAGACCTCTCCTGTCTCATCCGCTGCTCCCCTCAGCAGTGTACTTCATCAGTCTGCCTATTCTGTTCCCCGCTCTGTCTCTGGTGAAACCCTCTCACCCTCCCGCACATCTGGCCTATACCCCGGTTCTTGTATAAATAAAATAAATCTTATTAAAAAAAAAAGAATAACAAAAATAGTTGATATTTATTGAGTACTAACCTTGTGCCAGATGTTTTACATGTATAGCCTCATTTAACCCTAACAACTATACTAATGTAGCTATTATTATCTTCTATTTGTAGATAAGGAAACTGAGCTGAGAGAATTTATTTCACTAGCCCAAGGTCATAGCTACTAAGTTGTGGAACTGTGCTATCAGAATTCTTATCCCCTAAGCTATACTGCCTAAACACAAACATATATGTACATGTGTGTACATGTGTGTACACATGCATAGATACAGACTAAACATTTCTATATACACATATGTATAATTTTATAATTAAAAATATACATCTGTTTTTTCTTATTAATTCATTGATATTTCTGAAAGGTAAGTAAATAATTAAGTAAAAATTATTTAGCAGTTGGGGCCTCCCCAGTGGCGCAGTGGTTGAGCGCTGGGTTGCGAAGCTGCCCGCAGCCTCTGCAGCGCTGGTTTGATCCCTGGCTGCTTCCCAGCCACTGGGTGAGGATCCCACATGGCGCGCAGACCTCTCCTGCCGCCCGCTGCTCCCCTCAGCAGTGTACTTCATTCCTTCTGCCTGCTCTGCTCCCTGCTCTTGCTCTGGTGAATTCTCTCACCCTCCCACGCTTCTGACTGTACCCAGTGCTTGTATAAATAAATAAATAAATCTTTAAAAAAAATTATTTAGCAGCATGATGACGCACAACAGATATCAACATTGTCCCACACATTCTTAAGGCTCCCAAATCCTCCACTGACATGTATAAGTTGACAAAGGGTTGTTGACACAGAAAAGGAGAAGCTACACTATTGCACTGAAGGTTCTAAGAAAACATAAAGAAACCACAGAAGAGGATTAACAGTACCAGAACATGGGATAGAAGCAAGTGCATTACTCATGAGCTGAGAGAATGATATAGTGGAGGAAATAATTTTTACTCTAAGTAGAAAGACAATTCCTAATACGACACTTGAAAATCAGGGAGCCTCCATTCCAGTTTTATAAACTGTATGTGGTATAAAGCAAAACTTTAATTTCTTAGCGATTTTTATCTTCAAATAAGAAAATGAATATCTGTTAACAGGATTATCATGTGTAAGAGGAATCAGAATCATTTCTCTGTCTTATACTAAACTTTCCAGAAAAAGACAAAAGAAAAAAAGCTATGGAAAGAGCTAACTTCCTCATCCTCAGGGATGTGAGCTTCCAGATCAGAAGAGATGTGAAGAGCAAAGAAGGAAAAAGAGCTGAACAGTGAGTGTGTTTATTGGCAATGGAGTAACTGAGAAGAGAGAAAGGCAGGTCTGTCTAGTCCCTTCCTAGGCATCTCATCTCCCCTGCCCTGCCTCCACTTCCCTTGGGCTCCACTTACATCTGCAGGCTCATTAGGTACAATTAGTTAAAAGCTGGTTGAGATATGATCTATAGATCCCATTACCCAGGCTGATCTTGAGTCAGTCTTGGCAGTCATGAGACACACCTGAAAGGCCCACAGCAGGGTCTTTCTGATAATCCCTTATGTGGTCCTGCCATTCCTGAGATGGGTTTTAACTTCAAAGGCAAGTCCAAAACACATTAGGTCAGTCTTGCCAGGGAAGGCATTCAGCAGAAATTTTCTTTTGTTTTTTAGTGCCTTAGACTTGACTAGTAATTATGAAGCAATAAAGCTAATTCTGGAGAAGCCACACCCTCAAATTCTTCAAATGTAGGCACAAGCTCATAGTCCCACGAGTATATTCTTATACCCTCTATTTGCTCCAGGAAGCAGGTGTAGGAAGGACAGGTCCACCCACACCCCCTGCAGGAGCCAGAGGAGCCACCGTGCCAGGCCTTTCTCCTCTGGTGACATGGACTGGAGCTGTCCACTGGGAGAGCTGTTGAGTAGGCACAGGTAGGTTCCCGCTTTAAGAGCTTCGCTGTTCTGTCTTCCTTCCCCACACTCATTAGCAAGGAAGTTCACAGAACTGAGGGAGAAGCAGTGTAAAGTGAAGTGCAAGGAACTCTCAAAATAGATTTTGAGGATTAAGGTCAAAATTCAATATCCCTTTCTTTTTGTTGACTAAGAGTTAGGGAAGTTGGGGTTTCTCTCTCTTTCTCATCTGTGTACATGGTTTGAGAAATCAAGCCTATCCCTCTAGTGTCATGCTCATAGAGCAAATAAAAATACGGTAGATTAAAGCTGTTAAACATACTCAGCAAGTTCTACTGTTTTGATGACTGTTCTTAGTTGTCACGATATTGCAATGGTCATCTCAGTTGGGAAAAGGACACTTCTGGTTTCTGTGCTTATGCAGAAATGTATGGACTTAATTAAGTATGAGTGTTGAGACATCTCTAGAAGCCACAAGTGGAACTCAAGAACTGCTTTTGTCATGCATACTGCATTTTGTTCTTATTCTAGATTCAAGGTGCCTAATACTGTCCTAAGTTGTATAGGCTCAGTATAATGCAGTTCTGTCTTGTTTGTGCTTTCTAAATTCAGTATTGATGAGCTGACTTCTGTTATAGAAGTCTTAAGTCTCAGCAGAGAAGAAATGAGAAATACATGGAATATCACTGAGCTACAGCTATGACTATCCATTTTCAATCACTTCCTTAAACTGGTTTTGATGAGAATTTTAATTACTTTTCTCTAATGGTACAGCAGTACATGAGGTACAGTAGTACAGTATAGTAGTACATGAGTAGTAACATGTACACAGATGAGAAAGAGAAACCCCAACTTCCCTAACTCTTAGTCAACAAAAAGATGCTGTTTTGCATGTGTCTCTTAATTCCCACACTACAATTCCTGCTCTAATATTATGCATTGACAATAATGCTGTCAGCAAAGTCATATCAGTTTTTATGGGAAAAAAAGATAAATGTAGTCTAAAGTATGGCTACAGCTTGGGGTAGTGGAAAGAGAATGCACCGCTTAGAATCAGGGAATGTGATTTCACATCCTGAGGCCAAAACTTCTTACCTTTGAATTTCATTTTCATTATTTAGAAAATGCACTTAACAATCCCCACCCCGCTACCTCCCAGGTCTGTGTTGAAGATCAAATGAGAATGTATCTGTGAGAAAATGCTGTGGAAAGTATAAAATGCTACTAAAATCCAAGGCAATAGCAGTGAATGCTGCTCTAGCTGAAGACTCTCTAGAGGACAGAGAAGCTAAAACAATTCATTTATGAAAATTCAAAATAAGATCTAGCGGTCAACACAGGCAACTCCACCAACCTGACTTTAAAAAGCTCTCTTCTGGAGGATCCACTCACCTCGGTGCAGGGGAAGACTGTTTAGTTCGTGGGATGTAAAGTCAGAGATGCAGATGAACAGCCTCTCTCCCTCTTTCAGGCTGGGAATGGTCACAATTTCCACAAAACTGCTGGGGAACTGTCCTGAAAATAATAAGGAACATTTCCAATGTTGAGATTTTTCTTTCTGTGGACCAGGACCAAAAACTTCTTTTCTGAACCTACTTATTAAGCCCTAAACTGAAAACTCACTGAATTCATATTAAGAAAAAGTTGATGCTTGTGGAATTAGATGCTTGCAGAACACAGAGAATACAACTCCATGTACAGGCATGTACTAGGTAGCACCACGCAATGCACTCTGCAGAGGGAAAAGCGAGAGAGATGGCCTTGGCCCTAAAAGATCTTAAAATCCAGTTCAGACACAAAATCTAATTTAGATATGAACAAAAATTCAATTCTGAAGTCAAGCGTCTCACAGAGGTACATACGTTGCTATGGAAGTTCAAAGAAGGTAGAGAACGAGCCATAAAAACTTTTGTGAAAAAGATAGTATTCGAGTATGAAGTAGGGTTACAATAGGTAGTAGACAGACAGAACCTGCTAGTTGGGAAGCATAACAAAGTGTCACTGGTTCCACTAAGTATCTCCTGCATCTGTCCACTGACCTCCAGGTCCACCACCTTGGGCCATCAGCATCTCCCACCTGGATCGCTCAAGAACCTCCTATCCTGCCTCCTGCCTTTTATTCTGTCCCTGACTGTTATTCTTCAGTTTTCCATAGTGAACTCTCTATAATACAAAGCTGATTGTGCGTAAAGCACAACTGTGGTTTCTTACTCCCTTAATTCCTTACCCTGATAGACTGTCCTCCAGGATCTAGCTTCTGCTCATCTCCCAGCACCATCTTCTCATCCCCGACCATGCCTAGTTCATGCCATACTGAACTCTTCCCAGGTCCTCTGAGGTCTTTTTCTTTCATTTCTGGGCATCTGATTAAGCAATTCTCCCTCCTATCTTCTGGGCTTTGCTAACTCCTAGTCATCATTTTATCTCAGCTGAGACATCACTTTTCCTGGGAAGTAATCTATTATCTCCCAAATGTGGGTTACATATGAAGACTCTGTTCTAAGAACTGAATAACATACTCCAGCCCAGATTTACATAAATATATGTAAGATAAGGATTGGATTATCAAAGGTATAGAGAGTATGTGAAAAACTTCCACCCTAAGCCACTAAATGAAAGACATTGGTGCTAACATGTATTTAAAAGAACAGAAGAAAGGAAACCAGATACATGGACAGTGGGAGGAAGGTAGCATCTAGCGCAGATGGTAACCTTAATAAAATCAGGCCAACCATGGATCTAGGAAAGAATGAACCATGCTCCCTCAAAGCAAATGAAAGAAAAGGTAGAAAATGTTAAAATAGTCAGAAAACACAGGTGGAGAGTAACTTTTGTTCCACTAGTCAGGGATAAAAACTGGTAATGAGAAACAAGGGCAAACTATAGGGAGTTCTGAAAGTGGAAGGTATATTTGCAGAAGAGAACAGTGCTGACTACAAAGGATAAAGACCTGGGAAAGGAAGGGAAGGACAGATTCAAAAACTTGGGAGGGGGCACCTGGCATCTAACCATTTCAAAACTTTAAGAACAGGCGAGATGGGGTGATAAGGGACATTCTCTCTTGGATGGCAGAGACCACAAGGAAAGCACAAGGGATTCTAAAATGGATTAACTTGGGCTTCCCATTTAACCTTTATTTATTAATTTTTTTAAAGATTTATTTTATTTATTTATGCACACAAGAGCTGAGGTGCAGGCCAGAGGGTGGTATGTGTGAGAAGATTTACCAGCGACAAAGTGGGGAGAAGAACAGGCGGATCCACTGAAATACACTGCTGAGGGGAGCAACAGGCAAGACAGGAGAGGTCTGCTGTGTGGTGTAGGTCAGGTCCCTGGCTGGGGATCAAATTTGTGCTGTGGTGGTTGTGGATAGCTTCATAATACTGAGATTTAACCCCTTGAGCCACCAGGGAGGCCCTTAACCTTTATTTTAATACTGAAAGCAGGGTGGGCCCATGGTCCATTTTGCACACAAGGAATTGTGAGCCTCTTACCTGTCACATCGTCTTTCTTTCCGAAAAGCCAAAATTCATCCACCACTGCCAACACCTCAATGATATCTCCCACAAAGAGTGGCAGTTCTTCTGATACACTGGGGCAGAAGTCAAAGATGGCTCGAACCACTGAGCCAGCCTCCATGGTTAACCTGCAAAGAAAGGTCAAAAGGCACAAGAAAGCATAAATCCTGGGGTCACTGTAATAGAGATCTCTAGCTTGAGAATGACACTGCTTAACAGAGAGAGGTAATTATAATGAAGTCAAAGCTAAGCAAAAAAGAAGTTTGTACTTTATACTTTAAAAAAACAAAATACAGGGCCTCCCCTGGTGGCGCAGCGGTTGAGCGCTGGGCTGCGAGGCTGCCCGCAGCCTCTGCAGCACCGGTTCGATCCCCAGCCGCCTGCGAGGGTTCCACAAAAATAAATAAATAATAAATAAATAAATAATAAAAATAAAAAAACAAAATACTATCTCATTTACTTTTTAAAAATAATCATTTCCTTATACATTTTTTTTTCATGTGATTCTCAAATTGATTCAGGAATTTAAAGAAAAAGAAAGAGACCTGTAGCTGTGGTCGACAGAGAAGATGCAAGTTGGGGAACATAGGCTTTTCAGTAACTTTAATGGGGCAGTAAGGAAAATAACATTTTTAAAGTACCACACAACACGGTACTTTTAAAATATGGTACATTGTAAGACACATTATATACCTCCCTGGTTTCTTCAACAGACGACACTAAATATGATTTACTCTTTGGCTGATGGGCACAAGTTCATTATTAAGACCATATATTTACTGCATTGTATTACATAATATCAGTGTTGTACAATTTTTAGGTTTTCTCTTTTGATGTCAGCCTTCTTCTGTTACCAGTTTATCTCCCCTGTCAACTTTCATTACCTTCTTTCTAGATTGTTGTTTAAGATATTCTGGGGGAAAGGGACCAAACACACACCACTAAAGTTATTGAAAGTTCCCAAATAAAAACCAAACAAGATCAGAGAGGCTAACAAAGTCTGTGGTGGTAAGCACATGTGGTAATACTAGAGTTTTTCAATAGTTATTATTTTTTTTATGTGCTCTGAGGCCCCTTTCTTAATTCCTGGCTATCTTCCAGTGAGCTAATGTTGCCAGATGTCGGATTTCCACATAAGGATGTTGTCATAAATTTTTTTTCAAATAAACATAACATTTTACAAACCTTAGTCATCTATACATTATTACCACAATGTATAAAAGGTGGATGACTTTTTTTCTTTTTTCAAATTCCATTTCACAATCAGACCAAATATATGTTCATTAACTAAAATATCACGTAAAGAATCAGCATAAGCTTCTTAGGGTTACAGAGCTCTCCTGTCACGCTGAGGAACAGAGTTTGTGATCTGAAAGAGTTAAAGCTTCTCCCTGAGAATCTTCTTGCTCTACCAGAAAATGACTCAGAAGCAGAGGAGGGTCTGGCTCAACAAATGCTTTACTGACTGACCTCCCACCCTATCGGAATGAGTGCGTAATCGCTGAGGAACACACACCCTGGACAGCGCTGAAGTCAAGCCTGGCTAAATTTCAGGATTCATGCGCTGAGGCCAGGAAGGAGATCTTAAAGCCCTCTGTTTTATTATGTGCAATATCATGGATTTCATCTCAATCTTCTCTGTTCTGTGCACACTATGAAAAGCAACTATTATTCTTCTCATTTGAGTCATTTTAGAAGCTTGGACATATATTTTGAAACGTAATCAGAAATAGCTTATATAAGCTGTTCCACCAACTCCAGATGGAAGTAAAAAGAACAGCAGAGGAAACCAGAGCACAGATGGGCTAGAGAGAAAACAGAGGAAAAAACAGCCTTCATGGCACGATGTGAGGGAAACAGAAAAGTCTGCTGTGAAAACAGCACCTTCTCTTGCTGGTGAACCCTGTGTTTCCAGTTTGGGAAGTCATTCTTCATTTGACATGTAAATAGTCTTAATTCCTCAAATGCTTTTGCAATGTAGAACCCTTTGAGGGAAAGGATTTTTGTCTGTTGTGTTGGTTGTCTAGAGCAATGCTTTGCTCAGAAAATGCTCTCAGGTTTTCAGTGAGCAAATGACTTGTTGAAAATCCATGAAATTGTTCATATCAAAATCTCTATCACTGCTTATGTAAGGCTAAATTAACCAGCTCCTCACTACCAATAGATTTACCTCCCAGCTTCTGTTAGGGGGAAAAGGCGGTCCCAAAGCAAATTCCATACAGGCTTTGTGGACTCCACCCCCACCCCAGGTCAAAGCCAAAGACACTGGGAACTCCAAATCCCATCACCACCAAAGGGAAGGTGGCTGGGACCTGAGGGTGGGGTTAAGCAGCCAGGTGGATACAAAAGGCAGACACGTGGGCTTTGGGGGGCTCTCCATTTTTGGGCTCTCGGCCAGCGCGGAGCGTCCGGCCAGCTCTGGGAGTGACTTTGGGTTTCCAGGTCGTCGGATCGGGTAGGACGCATTAAAGACTTTATTTCCCTATTTTCTCCCTGAGTTGTACATTTTCCTTATTTCCTTTCCTCTTGTAAATAAACCTTTTATTAACCCTTTTGTGTGTGTCTGTAGTAGAGTATTCATAAGTCCCTTTAAAGCGCGCGGGTGAGGACCCACAGCCAGAAACCCGTTTAATATCGGGGTTGCTCTATAACAGCTTGGCGCCCAAACGTGATTTGCAAGTTTCACCCGTGGCTGACCAGCCCAAAGTAATTTTTCTTGCATTGGTCACCATAAAAGCGCATTAGGTCTGCAGGACTCGCAGTGAAACTCTTTGTTTCACGTCTTGAAAAGTTTTTTTTTTTTCTCCGCGCATACGGCTGTTGTGGGTGTGGTTTTGACCCAAACATCTAGGATCATGTATATGCTGACAGTATTTTTTTTTCTTTCTTTCATACAAAGGTTTTTAATCTTGATTTTGTTATTTCCTATCAACTTTTTTTTTTTTTTACTTTGAAGTTTTTTTGTTTCCCTGCTT
This sequence comes from Talpa europaea, assembly GCF_964194135.1. Classification (NCBI taxonomy): domain Eukaryota; kingdom Metazoa; phylum Chordata; class Mammalia; order Eulipotyphla; family Talpidae; genus Talpa; species Talpa europaea. The sequence goes on along the minus strand of NC_140077.1, from coordinate 21,105,929 downwards.
GTTTTTTTATTGTTACTTTGGCCTATCAGACAAACTGCAGTTGCACAGGATATCCCACGCGTGATGAATGGTAACTAAAGAGCTCTTTGTGTCTATATGTTGTCTGTCAGTATGTCTTTGTGTCTAACCGTCTTGACCTCCAGTGATTGACAAATTGGTATACATGGTGCCCATAGACATTGCAAAAAAAAAAAAAAAAGTCTCCAGTTATGACAAAAACAAAAAAGTTATGGTTTGATTGTCAACATTGTGCTACTGAACTAAGCCGGTGCCTTCATAGAGATTGAATATTGTTGTTTCTGTTACTTTTCTGATATTTATGGCAAAGCTTCCCAGAAATCTAAATTCAAGTACAAATTTGGTGGCCTGTCATTTGACTGATGCAAGAAATTTTGTGGAACCTCAGTAGAGCTCCTGAGACACTCCACAAAGTTTCTCCTTTTCCTCCTGGGAAAGCATTAGATGAATTTGTTCTATTTGGATTTTACCTAATAAAGTAAAACTGAAAGGGAAGCATTGTCACTTGGGAAAATGGTAAAACTTTGGTATGTACAAGATGTTAACAGTAGTATCTGGTATGTATGTAAATTGTCAATGGTGATTGTCACCTTGTAATATTGTATAATTCAATTGTTTCACACCTACAGAAATTGTTTCCGGAAATATAGGGAGAATAGGTCTCAACAGATTCCTATTGATGGAACTGTTGAGAGTAAAAAACTTTCCTACAAAGGACTGAATAGACCTGGAAATACACCTGACATTTACTAAGGTTTCTTTGACATAATACTGGAAATTTTTTTTTTATGCATTCTGTCCTGAATCCACAAAATTTTTGTTTTGTTTTGTTTTGTTTTGAGTAACCAGGATCTGCAGAAAGGTTGTAATTTTTTTTCCAGCAAAGCTAACTTGTCACATTCTCTCTCCCCTTGATACCAACACAGCATACAAATAGTGGTAGTAATTTTTGCTACTTATTTCAGAGTCTGTTTTTGCATAACTTCCATAGGGATTTTGTCTGTTTTAACAAAAATTGGACGTGAGTTTGATTGTGTGGCTTTGTGTGGAGTTCTTCCAGAAAGTTGAAAAAGAGCTAAACCAAAAAAAAGAGAACCTGTTTCCCTTGGTTGTAGGGTTCCAGAGACCTCCAAAGAAGGTGAGGAAGCTTGCCTCCATTGGCAGGACTGGACAACCCGGCCAACGAAAATGCCCTGGTACCCTCGAGAAGAGGAAAGCCCAGGTGGAGTCTGATGAGACCAACTTTATACCTGAAGCATACATCGACTGGATGCCACCGGTTCGCTCTGATCCTGTATGGAATATTTCAACAAAGCCAGCTAAAATTGCTGTTAGTTATTTCTACCCTGTGATTTTATGCAAAAATAGGAAAAATAATTTAAAAGTAGATTTAGTTTGTAAATTTTTGCTATGCTGTTAAAGTTTGGGATCAAGGTTGAGAGAATTCGTTTTTTGCATAAGTTGAACCATTTTAACATTTTTTCCCTGTGATTTTGATATATTTACTATCTTGTTTTAGCCAATGCTCCAAATTTTTTCTTTTGGCTTGGATAATGGACTATTTTTAAGTAATGAAACTCATACTGAACATTCATGGACAATGCTACTGACTAATTGTTGCTTCTCTTACACACATTATAACCCTAAAAAAAGACTGTCTCCTAAAATTACACCATAAAATCTGTGCCACCATAGATATGGTGGAATAAAAATTAAAAGGGGGGATTGTAACAGGGTGGTCCCCAGGAAAGGGGGAGGTTCCCTGCCCCACCCAAGGGAGGGTGGAGCTGAGCAGGAAGAGGAGAAGCTGAAGAAGAGACTGAGGAAGGAAGCAGGATGGAGCCAGGAGACCTGGAGGAGGCGCATGGAGCCTAGAGACACGTAAAGAAACTGTGCTTGTCTTTTGGTCGTGGACTGGGTGACACAGATGTGGGTGAGACCCGTGGAGAGGTGACCATGGCAGCTTTTATCTTGATGTTGATTTTGCTCTTTTCCTTCCGGGCTTGTCTGGTTGTTTCTGACTCTTTTCTGTGGGTCCCCACTGGAAGATGCTTTAGACTTGTGGCAGGCTTTGGGGCCTTGCTCTGGGCCGATCCCATATGGATGGAGTTTTACCCACGAGGGGACGGGTAACTTTGGGTGCTTCACTTAGAAACTAGACTCTTTGCCTTACCTGTATTGTTTCCTAGTTTTATTAAAGTTCCTTCCCATTAAAGTCTCCTATGTTTTGTGTTGATGCGGCGGATGGCAGAACCCACTTAGAATAGACAGGTTTGCGGGGTTTGGGCTGCCCCTCTTCCTGTCCTATAACACTTCTACAACAGAGTCATATAAATCTTTCAGGTCAAACGTTATTTTCTCAGACTTCATCCTCTGCAGTCCACAGGAGTAAGCAGAGGGTGACAGCTACCATTTGAGTCTATCTTGTGCCAGACACTGAGCCAGGAGCTGGAGACACCACCACACTGCAAGGCAGGGAGCAAGGGGCTGGAGTCAGGGTTCAAATCCCTGCAACACCCCTAAGCAATACACGGAACTCTCCAGTAAAGAAGTGGCTAAGTCAGAACCACAATTCAGGCTTATGTCCTCTTTACTATGAAAATCACTTCTTATTGGAATTTCCTTCAAAATCTTGCAGCATTTCATTTTCTCCTCATTGGTTCACCAACATTTTACAATGAAAATTTACAAATAGCAAAGCTAAAAGACCTTTACATTCACCTGGATTCTACCATCAACATCTTGCCACAGTTACTTTATCACATATCATCTCTTTATCCACTCAACAGTCCATGGTTTTTTTTTTTTTCCCTCTTTCAATACACTGTAAATACTTAATTTTGTTTTATTTTGGATGCATTCCAAAATAAACCACAGTTTCTTCCTCCCCAGAGTATTTCTATAGACATACCTCCCCTGAGTATTTCTATAGACAGACAGATACAGTTATCTTAACTAGAGTAAATATGTTTAGAGGTTTTTTGGGGCTTTTTGGGTTTTGCTTTTGGCGAATATCATTTGCCTCTCTTGATCTAGATACAATTCTTTTCTCCTCCTTTTCTGTCAGTGAAATTGGCTAATTTTGTAAATTGCTAATTTTTTTTTAATAATGAATTTTTTTTTAAGATTTATTTATTTCTTTATACAAGCACTGGGTACAGTCAGAAGCACAGGAGAGTGAGAGAATTCACCAGAGCCAGAGCAGGGAACAAAACAGGCAGACTGACAAAGTACACTGATGAGGGGAGCAGCGGGTGGCAGGAGACATCTGCGTGCCATGTGGGACCCTCGCCCGGTGGCCGGGGATTGAACCAGCGCTGCAGAGGCTGCAGGCAGCTTTGCAACCCAGCACTCAACCACTGCACCACTGGGGAGGCCCCCTGTAAATTGCTAGGTTTTACTTATTACTCAGCAACTTAAGAATTTACAAGGTCCTTATATTTTCTATAATTCATTCACATATTCAAGAAATATTTATCAAGCCTAAGAATCATCTGAATTCCCGTGCAGGCTAAAAACTGTATCGGTAGGCTAATCATTTGATGACCTTTTAACCCAATATTTTTAAAACATTTATTCGCTAATCCTGTTGGTGGCTGACAGTACTATTTAAATTCTCCTTTATTGTCCTAAGCAATTCAACTCCTTTCCCAAAGTATCCATCCTACTTAGAAAAAAATAAAACCTTGGAGACAAACTGACCACTAATCTTAGAAGAGGGTGCTTAGGTTTGTCTCTCAGTGGGGGTGGGGAGAGGAAAGACATTGATTCTTAATTCTGCAGTGGTTTTTTTTCAGTGTGTCAAGAGTAGACTATATCAACATTTTCTATGGGCTAAAGGCCCTTGCCAGCTGCCTTTTAAAAAAAATAATATTTATGTATTTTTGCATACAGGAGCTGGGGTACAGGCCAGGGATGCAGGGGGTTGAGAGGATTCACCAGAGACAGAGTGGGGAACAGAACAGGTAGACTGACTGAAATACACTGCTGAGGGGAGCAGCAGGCGAGACAGAAAAGGTCTGATGCACCATGTGAGTCAGCTCCCTAGCAAGGGATTGAACTCATGCTGCAGTTCATAGCTTCATTGTGCTACATCTTAACCCCCTGTGCCATCAGGGAGGCCCTGCCAGCTGCCTTTTAATGCAGTTTTACTCCCATGATATATGAAGAAACATTCAAAAATGTTGCGTGGGGGATAAGTCATTTTCCCAAAACATGTTCTGAAGACGCCAATTATTGTGTTCCAAAATATAAGCATTCCACGGTCATTATAAACTTGGGAAGCTAAAAACTATATTTCCTCCTTAGGAGGGCATAAAAAACACTAGTGTGTTAAAGACTGAGACAGTCCACCCCAAGCCCTTTTAATCCAGCTTTTCTAGATCTGACTGGCCAGAGAACTTTTTTCCAGTTATATTTCAGAATTTTTTTAAACTTCATCTCTCCAGAAAGCTCGCTGCTCCCATGAAACACTTTCTGTCCAGAACTTGTTCATTATTGACATGCTGTTTCTTTCAACCATGATGGGCTCCCCTGTTTTTCCACATATTTAATGTTTCTCACTCTCTCCCACCTCACCCACTCAAGCCTACCTCCACCTTTCATGTCTCAGCTCCAGGATTCCTTGATTTTTATATCACCTAGTAGATATGTAGGACATGTAAAACTTAAGCCATGAGAATGAATGTATTAATGAAAACATATTCAGAAATAAGATAACATTAAAAAGGTATCTGATCAACTCAAGTGTCCATCCATACAAAAACAAAATGTGTATACATATAATGGAATATTAGCCTTAAAAAAGGACATTGTGACACATGCTAGAACATGGACAAACTTTGAGGACATTATGCCAAGTCACAAAAAGATGAATCCTGAATGATTTCACTTCCATAGCAAGAGAAGTCAAACTCATAGAATCAGAAAACAGAATGATAGTTGCCAGGGGCTGGAGTAGGAGGTGAGCACAGAGTGTCTGTTTGGGAAGATGAAAATTTCTGAAGACAGATGGTAGTGGTGGTTGAACAACAATGTGAATTATTTAACTGCCATAGAATTGCACACTGAAATATGGTTAAATTGATGAATGTTATAGTACATGTATTTGCCACAATAAAAAAAGCTTTTTTAAATATATATATCAGAAAATGTGACAGAATGTAAAAGACCTGGGCAATGTCAGTAGTTTTTAATAAGTAACACAAATACAAGTTTGAACATACATTTCTGAAAAAGATCTGACATCACAAATTAAAAACTTTTACCCTGATAGACAGTGATATAAACAGCTTAATAAGTAATTTCCAGTGCAGCCTTCTGAGAAGAGTTGAACCTGGTAGAGACTGAGGACACTGCCTATGTCCTTCATGCCCTCCGCCTACTCTGCCCTGGGAGGCTGAGTCTGGCTTCCAGGTGGGTTCAGCCAGCTGCTGGCACCAGCAGGAGATCTAAAAGTAGAGAGACAGTGAAGTTGGGTATTTACTCTCTCAGTTATCTCCCTGCTGGGCATGAGCTGTTGGATTGTTCTACTACAGGGCACAGCTATCAGCAAAAGACCCCCTGAAAACATTTCTCTTGATTCAAGCAACACCTAGTTCCCTGTTCCTTCAGGCCTAGCATTGCTTTCCTTCTAGCCCTGGGAAGAGTCCAATTTGTGTTATTTTCCCTACACCTGTTTGTTCCATTCTCAGTAGGACCTTCTTAAATTATCCAATTGGAGCATCCTTTCTGTATTCTGCTGTACCCCTGATGGATACCTGCCCTCCAAAATTTGTAGGTTCTAAGATAATGATGCATGAAAAAAGATGGGAACAGAGGATATAGGAAACTAAAGGGTTAGTTTCCAGAAATTATAAAATTAGTTTCCTAAGTCTAGGATTCTAAATCCAGGTGAGAGATAGGGATGTAACTTGTGAAGACTTTTAAAAATTTTTAGAAAAATAATGATGTCTGGGTTCACCCATACTCCCCCCAAAATTAGTCCCATTTGGGATGGTTTTGGTACAATCCAACTCCAAATTCTGAGCAAATCTATTTTATATTTTACTCCTAGGAAAGTAGGACACAATGTGTGAGTCTTGAAATTTGACCACACTCTTTCAAAAAGCACTGGTGACGCCTTCCACATTCTTCCTAATATTGTGCAATTCATAGGGTAAGCCTTAATTCTGGGAAAATCCCAGTACAAAATTCTTAACTGAAAAGACAACTTTCTCCTTGACTCCTGGGAAGGGAAGTACAGGAATAACACAGCACACCTCCGTCTCCTGATGGTGCAGGGGAGATGGGCTCTCTGTTGGGGCGTTCCAGGACAATACCGCCTGCATGAGCTTCTGGCAATATCTGAATATTCTGGAACTGAACTCTCCATAAAATATTACCTTTTGGGAATGGAAATCCATTTTCAAAAATCTTAAGTCCCAGCAATGAGAAGATTGACCTTCAAAAGCAATTGCATATTTCTCTTATTCTTGACAATGTAGGGCTAAAAAGAAAAGTCTCTTGTCTTTGTGCAAAAGGATAAGAGGTAACAGAAAATGAATTTTAAATCTGTTTCAGGAAGGAAATGAGAGAAGCTATGAAACAGCATTTCCTCCCCTGGTTTATGTTACTAGAGCTCACTTTGGACAGAAGGTCAGTGGTCACTGCCAGGTGACTGCTCAGAGAATAGGCAACACCCAGAGAGGAAAAGCAGAACCATCTTGGCCATGACCCTCAGGCCCGGGTGGACCACTCTGCTCCTTCAACAGCACCTTCCCACTACAGTGTCCTGAAGCTGGCAGCAGTGACTCACAACGCAGACATAGTTTCAACAGATTATAGAGTGCTGAACTGCAAGAAAAAAAATGAAAAGCCAATTCTGACTTAGATAGGATGATCAGAGAAACAAGGGTAGAGAAGGAAGGGAATCTGCTATCAAAAACTGTTCTACAGTTTATACTCCAATTTGCTTATTTTAAACTTCTCCCAAATGGCAAGGCAACCACCTCAGCAAAAGAAACAGGATGTATGGCAGAGTTCCCACCAGTTAAGAAGGTGAACCTAAGTTCTTTCAGCATTTAAACTGAAAAATCTTCATCCAGAATGCCTAAAACCTTGTGTATATGTGCACATGCATGTATGAGTGTATGAGTGTGTGTGTGTGTATAATTTTTTTTTTTGAACAGAAGATAGAATTTAAGGGGGCCTCCCAGGTGGCATAGGGTTTTTAAAGACAGCACTATCAAGCTACCACCAGCTACTGCAGCACTCAATTTCCTGCCGGCCAGGGAGCTACCCATATGGTGTGGCAGACCTCTCCTGTCTCCCCTGCTGCTCAGCAGTGTATTTCAGTCAACCCGCCTATTCTGTTCCCCACTCTGTCTCTGGTGAGTCCTCTTACCCCCTGCATCTCTGGCCTGTACCCCTGTTCTTGAATGTATAAATAAAATAATCTTCAAAAAAATAGACAGAATTTAAAATTTAAATGCTCTAGGACAAAGAACTCTTTGGTATAGCAGTTTTAATTAACTTAAAGAATTCTACCCACATTCCTCCACATTAAGCTGACATTTTTCTCTAAGTTATTCTCAAAATCTACTTATATGAATTTTGTCTTTTTGACAAAATTGCATTGGTCAAGAAAGGTCCTAAAATTAAGTAAACTTTTCAAAGAGGCCAACCTAAAAGTCTTTAAGTACTCTCTCAGATTCACATTTCTTTAATCATGTGTGAATCTCAATTTTGGGTGGAAATGTAAGAATTGTTAACTCATAAGTGAATACATTAAGTAGCTTAGTGACAGATTAAAACTGACAGGTCTGGGCCTCCCCTGGTGGCGCAGCAGTTGAGCGCTGGGCTGCAAAGCTGCCCACAGCCTCTTAAGCCAAGGTTCGATCCCCGGCTGCTGGCGAGGGTCCCACACAGCGCGCAAACCTCTCCTGCCGCCCGCTGCTCCCCTCAGCAGTGTATTTCGTCAGTCTGCCTGTTCTGCTCCCTGCTCCGGCTCTGGTGAATTCTCTCACCCTCCCGCGCTTCTGACTGTACCCTGTGCTTGAATAAATACAATAAATCTGAAGAAGAAGAAATAAAAAAAATTATCCCTTTTATTATTGAAACAAAAAAAATCAAATATTTGGGAATAAATCTAACAAAAGAGGTAAAGGACCTATACAAAGAAAACTATAAAACACTGTTAAAAGAAATAGAAGAAGACACAAAAAAATGGAAAGACATCCCCTGCTCATGGATTGGAAGAATAAACATTATTAAAATGACCATCCTACCAAAAGCAATCTACAGATTCAATGCTATTCTAATCAAAATCTCAGTGTCATTCTTCAAAGAAATAGAACAATTATTTTTTTTTTTCTCTTTTTTTTTTTTTATTTTATTTTTATAGAGGCATGCTTTATTTATTTGTTTGCTGGTTTGTTTGTTTGTTTTGTTTATACATGCACTGGGCACAGTCAGAAGCGCGGGAGGGCGAGAGAATTCACCAGAGCCAGAGCGGGGAGCAGAGCAGGCAGAAGGACCGAAGTACACTGCTGAGGGGAGCAGCGGGCGGCAGGAGAGGTCTGCACGCCATGTGGGACCCTCCTCTGGTGGCCGGGGAGCAGCCGGGGATCGAACCGGCGCCGCAGAGGCCGCGCGCAGTTTCGCAACCCAGCGCTCAACCGCTGCGCCACCGGGGAGGCCCGAAATAGAACAATTATTGATGAAATTCATATGGAATCACAAAAAACCCGAATAGCCAAAGCTCTCCTGAAAAAAAAAGAAGGGAATGGAGGCATCACACTCCCAGACTTCAAACTATACTACAAAGCCATAATCATCAAAACTGCATGGTATTGGAACAAGAACAGACATACAGACCAATGGAATCAAATAGAAAATTCAGAAATAAACCCAAAGATTTATGATCAACTAATCTTTGACAAAGGAGCAAAGACTATGCATTGGAGCAAAGAAAGTTTGTTCAATAAATGGTGCTGGGAAAACTGGGTCACTACATGCAAAAGAATGAAGCTTAACCACTACCTCACACCATACACAAAAATCAACTCAAAATGGATTAAAGAACTAGACATAAGACCTGAAACCATAAAATACATAGAAGGAAATATAGGCAAAACACTACGTGATTTGCACATCAAAGACATCTTTACAGACACATCACCCAAAGCAGTGATAGTGAAGGCAAAGATAAACAGCTGGGACTACATCAAATTAAAGAGCTTCTGCACAGCAAAAGAGACAATAACAAAAACAAAGAGAAACCCCACCAACTGGGAGAACATTTTTGCACACAACACCAATGATAAAGGACTGATCACAAAAATCTGCGCAGAGCTGATGAGACTCAACAACAAAGAAAATAATCCCGTCAAAAAATGGGCAGAAGAGCTAAAAAGAAACTTCTCTGAAGAAGAAATGCAAATGGCCAACAGGCATATGAAAAAATGTTCAACATCACTTGTAATCAGGGAAATGCAAATCAAAACTACCATGAGATACCATCTCACACCAGTAAGACTGGCACATATTAAAAAAACTAGCAACAACAAATGTTGGCGAGGGTGTGGAGAAAAAGGAACTCTCCTGCACTGTTGGTGGGAGTGCAAACTGGTCCAACCACTATGGAGAGCTGTGTGGAGATTTCTGGACCTACTAAACATAGAGCTTCCATATGATCCAGCAATTCCACTCCTAGGTATTTACCCAAAGGACACAGAAACATCAATTCCAAAGAGCACCTGCACCCCTATGTTTATAGCAGCACTATTTACAATAGCTAAGCTTTGGAAACAGCCCAAATGCCCAAAAATAGATGACTGGATCAAGAAGATGTGGTACATACACACCATGGAATATTACTCAGCATTCAAAAAAGATAAACACATGCAATTTGCAGCAACATGGATTGCGCTGGAAGGGATCATGCTCAGCGAAATAAGCCAGAAAGAAAAAGAAAAATACCGGATGGTCTCACTCATAGCAGGAATCTAGAAAACTTAAATAAGGGACCAGGAAAATGAATAACTATAAGAAAGTGAAAATCAAAATCAACAAAAAACTACGAACCAGAGACACTTTTTGGGGGGTGGGGGGGTGGGAGGGGAGGGATTGGGGTCAGAATGGGGGGGTTGAAATTGTATGGGGAATATAAAAATAAAATTTATTATTTATTTATTATTATTTTTTTAAAGATTTATTTTTATTTATTTATTTATACAAGCACTGGGTACAGTCAGAAGTGCGGGAGGGTGAGAGAATTCACCAGAGCCAGAGCAGGGAGCAGAACAGGCAGAAGGACCAAAGTACACTGCTGAGGGGAGCAGCGGGCGGCAGGAGAGGTCTGCGCGCCATGTGGGACCCTCCTCCAGTGGCCGGGGAGCAGCCGGGGATTGAACCGGCGCTGCAGAGGCTGCAGGGCAGCTTCGCAACCCAGCGCTCAACAGCTGCGCCACCGGGGAGGCCCTAAAATTTATTATTTAAAAAAAAACTAACAGGTCTGCTATGCTGTGCAATGTAATAATGGCCCAGATAATACATATGATAGCAGTTGCAGAAGTGCAGACTAATGTGAAACTATAAAGTGAAAATTTAGGGTGAGGCCACAGATAACAAGGAGCACAGACAAGTAAAAACAGGCAGCTTTTAAGGCCGTTCCCAGGAGAATCCAAGAAAATTTATTAACACGAGCTTCAGTCTATGAGGGTAAGTGTTGCAGAGATCTGTGATGGGGGCATCTTGTGTCTTTTTCTTATCTGTCTGTCTTCAAATACAAGCTAGTTTTTCTGCTAAAGAAGATTAAAAAAGACACAAGGAATTTCTCTACCCTTCAACCAGTTTTAAAGTATGAAACATTCTTGATATTTTGGAAGAAAGAATCGGGGACAGCATTTAGAAAACTCAAGATTCTGAGTAAGAAAAACAGGGAGGAGAGAAACTGTATAACTGGAGTAAAAATAACTGAGCTCATTCTCAGGGTGGGTGATTTTAGATCATCTTAAGGCACATCAGCACCAAGCCCAAGGAAAATAGAGGCTAGACACTTTATAACAAAAACTAACAGTTGCCATTTATAGAAACCAGAGCCACTGTACTTACAAGGAAAATGCATATTTGGATTCTTCTAGTAGTTAGTTCCTATTCAAGATGAACCAGAGACATTTCCTTAGACAGAGCAAACCCAGTAAACAACTGATTCCTTAGGTGGTGTCCATGAGAAGGATTTAATGTCCTAAATCAGGATATTCAAACCTGAAACTCAACAGTAGAAATATTCACCCCACATAAAAGAGATCCCTAACAGAAGAGGAGGGGAACAATAAGATATATAAAGGAAATAGTGTATCTATACAGAAGCTGCGAATCTGCCAGCAATATATTGTAAGAGTAATTGAGATAAAGGGAGAAACAGGTGGAAGACTTACATTATAGACTGCCATGACAGAGAATAATGAGATTTTAATGTAAGATCACAAAACTGATACAGAAATGAATAGTAGTGTCTGGTAGTTAATATTAACTAGAATAATAATTCCTTAACAAATGGCAAGTGCATAAAATCACAGGCTCATTAATTAACTATAACCTCGGCACATGCTTTCAGCGGGCCATCTAGACAGTGCGGATGTCATCATTGGGACTCCTGCCAAGAGGAATGCAGGGCATAATTAGGATTTTGCTCCAGTTCTATAGTCTGCTTTTCTTTTTTAAAATCATGAATAGGTGCTGAACTTTATCAAAAGGTTTTTCAGTAAATGTGACAAATTATATTGATTTTCAAATGCTAAATCAATAAACCCTACTTGCCTATGACATGTTATTCTTTTCATATAGTGCAAATTTGATTTGCTGTTATTTCATTGAAGATTCTGTACTTACGTTCCAAAGGGATGTTGGTATGTAATCTTTTCTTTAAATGTCCTTGTCAGATTTGTGTATGAGGATTAGACTAGCCTCATTAAATGGACTGGGGAGTGTTCCGTCCTCTTTCTTCCATTTTCTAAAAAAGTGTGAGACTGATACTTCATTTTTAAATATTTGATAGAATTCATCAGTGAAATAATCTAGACCTGGAGAACTTTAAGGAAAGGTTTTTTTAATTTAAAAGTCAATACCTTTATCAGATATAGGGCCATCCGAAATTTTCATTTCTTCTGGTCTCAGTTTTGGTAAATTGTGTTTTTCAAGAAATTTGTCCATTTAATCCAATCTGTCAAATTTGCTGGCATTTGTTTGAAATATCTCTTCATTAATCCTTTAAAATCTTTATGAGCTATAATAATGTTGGAAAATTGTGTATTTTGTCTTAGTCTTGCTAGGGAGTTACCGATTTTGTTGATATTTTTTCTAAGAACCAAGCTTTAGCTTTGTTAACTTTCTCTACTATCTGTCTTTTTTCTATTTCACTGATTTCTTCTTCTATATCTTTGTTATTATCCTCCTTTGACTTTAGGTTTAATTTGTTCTTTTTCTCATTCCTGTGAAAACTTAAACTCTTCTTTTCTAATAAAGGTATCTAAAAGCTATGAATTTCTCCTTAAGCAACGCAATAGCTGCATCGCACAGATTCTGATACAGTGCTTTCACTTTCACTCAACTAAAAATATTTTCTAATTTCCCCTATGATTTCTTCTCTTAACTCTGGGTTATTTAGAAATGTGCTGCTATTTTCCAAATACTGTAAATATCCAGAGAACTTTGTTATTAATTTCTAGTTTAGTTCCACTGTGGTCAAAAACACACTTTGCATTAATTATTTTACATTGGTTGATATGTTATGTGGCTGAGCATAGGACCCATCTTAGTGAATGCTCTGGGTGCACTTGAAAAGAATGTATTTTCTGCCATTGCTGAGGTACCATCCTTGCTGAAAAACATCATATATGTCCTTGCTGATTTTTTTTTCATCAAGATCAATACTGAAAATGGGATGCGAAATTGCTAACTCATTGGGATTTGTTTTTCTCTTTAATTCTGTCAGTTCTTACCACAAGTATTTTGAAGCTTTGTTATTAAGTAAAAACACATTTAGAATTTTTACATCATCCTGATGAATTGAACTTTTTATCGTAGTAAAATGTCCCTGTTTCCCTCTGGTAATGCTCCTTACCTTGAAGTCTACTTCCTCTGACATTAATGTAGTTATGTCAGTTTTTATGCTTATTGTATGCAAGATAAATCTATCTCTATTTTGTTTCACTTTCAACATTTCATCTATGCCTTTATATTTAAAGTGTATCTTTTTTAAAAATAATGGACCTATAACATTATAACTCTAACAAATTAACAAATTCCCTCAGCTTTAGTTTATTTGAAAATATTTTTATTTCACTCTTTCTGAAAAATATTTTATTATTTGCAATTTGGATTGACAGTTTTGATTTTCTTCTTTCAAACTTGAAAGATGTTTCCCTGTCTTCTGCCTATTTCGAATGAAAAGCCTATTGTTCTTATCTTTCTTCCCTTGTATACAGCATCTCTTTTTCCTCTGGTTACTTTTAAAAATTTCTCTTTATCTTTGGTTTTTTCAGCAGATGATTACAATGTGTTTAGGTATAGTTTTTTTTTTTTTTAATTTTTTTTTTATATTCACCTTGCTTGAAGTTCACTGGGCTTTTTGGATCTGTGGGTTGATGTTTCTCACTTAATTAGGAGAAATTATATGGAATTAAATACCCATAGCCTTTGCTGTGTAACTGTATGGTGTCTCTCACTGTGGGCAGAACATATTTCCCGGTTACATTTTTGTTGAACTTGACCATGTGACTGGCTTTGACAAATACAGCATCAGTGCAGATCACATAAGCATTTCTTATGGTTTGGCCTGTCTCTACCATGGGAAGCGCATGCCCTAGATCCCTCGGACCAAACAAGGAGAAAAAGACTTGAACCTGGATGGACACCTCTATAGTGTTCTACTAGGCCCAGCTTAGATCAAACTGCAGCCAGTGTTCAGACTATGAGAATGAAAGTAAATGGCTACTGTGATAAGCCACTGAAATTGTGAATTATCTGTTGCACAGCCAAAGCCAAAAAAGACATGATCTACATGTTAGTTGTTTTGACAGGATCAACTAAGTATTGCACTCTTCCATAAAACACTCATAACACTCATCAACTGGGTGAACTACTATTACCTTTTAAGATCCAACTCAAATGATGCTCAAAGAATTTATGCTTATCTCCTGTGTGCCCCACAGGGCTGGAAATTTTTTTGTCTATTTTATTCACAAGTATAAATAAAGCAGCTTGAGCTCTAGCTGGCACATAGCAGGCTGTCCATAAATGTTTATAGAATAAATGATTTAACACAATGAAGTGCTTTAAGTTCTATGTAAGAATGTATATTCACATTCTCAATGAACAAGCTACTTTTCTCCACAGAGCTGGAGGGGGTCCCAGAGGCCTCACTTCCAGGCTAGGAAGGCTCCCAGCTTTGACTGATATTTGGAGACACCTTAAGATTTTTGAGTAAACAAGTGCAATGGTTAGAATTAGAACTGGCAGCAAATGACTGAGTGCCCCCAAATAAAAGGGGAAAAGGAGAGGTTGTGTGTGTATGTATACATATTTTTTTTCTTTAGATGAAGAAAAAGCTATTCTAAGGAAAATCAGTCTGGTTGTTTCTCTTAATATCATTTTTTAGAAGTAGGTTTATTGAACTATATAACTCATACTATACAATTCATCTACTTAAGGTGTAGAAATCAGTGGGGCTGGTATATTCACAGAGTTATGCAACCTTCACCACTGTCTATTCTAGAACATTTTCAGCATCTCAAAAAGAAACTCCATTCCCACTAGCAGTCACTTCCCACTTTCTACAACAGTTTCTCCACCCCATCTCCAGACCCCAGCAGACAGTAATCTACTTTCTGGCTTTACAGATTTGCCTATTCTGGATAAGTCCTATAAATGGAATCATTCAATAAGTGGTCTCTTGTGATGGCATCGTTCATTTAGCATAATGTTTTCCAAGGTCTTCTTATCATTTTTAAATATAGTGTGATCAGCTTAAAACATATATAACAATTAAGTGTACAGACTGCCAAGGTACACTGTCTGGATTTATATCCTAGCCTTGACCTTTACTAGAGTTAGATGAGTTAAGGCAAGTTACTTAACTTCTCTGTGCCTTCACCTGTAAAATGGGTTTAACAACCAAACCTACCTCATAGGGTTATAGTGACATTTAAATGAGTACATGGAGGTAAAGCACTTAGAACAACGCTTGACATGTACTAAACACTATACAGGTGTCAATTACCATCATTATCTGCATTGAAGAAAAAGGGATTATTATATTCTCAAAATCTTTTTGATAGCTGTGATGTGTTTTAGCATTTAACAGACTTGAATATTAGTGTCTCAGGAGGGAGAACTGTGGATGACTACTAATGAGTATGGGGTTTCTTTTTAGGGAAATGCAAATGTTCTAGAATATTGGTGATGGTTACACAATTGTGTAAACATACTCAAAAACCCATCCAACTCTACCCTTTAAAAAGGTGAATTTTGTGCTATGTTAATTATATCTCAACTTCTAGAAATGAGTGTGTGTCCTGTTTTAGAAATTGCTATACTTTAAGCAAAACAGTGAAAGCATCCATGAATATCTGCCTTGAAAAAAGCTGGAAGTTTAAATACCTTCCTTACTCTGCTCCTTCCCCCACTCCCAAAGATATTCCTGCATTTCATGTTTTAAAAAGTCCTACATTTGTGTTTTATACCTGTTATGAGCTGGGGGTAGGGGAGCAGATCATTATGTGGACTTTTCACTGGATGAGGTTACATAAAAGAGCAACTTCAAAAAGAAAAATCAGGAACACCCTTCTAGCTAGATGGGATGCTATCCAATTCATGATTCCTTTGATTAATCCAATTAGATTTCTAAAATTAAGTAAAATTAAATATCAACAAAATGAAGAGAAAAGTCATATCTGTTACATAAATTATATTAACAGCTATAGTCACAATACTTTAGAGTTTAGACTCTAAAGTCAGAGAGAGTTAGGTTCAATTTCTGGTTCTGCCTTTTGTCAAGCTATGTGACCTAGAGGCAAGTTATCCAAACTCCTCTGAACCATAGTTTCCTCATCTCTAAATTGAAGATAATAACAGTAATTCACTTCATAGGCTGTTATAAGGATGATGTTTGATCATGTAGGTTAAACACTTAATGCAATTCCTGGAGAAGAGTAAGCACTCAGTAAACGTCATCTGTGAGGATGGTAAAGATGATAACAAAGGAGGAGTGGAGGAAGAGAACTATCAATATCTCTCAGATTGACTAACATAAATCATAAAGATGAGGCAACAAATTCCTGGGCAAGAAACTGCTCAAAACTCTTGCTGTGCACTTGAGAGCCAGGGAGTGTAATGTGACTCTTTGTGGTTACTGGTCACAAGGACAAAGCAATTGACATCTCCCTCTACTCTAAGCTCTAAATGAGCTGAGTATTCACAACAGACCCACAAAGATTTGGCAGCAGTCTCCAAAGAGATCCCTGCGTAAGGGTCCAAAAAAACCTTTGCCAAATGCCTTCCAGGGATAGAAGAGGGATATGAAATTAATTTATTTACTCTTCTAAAATCGTGTACTTCTAGGAAAACCACTGGCACTACTATTAAATGCTTCAAACACATTGACCTTTTAAAAATTGTTCTCTGGGACTTGAATTCACAAACTTAAGATAGTTGTTGCCCTACTTCCCACTATCACCATCTTTTCTTTGGGACTAAAGCTTCATCTTCTTGTTCTATTTTTCCATACTGCCAACAGGTCATCTTTTTTTTTTTTTTTTTAAAGATTTATTTATTTATACAAGAACTGGGGTACAGGCCAAACGTACGGGAGGGTGAGAGGATTTACCAGAGACAAAGCGGGGAACAGAACTGACAGGCGAAATACACTGCTGAGGGGAGCAGCTGGTGAGATAGGAGAGGTCCCAGGCACCATGTGGGACCCTCGCTGGCTGGGATCCACCCGGTGCTGCAGAGGCTGCGGACAGCTTCACAGCGCTGCGCTCAACCGCCTGCGCCACCAGGGGAGGCCCACCAGGTCATCTTTTAAAATACAAATGTCGTAATTCTCTACTGCTTAATCCATCATTTTCAGGAGGCATCTAAAACTCCTTTGCAGATGGTAGAAAACTCATGATGATCTGGTCCCCACCCACAAGTTCAGCCTCTCATGCAACCATACACCCTAAGCCCTAGCCTCACCAAAATACTGGCAGTTCTCTGCAAGGCACTACATTTCACGACACGTATTATGACAATACAACACAATTACATCCACAAGCTCCTTTGCAAGCACATTATCTCATGTGTGTGCTATTGCTTCCAGTAATCAGAGATGGCTAGAAAGTGCTAATTTTTATTGTTAACTGACCACTGCAACCAATAAATTAGCAAATCATCTCTGTTTAACACTTTTATTATGAATAGAAATTATATTTTAACTTTTAAGCACTCATAGTCACCAGGAGAGTACATTGATCAAGCCTGATTTCTGCTTGTGGAATACAGTAAAGTTTGAACAAACTGGTAAAACTCAACAAATACTTTATTTACTGTTATCAATGCCTTTAATCAAAGCAAAACTCTTATTTAAAATGACCACTTACACCCATAATAAAGTCTAAGTGGGGCTGTAGTCAATTTACTATAGTTTTTCACAGTCTATGTTAGATTTTTAGCTCTGGTTTATTAAAATGATTAAAATTCGACAACTTTGCAATCTTTGTTCTTACAACCTTTAAACCACTAAGTTAACCCAAACAAACTTCACACTTCAATTTCTTCCTTTTTTTTCTCTTTTCTTACATTAATATTGACTCACTACCCTGTAGAATTAGCACAGTTGATAAGTAGGTCAAGATAGCTAGACTAAAAGAAAAATAAAATAAAATTGGATTTCTTCATGTCTACAGTGATCCAAATATAGTTACTGAGCAACATCTAGACAGCAACAGGAAAAAGAACAAGGCATGAAAACCAAGGGTTTGAAAACATAAGCATCAGGATTACTCCCCACAGCCCAGCTAGCTGCTCAAGAACACAACCCCAATAGGCACTAACAAAAGTCTGGTTTTAATGTTCAATCTCCTCTTACCCTCCAGGGATTCTCAGATGTTTCCTGATAAGCAGATCTAAGCTGTAAGTCAATAATATCCCAAGGAAGTTCTGGCACTGAGCCCCAGAAATCCTTAAAGCAACAAACACTGTCTAGAAGAAGAAATCCAGAGTCATCACCAGCTTCTCGGTCCTCTCCTCTAAACGGAGAATGTGAAACTGCTTTGCCAAATAGAAGATGAAAAATTCCTTCCGAGGAAAAATGTTTTCAATAGAGATGGTCCCTGCTGAGAATGTCATTCCCTGTCACCTGGGGTGTTTCAGAAGACTCCTCAGAAGTGACCTTGGGGCTGGACTAAGTTGGAGGGCGAGTTGAGTCCCGTCTATTTATGGAAGCTGGATCACTTGGAACCTCCCGCAGCCACCTACAGATTAAAGAGCAAGTTAACTCACTAGAGGGAGGGTAAGTCAGCAAAGTTTTGTCAAAAGTCATTAAAAAAGAAAACACACAGAATGTGGGAAACCTTTGGACAAAGGCTCGTTTCTTCAACAAGCAAACTGTAATAAAAAGAAAAAAAAAACAGAAATGAAAAAGGAAGGGAAACTGATTCATTAAAAGCCACTTAACGAACATATTACATGCAGGATGTGTATGATTTTCCGGACCCTGATTCAAATAAAACAATTTTTAAAAACCTAGATGAATGAAGAAAATGTCAACATTGACTCATTCTTGAGTACATTACCTCTACATATTTGGAGGTGATAATGGTATTGTTGTCATATGTTTAAAAAAGGGGAATGATTAAAATCAGAGGGGCTACAAAAGGGGCAGAGAGCCATGGAATATAGCAGCCACCTCAGTTTTACAGATCTTAAATAGAGTGTTGGCTTTGTGGATATTTGTTCTATCATTTGTGTACATCTTAAACATTTTATTGGGCAAAAGGTTGAAAAGTCAAAGAAAGCTAGGTGGGTGGGCAGTTTCGGAACCTTTCCCTCTGGAGGTGCCACCCTCCCCACCCTGTTTCTACCTGCCTGCAGCAAGCAGTGCACATGATCTTGAGAGGGGCTTTCTGAGCAAACCCTTCCACCCCTTCCACATCTCACAGAGCACCAGTGAGTTAGTGATTTCCCTGGGAAAAAAAGGAAAAACCTCAACCACCCTTGTTTGTATAGTGAAGCCTTATCTTCAGGAACTTGCTCACCCTGAGACCTACCATGGCACAAAGGTTAAGAGCAGAGTTTTAGAGATAAAAGACAAAGAATATGAATTCTAGTTCAATCACCGAACAGCATATCACTTTAGAGAATGCCTCCATATCAATTTGTATCTTAGTTTCTCCTTAAGTAAAATAAGGACTACAACAGCACCTTCTTTATGTTTGAAGATTAAATGAGAATGCATAGTTACTGGCTAAAACATTAGCTGCCATTATTATATTACTGTTGTTTTATATCCCTTTCCTTTCATTTAAATTCAGACCATTAGTGAAATCCAGTAAAAGGGAAAGAATAGCAGTGATAATTTACACGTCCTGCTGACACTACTACTGCAGGAAAGAGAAATGTCTTAGAATTGGAAGTGGAGAAACAAAAGTACATCAGTAAAATTAGGTAGATTTGGATTAGATTTGAGGGTTAAGCAGCAGAGTTTAAGATTTATTGGGGCGGGGGAGGAGGTAACAAGTGTCAAGCAGTGATGAATGAAAGCAGCATTTCAGAGAACAGTCTCTACACGACCATCTGGATCTGTGGCACTGGTGTGGAAGAGAATATTATGGTGTACTTTGGCAGCTTCCTTTTTTAGCATCTTATGTAGAACTATCAATATGACCTGAAGTCTTGCTTTTAAAATAACATGACCAATATAATAACATGACCATTCACCACAACCACCCTGGACCTGACACAGAAATGACAGAAAAGCCCAAAGGTTTCTACATTGTAGGGGTGGGAAGAAAGAATAAACTAGAAAGGGTGAGGTCATGGGGCCAGAGGCTGGGAGTTCAGCACAATTCCATTCAGCACAATATTCACTGCAACTTTTTCTGCTGATGGGGGAAGATCATTTATCCTAAAAGAATCACCTCCTGAAACAATGCAGGGTGTATGCGGGCCCATGGCTAGAACAGAACATCAGCACTGAGTATTCTCTCTGAGGCCCTACTCCCACTATGTGCTAGTCAGCAATACCAGCAATCACTCTTCTTTCCAGAACCATACACACCACAGGAGCAGCTAAAACAGATGTAGAGAAATTTGCTCTGTGGCTGGGTTGGTGGTTATGCTTAAAATGTCAAGGAGGAAGCGGGGTTTCTCCTAGCTTACTGAACACCTGCCTTTAAAGGAGGTTAAGGAAATTTTCACTTGTCACCCCTCCCTTAGACACGTCCCTTCTCTGTCTCACAACACAGCCTCTTTATGGTTGATACATTGTATGGATCATTTATTGAGGGTGCACTATGCACCAGACAAGGCTTAGGGTGCTTGGGATAGATCAGTGAACAAAACAAAGACTCCTGACCTTCAAGAATTGTTTCCTAGAGAGATGGGGAAGGCAGACAACAGATTTTAGGAAATCACAAGAGTCATGGCAAAGTGAAAACAGTCGAGCAGGATGAAGGGATGGGGAATAAGGAGGCTGGATATTGAAGCTACCCGCTGATAGAAATGTTCACTTACCAACTCTATTCCTTCTGCTGTTTACTATCAAGGTCCCTCACCATTCATTGCAACAGCAAAAGGTGATTAGGAAACAAGTGATTGTATGGGGTTTATTACACAGTCAAAAGAAAATAAGTTTCAGCTATTTTTCTCCGTACTCTTTATTTTCTGAAAGATGAAAACAAATGTGGTCAGGCGCTCACTGAAGAAATGAACTGAAACAGTATGACATCAAATAAACTTCCTCTCCCCAAAGGTAGTCTCTGGTCTGCTGGCATGTGGGCTGACTGCTTCATATTCTGATAATTAGAATGCTGGTGCACAGCACCAACTACTGTTGGGGGCCTTCCCCACAATAGCCTGTTAGAGAATTTCTAAGAAATCAGCAAGCCATTAAGTACCCCACTCCTATAATCTAATCATATCTTTCTTAGTGTTTCTTTTCAGATAATCAATCAAAGCAAGACCAAAGACTTGAAAGTCTGTTGGCCTAACCCTGAAAAAAGAGGGGTAATACAAAATTATATAGTCCTTATAACTGCATTCTCTCCCCTCTAAAAAGAGGGGAGAACCCAGAGCAAGAAAAAGCCAACATTTTAACAGGGACTAGTACTAAAAGGCAGGCTTAAGGATTTGCTTTTCTGCATTGCAAATTTTCTACAATGAAGAGGTATAATTTTTACAGTTAGAAAAAAACAATTTTAAAAATACACTCCTACCATATACCAAAAGGAAGAGACAGCCATGAGAACCAACTTCCCAACACTCTAGCATATACTGGTGCTCAGGCACTACCTGCTGAGCCAGCTCAATGTTTCATGAAACATACTTAGGTAAGATTTATACCCGTAGTAGAGACTGAGCTGCAGAGTAAGGAAACTACAGTTTCACATATCTTATATTTACAAGCATGCTGACAACTACCCTTATGATGCTAAATATGACCTGTTCTCTCACTCTTCACACCAGCTATTTAAATTCTGACTCTCAACAGCAGGAAGGAAAAGCTGACCTAATGGTGAAATAAGTTATATTTTAATCATGAGATATTTACCATTAACTACTCATCTACATTTATGAATCAGATATACTAAAGAGTCTTATTAATCTTCTTTTGCTTGAAATAATCTTGGGGTTGTGGTATGCAGTCTATCCGATGCCATCTTTTTCTTTGGAGACAAATCCTTAAAAAATATTTGATAAGGCTTACTACCATTATAATAAAAAGGCTCAGTAAATTAGGAATAGAGAACACCTTAATCTGCCAAAGGTATATTTAAAACAAACAGTATATGAAATGGGTAAACTTTAGATTCACTCTCTTTAAGACTGAGAACAAGGCTAAGATGGTCACTAGCATAGCAACTATTTCTAGATGGCTCAGGGAGTCCTGTCCAGTGCTGTAAGGAAAGACAAAGAAAACAGGATAGTAAAGAAGCAACAAACCTTTTACTATTTTCAAGGGTGACATTAACTACAGGGGAAAAAAGAGCAACAGAATTCTATTTGAGTAAGACAGTGAAGCAAGGCTGTCAGACATGAGATCAGTTTATAATAATCAATACCCTTTCTCTTAAATGACCAAACAGAAAATAATAGTAATGAGACATGAGTCACAACAGCAACAAACTATGAAGGATTTAGAAATTAATTTTAACAGTGTGAGGTAACAAAGAATATATATGTATGTACACACACACACATTCACACTCACCCCTTGTTCCTGGCACAGAGTTCCTAAAATCCTTGTAATTTCCTAAGTGACAAGAGCACTAGGAGTGTCTTTTGTTTCACTGAGGCAACTCTGGGTGGGTTCCTGAATGTGGGCTGATGCCCTGAAAGACCAAGCATGGTTAGAAGCTTGGGATTTTCAGCTCCACTGTCTTCCCACTTCTTTAAAGAGAGGAGAGGGGCTGAAATAGACCTAATAACTGATCCTGTCTATCTGAGGGAGCCTCCATGAAATACCAATTGTAGGGGATGTGGGGAGCTCAGGACTCTCTCAAGTCCCACTCTTTTTTTTTTTATTAATTTTTTAAATTTTTTACATCATTTTTTAAAATTTTATTTTATATATTTTTACATCATTATTCATTTTTGCACAATGTCTGCATTTTCATCTTGGTTATAGTCCCCATACAATTCCCACCCCCCTTGTTTTGGTCCTATTCCCTTCTCCCCCGAACCCCACCCCCACCCTAGTGTGTCTCTGGTTTATAGTTGCCTGTTGATTTTGATTTTTACTTTATTATAATTCCTATTTTTCCTGGTCCCTCATTTAGGTTTTCTAAATTCCTGCTATGAGTGAGACCATCCGGTATTTTTCTTTTTCTTTCTCGCTTATTTCACTGAGCATGATCCCTTCTAGCTCCATCCATATTGCTGCAAACTGCATGTGTTTATCTTTTTTGATTGCTGAGTAATATTCCATTGTGTATATGTACCACATCTTGATCAAGTCATCTATTTTTGGGCATTTGGGTTGTTTCCATAGCTTAGCTATTGTAAATAGTGCTGCTATAAGCATAGGGTGCAGGTGCCCTTTTGAATTAATGTTTCTGTGTCCTTTGGTTAAATACCTAGGAGTGGAATTGCTGGATCATATGGAAGCTCCATCTTTAGCAGATTGAGGAATCTCCACACAGCTCTCCATAGTGGTTGGACCAGTTTGCACTTCCATCAGCAGTGCAGGAGAGTTCCTTTTTCTCCACATCCTTGCCAACATTTGTCGCTGCTAGTTTTTAAATATGTGCCATTCTCACTGGTGTGATATGGTATCTCAATGTAGTTTTGATTTGCATTTCCCTGATTACAAGTGATGTTGAACATTTTTTCAAATGCCTGTTGGCCATTTGCATTTCCTCTTTGGAGAAGTTTCTTTTTAGCTCTTCCGCCCATTTTTTGACTGGGTTATTTTCTTTGTTTTTGTTGAGTCTCATAAGCTCTTTGCAGATTTTTATGATCAGTCCTTTATCATTAGTGTTGTGTGCAAAAATTTTCTCCCAGTCGGTGGGATTCTCTTTATTTTGGTTATTGTCTCTTTTGCTGTGCAGAAGCTCTTTAATTTGATGTAGTCCCAGCTGTTTATCTTTGCCTTCACTATCACTGCTTTGGGTGATGTTAAAGATGTTACTGAGGTGTATGTCATGTAGTGTTTTACCTATATTTCCTTCTATATATGTTATGGTTTCAGGTCTTATGCCTAGTTCTTTAATCCATTTTGAGTTGGGTTTTGTGCATGGTGTGAGGTAGTAGTCAAGCTTCATTCTTTTGCATGTAGCAACCCAATTTCCCCAGCACCATTTATTGAATAAATTTTCTTTGCTCCATTGCATAGTCTTTGCTCTTTTGTCAAAGATTAGTTGACTGTAAATCTGTTGGTTTATTTCTGGATTTTCTATTCAGTTCCATAGGTTCTTGTTCCAGTACCATGCAGTTTTGATTATTATGGCTTTGTAGTATAGTTTGACATCTGGGGGTATAATACCCCCATTCCCTTCTTTATTTTTTCAGGAGAGCTTTGGTTATTCAGGGTTTTTGCTGGCTCCATATGAATTTCATCAATATTTGTTCTATTTCTTTGAAGAATGTCACAGAAATTTTTATTGGAATAGCATTGAATCTGTAAATTGCTTTTGGTAGGATGGCCATTTTGATGATGTTAATTCTTCCAATCCATGAGCAGGGGATATCTTTCCATTTCTTTGTGTTTTCTTCTATTTCTTTTAACAGTGTTTTATAGCTGTCTTTGTATAGGTCCTTTATCTCTTTTGTTAGGTTTATTCCCAAGTATTTGATTTTTTTTTTTTTTTTGGTTTCAATAGTAAAAGGGATGGTTTTCTTGATTTCTTTTTTTTTATGTTTATTCTTTTTAATTTAAATTTTATTTTTATATTCCCCATACAATTTACAACCCCCTTATTTTGACCCCAATTCCTCCTTTCCCCACCCCCCACCCCCATAGTGGTTTTCTTGATTTCTTCTTCTTCAGATTTATTGTTTGTGTATAGGAAGGCTACTGATTTTTGTGTGTTTGATTTTGTACTCTGCTACTATACTAAACTGGTTGATTAGTTTGACTAGTTTTTCTGCAGAGTTTTTGGGGTTCTCTATGTATATTATCATATCATCTGTGAATAGTGATAGCTTTACTTCTTTCTTCCCTTTTTAGATTCCTTGTATGTCTTTCTCTTGTCGTATTGCTCTGGCTAGGACTTCCAGTATTATATTGAAATGCAGTGGTGAGAGTCGACATCCTAGTCTTGTTTCAGATCTTAATGGGAATGCTTTCAACTTTTCCCCACTGAGAATGATATTGGCTATGGGCTTGTCATATATGGCCTTTATGATGTTGAGGTATGTTCCTTGTATCCTGAGAATTTCAAGAGCCTTTATCATAAATGGGTGTTATACTTTGTCAAAAGCTTTTTCAGCATCTATTGATATTATCATATGTTTTTTATATTCCTTTTTGTTGATGTGTTGGATTACATTGATTGATTTTCAGATGTTGAACCATCCTTGTATCCCTGGAATAAATCCTACATGATTGTGGTGAATAATCTTGTGGATACATTGTTGTATTCTGTTAGCTAAAATTTTATTGAGGATTTTTGCATCAGTGTTCATTAGCGAGACTGGCCTGTAGTTTTCTTTTTGTATGTTATCCTTGTTTGGTTTTGGTATGTGTGATGTTGGCTTTATAGAATATGTTTGGTATTATTCCATCCTCAATTTTTTGAAAGAGTTTGTGAAGGATATGCACTAGTTCATTTCTGAATGTTTAGAAGAATGTTCATTTGTAAATCCAATGGGTCCTGGACTTTTGTTTTTGGGGAGGGTTTTGATTACCATTTCAATTTCAATGCTTGTAATTGGTCTGTTTAGGTGTTCTATTTCTTCTTTATCTAGCTTTGGGTGATTGCAAAGTTGTAGAAATTTGTCCATCTCTTCTAGATTGTTGAACTTCTTTGCATATAACTGTTCATAGTAGTTTCTGATTATTCTTTTGTTTTCTGCTGTGTCTGTTGTGATTTCTCCTCTTTCGTTTGTGATCCTATTTATTTGTGCTTTCTCCTGTTTTCCTTTATGAGCCTAAACCCCACTCTTTCTATCTCTTCATCTCACTGTTCATGTGGGTCACTGATCACCTCCTTTAATAAACTGGTAAATGTAAGTGAGTCACTTGAGCAAAGGAATCAAACTTGAGGAGGGGTCACGAGACTCTCTGATGGGTAGCAAAATCATACAGAAGTCATGGGTAATCTGGAGACCCAGTGACTTGAACTGGCATCTAAAAAGGAGTGGGGGGCAGCCTGTGGGACTGAGACACTACCTGTCTCCAGGTAGTGTCAGAATTGATTTGACCTGTAGGACACCCAGCTGGAAGCCAGAAAATTGCTTGTTGTGGGTGTGAGGAAAGACCTCCACACATTTGATGATCAGATGTGGTGTTCTCCATGAAGGGAAAGGATCTACTCAGGGAAGAAGCACACAGTAAGGAAAAACCCAAACTTCTCCTTTACAACCAAGAACACCCTCCTGGAAGTCTATGCAGAAGATATTACAGTTCTAATAAAAGATGTTAACAAATGAGTTAATGAAATATTTAAGAGTAAAGTAGCATGATATCTGTAAGTCAAATGAGTCAGGGGAAAATATGCATAGAAATACAGAGAGGTAGAAATATAGCAAATATAGCTAAATGCTAATATTTGGTGAATGTAGTAGGATGTACAAGAGCTCTTTGTACTGATCTAAGAACTTTTGTTAGTTTTAACTTAGTTCCAAATAAAATAAAATCCTAAAAAAAGGTGAATTGAATAAACAGAGAGACATTTTACATGCTCTTGGCAGAAATGAGTTATTACTTAAGAGCCTCTTCCAAACAATGCATAAATTAAGTACAATACCAATAAAATTAAATTCCTCAAAAAATAAAATTTTTGAGAAACTTGATAAACTTATTGCAAGTTTTACATGGAAAAGGTGGCCCACGAGTAGCTAAGTAAATTTAAAAATGAAGAACAGAGATAAGGCATTTGCTATGTTAGTTATGAGGACATACTCCAAAGATCACTGTAAAAACATGCAATAAACAAACAGCAAGAATTGACCAACTAATGAAACAGAATAGAGCTTGAGAGACAGATGAGTATATCTACTGAAGTCATAAATGAGGAGGAGGATATGGCAATTCAATGGAGGAAAGCATAGAATTTTTGGAGATGTTACTGGAAAAAATGGCTCATTCAATAGCGAATAATAGGGCTGGCTCCCCGCCTAACACCATGTGCAGTGTGGGCTCCAGATGAATTAAAGATGTATCAATAGCTGTGACCTAGGGACTGGGAGGGGCTTTTTAAGCAAAACTCCAAAAGCATAAAATACGAGCCAGAGAACTTACTTGATCACACTGAAATTGAGTTTTTTCTTGATCAAAGGACAACAAAGACGAAATGAACAGATACCAAATGAGAAGTTCTCTGCAGTCTCTATACGACAATGAGTGAATATCTATGGGATCAAATTACTTCCACAAGTCAACAGTAACGATACAGACAGCAAATTCCCAAAGGAAATGGACAAAGATATGAATAAGCAACTTACAGAAGAAAGGTACATGTGGAAGAGACTCAAAGAGATGGCAGTCAGAGAAACATGAATGGCAAGATACAAAATGATAAGAAATCACTTTGAAACGATGAGATTAGAAAAGGAGGTGAACTAGATAATGATGAATGTTGGTGGATATGAGGACACAGGAGCCCTCAAACCTTCTGGAGGGAGAGAGACTGGTACAGCCACTGTGGAGTGAAATCTGCTCCTATTTTATCAAATTCAGAACACGCAAGCCTATAACCCAGCAATGCCCTTCTAAACACCACACAGATATATTGCACAGTTTCTAAGTACACGAGTACGAGGCTGTCCACTGGCGTAATAGGTGGTGTTAGGGATAAGGGGCAACCTGAGAACCTACTGTACTGGTGAAGACAAGCACAGCCGTGGTTCTTCACATGGCATCAAGCAAAGTGCAGCATCCAGAAACAGAGAGACATGGGTAGGTCTTAAAAATAGTACTTAGAGAAAAAGAAGCAAAATGAAAGACCATAAGAAAAGACTATAAGAAATATAGTCTTATAGATGAAAATATATCCATATAAAACAAACATTCCCACTTAGCATGATCTTATACAAAGAAGTAATTAAGTACATTAGAATAAGTGTCTATGAGCTATAAGGAGAAGGGGGAAGGGATAAAGGAATTAAAAAAGAAATCTTTTAGACTTGTTGCATGTGAAAAAAGAATTCAAATGACCAATGATAAATATGAAATTAGAACTGTTTCCTTTCCCAACGTTTCCAACTTTCCTAATAACAAAAGCTATTTTGGTTGCCAGCTCTGTTGATGAATAACAGCTTTCCATCCTTTTCTAAGCAGGAAGGGAAAATTCAGGGATCAGCAGAGCACCAAAGGGATCAGCAGAGAATATTCTCGTAACAGTGTTTTTGTTCTCATGACCTGACAACCTGACTGAAAATACCTGATTACTCTTGATTTGGAGTGAAAGAGCTAAAGGCAAGTTGGCTTCAAGTTCTCAGGTTATCTGAAGCTATTTATTTTCAGAACCTCTGTGTATACAATCTTCTCGCTTCCTAAAAGCGACTCCTCATTACTCACATTCTTAAAATTCTAGAGCTAGAGGGGACCTGGATGTTCTACGGATGAGGAAGCAAAGACCCAAAAAAGTAGGGTTTAGGGTCCCACAATGAGCATGAAAGGGACAGTCTGCCTGCCTCGGCCTCGTCCCTCTCCTGCCTACTCTTGCCTAGCAGCCGGAATGATCCTTTTAAAGCACACGTGATCATAAGTCTTCTGTTCAAACCCTCTCATGGCTTCTTCCCCCTCACTCAGAGAAAAGGCCAAACTCCTCACAATGGCCTACACTGATGCGCCCCCCGCCCGCCCACTGTCCCTCATCTGCTGCCACGTTCCCATCGCCCACACTGGCCCTGCCTGGCCACCATGACCTTGCCATGCCTCACACATGCCAAATGAGCTCCTGCATCAGGGCTGGGAAGTTGTTCACCCCTCTGCCTCCTCACTCCCTCAATTCCCTCAAATCTTAGATCAAAGTGATCTTTGCTAAGAGGTATCTCTGGCTACTCTGTATTAAAAAAAAAAATTCTCAGGCCTCCCTGGTGGAGCAAGGGGTTAAGTCTCAGCACTATGAAGCTGTCTGCAGCCACTGCAGCAAGAGTTGAGCTCGATCCTGGCCAGGGAGCTGACCCACATGGCGCAGCAGACCTCTCCTGTCTCGCCCACTGCTCCCCTCAGCAGTGTACTTCAGAAGATCTGCCTGCTCTGCTCCCCACTCTGTCTCTGGTGAATCCTCTCCCCTCCCCTCCCCTGTACCTCTGGCCTACACCACAGCTCTTGTATGCATAAATAAATAAATCTTTTTAAAAAAAAACTCTCTTTTCCCACGTACACTGCTTCAGGGTTCTCGATAGCACTTATGATCATGTGACTTATAGCCACCCACACATTTATATTCTGCCTACCTCCATGTCACTGGAATATCTGCTGCATGAGGGCAAGGCTTTGTCTGTTTTGTTTACAGCTGTCTCCCCAGCATCTAGGACATTGCCTGACAACTATAGGTGCTCAGTGAGTATTTGTTGAATGACTGAATCAGTCAGGACCAAAACCCATAGTTCAGACCCCAGACTCCAAGCACAACTCCTACTTGCTTCGCTGGGCTGCCCCAGCTCTTGGTGGTCACATTCCTCACCTTGAAGGTCCTACAAATCTGAAAATAAAACAATACATTTTAGCTACTTTATGTCCATTTTCCTTCTATGGCTGCCCAATTAAAAGCTGACACCTTGGCCTGTTTAATCTCTTTCATTAATAGAGCTGTTCTGTGATGGGAATTTATGGCTGCTACTTTAGACTGTTCTGCCTTCCCAGGTGAAAGACTGATATCTCATAACTCCTAACCAACAAGATTACCCAGTTTGAAAATTCATATATTTGGATCTTTTCCTGAGCTGAGTATAAGAAACTAATATTAGTTTCTGAGATGAGATGTTGTGAAAGTCCTTAGATGTATTCTTTATGAACTTTGAAAGATGTTTTATGCAAAGACAACTCACACTTGAGAATTTCGGAGCAGATAATCCTGCAATAATGCCATTTCGTACATAAATACATTGACTTCAGAAACAATAAAATAAGCAACACAGAAAATAATTCAATCCTTACACCTGGCATTAGTCATGCAAGACTCTATTAGCAATCTATTTTGTTTTTGTCACTTAAAAAAGTTCCCTTAAATTTAACACGAAAGTATCTGAAATTTGAACAATCACGTTTTACTTTTTTTTTAGCCCAGCATTGATAAAGGGATGGGGAGGGATGAGAATAATAAAGAAGTTGAAAATTTGCTATGCGTCTTGTAGAAAGAGCTTCCTTCTGAGGCAGAGGTTAATGAGCTTCCTGGCTCTGGAGGCTTCCTTTGGCAGTCTCCAAGCACAGAGAAGACAACAATCTAAATCTGTCCACTTAATCCTTTTTCAGAGCTAGAACCTCGGGAAGTCTTACACTGTGCTCAAAATGAATACTCACCCTCAGTTTTTAGGAGATCTTAAATGGTGATTCAAGAGTTCCTATTTATCATAGCCTTGAAGAGAAAAAGTAGTGTCAGTTCAATCAGTGCTCGAAGCAGACTCTGACTTGCAATGTGAATGAAAGAGAATAATGTAAGAGGTTCTCTGCAGGTAAGAGAGACCCTCAGAAGAAAGAAGCCAGAAAAGAAGAAACTAGAGACGAGAGGCTCTGCTTTGGGCCACACAACAAAATAAATAACTCATGCATATTTGGACAGATTGCCTATAAAGATGATTATTATGTCTCAGTGAAAAATACACAGAATATGAATACTGTATAGAAGACCTCTTATCACATTTTCTGAAACAGAATGTTCTTGGTTTATTGCAAAAGTTATCTGTGCATGGCTAAGATGCCACTCTCAAATCAGATTTTAGCTCTTATCCATCATTCACAAAGCAGTCCATCCCAGGCTCAGAACCTATGACTTTCACACCAAAGTATCTATAATTTGAAAAAGCATTTCCCACTTATTTTAACCCAACACTGATAAAGTAACTGAGATTGTTGTCACAATGAGTGGTTTATGTTTCTAATTAACATGTAAAATCAGTGAACTTTAGAGATGGAAGAGGGTCTACAAACCCTTTAATAATTTATATGGAAAAAATAATTTATATGGAAACTAACTTCCTAGAGGGATAAACTAACTCACTCATCACCTGGTATCTATTCAGGAGGAGAGCAATAAATGCACCACTAACTCTGAGAAACCAGCCTGCTATGCTATCAGGTATTTAAGTCTTGCAAAACTTTGGATTAATCCGTATGTCTCTCCCCCTGTAAGTTAGTTATGAAAACAATCAGCTAAACTATGTTCAGGCTCTAAATATTAGTGCTACCACTGGCTTGCCACATACCACAGTATCACTATGAAAAGAAAGTGTTTCTACACACAAGATGCTCACATACAAAAGAATGACTGCAAAACAGACCGAAAGGCGAGTTACAATATTATAGAATCATGTGAATACCAAAAATATTTACCCTCCTTATGGCAAAATGAGACAGTTAACAAAGAATAATGAGACAGCGTTTAAAGCCCCTCCCTCCCCCCATTTAACTCTACACCCCAAGCATTCTCCTCAGTTGCTCCTTGCACCCCAATATTCCTTTCCTCGACGGACGGCATCGTCACCCTCTTCAAGGTTAAGTGCTTTGAGAAACTGATGCCTGGTGGACATCATCCGTCCCTGCAGGAGGAACGCAGGTGTCGTGAGCAACTGCAAAATTCTACTATAACCAAACTCGCATCTCTTGCCTAACAGGTCTTAGTCCTGCTTCGGAAAGCATCCCTCCTTGCCTCCCTGACACAGCTCCGCCGCTCCTGCCGAGCACGCCAGAATGTCATCTGTGAAACAGGAGGGCCGGGCGAATCTGAATTCTTTTCCAGCTCTCAAATTCCGCCTCGTCGCCTGAGTGGCAGGGCGGTGCAGTGCAGAGAGCCCCGGGCTGGACACCGTCTAACAAGCCCACGACCGCATCCCTCGCTCCGCGGGGATCCTCCGCACCCGCGGGGCCAGACCCGACCGCCGACCCGCGGGCTCCGAGCGCGGCCCTGGGCCCCGCCGCCCCTCGCGGGCTCCCGGCCGGGGCTGCGGCGGCCGCGGGGCAGGGGCGGCGCAGGCCCGGCCGCGCGGCGCGTCCCCGGGGGCGCGGGACCCTCTGCCCGCCGCCCGGGCTCCCGTCCCGCCCCGCCCGGCCTCTGACCTGCTCTCCGCCCGGCGGAGCTCGGCTCGGCGTGCTGCGGCGGCCGCCCGGCCCGGCCCGCTGTCACCTCCGCCCCTGGAAGCGGCGGGCGGGTCAATCCGGTGTGACTCAGCGCGGCCGCCCCGCCTCCCGCCGCCCGCCCAGGCTTCCGCCTCGCGCGGCCCGCCAGCCGGGGGGCGCCACGCTCGGGCCCCGCGCGCCCACCTCGGGGCGCCCGCCCCGCGCTCGCGCCCCCTGGCGGCCCGCCCGGCCCCGCCCGGCCCGCGACGTCAGAGGGGGCGGCGCCCCGCGGACGCCGCCGAGGGAAACTGAGGCCCGGCGGCCTACGCGCGGCTCTGCTGACCGCGAGCTTCTTGGCTCCCCTGAGGCGCCCGTAGCCCCGCGCGGCCGCCAGCCTCGACGACCCGCCCGCCGCGTTCCCTCAGCGCCTGTGGGAGTGCGGCCCTCGCTGCTGCCCCGAGGCAGTCTCCTGAGGCACGGCGCTCCACACCGGCTTCCTCAGGGCTGCCCCCCCCCCTTTTTTTTTTTTGAAAAAAGCGATTTTTTTTTAATTATGGGATAAAAATGACCAATAGTTAGCGTGAATAAGAAAAGTTAAGATTCTAAATAAATTGCTAGAGAATTTCACAATGAAGTCAATGAAAAATGTCCTCTACATACAATATGATCAGTAACAGACTAGTAAATCTTATTTGAAATGGTAAGGCAAACATAGTAAAATCACACTTTTTCCTATAAAAAGTTACACGTTATCTTCTGTAGGGATGGCCATCTTACATGAAGAAACAGAGAAGATGTGATCACTCTATTGCACCCCCAGGACGTGAGGGAGTCTGGTCTTAGAATGAGCTAGTCATCTTCTTCCTCACCATCATCTTCAGTCTCTCCTTTCCTCTTTTCCCCTTGAAGACCTTCTTCCTTATCTTCCTCTTCTCCCCCTTCTTCAACATAGTTATCATCATCGTCTTCATCCTGAATTTCTTCTTTCATCAAGTATGGGAGGCCCACCTCCTCTTCACCCTCCCCCAGTTCCTAGCCGGCTTCCTCTTCATCCTCATCCTCATCCTCATCCTCATCTTCTGTTAGGGGGAAAAGGATGTCCCAAAGCAAATTCCATATAGGCTTTGTGGACTCCACCCCCCCCCAGGTCAAAGCCAAAGACACTGGGAACTCCAAATCCCATCACCACCAAAGGGAAGGTGGCTGGGACCTGAGGGTGGGGTTAAGCAGCCAGGTGGATACAAAAGGCAGACACGTGGGCTTTGGGGGCTCTCTCCATTTTTGGCTGTCCGCCAGCTCTGAGAGTGACTTTGGGTTTCCAGGTCGTCGGATCGGGTAGGACGCATTAAAGACTTTATTTCCCTATTTTCTGCCTGAGTTGTATATTTTCCTTATTTCTTTTTCTCTTGTAAATAAACCTTTTATTAACCCTTTTGCGTGTGTCTGTAGTAGAGTATTCATAAGTCCCTTTAAAGCGCGCGGGTGAGGACCCACAGCCAGGAACCCGTTTAATATCGGGGTTGCTCTATAACACTTCCTCCTCTTCCATGTAGCCTTCAGGGGGACCAGCTTCATTTTCATTTTCATCATCTTCATCTTCATCTCCATCTTCCTCGTCCCCTCTTCCGAGTCTGGTGCTTCATTATCCTCCTGATCAAATCCATCTAAGTATGTGATTTGCTTCTTTTTTCCACTGAGGAAAGTCTCTCAGGACATCATCAAGCACTTAAAAAAGCAAAGAATGGCAGAAGGCGAGAGCGGGGCAGCACTGAAAGGCTGCTTTCAACCAGACCTGGAATCCTCCCCAGACTCCCTTTGTTCCTTGAAGGCCACACAGTCGCAGTGCTTGAAATTCTGAGCCTTCGGTTTCTGGGATTGACCTGGGCCACTCCCGGGCAACAAGTCTGTCATCACTAGGCACAACAGGGATAGACCTCCATTTCCAACACTTTGTTCGACCATAGTTGCACGCTTTTTTCCCCCTGATGGTAAAATATAAACAACATAAAATTTATTTTAACCATTTTTAAGCGTACAGTTCAGCAACATTTAAATACATTCACATTGTGTGTCAACTATCACCACCATCAACTCCAGAACTTTTTCATCTGCAACTAAAACCGTATTCATTAAACACTAACTCTTCGTGCCTCCCTCCCCAGCCCCGGACAACCTCCTGCTTTGGCCCCTGTGAAGTGGACTACTCTAGGAACCACTTGTAAGTGGGGTCATGCAGTATTTGTCCTTTGCCAGGGACTTACTTCACTCAGCCTAATGCCTTGCAGGTTCACCCATGGTCTGTAATGATGGCATTTTGGTTATTTATTCATCTGTCCCTGGACACTTAGGTTGCTTCCACCTTTTGGCTATTGTGAATAGTGCAGCTATGAAGGAAGACATACAAATACCTGTTTGAATGCCTGCTTTCAATTCTTTTGGGGTATATGCCTGAAGTGGAATTGCTGGGTCACATGGTACTTCTGTTTCATATTCTGAGAAACAGCCATACTGTTTTCTTCCTTTACTTTTTGATGTATTACTATTTGATGTATTTACATTGCGGGCAGAAAACTTTCTAGTAAATTATCAGTGTTCTTGGTTTTTGACAAAATTGTTAGCAAATTCTTCATTTGGGGATAGTAAACAGTGACTCCCCCCCTTCTATAATAAATAACATTGCAAATCAGTTCTCTCTATTTTTGAAGACATCATTCAATTAACCACAATTTTGTTTGTGTTCTGCAGGTGTTCTTTCTTTCTTTCTTTTTGGACAAATTCAACTATGCCATGTGAAATCAAGACAAAACAAAAATCAAGCATTTCATTTTAAAAAGAAAACCACTTTGAATGTCTTTACATACGTTCAAACTCACCTTGAACTTTTTTCCCTTTCCTCCAAAAAAAGTCTGTTAGCTATCCGCAGCCACTGCAGCACGAGTTTGATCCCTGGCCAGGGAGCTACCAACATGGCACAGCAGACCTCTCCTGATTATCCCACCACTCCCCTCAGCAGTGTATTTCAGTCAATCTGCCTGTTCTGTTCCCCACTCTGTCTCTGGTGAATCCTCTCACCCCCCCCTCCCACAACTCTGGCCTTACACAACAGTTTAAAAAACCTGTCCCTAGGGCATTACAAAGATTCTAAATTATCAAGGCAAATAACATTCTTTCATTCATCAACAAAGATTACATTTATGATGTGACAGACCAATTGTGACAGGTATTTAGGATTCAGTCTGACCAAGACAGACAACAAACTCCTGGTCCTCATGATGCTCACATTTTACAATGGGTGACAAACAATAAACAAAGGATAAATAATTACAGGGTGTGATGAGTGCTGTGAGGGAAACAAACCAGATGATATAACAGATTACATCTCTAGACAATTAAACCCTAATGCCTTAGGCATCCATTCTATCTGACAATTAACTTCTCTGCAACAAGAATGGTGCAAGGTATTATATGCAATTCATGTGAGAAGTGAAATAGCAATCAAAATATTTTCTGTAGTTTGTGGTTTATAGGCAGATCTGACCTAATAAGGACCAAAATAAGGCGCGGAAAACTTTTTGAAATAGTGGTGGTCAACGAAGTCTCCGGGGATGTGACATTTATTTGAAACCTAAATGATAAAAAAAAAAAAAAAAAAAAACCAGCCATTTCAGAGCTGAGAAAGGGTCCTTCAGATAGGAGAGACTAGAAAGTGCAAAGTCCTGAAGTAGAAAATAACTTGGCAAATTTCAGAAATAGAAAACAAGTCAGTGTGGGCAAGTGAGAATAACTAGATGAGGAAGCTCATCCTGGGTCTTGTGGGCTATGGTCAGCAGTTGAAATTTCATTTAAGTCAATATATTAATACATTACAAAATATCCTCCATTGAACGGACTGAAATGAAAAACATCAAGAGATAAATGTGAGTAGAACTGCTTTGTTAGCAATAGTAACATTCACATGTGTAATATTCAAATTAAAAGGTTTGATTTTTTTTCCTGCATTAACCTCAATAAATCAAAACACACAGTGGTTCAATTCTTGTGCATTTTGATTCATATCATTGATCAAAATTATTTGGTTGTATCATCTCCTTTGATCTCATGTCTGAGCCTAAATCCAACCTTTCAGGACATCTCAGGATGCATCATTGTACGATGAACTGCATCTCTACCAGCTCCAAATCAAAGCCACTTGCCCCTGTGGCTGGAATGTGTCACATCACAGCCACAAGCTGTTGTTTGCAATAGCAAGCTGATGAGTGTAGCAAGCTGCCAAAACTAAACAAAGCTGGCCTTACCCAGGGCACAAGTCATCTAGCCATTAATTTTGGAAGAACCAGGGGCCCAGCTCTAGAAAGAGGAGAATCCAGAGAAAATATGCTATTCTTATTACTGTTAGTAATGATGTGGCCCAACTACTTAAAGACAGAATGTAGACGGCACAGGCTTGTATTCTAAGATGTCAGGGAAGGAAGAGACATTACTTGGAAATACTATTAATTTTTACCAAGATGGTGCCAGAATGCCCCAGGACCTAAAAGAAAAGGGAAATCTCATGCTCTCCTGGAGAAGTGAGTCATCCAGAACAATTTCAGAGGGAGTGCATCTAGTTAGTGGACTTGTGGGAGAGCAAGGCCAACTCCTAGTAAAAGACAACAGAGGTCATTTAGTTCCACTTAGGAACAGACTTCAGTAAAAAGAAAAACTGTGTCTAAATTCTAGGCCTGAGCCTTAAACCTACTGTCCATTTGTTACAAAATGAAATTAGCCAGTGTTAAAAAGTTCGGGCCAAATAGAAACTTTCTCCTTGACATATTCAGGTGGAGCTAAAGAAATAAATACAAGGGGCCTCCTTAGTGGTGCAGGGAGTTGAGCACAGCGCTGTGAAGCAGTCTGCAGCCTCTGCAGCGTGGGTTCGATCGCTGTCTAGGGAGATACCCACATGGCGTGGCTGACCTCTCCCGCCTTGCCCGCTACTCCCCTCAGCAGTGTTTTCGGTCCATCTGCCTGTTCTGCTCACCGCTCTGTCTCTGAATCCTCTCACCCTCGCACCTCTGGCCTGTACCCCAGTTCTTGTATGCATAAATAAATAAATCTTTTTTTTTTAAAAGAAATGAATACAAGACTCATTTTTTTCATGAAGTGAGTCATTGCTTACTAGGAACATCACTCAAAACTGGCTGCTATACTCCCTGGATTGTCCTAAAGAACAGCTTGAATACTACCCTTGGTTGTGTACTCATATTTAGGGAAACACCTGATTTGCCCAAGATAACAGAACTTGTAAAGGACAAAGTTAGGATTCAAACCATCCTCTGCCAGCTTCAAAGTCTTTCTATTGTGCATGGTGGTCTCCCCACTCAGATTAGTTTTGAAACTTTGCTCCAAGTTAGTCGGCTTTGCCTTCCTTTGGAATATTTTATCCTGATACGTCCATGAAGTTTAATAAGGAAACTTCAATGTTCTTCCTGGAGATATGCCAGGAATTGTATAGCAGAGAAAACCTGACTCCTGTGGGCCCTGGTGGGACCGTACTCTTTGATGTGACGCTGTGCTTTTCTAGCACAATCTGGGAAAGCAGTACCTGTTTAAGCAGCTGGGCCACATGCTGCCTCTTGAACTGTGGTCAAATTCATGCTCCCCCATACCTCCCCTCCATATGACAAATATATGTTTAAAAATAGGGTGCAGTGCTTCATAGAAATGAGTCATCCAACACCATACTATACCAAGTCAGGTCTACATTAGCCAAGCAAAGTAGGAAACTGAATGGTAATATAGATTATGATTCTCTGGTTTTTGACAGGGCTGATCTTAATCACTTCACATATTATTGAAAAGTTGTCTGCCTCTCGCTGCCCTCACAGATGGGCTGGTGAATTTATCTTTGTATGCCTGTTGCCTAGAAAAGTGCCTGGCACATAGGTGTGCCTACTGAACATCTGAGTTGAGTCACAGTAAGAGTTAAATGGTACATGAATTTAATAAACGCACTGTTCTTATGTTGTTTTTATCCATAACCATTCATCCTTCTTTATTTAACAATAGTGCTTTGAATTAAAAAACAAAACAAAACAAACTGTAGACCAGTGTTAAAAAGTTAGGGCCAAATATGAAAAAAAAGCTCAACATCACTTGTAATCAGGGAAATGCAAATCAAAACTACCATGAGATACCATCTTACACCAGTGAGAATGGCACATATTAAAAAAACTAGCAACAACAAATGTTGGCGAGGATGTGGGGAAAAAAGAACTCTCCTGCACTGTTGGTGGGAGTGCAAACTGGTCCAATCACTATGGAGAGCTGTGTGGAGATTTCTTGACCTACTAAACATAGAGCTTCCATAGGATCCAGCAATTCCACTCCTAGGTATTTACCCAAAGGACACAGAAACATCAATTCCAAAGAGCACCTGCACCCCTATGTTTATAGCAGCACTGTTTACAATAGCTAAGCTTTGGAAACAACCCAAATGCCCAAAAATAGATGACTGGATCAAGAAGATGTGGTACATATACACCATGGAATATTACTCAGCATTCAAAAAAGATAAACACATGCAATTTGCAGCAACATGGATGGCGCTGGAAGGGATCATGCTCAGCGAAATAAGCCAGAAAGAAAAAGAAAAATTCCAGATGGTCTCACTCATAGCAGGAATCTAGAAAACTTAAATAAGGGACCAGGAAAATGAATAACTATAAGAAAGTGAAAATCAAAATCAACAAAAGACTATGAACCAGAGACACTCTATCGGGGGTAGGGGGCGGGAGGGGAGGGATTGGGGTCAAAGTAAGGGGGTTGCAATTGTATGGGGAATATAAAAATAAAATTTATTTAAAAAAAAAGTTAGGGCCAAATAGAAACTTCTCCTTGACATATTCAGATGGAGCTAAAGAAATGAATACAAGATGTATTTTTTCACTAAGTGACTTATTGCTTACTAGGAACATCACTCAAAATTGGCTCCTGTCCTCGCTGGATTGTCCTAAAGAACAGCTGTCATACTACCACCCCTGCCCCTCACCCCCGCTTTCTAGGAATGGGCATATGACCCCACAGTGACCATCAGAGTCCCTGTGTTAGTTTGAGGGTCAAGCCCATCACCCAATTTGTACTATTGAGAGTCAGCCTAAGAATCAGCATTTGCTGCTACGCTGGTAGAATAGCTGCTGGTCCTCTATTCTCCTCCTGCGGAGGGTCTGTATGAGAATGAAATCACTCAAGACAATGATATCAAGAAGTGGAGAGACTCCACACCACACAGCTGGGGCACCTGGATCTAATTGTGTACAAACTCCCCCCACTTTAACTTTTTACTTATTTGAGACACTAAAGGTCCTATCTTTAGTGCCAGTCAGAGAAGAATCACTTATGGTCCCTAGCAAAATAAGAGAAATAATTTATAAGACTTTCTTATTCTGAGATTATATCATTCCTAAACTTTGGCATTAAAGTATTTATGAATTGGTGGTGATAATAGACAGCAATTGTATTTTGCTAATTGTTTTTAGTAGAAAATTGGAAAATTAGTACAAAGTAGAAAGTCAGTGGATCTTTATCTGTCCTTCTATCTATCTCTCTTAGTCTGTTCTGGCTGCTGTAACAAATTACCGAAGACCTGGTAGTTTAGACAGAAAACACATTTTCCCCCCAGTTTTGGAGGCTGCAAAGTCTGAGGCCACGACGCTATTATGGTCAGGTTCCGTTAAGAAGGAGAACTGCCTGGCTTGGAGATGTCTTGTATCCTCAGAGGGCAGGGAGAGGCGCCAGCTCTCTTCCTGTTCTTATAAGGACACTAACTAGGGCTCCCCTATGTGATACTATCACCCCCGCCCCGAAGTCTCCACCTCCAAATACCTTCACATTAGGGCTCAACATATGAATTGGGGGGGGACACAAACTTTCAGTCCACTATACCCGCCACTGAAAAGAATTTTTTCACTCTGTGAAATAAAAGTCTGCTACAATCTACGGTGCGTGGAAAATATTTTATCTGGATACACAAATAAAATAAAATGATGAGCCTTTTATTTCTTAGTTTATTTATATTTCATCTGATTCCAGAAGGGATTTAAGTAAACTCGCTCTCTCCTTTGATCTAGTGCCCAGGATGAACTCTTCATTCCAAAGCCCTCACATAGAACAATCTGAAAGGAAGTCAAAAGAGGCCTTTCCTCCTTCCCTGTGGGCTGACCGGGATCCAAGCCATGCTTTTATTTGCCTGCTCCCTGGGATTCTGCAGGAGGCACGTGTGTCTGCAGAAGCAAGCCCTGCCCCTGAGGGTGCCTCCTTGGCCACTGGTCACCCACCCCATAGAGGCACCACATCCCTATTTCCAGGGATGCTATGAGCCATGTGGGAGGGTTTGGTGGATGCGAATGTGAGGAGGTACAAGGAGCATGTGGGGAGTGAAAAGAACAAATGTCAGAGAAGGAAAGATCCATGAGAGGAAAGAATGGGGGAAGAACATGAAGTGGTGAGGAGAGGAATAAGAGAACGTGGGGGTGGGAGGGAAGGCCTTATAAATAGTGGCATTTAAGTTTTGGGGCGAGAGAGAAAATTGATGTTTGCTTAGGCATTTGCCCAGAGGGGATGTTTACTCAGGATTTAACAGCCAGAATGAAGTTAGTGTTAAAGTAGGAATGAAGTCACCTTCCAGGCAGGCAGCAGGCAGGATGGGGCATTGGTGCAGGGTGTGTGCTGGGAATGGTGTAGGAGACAAGTCATGGCACCACATCTCTGAAGAGGATGCCTCCGGCACGTGAACACTGATGAGATTTTACGTGGCACATTTGTCCCAAGCCATGCTGTCCCAGCTTCCCCTTCCTGACCTCTGAGGTGACTGGTCAGGTCAGGCGCGTTTTCTGTAGCCATAGAAAATGTGAATCTTGCTGGCTCGCTTATAACTTGGCTCACTGTGGCTTGAATGTTATGCTGTGTCTTGGACCTATGCTGGGTTAGGCTTCTAGTCTGTTAGCTTATAGTTTGGGAAGCTAAACACACACACACACACACACACACACACACACACACACACACACACACACACACACAACCTTATACCCAAGAAATGTAGCTGTTAAAGCCAGCCCTGTTCTTCCCTGCTGCAGGATCTTTGGACTTGCTGTTTCTTTTGCCTGAGTTTTTATTCCTAGTCTTTTAGGCCCTCTTTTTCCTTATCCCTTACATCTCAGTCCAAATACCAGCTCCTCAGAGAAGAATTCAAACTGATCCCCCTGGCATTTCCTCACTTAGCACCACTTCTCTACTAATTCTTTTCATCTATTTGTTTATTGACTTATTTTATTCTTTGGTTCTCCCTCCAAATCCCTCCAGTTCCAAAAAAGTAGAAACCACGTCTCTTTGATTTGCAGTGTCTCCCCCAATCTTAATGCAGGTTTGATTCATTCAATGAATTCAAATATTTGTCAGATAAATGAAACACTAAATTAACTGCTCTGAATTCACATCCTGGAGCTTTAACAGAAAACAAAACTTGACACCATTGTATTGGGACCTTATTGTTTCAGAATAAACTTAAACTGTGGGAACCTATATTTGACGATTTAAGAGGTCTCCGGCGCCCACTTACCCTTCAGTGCCCTGAAGTTGGACATAAGAGGTTGGGCTGTTACACAGTTTACTGATTTTGATCCTTTGGAAAAGGGAGAGGAGCTCCTTTATGAAGAAGTATTCTGCCTGCAGAGTCTCTAGACAGTCCTTCCATTTTCTCTTGTCTCAGTATTTGTGCCAATGGC
Organism: Talpa europaea; assembly: GCF_964194135.1. Taxonomy (NCBI): domain Eukaryota; kingdom Metazoa; phylum Chordata; class Mammalia; order Eulipotyphla; family Talpidae; genus Talpa; species Talpa europaea. The sequence goes on along the minus strand of NC_140077.1, from coordinate 21,064,025 downwards.
ACAAGTCCATAATCCAGTATGAGCAATTTGGTGCAAATAACAGGAACTATTTGTAACAAGCAATTTGATGCAAATGATGGGAACGATTTGTAATAATTTGTTACTCTTATTCAAAGGTTGAAATCCCTGCTGTCAGAGACATGTGTTCTTTTTTTTTTTTAAAGATTTATTTATTTATGCATATAAGAACTGGGGTACAGGCGAGAGGTGCGGGGGTGAAAGGATTCACCAGAGACAGAGTAGGGAACAGAATAGGAATATCGACTGAAATACACTGCTGAGGGGAGCAGCAGGTGAGACAGGAGAAGTCTGCTGGGCCATTTGGGTTACCTTCCCAAAGGTATTGAACTCTTGCTGCAGTGGCTGCGGATAGCTTCAGAGTCTGAGACTTATCCCCTTGCACAACCAGGGAGACCCTGACATGTGCTCTTTAGAAAGAGAAGATGGCAGAGTCACCCACTGGGTGAAGATGACCACAGCAGCCTCTCACTTGAAAAGTTACATGTTTCTGAGCTTTGTTTTACATACATTTGCTTCAGGTGAGAACATAGCAGCTCTATCACTCATCATGGTGACCGCATGGTTTTTTCTGTTTCATTTGTTTAGTATCTTAACCAATTAACAATTTGAGGTCACTTATGTGTTAGTTTTCTATGAGTGTGTAACAAACCAGCACAAATTAAGAGACTCAGAACAGCACAAATGTATTATGCCATCGTTTCTTTGGTCAGGGTCTGGACCCTCCAGGTTAAGCTGAAGCCTCTGCTCCCATCGCACAAAGCTGCCCTCAGACATGGCCTGAGCTCATCCAGATCACGGGCGCCACTCATTTCCTTGGCACTAGGACTATGGTCTCTGTTTTCTTGCCACCTGTTGCACTGGGATCCCCCTCTGCTCCTAGGGGCTGTTCCTCTTCATAGGCAGTTCACAACCTGTCTGCGTTATTCCTCTGAGCCAGCCAGAGAAGCTCTTTGCTGGCAAAGACCTCTTCTGATTAGTCCAGGCCCATCCAGGATAAGCTCCCTTTTGATTAACTTGGAATCAACTGATGGGGAACTTTGATTACACCAGCAAAATCCCCTTTGCCATCTAATGGAACAAATGATGGGACTGATACCATCACAGGTTCTGCCACATGCAAGAGAAGGGGTGGTCCAGGGCCAGGTCTGCAGGAATCCAGAATTCCCCTCCTATGGTTTATCAACAAAAAATAGATGCTAACAACAACAAAAAATAGATGCTAAAGCTATACAGAGTAGAGAAAAAGAAGAACATAATGAAAAAGAGGAGGAAAAAATATGAATGCAATCTTGGCGATCATTCAGCCAACATGCATGAGCTTATATATGTTTGGAGCACTGGGCATACCATTGATTAAAATGGAAAGACAGAAGGATCACAGCTTACCAGGGCAGAAACCTCAGGAGGGTGGGAAAGCAGGAGGAAACAGTCCAGGTCCAAAATCATCATTCTGTTTGAAAATTGGAAAGTCTCCTATGTCATAAGAGAAGGAGAATTACTATGTATAAGGTAAGTGAAATTGCTAGACTTTTACACCGCTGGCCTCTGTGGCTATCGTCTGCGGCCTTAAATGCAGGAGGCACTTGGAGCATAGACGGGGCATGCATGCCTGATGGCGGACGCCAGGAGTGTGGTGTGGGCGTGCGTAAGTGGGCGCACCTGAGCCTGGAGGCTGAGGCTATACAGGTGGCATCACACAAGAGCACGGCTGCGGCAGAAGACTACAGCATGGGGCTACCAGAAAAGAGTGACCACAGAGAGGAAGAGACCACAGATGATGGCCACCTGAGAGAGCCCAACGAGAAAGAGCCAAGATCCTCTGGCTGGGGGCCCCCAGCCCCTCCGCCTGCCCTGCACCTGGTTGCCACACTACAAATGGTGTAGAAAGATCATTAAAAGCCTGGAAAAAGCCACTGAGGGCTCCAGGACTCTCCTTTACCCGCCTGCCAGATCCAGAGAGTCTGCCTTGTGCTGGCTGGCACCACACTATGTCATGAAATCTCCAATTTGAAAGTGCCAGAAAGGATAAGGAACTAATAAAGATTTTCTAGCACATGAGAGTAAAAAAATAAAATAACGCAGGGTGGGGGTAGTCCAGCCCATTAGGAAATGGCCTCACTCACTCCTCTTTGCAATCCGAAATCCTGGTGTCTGGGTCAGACCCTGCTTACAGTCAGCCAGCCCCAGGAGTGAAAACCCCCTGAGGAGCGCCCCAGTCTCCGCCCTACTGGCTCATGAGTATTACTTTCAATCCTCACAGACTCCAAGAGAAGTAGTTATTAGCTCCATTTTTTCCAGGTGAGTAACAATGACTCAGAGAAGCTAAGTTACTTGGTTAGGGTCACACAACAAATAACAAACAGAACTACAGTCAAAGTCCAGGTGCGCAGAGCCTAAAACCTATGCCTTTCACCACAGCCTTCTCTCTCCTCAGGGAACACCATCTACCTTGGCTGGTGTTCTGTGTAGATTTTCTCTTTGCGAGCCGATATGCAGGTATAAAATAGTAAGGGGCCCTGCAGGAAAGTGGTAGACTCCACTTAGAAGCCCTCCCTTCTTGGTCTGTGACCCCGCCCTCTCTGTCCCCTATTAGCACATCCTTCCTTAATGTGCCGAGAAATTGTCTCGTAGGGTTAAGGCCAGAGGCTATGTTTTCCATAAGTGTTCTGACTGTATAATTCCCTCCAGCTTGAGTGACTTTTACTCAGAGCAGTTTTTAGGGTTTAAAAACCAGTAATGCCTTTAAATCTGCAGCATGACAGGAGGATCTGGGCAGAACTCAGAGTTTCAACAGAACACCTTGACACGGTGGTGAAGCCCCGGCGCCAGGTGGGGAGCTCTCCCGATAAGCAGGAGAGAACTCTTGGTGCTTCTGCACTGCCGTGGCCCTGCTGGGTCCAGGCCACCTTCTCTCTGGTGGTCAGCAGCTCCTGCCTGACTCAGCCTTGCCCTTGCTCCAGCCAACCCTCAGGCTACGGCCAGAGAGAGCCTTCTAAATCTGGTCAGCCACTCCCTACAGGAGAGCCCTTCAATGACTCCTTGTTCTTCCCGGGATAAAGTCCAAACTCTGTAATGTGGTTCAAAGGTCCTTCAAGACCTGGTCCTCTACCCTGCTGGAGCTCTTGCTCCCACCAGCTCACTCACTCCTGCCACAGTGCATTTCTCCTGATTCCCAGATACTGCCCTCTCTCCAGCCTCTACACCCTCTGCACTTGCAGCTCCTTGGCCTACTGCTCCCCCACTTCCCACTCAGGAGTGACTTTCCAGATCTTCCCAAGACTATAGGAGGGCCCTTCTCACAGATTCCCTGACCCCACCCCGGAGTTTACTGAATCAGCAATGATCACAGTGCAGTAAGATGACCTATTGTCTCCTAGACCCGGTCGTCCTGAGAGTGCTGGCTTGTATCTTATTTGTATTCTCTGCATTTATTGAAAGCAAGGACTCAGTAAACGCCCTCTGCATGAGTGAATGAATGAGTGAATGAAAGTATGTGGCTGTGCCAAGGAAGGCAATGAGACTCTACTTTCAAACATCAGTTCTGTTCAGAAGTGAAAAGAGCCTTCCCAATGGGGCCTCCCTGGAGGCGCAAGGAATTAAGACGCAACCTGTGAAGCTACCCGCAGCCTCTGCAGCACAAGTTCAATCCCCGGCCAGGGAGCAACCCACATGGCGCAGCAGACCTCTCCTCACTTGCCCGCTGCTCCCCTCAGCAGTATTTTTCAATCTGCCTGTTTTGCTCCCCACTCTGTCTCTGGTGACTCCTCTCATCGCTCCCCCCAACAGCTCTGGCCTGTGCCCCAGTTCTTGTATGCAAAAATAAATAAATCTTAAAAAAGAAAAGAAAAGAGCTCTCCCAAGTAGCTGCTCTTTTATAACAAGAAGGGAAACAAGGAACATGGGATTAAAATCGGGAAAAAGGGAAAGATGTAGAGAAAGGATAAGTCACCTGAGGAGAGAATACTCTTTCTAAATGGGGAAAAGATACATTTCTCTTGTTTTCCTTCTGACCACAGATGGAGATGGCTCAAGTAACAGAAAAAATCACGTGTTCATCCTAATCCTGGAAGGCCTCCTGCAGAGGGCAGGGGGTCACCGAGCATGGCTTGGTTTCGGCTGGGTGTGGGACACTTGTTGAGAGGAGCTAATTTGCCTGATGTTAAGAAAGGGCTGAGTTAACTGGGGAGGGAGGGGGAAGCCTGCCCTGCTTATTAACTGAGGCTGAGACCTGAAACAGGGTGCATGGTAAAGAACCCTTAACAAGCCTCAGGGATAGGGGATTTGGGGACCCTCCCATGCCTAATTGAGGGGGTGGGGGTGGGTGTGGACTTGTGAGCCGTATAGTGAAATACCACACGAAGTCTTCAGTGACACCCACTTTAGTAGAGTGGGTTCATTCTGGGGGAGTCATTCAGGTGCTGTAACTATCACAGCGACAGGGTCTGGACAGAACCACTGCACAGAGGCATCTGCATTATACTTACATACCCAGAAAATGTCTTGAAAGGCACAAGCTCTTTAAAAACACCCAAGTATGATAACAGCCCACCTGCCCACCTGTACCTAGGCAGGTGTTTCTCTTCACCAACCTCCCTCTGCAAAGCAGCAGAGGCAGCTCTCCGACCCAGCCTGCTGGCCTGAGACCATGCAGGCCTCTTTCAGGGGCAGCTCTTTCTGCCCGCTTGTGTCTGCACAAGCATCCCTTACTTCCCTTCCTTTTTTTTTTTTTTTTAAATAATAAAGCTGCCCTTTTGAATATAAAAAAATGAAATAAAATAAAAAGCCCAAGTACAAAAACAGATAGCAGTGGGACCAGGTATTTGTGTGTGAAATCCTTTTTTTTTATTGAGAAACTACTGGCTGGTGTTGACCTGGTCCTCTGGGATTTCAGAAGAACTGGTCACCTGGTTTTGCTATGGGAACAACATTAATGATGGATCATCTCAGCATTTCACCCATCCATTCAGAAAGCTTTATTGAGTGCCAGCTACGTTACAGGCCAACCAGCCAGAACCAGTCTTGGACTGGCATGGAGCCTTCTGGACATAAACCAGACCCGAGAATTGGAAAACCTTACTGAGCACGCTAAGTGTACGTTATTGTGGCACAGTCCTTGCCTCTGGGACACAGGGGCCATTCTGATCTGTTCTGAATTTGTTTACATTTAAAAATGTCCCAGATAACAAAACAGAAAGAAAGCTTCATCTGATTGCAGAGCAGAAGTAAAGACTTTCTAAAGTGTTGCCCTGAGCACTGCAGATTTCAGGCAGGGACTCTGGGGCTACTTCACACCCCTGTCTCTCTTCCTAGCTACCCGTGGCTGTACTTTCTTTTGTAAAACTCTGTCCTCATACACTGAGTCAGGAGCTGTCCTAGTGGGAGTTGCTTGAGGGATGCTTCTCTTGAGGTAGAAGTTAACCTGGAAAAAAGAAGAAAAAAAAAATGGAAGTCACTTGGAGAGTATAGGAATGAGTTTTCCACTTTCTGGAATTAAAATTGGGGGAAGAGCAGGAATTGTGTTACTCCACGGTTCTGGCTCCTGAGGGCCGGGGACTACGGAGAATTATCATGGCAACAACCCAACAGCGCAGCATCGGTGGTGTCAGTAGGACTGGCTAATATCCCCCCCGAAGTGGATCATAATCACTGGTGATACATATGGTATATCTGGATGAACTTAATCTACATTTATTTCATATGTATCGGGAAAAATGGTATCTCCACTTCCAACCATGATTTGACCGATATTGTTGCTGGGACAAGAGCAACAGCAGGGCCAGAAGAGCCCCTTCTGCGAGGGCCCTGAGTCACAGGTGTGCTCGATCTTGCCAACGACGCCTCAGACTGCCTTGCCTGTTGGGAAATACAGCTATGTACATGACGTAGGTAGCTTGCCAGTCCTTAAATTCTAAATGTCCATATGCACTAAAGCATTGTCTCCAGAAATATATGGAGACTTCCCTCCAGCCACGGCGTGCCGATGTAAAGATGTTTTTGGATGGATAAGTGTGGTGTGGGCTGGCTTTGGAGGAGCAGTAGGGCCATACCAGGATGTGAAGAGAGAAGGAACTGGATAGCCATCTGACACACGCCCCTGGGACATCCCCAACCATCTGGCCTTTGGGACAGCTTGAGCTGCTGAAGCCAGTTGAGAGCTGAAACACCTCTAGTGAGAGATCTTCCTTTGGGGTCATTAACTGCCCCTTCCACCAAAGCCCCATCAGCTTTTCTGCTGACTCCCAAAGTGGGGAAATCAGAGCCAAGTGCGCTGTATCAGTGACTGGTTCCTATAATGTAGCAATAAGGGGATCAGGGTGAGGGGCTGGGTGGGCATCGAGGGTGGGGGAAGGAGAGACAGGAGGAGCGAAGAGGAGGAGAGAAGAGATGACAAAATGAGGAAAGAACCAAGGAAAATGAAAGGGGCATGAAATCTGGAAAGCTGTGGAGGAAAGTGAAGACAGAAGCACTGGACTCTGGGAGGTGTTCAAAAAAGTCCCCACTGCACCATGAAAAGCCCCACTGCACCATCTTTACTGTTCCCTTCCCCAGCCAGGTGGATTTCTGCTTTAGAATGAGAAGGACAGTCTGCTGGGATCCATACACGGCGCTTAGGTGCTACCGTGTCTGGGAACTGCACCCAAAAGTCAGTTTTTCCATGAATTACATTTGACATAATGGTGGGTCATGTTCATTTATTTGAAGGAGACATGACACAGGCAGTGAATCTTGTGAAACAGAGTATGTGACTCATGACCAAAGCGGTTTGCCCTGAGCATGCAACAGACTTGCCTGCAGCGCAAGGCTCGCGTGTGCTGCTGCCTGGCAGCCCCTGTTCTGAGGGAACATGAGGACCAGGAGCCTAAGAGGAAAATAGGGAAGGAGGATGTGTTGGTTGGAAGCTGGCACCAGCTAACAGGCTGCAAGAGAAATGACACTTTGCTCCCTGCATCTGCAAGTGAGAGCTATTTCTATGATGAAGGAGATGGGCAGGAGGCAACAGGAGAGGTGAGAGGCATAGCTATCTAGAAACTTCAGAGGAACTGCTAAAGCATTGAGAGAACTCTTCGCCCTGACCCTTGGGTGATCCAAACACAGGCTGAGAGCTGAGCACGAGGCCCGAGCACACTGGCCACGAAAGCCCGACAGGGTATCACTCTCCCCCACCTACTCGCCGTGTGCTGCTGGGCAAGCTTCTCACCTTCTTCAAGTTTCTGTTTCCTCAGCCAAAAATGGGGGTCATTATCTCTACCTCACAGGGTTCTTGTGAAACTTCAACAAGATCATCTGGAAGCTCTCACAGAGGGTCTCACACAGAGTCACAGCCAGTGGTGCCCATGACGGAGTCTGAGAGGACAAGCTGCCTGGCCTCTGTGCACTGACTGGGAAGGGGAGGAAGGTCTGGGGGCGCTGGTGTGTGTCAAGACGGGACAGGACAGAGGGAGGTGTTTAGGGGAGAGCTGACGTGTGGGAAATAAGGCTCAGAGGCTCACAGAGTGGGATATCCACGTTACCCTTCCTCATCCATGACCGCTGGGCCCCCTCAGCTCTGAGATCCTAATCTAGCATGACCAAAGCTAGAAAATGGACAGGCTGTAGACCAAAAAATGTCCTTCCCCTTCACCATACTTATAAAAGAAAGCCACCGATGGTTGAGGAGGGCTGGAGAGCAGCTGGCTCTGTGCTGAGGTGGCAAACACAAGCCACCAGAAGGGGACAGCGCCACCTGGGGGTGGTCCTGGCTAATGGCATGGAAGAAGGAACCCGCGGGACGCCGGAGCTTGTAACTTGGAAGGTTCCTGACATTCACAAGCTAGCATTTCAGGAGCATTCTGCACATGTCTAGCATTCGGGGAGCCCTCTGCACATGTCAGGCACTGTACTAGGTGCATTGTGTGCACTTTCTCATCCCAGCCTCTGACGGAGGAGGTACTGTTATCACCAATTTATAGAGGAAGAAGCTGAGGGGACAGACACTAGACATTTGCCCAGGGTCTGTGGACAAACGAATCGGATTTAGAATCAGACAGTGCTGTTCATCATTGTGCTGTGTCACATGGAAGGAAAAGCCAAAAGGAAGCACAAGAGGAGGGAACAGGAGAGTGACAGGGAAAAACTTAGCCACTGAGAGCAATGATTTTGTTTTTAATAGTGAAAGAGGAAATCTTGGGCTCGGATCAGAACTATGAAATCCTCTGTTTGTGTGACTCTGTAACTGATCTTTACAGTGTGCTCTGCAAAGGCCAGGATAACTCACCTCTTGGGGCTCCCCAGGCCCCACGGTCACAGTCACAGTCTCTGGGACATACCCGGGTGCTGTGGCAGTGACAGTGTAAGTGCCTGGAAGCAGCAGCCGGAAGTAGTCACCATCATCTCCTAAGAGTTAACAAAAATAAAACTCAGTCTGCTGATTAGAAATCTGCCCCGTGGGGCTTTGACATGAAAAGCAACCTGATTGTTTAGCTGACCACAGGCTTGACTTCCCTTAATAATCTGATGAAGCTGGTCAGGATCTGAAAGAACTGTAGGCTGTGGAACCGAACAGAGAATGGGCCTCAGCTTCTGGGAAGCAGAAGTTTCTGTACCCTGCACTGAGAGTACTGTATTTAATTTTAGATCTTGTATTTTAAAGTAAACTCATGTCCAGTAATGGGTCACTTAGAGAAAGGTTGAAGGTTTCACCTGGAAAAGTCACTGAAGAAGTGGTATCTACCTAGAGAAAGGCGAATGCAAATTATGGGTTTAAGTTGCAGAGAGAAAGATTTCTCTAGATAAAAGTCAAACTATTATGACAAACAGCTACCAGAAAAAGAAACGGACTGCTTAATGAAATTATGGACACTTAAGCAAAGACTGAATGAGGAGCTCTGGCAAAGCTATACATTGTGCAGTGTACAACCTGTACTGATGCACATGGTGGCCCTAGACGGGACAACCAGCCATCAGTATTGTCTTATATTGAGTAGGAGGGCTAGACTGAATGACTACTATAGGTCTAATTTTGACAATCCTATTTTTAATATTTCTTCCATTTTCAAAAGTGTGCTAAAGGAAAGCTAAAATTCAAATTTTCTCTATGGCACGGATACAGCATTTGGCTAATGACTTTATATGTCTTTAGAATCAATTGTGACTATACCTTTAAATTTTCTTTTACGTAGACAGCAATGAATAATAGAAATAATAAATGAGATTAAAAATAGGACAGATAATAAATAATAAGGAAGCCTCTTGTCTGTCCCCTAGTAAATGTGTATAATTTACTTGAAACACCTTAAAGGCAGTGTGCTATTATGCACATGTTGGATAGTTAGGTTATACCCCGGGGGCTGCCATTTTTTTTAATTGGGAGTTGACATGTAGGAGTGGCCAGCTCACCAGATGCTCTATGATGAGGCCATCAGCTATATCTCTGCCTCATCAACATTGATGTTTTGCTCAACAGCATAATGAAAATTAGCAATGAGTTCTTTCACTGATGAAATGAGTTTAGAATGTTTGGTTAGAATGTTTCAGATATTCCCAACTGTTGCACGCACAATGTATAATAATTTAGCAAGCCTGGAAACCCTCAGGGATGCCCTAGGTTTGGACTCCAAACAGATCTGAGTCCAGCCATTGTGTTGGAGGATTCTTGGTGTGTGTAGCCTGTGAATTACAGAAGGCTGTCTCTAGAATATTTTTCCCTTTGCTGTGAATTAACCTTTCATGTAAGATAGGTTGGAATCACCTTAAAATTGATGTATTTTTTAAAGTTGATATTTCATCTGGTTTAAACAGACTATAAAATGCTTATGTGCTAATGAGGGTTTGTGTAGTAAAATGTTTCTGAGCCTTGCTGGTATTGAGGTTGTGGTACAAAACATTAAAAACAAGACAAACAGGGGCCTCCCTGGTGGCGCAAAGGGTTAAGCACAGCACTATGAAGCGATCCGCAGCCTCTGCAGCACGAGTTCGATACCTGGCTGGCCAGGGTGCAAAGCAACACACATGGCGCAGCAGACCCCACCTGTCTCGCCCACTGCTCCCCTCAGCAGTGTGTTTCAGTCAGTCTGCCTGTTCTGTTCCCCATTCTGTCTCTGGTGAATCCTCTCAACCCCCACACCTCTGGCCTATACCCCAGTTCTCGTATGCATAAATAAATAAATCTTAAAAAAAAAAAAGACAAACAGCAACAACAACAAAAAACACCTAGGAGTTGTCCATGATCAAACCAGTCTGGGTCAGTTTGCTATACTGCTGTACCATGAAATATTTAGAAGGCTCCAAGATGGCTCCAACAAGATCTGCCTCCACCATCAATCTTGCTGTGCAGTAAGCCCACAGAATGAATCTTGCTACTTTTCTCTGGATGGCGGTTTAGCAAAATGCTGTGATAGAGACAAGACTAAACAACAGTTTTATATTCTTCTCCTTTTTCTAACCCATTTCATTCCAGCCTTTCAGCCATTGATAAGCTCAAGCCAGAAAACACCCCAAAAAAGCTATAGGAGGCAGTGACTCCTGAATGCTGAAGACATTACATTTACATCCTACTGGTCCTTGCCTCTTAATCCATCATTCCCATTTCTATTATGCTTCCTTCCTCCAATCCTGCACCCCCACTCGCCATCTCTGCTCATCTCACTCACTCACAAACTAGCCTCCTGATTATGCTGAAGTAGACGAGGAGGTGAAGCTTCCTTCTCACCCCACCAAGTAGTGGCTGCCTACCTGAAGTGACATCGTGGTTAATCCCATCGACAGAAATGACAGTGTCTCGGAGGTTATTATTATTCTCATCTGCCACCCTTCCCTTGATGCCTTGGTGTACCTGTAGAAAAAAAAAAGGTTATTGTGCATAGCTCTGACCCTAAAGTATTTGCACAGTGTTTAAGAGTCCTCAAAGCTTTTTCTCATATGCTTTTGCTTTTGATTTTCACAAAGACCATGGTAACAGACCCTTAACTAGTCTTTCTGCACCTCTCTATCCCCAATAATCTTTTTTCAATAAAGCAAAATGATTCTGTTACAGTATCTAAGTGAAATCATGTCATTTATCTGCCCAAAATCCCACTCACTCATAGCAAAAGCTAAAGTTTGGGGGACAGTTTATAAAGCTCCAGCCTCAGGGAGTTCTCTGATCTCATCTCCCATTGCCCTCATCCTTATTCTCATGATTGTTCCAGTCACACTTGTGTTCTGGCCTTGTTGGTCTTTTTTTTTTAATGGAAAAAAAAGGTTTTAATAGTGAAAACATACAATTAACATAAAATTTTCCATTTTAACCATTCCTAAGTGCTCGGTACAACTGTGTTAAGTATATTTGCATTTTGCATGGCCAATCTCCAGAACTTTTCCATCTTGCAAAACTGAAACATGGTACCCATTAAGTGATTCCCCATTTCTGCCTGAAATAATAGTGTTTGTCTTTTTTGTGACTACCTCATTTTACTTATCATAAGCCCTCAGGGTATACTCATGTTGTAGCCTGTATCAGAATTGCCTTCTTTTGAAAAGCTGAGTAATATTCCATTATGGGCACAGATTACATTTTATCCATTCAGCTATCAATGGGCATTTTTGGCTACTGTGAATGATGCTGCTATGAACATAAATGTCTGAGTATCTTTTTGAGATCCTACTTTCAGTTCTTTTGGATCTATGCCCAGAAGTGATACTGTAGAATCTTAGGGAAGTTTTCATTTTTTTGAGGAATTTCCACACTGTTTTTCAGAGTAGCTGCACCATACATTCCCACTAGCAATGCACAAAAGTTCTAACTTTTCCAAATCCTTGCTAACATTTGATATTTTCTGTCATTGTTTAAAAAATTTTTTTTTATAGCAGCCATCCTAGAAAGTAGGAGGAGGTATCTCCTCATGGTCTTGGCTTGCATTTCCCTGGTGACTAGCGAGGTTGAGCTGCCTTTCCGTGCTGTGCGCAACTTGAGACTTGCTGTTCCTCATCAGGAGAGTTCCCCCTTTCACATCTGCATAGTTCTCTCCCTCACTTCCTTTACGTTGTTTAAATATCATCTCTTTAAGGCCTTTTTCATAGCATTTTGCATTTAATATGCTGTACAGTTTATTTTGTTATCTTGGTTACTGTCTACCTTTAGACCACGCAGATGATATTCTCTGGAATATAAATTCCTCATGGGCAGGGACACTTGTTCATTTATAATCCCCAGGATATAGCACAGTTTCCGACAGGCAGTATAGCTCAATCATGTTGAATAACTGATAGAAGAATCCAGATCTATTGTATGGTCCAGCCTCACCTGAGGATGTCTTGAACAACATGTACGAGAGTGGTGTCCATAGGCTACACCGGCTAGCCTAGGTGTGCAGCAGATAAATTATACCATCTGGGTTTGTGTAATTACACTCAATGACATTTGCACAACAACAAAATTGCCTAAAGATGCATTTCTCAGAACATGTGATGCGTGACTGTACTGAGTCAGATCTGATTATACGAGACTCAGACCGGAACCACACACAAAACCTAACCCACCATCAGAAAACACTTCTCCTTCTGTAACCTGTTCCTATTAAGGAACAGGGTTTTACCTGTTCCAAGAACTGGATCAGGGCTTCCCGATTACCCAGCCACTCGCGCTGTAATTCCTCTTGGCGGGGAAACTTGTCACAGCTCAGTTCCAGTGTGATCTCAAAGCAGTTGGTGTGGAGATAATTAAAGTCTTGCATTCCTAGGGGAAAGATGGCAGTGAGAGATTTGTATCAGCCAATTTCCACCCAAGGCCTCATCTTAACTCCATTTAATCACCATTTCTCCAAACCTTCCTAACACCGTCTGTTCTACTTTTTTTTAAAGATTTATTTATTTATGCATACATAAAGGATTCACCAGAGACAGAGTGGGGAGCAGAACAGGTAGACTGACTGAAATACACTGCTGAGAGGAGCAGCAGGCAAGACAGGAGAGGTCTGTTGCGCCACGTGGGTTAACTCCCTGGCTGGGGATTGAACTCGTGCTGCAGTGGCTTCAGATAGCGTCATAGTGCTGTGACTTATCCCCTTGCACCACCAGAGAGGCCCCACCTTCTGTTCTACTTTTGATCTCCATTTATAGTCTGCTCCATAAAACATTTCCTCATTCCACACTCCACATGCCTTTCTTTCTAGTTTTCTGTTTTTATACATGTTCATGCTATTATTTCCATCCTCCACTTTTTTTCCATTTTGTGAATTAAATTCTTCTTGTCCCTCTTAGCATTTCCAAAGTCGGCTTATTAGTAGCACCTTCATATTAGACTGTTCACAGATACTACTTTCAGGGCGACAGAGCCCACATTTTTAGCCACTAACTACATTACAGCCACACATCACTTAATGAGCAATGCGTTATTAGAGAGTCACAGGATATACTTACACAAAAATGAATGGTACAGCCCACTGTACGCCCAGGCTGGCTGGCTGGCCTCGTGGGGCCATTGCCATCCATGTGGACTGTCCTTGACCAAAACGTCACTAATCTGTGCCCTAATCTGTTGTGTAAAACATACACACGTACATATACATACACACACATACATACATATACACACCCACACACACATACTCCAGTTTTATTTATTTAGTTTGGGTGATTTTTTTTAGGGTGTATTTTTTTCCTTTTTTTAACCAATCTTTTAATAAAACATCAGTTTTAAAGAACCAAAGGTGTCCTTCCCTTCATTTAAAAGAATTACAGGATGACATTAAATACCAACTTAACACCTCTATTTTTCAGATTGCTATTTGAATGCAAATTGCATAACAGTCCTGTTGTTTCTCTGAGAAAAATGATCATTTATGGGCTTCCCTGGTGGCACAAGGGGTTAAAGTCTCAGCACTCTCAAGCTATCAGCAGTCTCTGCAACATGAGTTCGATCCCTGGCCAGGGAGCTGACCCACATGGTGCAGCAGACCTCTCCTGTCTCCCCTGCTGCTCCCCTCAGCAGTGTATTTCGGTAGATCCACCTGTTCTGCTTCCCACTCTGTCTCTGGTGAATCCTCTCACCCCCTGCACCTCTGACCTACACCCAGTTCTTGTATGCATAAATAAAAACAAATCTTAAAAAAAAAGAAAAAGAAAAATGATCATTTAGAAGGAGGCATGAGCCCTCTCCTACTTTAGCACACAGCCCTTCTACAGCAGAACTGCCCTTACCCCTGCTGAGAGAATACCAGGAAGCCCCATTGGTGATGCCGTCTGGGAAGTAATCCCCACAGTTCCAGCCCTGGTGCATCCATCCATGTGCATAGGAGTAGACTCTGGCCAGCTAAAGGAAAACAGGTAGAATATGAGGGTGAGTGCTTGCAACTTGGATAGCAATGCTCACACTCAGAAGTAGGGCAAAGCCAAGAAAACCCCGAGTAGAAACAACTGATTATTTGCGTTAGTGAAAGGAAATACCAGCAGGGATAGAGGGATGGTGATGGTGGTGGGGGTGTGTGTAGTGGGCTGGAGCTAGGGAACCTATCTTCTAATTTTTCCAGTATGTGGGGGATATATTTCTTCAAGCGCCAAGTGAGGGGTGGCACTAGATGATGTGTCAGCCGCCTTCTAGGTGTGTTATTTTCTAGCTGAGCTTTGTAAAAGAAATCAAGGAGTAGGTAAGATAAGTCTTTGCCAGGAAAGAACTGTATTGAAGGGAGAGAAATAGATTCAGAATCTCTATAACTCTTTCTCTTCACTGTTTTATAACAATGTACAAAATGATATTACTAGAGAAGAAAATACAATAATATACTTGCTTTGCAAAGCAATGACTGATATTATTCTCTGTGTAATTAACTGATGAATTATTAAGTAATGCCATTAATTATTGTTTCATAATTAAGTTACTAATAATATATTGACTATAAAGTAATTAATTAAAAATTAACATAATTTCCTGTTAGTTTTATTCTGTTGCTGTTTTGAATTACAATGTAAACCTTTTCTGTGTGGTCTACTTTTCATTAATATAGTCATAGTACCATAAAATCTCCAAAATTCGCACTGAATGCTCTGGCTTACCCCTATAGCACTATTACTCTTTTGGCACATTTCTTGCTTATCATTAGCATAAATATTTTTTACACTGCATTAACTGTATTATAACATTTTCTATTGATTTACTTTTTCATGAATTTGTGGCTTAAAATCAAAACAAGACAAGCTTGCACGCTTCTAATGCACAGGCCATGTTCTAGTTATATTTTTGTAGACTCATTCTATTAGGGTCCTGTGTTGGACTTGTGTTCTTTCTCTGATCCCCGTCTTCCTCTGGCTGGACACACTCATCCTGCACACCTTCTGGAAAAGCTTGTCGTCAGGTGTGGGGGTGTTGGCTGAACGGTGGAAACCTCGGACTCCATGCCCCATGGACTTGTCATAGGGGTAATTGGCCACCACTGCCCCCCCGTGGAGGTTGGCTGATAGAACAAAGTTGAAGGAGCGGATCCACTGGATCACAGCCTGGGTCTCGGGTTCCACCTGTGAAGAGAGGACAGCATGAAGCTGCAACTGGATGTGCCAAATGGCCATTTGGGTAAGTCTGCCAGGAAGCGGCCTGAAGAGACATCGTGTCTGAGTAAATCAGAGAGTCCTACCAGATACGAGAGAACTAGACAGGGGAATTTTGACTTTTGGCATGTTGCTTTTAAGAATTAAATGGGTAGAAACTTTTTTCAAAATGAAATCTCATGTAGAATCCCAATATACAAAATAGCTGAAAACATTTGTGTGTGATACTAAGAAGGTTGAGATCTGTTGTGAATAGTTTGTCAAAACCCACAGAATGAGTAACAGGAGGAGCAAACACGAATATAAACTAAGGCCTTGGGTGATAATGATGAGCCAGTGCAGGTACATCGACTGCAGCCAAAACACCACGCTAGGAGATGTTGATAAGAGGAAACTTGGCCTCTTTCTGGCAACAAGGAGAGGGTTCTCCAATTCACCCACTTCTCTAGTGACTTCTGAAGCATTTTTGCAGAAATTTAGGGTTCTAGGAAGTACACACGGACAACACTGGCTTACAGTAATGGTTTCCAACCTCCTTCTTCCCCCAGTACATCTTCTGTGACGGTGGAACCCACTCCCATGGGCATACCCACATCTCATGGATTCGGAAGCATGTAACACAGATCAGAGATGGCTAAGTAGCGAAATCTCACACTTTCATTGCATACTGTCCTGCTGGTGAGTGACAGCATTCTAAAGAAAGGTTTGAATCCCCTGGACTTGCACTGCAAGTAAATAATTTACAATCCTCGGTGATTTCCCTCCTCTCGGGATGGATATGCTTAGCGGTTATATGGTGCAAGTGTGTTAATTAACTGGGCCCTGGGTCAGCTGTGAAGGCCCCTGGTTTTTCCTTCCTGAAGGGTCTGAAAGAATAAGGTTGATTCTCACCTAATGAGAGTGGATCTAACACCAACAGTACAAGTCCTGCTCTGTGACAGGCTCAGATCATTTGAAGCTGTTCTCTCTCCGTGCCGTAAACCTGTGTTCATGAGAACGAGGCCAGTTTCCATGACTTTTTTCTCTTCAGGCTGCCCCATTAGTAGAGATGTTTCCTTTTTTTTGTTTATAAAGATTTATTTATTTATGCATACAAGAACTGGGGTTCAGGCCAGAGGTGTGGGGGAGTGAGAGGATTCACCAGAGACAGATGTTTCATTGTCTTTTTTTCTTCTAAGATTCAGACAGATTTGCCAAGGGGAGTCTAACTACTACTGGCTCAGTGACCTTATTTAGAGAATGTTAAATAAATCAGAACATCCTTCTAGCTGGATATGCTAACTAGCACAGTCATTTTTTAGATTTGCTAGTTGCTTGAGCCGAAAGTTGCTGCCTCGAATCTACACAAGCCAGCAAGATCTTTGCTTCATTTCTAAGGGGAAAAGTGCTCCATCTAAAAAACCCCCAGGACAGGGCCTCCCTCTTGGCGCAGAGGTTAAGACACAACCTATGAAGCAATCTGCCACTGTAGCATGAGTTCTATTCCCGGCCAGCCAGGGAGAAACCCACATGACGGAACAGACCTCTCCTGTCTCACCCCCTGCTCCCCTCAGCAGTGTACTTCGGTCCGTCTGCCTGTTCTGTTCCCCGCTCTGTCTCTGGTGAATCCTCTCATCCTCCACATCTCTGGCCTGTACCCCAATTTTTGTATAAAAATAAATAAATCTTTAAAAAAAAAAAAAACCCAGGACAAAGCTTCACACCTACTTTATTTTCTTGCCCTCAGTCTCTATATTAGATATTCCCAAATAGAATGACTAGAACTATCTCATACAGTAAAGAAATAAGTTGTGGAAATGCCCTGAGGATATTATACTGCTAATGAATATAGTTATCACTCCCAGCAGCAGGTAAAACCATTCAGATTAGCAAGGCCTCCTGGGGTATGAGCTGGGAGCATGAAATGGAACCCTCTAGTTGAAAAAATAGGGGAGACGTGTGTATGGTAAAGCAGTCAGGGGGCGTATAGAAAGGAAAGAGGAAAAACTATAATCATGAGTCTCTCTGAATCTCTTTCTACAACTAATTGTTGGTGAGCACACACTTCATCAACAGGAGAGGTTTTGCTATAGAATGCCAGAGTTCTGTGCCAAAAAAGTGTAGAGCAGTAGAAAGAACGCTGGGTGAGGGGTCAGAAGAATTGGGTTTTAATCCTGATTCCATCAATCATCAGCTGTGAGAATTTAAATAATTTTTTAGTCTATAAGTGTAATACTGCTGAAGTAAGAATGGCTAACATTGCCTGAGGCATTCACCACACAGTGTTTTGATCAATGAAAATGTGGCAAAGAGAATTCTGTAAAACTGTCAATTTCCTGCGACTGTCCAACATCACTTTGACCTTCACTACCATCACTACTAACGGCAAACATGTCATGAATTTGTGCTCTGTGGGGAGCTCTACCTGGGTGACACATGGAGTAAGAGCTAGTTATTATTGATCTGAACAAATTAACACAGAATTGCCTTGATGCTTAATTCCTGCTTACTTGGTTGATATGGACATTGCTAGGAGAAATTCCAGATGCTGATTCCTGTATATGCAAGTTTTTCTCATACCTGACTCTTCCAGTTGTCCGGCAGGGGCAAGTGGTGATTGCGGCCTCCATGCTCTGCATTGTAGTAGATGTAGGTATTGAGGTCAGGGAAGTTTCGGTTCAAGTCCACTCCATTTGCATTGTTCCTACCAATCAGATACGCAGAAATGTCTGGGCCCTCAGGGAAAACAAAAAGAGGAAAAATGAAGGTTTCACACCTATATTTAAAGAGCCTCCCTGATGGCACAAGGGGTTAAGCATAGCACTATGAAGCTGTCCACAGCCTCTGCAGCATGAGTTCGATCCCCAGCCTGCCAGGGAGCTACTGATATGGCGCAGCAAACCTTTCCTGACTCGCCCGCTGCTCCCCTCAGCAGTGTATTTCAGTCGGTCAGTCTGTTCTGCTCCCCACTCTGTCTGTGGTGAATCTTCTCACGCCCTGCACTTCTCCCCTGTACCCCAGTTCTTGTATGCATAAATAAATAAATCTTTTTAAAAAATAAAGAGCACTCTATTGTTCCTTTTAGGTGTTAGCTTTATCTCTCTTATCCAAAGTCCCAGTGGTACAGTTCAAATTTCCCTTAGGCTATGGGCTGGAGGTCTGGATCCCAGGAGAAGCTCTAGTAAAAGTAGGGTACTTTAGGATAATGCTAGTCCCCTATTTAAAAAAAGTTTTTTTGAGATATGACAACATAAAATTTGCCAGTTTCAATTCATTTTAGTATGATGACAGAGTTGTACAGCCATCTCCACAATCTGACTTAAGATGTTTCTATCACCTTAAAAAAGAAATTTCAAGCCCATTTACACTCACTCCTCATTTTTACTCCAGCCTAGGTGATCACTTTCTGTCACTATAGATGTACCAAATTTTTTTTTGACATTTCACATACATGGGATCATAAAATTACATGTTTGGCTTTTTTCAGTAGGCATAATGTTCCTGGTATTCCTCCCTTGTGACTAATTACTGCACCCATCTTTATAATTCATGGTATTTTAAGAGCAGTTGATTAGCAAACCTTATTGGCAAATAATCCCATTTGTATCCTAATTCCCCTTTGCCATAGAACACCAGCTATTCACAGGTTCTAGAGATTAGTGATTAGGATGTGAACCTCTTTTTTTTGGGGGGGGGTGGAATTGTTATTCTGCCTTACCTACAGTTGGCTTTAAAGTTTGGTGGCCAGGGAGGTCTTCCCTGCACCACAACCTTGCAGACAGTTTTCCTCCGGGTGTGGCAGGTAACTCTACGAGTTTGAGACCCTGATGGGTCCTTTCTTGGGCTCAGGTTCAAGATCTGCTCCTTCTGAGCAAGTACTCAGCAGGTGAGCAGAGGTGACTGGTTCCCCAGAGAAGGTTCATTTGCTGAATCATGTCAGTAGAAAGCTGAGAGATGGCAAGGGTCAGATTTATGTTTGATTCAACATGTTGACTGCATTCCCCCGGGCTGCTCCTGTCCACACCCCGGCCCTAATCTCAAATAGGTTTAAAATATGCTTGGATTGGGAAGTTCATGGAAGGACAGATAGTTTATGGTTTTATTCTTATGGGACAGAGTGGTCAGATTCGTGGAGGATGGTTGCCAGGGGCTGGGAGGTGGTTGCCAGGGACTGGGACTGCCTAAAGGGATGTTACTAATTAATGGAGATAAAGTTTCAGGCCTCCCTGGTGGCGCAGGGGTTAAAGACATGGCTACCAAGCTATCACCAGCCTCTGCAATCCCCCACCAGCCAGGGAGCAGCCCACATGGCGCAGCAGACCTCTCCTGACTCGCCTGCTGCTCCCCTTAGATCTGCCTGTTCTGCTCCCCACTGTCTCTGGTGAATCCTCTCACTCCCCACACCTCTGGCCTGCACCCCAGTTCTTATAGACATAAATAAATAAATCTTTTTTAAAAAGGGAGATAAAGTTTCAATTGAGCAGAATGGGTAAGTCTGGAGATCACCTGCAGCTATGGTCAACAATACTGTATTGAATACTCAAAATTTTGTTTAAAGGGTAGATCTCATCGTAAGTATTCTTACCACAACACATTTTTAAAAAAAATTAATGTAAAATTAGTGAACTCTACTTTTTAAAATGAATAGAATTTTCAAGACTACCCCAAATAAACTTTAAGATTGAAAAAAAAAAAAAACCCTTCAATTTACACCCATTCCCCCAAACACAAACAGACCATGTTTAAAGACTAGTTTTAAAAGGTTCACCCTTAAAAATTCTAATTCAGTAGATTCTGGAGTGGGGCGAAGTCATGGGAAATCTGAGCATCTGTATTTCAAGAATCTTCACCTGTGATTATTCTGAAGCAGCCAGTAAAAGAATTACTTGTGTAAAGTCAGGCATACTGGCATTTTCAATTTATGTTAGGAATAAAGTAAATGTCCATACACATTTTTGAAACATTATCTCCTGCAACTGAAACTCTTAAAGATTTAAAAAGCTGAGGACCACACTAGTAGAGAGATAATAAAGAATCCAGAATTAACCTTGCCCCTAATTCTGGGAAAAGCCTGTTCTCCCTGATACTTCTCTTCCAAATGCAAACAGAAGTGTAAGTGGGCGGAAGAACTGCATGTAGAGTTGGAACGTCCAGGGAAAGAGGTCTATGTTGCAATATCCCTTCTCACTGCAGAGCTTACACGTGCTATCACAGATACTGCCCTGGGGATCTCCACAAGAAAACCAGGACACGACAGGAAAGGTGTTGAGGGAGCCGAAGCTCAGAGCGAGCCCACATCCATCTCCTAGGGTGCTGGGGGCCGAGCCCCCCGTCGTCGTCTTGCTCTGTTACATTTCTGCTGGGGTAGCAGATGCATAACCCGCGGCTTTGACTTTATTACCCATTTCGGCTTCATTCTCTGCGGGGCCACCCCGGGCTCAGTACCTGGGCGGCGGCCACCTCGTAGCCGTCGGGGTTCATGGACGGCAGGATGTGAATGCGCGTGCTGTGCACCAGCCGCACGATGCGCGGGTTGTGGCTTCGGAACTCCTCGCACAGGAACTCCGACAGCTGCAGCAGCAGCTCGCGGCCCAGCACCTCGTTGCCATGCATGTTCCCCACGTACTTGAATTCCGGTTCCACTGCAAGTGGGAGACACATACACGCCGGAAGGTAAAAGATGCGGGAAGCCTGCAAGCGCCACTGGTTCCTCACTTGCAAGGGGACATGTCCCTTTTTTTCTAGTAACGACTGAAAGAAAATCGCATGCTTCTCTTGGGTCTTTTCCAATAACCCCCAAATCCCTTTCGAACAATCCACAAGTGCAAATACTGCAAAAATTCATGTCAGGGATAATAATCCTATCGCTTACAGAAGCCCTACTGTGTACCAGGTACTTATGCTCATTTTTATTAATCTTCACAGAATACCTATAAGGGAGGCTTGGTTAGCCTCAGGAAGAGGGTTCTAGAGGCAAAAGAGGTTAAGTAACTTCTTGGAGGTCATCCATTAATTAATATGACGGGAGCCAAAGACCAGGCAGCAGCTTCCGTGGCTGACTGCCTCTCAGAGACCAATCTCTACAGGTAAGACTGGTGTTTCCCCAAACCTGCTCTCATCCAGCGCTTCAGGTACTAGCAGAACAGCTCTTAAGCATAGCAGTGGAAAGCTACATTTTCTTGGGATTCAGGAAAGTAAAATATCTTTTTTATATCTGAGATCATCATGTCTTGAGGCACAGAGTAGGAAGGAGTGTGAGAAAGTCTTCTCTTTGTTTCTGTTAACTGTTCGATTGAAGTAAACATTGAAGGATGAAAGAGCCTCTACAACTACAAGAAATCATTCTGGCTCTCTTTTTTATTTATATTTTTTAAGATTTATTTATTTATGCATATAAGAACTGGAGTACAGGCCAGAGCTGTGGGGAGTGAGAGGATTCACCAGAGACAGAGTGGGGAGCAGAACAGGCAGACTCACTGAAATACACTGCTGAGGGGAGCAGCGGGCAAGTCAGGAGAGGTCTGCTGTGCCATGTAGGTCACCTCCCTGGCTGGGGATAGAACTTGTGCTTCAATGGCTGCGGATAGCTTCATAGGTTGTGTCTAAACCCCTTGCGCCACCAGGGAGGCCCTCTTGCTCTCTTAAAAGAAACAAGAAAACGGGGCCTCCCCGGTGGTGCAGCGGTTGCATGCTGGGTGCATGCTGGGTTGCGAAGCTGCCCGCGGCCTCTGCGGTGCAGGTTCGATCCCCACATGGCGCGCAGACCTCTCCTGCTGCCCGCTGCTCCCCTCAGCAGTGTACTTCGGTCCTTCTGCCTGCTCTGCTCCCCGCTCTGGCTCTGGTGAATTCTCTCACCCTCCCGCGCTTCTGACTGTACCCAGTGCATGTATAAACAAAACAAACAAACAAACAAATAAATAAATAAAACATGCCTCTATTAAAAAAAAAAAAAGTTTAAAAAAAAAAAAAGGAACAAGAAAACGCCTGCCAGAAGATTTCCCTCCATTCCATACTCTCCTGCCTCTATGACTGTTCTCATTCTATACCTCTCATCTCCAAATTTCCAAATTCTTCTCAACATCCTCCTTGTCCCAGTTCAGGTTATTCTGTGATGCCATATTGGATTCTCCCTGCTAGAAGTAAACTCTATTGAACTTCTAATTACCACTCTCTGCTCTGAGTTTTACCTAATTTTTGTACATTGTTTCTTTTACTGGACCTGTCCTTTGTATTTTATGTCCTATATAATTTTTAATTTTCTTTAGGGCACAATCCATTGTTATTTATCTTAGAACACCTATAGCAGGCTTCCCCAAAGGAATATCTATGAGCCACAAAGATCATATAGTGGGTTTTCTATAATGTGTACTCTTTAGTCCTTAGTGTATTTCTTTAATCTCAGATCATGTCTTTTTTTTACTTTTATTGGTGTTAAAATAACACTTCTTTTAGGAAAAGATAGAGATTGTAAATGGCAGGTATTATTCTTCAACATCATATTTAGCAAAATAAAATTTGGGAAATCTATTTTAGTCCCTACAAAGTTCTCAAATTAAATTAAAAAAAAAAACCTTTTCTGTGGAATCCAAAAGTCTGGAAACCACTGCCCTATGGAACTTAGCATGATGACTTGCACTTAGCGGGTGCTCAATATAAATTTCTTTTGTCTCTATTTTCAATATATCAAGAATAACACCACAGCTATCCTTTTAGCTCAAGTCCCCATACTAACATGCACGGATTATTAAAATAAATGTCCCACTTGAACTCCTTGCATCTGCCCAGATGCAAGATATTCTCTTGAATCAGGGGTTGTCAAATTTTTTCTGTTAAGTCATAAATAATAAAGACTTTTGGTTTTGTGGACTATTGTCTCTATCATAGTTATTCAACTCTTCCAGCAAAAATAGACATAGGCAATTTAAAAACAAGTGGGCATGACTGTTGCAGTGAAACTTTATTTACTAAAACAGGCTATGGTTGCTGAGCCTTGTTCTGAGTGATCTTTTAAAAATTAAAGCAGATCCTGTCACTCTTCTGCCCCAAACCCTCCACTGTCTTCTCACTTCACTCAGAGTAAAAGCCATAATCTTTGCAAAGAACGAGAGCCTTCATAAGCTCCTGTGTGGTCTTATCTGTCATTGTTCACACTGCTGGAGTCTCAGGAGCCTCCTGGCTGTGCCCCATGCAAAGCAGGTCCCTGATCTTTTCACTGCTTGCAGTATTTTCTCCCCATCACCAGGGTGGTGTGCCTAAGCTTTTCCTAAGTAGCAACCACTCATCCCCGCTCAATCCACAATCATCCACAGTATTGCTTGTCTCTCTTTCCTGGTTTATTTTTATGTGAAATAATATATTTTCACTTAGTTACACATTCATTGCCATTCTTACCCCACTAGAATGAAGATCCTGGGGGCTGGGTTTTTGCTTTATTCTCTCTTGTATATTCACCAAAGTGCTTACATATGGTAGATAATCAGTTATGTTTGTTGAATGAATGACAAACAAGTGTAAGGAATGGACAGCAAAGAAAAGAGGAATAGGTAGAGGCTAAAATAGGATGAAAAAACTTCAAGGAAGGCCTTGAATGACTTGAATGCTAGAAATCAGGGGGCACAGAAAGATGGGGGCATGGAGTGAGGTGCTAACTCTAATGTCCATCCACACCCACCAAAATAGACTTGGCTTCTACAATGAATACATGACCTGGGCAAATACAGGGTGCTTGTTGTGTAAGTGCAGCTTCAGAGCAAGGCCATGTTCCTCATTTAATGACATGGTCTTCCCTGAGTCACCGCCCTGCCATCCCCACTGGCCATTTAATATTCTGAAGCTGCCATGGACAGAACTCCTTGGTGTGTGGTTGTCAGTGAAGGTTTTTAAGCAGTGGAGTGAGAAGGTGATATCAATATTCAGGAAAATTACTCTGGCTTCTGTGTGCTAAATGGAAGTTTCAGAGAGTGGTGACATTTAGGAGTTAGGAGACCAGTTAAGAATCTTGTGCAATAATTTAGAAAGGTTGTGGTGGAATTTTGGGCTAGGGTGGAGGGTGTGGAGGTAGGTGGGAAAAGAGGGATTTGAAGCTGACAGTTTGAAGGAGAAACTTACATAACTTGAGTGTCACAATCACTGAAGTAAAGCAGTGAGAAATTAGAGACAATGTAAATGTCCATCAATACATGAACAGTTCAAGACAACTATGCATTGGAAAATTATGCAACAAAAAGATGATGCTGTAGATTGACATTTACAGATATGGATGTTATACATGAAAGACTATGGAATGAGAAAAGCAGTTAAAGTATGATCCCATTTTTATTTTAAAAATGTTGTCTAGGTAAAGGGGATTAAATCTGCTTAGAAAAGGGTCTAGTAGAATATACATCAGTAGGGGGCCTCCCTGGTAGCATAGGGCTTAGTCTCAGTGCTATCAAGCTATCACCAGCCACTGCGGCATGTCAGGGAGCTGACCCACATGGCACAGCAGACCTCTCCTATCTGACCTGCTGCTCCCCTCAGCAGTGTATTTCAGTAGATCTGCCTGTTCTGCTCCCTACTCTGTCTCTGGTGAATCCTCTCACCCCCTCAGCACCTCTGGTCTACACCCTAGTTCTTGTATGCATAATTAATCTTAAAAAAAAAATAGGTTAGCAGTGGTCATCTGGGACCACTGGTATAGTGGAATTGTGATGAGTTTTTTTATCTTTATTGAATTTTTAACTTTAATCCAAACATGAATTGATTTTTAATAGAAACAAATGAATAAAAAATAACCCAATAAATAAAACAAGTGCCCCGGACTTCAAGCTCTCTCCAAGATACCATCCTATCACACTGTCATTCCCCAAAGAGATATTCCTAAACCCTTCTAAGTTTCTTGGCAGAACTAATGTTTCTGTTTAGGTCTCCTGGGGGAGCAGCTTGGAAAGACTGGGTAACAGCAAGAGAGAAACAAAGGTTATGGGAGGGAAGGAAGGGAATGGGACCAGAGCAAAAAAGAGTCACCTTTTGTCAGTAGGTCTTGAGCAAACAGAACCCCAAAAGAAGGAAGGAACTGGGACCTGAATTGTGGCTACAGGTCCCCAGAGGCAGGAGCAGGTTGAGGGCTAAGGAGGGAAATATGTAGCACAGACCAAGGAAGACTTGACACTGCACAGGTGGAGTGGTTCTTGGGCCTTCCAGAAACCACCCCATTAACTGGATTTGCAAGGGAAGTGTCCTGCCCCATAAACTCCAAGAACTACCCGGGCTTACAGGACTCGTGGGTTCCAGGGTTGTCGCTGAATTCCAGGACATAGAGGAGTCTCCCCTTCACACTGTGGCCAATGGTGTAAATCCGCGTGACTGAGGGGCATTCGTTGTGCACCTTGTACAGTGTCCGCACGAGGTCATCATAGCGGTGGTGGCGAAAGGTCACGGGGGCAACCAACTTGAAGAGAAGGAGGAGGTGGAGGAAGGTTGAGAGCGGGTCTGGCATCTTGCTGAGTTTTTTCAGAGAGACTCACTGAAATGGGTCCCACCTCTCCCCAACACCTGGCCTCGCCTCTTCACCAGTCAAAATCCAAGAGCCGCGAACCAGCTCGTCCCAGTTTCCCGCCAGTACACACCAGAGTGACAGCCGCTGGGAAGGACACGCAGACCGTCTCTTCCAACGCTGGAAATCACTCCCGCCGCCCCGAAATAGCTGCTGGTCTCACCTCCCCCATGTCCTGGCTTCTCCTAATCCAGGAAAACCTTTTGAAAGGTTTTTGCACTTCCACAGATTGGGTAGTTTCACTGATTCTCGTTTACTGATTAACTGATCTGTAAATAGGCTCCAATGAAGAGCTGCTGATAACCCTTTGATTCCCAGACAAGTCTGAGAAACTTGGCCAGTGCATGTTCCCGCTATTACAATATAAGGAGATTTAATAAAATTGAGCTCTTTCTCCCTTTCCAGCCATCCCACATAACCCCGTCAGAGGATATTTCTGAAGCACAGAGCGGTCTTGTCCCTTTTCTCCTGTATAGGTAACACTGAGAAAATGGAAAAATAAACAAGAACCGTCTATCTACTATCCAGAATACATCAAGGACTCTCACAACAAGTATCAGACAAGCCAAACAGAAATTGGCCAAAACATTGGAATAGACGTTTCACCAAAGTAAGCACACGTAAAGATGCTCAACATCATTGGTCATTTGGGAAACGCGCCTTAAAACCGCAATGAGATGTCATCTCATCTCCACTAGAATGGCTATAATCAAAAAGACATAATCACACAATCAGTACTGTCAAAAATAGGGGAAAACTGAAACCATCGTCTATTGCTGAAGAGAACATGAAATAGAAAACAATTTTGCAGTTTCTTAAGAGGTTAAATATATACTCACTATATTATTCAGCAGTTTAACTCCTACATATCTACCCAAGAAATAAAAACATACATCCACACAAAAACTTACTGAC
This sequence comes from Talpa europaea, assembly GCF_964194135.1. Taxonomy (NCBI): domain Eukaryota; kingdom Metazoa; phylum Chordata; class Mammalia; order Eulipotyphla; family Talpidae; genus Talpa; species Talpa europaea. The sequence continues at coordinate 21,037,081 of NC_140077.1, read as the reverse complement.
ATCAGACAAAAAGTAGAAACAATTCAATTGTCCATTAATTGATGTATGGCTTAAAAAATATAGCTCATCCACACAATGGCATATCATTTGACAATAAAAAGGAGTGAAATACTGATACACTGTACAACACTGATGAACTTTAAAAATATTATATTCACTGAAAAATCAGACACAAAAGACCACATATTGTATGATCCAATTCACAAGAAATGTTCAGAAAAGCCAGATATATAGAAGCAGAAAGTAAATTAGATGTTGCCTGGGGCTGAGAGAGGATTATAAATAGGCACAGGATTTCTTCGTAGGGTGGAAGAGATGTTCTAAAATAAGACTGGTGTGATGGCTGTCCAACTCTGTGAATATACTAAAATTTAACTGTGTGCTTAAAACAAGTGAATTTTATGGTACACAAATACCATTTATTTATATTTTATGTCGTTGTTCATTTTTGGACAATGTATGCTTGTATGTTTCTCCTCTCAGGTGCAGTCCCTGTAAAATTCCCACCACCAATTCACCCCGAATCATCACCATAGTCTCTGTGCTCTTCTCTCCCCTGTTTTGATAACCCCCTCCCACAGAATGTCTCTGATTTATGGTTGCTTGTTAATTTTTTTATTTATTGTTATTTTTTCCTGATCCCTTATTTGTTTCCCCTATATTCCTCCTATAAGTGAAACCATCTGATATTTTTCTTTTTCCTTCTGGCTTGTTTCACTGAGCATAATCCCTTTCAGCTCCATCCATGTTGCTGTGAATGGCATGAGTTTATCTTTTTTATTGCTGAATAGTATTCCACTGGGTACACAAATATCTTAATACCAATACCTTAATATATAAATATGCTAAAACATAATATATAAATATATATCTATGTTCATAAAGATGTAAAAAGACAGAAAATAATTAAGTACAGTGTCCCAAATGTTAACTGTAAATTTATCATGCAACCCAAGAATTCCATTCGTGGGTACTACCTAAAAAAAAAAGACTTTCCTGTAATTTGTGTAAAGCACTATTCCTGTAATTATTACAATAATTGTATTATAATAATTATTACAATTATAATTATAATTAATAATTATTACAATTATTGTATTACAATAATTCCTGTAAAGTATTGTTCCTGTAAATTCCTATAATTTGTGTAAAGCATTATTCATAGCAGTCCAAAGGGGGAAACCACCCAAATGTCCACCAACTGGTGGATAAATAAATAAATAAAATGTGGGCTAGCCATAGAATTGAACACTACTCAGCAATAGAAAGAAATGAAATCCTAATATGTGCTATAACACAGGTGACCTTTGAAAACCCTACGTTATAAGGAAAAAACAATGTAAGAGAGCCGTGTGTTGTATCATTCTATTTGCCTGAAATGTCCTGCAAAAGTAAATCCACAGAGAGACTGAAAGTAAAATAGCGGGGGGCTGGAGCTGGGAATGGGAACGAGGACAACAGGTAATAGGCATGAGGGATCTTGTTGGTGGGATGAGGGTATTGAAGGCGATGCTGGCACAAACTGGTGATGCACCTGAAATCATTGAATGGTATGCTTGACATGGGTGAATTTTGTGAGATGTAAATTATTCCTGTTTAAAAAATTTCAGAGACTCTTTGTACACAAATGCCTCAAGCTGGTCTTGAAGACCCTCCTGGCAGATCCACTTGGACCTTGCCATCCTGTCCCGGGCACCTCTCACCACCTACTGTTTTCTGAGCAAGCCCTCCTCACCTACTTTTCCACTTTTCTTTATGCTGCTTGCCCAGGTAGCTTTCCCCCGCTGCAGATTCTGGGTCTTCCTCACCAACCCTTGCAATTGCTGCTAAAATCAGCTTTAGTGACTCCAAATCACATTGCTTAGCCTGCTTCCACCCTACCTACTGTGTTGGGTATTATGACCTAGTGCAGCCTCTTAATACACAATTCCTGCTTCTGGGGATAATAGCCAGCGTCCAGCACAGAGCCTGGCACAGAAGACATTTGTTGAATGAATGAATGAATGAATGAATGAACAAGTGAACCCATTATTGATTTTTCCTTTTGCATCCTGCTGTGCTTTTAACAGGCCTTTCAAGGAAATAGTATGCTGTTATAACCTGTCAGTAAACATGGCTATTCCCTCCTGGAAATACTGGGTGAAAACTATATACTGGTCCAGTCTGGACCACAGATGGTCCAGAGGGTTGGCCCAAGATAAGAACCAAATTGGCAGTAGCACAGGGATGCTGCCCTACACCTACTGCTAAAATCCCTTAATTCTGTGATGTGATCCTGTCACCTGAGGACTTCTGCTGGGTAGTGTCAGTGTAATTTAACTCTGCTTAATAAATATTAACTGAGCCTATAAATGAATGAAGAGTCCGATTCAATTCAAATTGCCAGTCGTTCTTTGAGAGACGTTTGGGCTTTGAGGGTTGTAAGAGTGACTGTCAGAGGGAACCTGGCCAAGCATGGAGAGTAAGAAGAGTTAGCCCTCAGCAAAGACGAGTCGTTTCCTGTTCTCTTTGCCTGGAATGTCCTTCTTCCAGCTCATTTCACACTTCTGATCTAAGCACAACCGGCAACTGCACAGGGAGACCTTCCCTGATGATGTCTTCTGAAGAGGCCTCCTCTTGATGTGCCAGGCCTTATCTCCTGCTTACTTCAGAGTACTTGACTTATCAGTCCATAATTATCTAGTTCATTTCTTTTCTTATTTATGTTTGCTAGCTGCCTCTCCCAGCAAAGACAAAGTTGGTGAAGGAGATTATCTTATTGTTCATGGCTTAATCCTACTACAATGTGCTGGATAAATTAAAAAAAAACAAATGAAGGAAGTAATTTGGGAGGTGCAATCTGAAATCTGAATGACCCAGCAGTAACCAAACACAAGCCGTGGGGAAGCCAGGGGTGAGAAAAAAGCTTATATTCCCTACTTATCACCCTGTCTCATCTGGAGTCAACAGGGCTCTGTTCTTGAATTCCTTCTCTTTATCTGCACTTATTTCCAGATGATCTCATATGCAAGTCCCACTCATAAATGGATGACTCTCAGCTTCATAGCTCTTGTTTCCACTTCTCTGAACGGGGCAGCTGTTTCTAACTGCCCACCTCACACTTCTGCCAGGATTTCTAATGAGCACCCCTGCCTAATGTCACCCCACCGCACCCCAGTTCCAGGAGCCAGAGCAGAGCCTTACAGACATAAACCATGTCCACAAATGTCACCAAATGACAATGGGTCATCTGGATGGATGAAGAGAAACCAATCCTGCCTCTCCCCCCCCCATTTCCTTTATACCTTGCCCTGCTTAATATTTCTCCAAAGCACTTATTACCATCCCATTTATATAGCTGATTATTTATTGTCTTCTCTCCCTAGGAAGGTATAAACACCTCACAGAAGAGAATTAAGAGAATTGATCTCTTATTTTCTGATGCATCTCCAGCCCTGGGATAAGAGCCTGCTTCCAATAAATGCTTGTTAAGGGGGCCTCCCTGGTGGCGCAAGGGTTAAAGACAGTACTCTCAAGCTATTGCCAGCCATGTTCCATCCCTGGTCCGCCGGGGAGCTGACCCACATGGAACAGCAGATCTCTCCTGTCTTGCCCTCAGCACTGCTCTCCTCAGCAGTGTATTTCAGTAGATCCACTGTTCTGCCCCCCACTCTGTCTCTGGTGACTCCTCTGACCCCCCCACACACATCTGATCTACACCCCAGTTCTTGTATGCATAAATAAATAAGTCTTAAAATTTTTTTTAAATAAAAAGCACAGCAATCATTAAAAGAAGATGATTGTCTATTCAATCACATATTCCATCTTTATGGTAACTAGTCAACCCCTGCCATGATAAAGCTTTTTGTTTGTTCATTTATTCATTCAACAAAAATACACTGAACACTCGGACAAAATCCATCTGAAGTTTTCTCTACTGAAAATCAGTGCTGCTTTTTAGTGCTCTTTAGAAGGGGAGGTTCCCCCATCCCACCCAACAAGATAAATTCCCCTCAGACCCCACAATGCTCCGGCCATGTCTCACTTTCCAGTAAAGTTTTGTATAAACTGTAGAGTGCTATGCATATGTGAGTTGTATTTATTATTTTCTTACCACCTTGACTGAGGTGCTTCTCCTTCTGCCTCAGCCTCCAGGATTGCAAAGCCACCCTCTTGAACCTCTGTGCACCAAGCCTCCCCCAGTGCTGCTCCTCTAGGGATATGGCACCCCCTGTTGCCCAACACAAAAACATGGGCGCCACTCTAAATCTTTCCCTTTCACTCATTTCCCACAGCTACTCACTCAGCAAACCCTCTCGGTTTTCTTTCTGGACGACCCTCACACTGCTCCTGCCTTCAGCCTCCACCCACACTATTTCCCTTCTGCTCTACCCGCCTTTGACCCCGGCCATGCAACAGCTTCCTACCGCCCTCCTGCATGCAGCAGCCCTCTCCCCCCACCAGTCACAGGGCAGCCAAGGTGATTTTCCTTCAGGGCACACCTGGCTCCAGGTACCCCTTCCTTCCACCACTCAGATCCTCTGTTTGGTTCTACTCTCTCCCCAGCTTAAGTGCAAACTTCTCTGAAGTTTACTGCCCCTCCAGCATTGGGTCACTTCTCTTCGAAGCCAAACATCCCTCTTTGCTCCTCGCCATGCTAAACAACTTGCAATCTTTAACAAAAAAACAAAAAAACACCCCACAACCTCTTCGTGTTTTTTCCTCCCCAATTAAAAAATTATGGTAAAATACACCGATATGAAAGAGTTTTTGAACATCTTCTCTCCTTCTAACTGGAAGTTAACTGACTGATATTTGTGTTCCTAAGTTCAGGTTTCATTTTCTCTAGACCTTTCTACCACTTACCCCTGGTCTGACCTCAGTTCCTGCTATTGTGTTTCCTGGGGACTGTGTGCATGCTTCTCTAAAAATACAGCATTCAGTTATAATTGTTGGGTTACTTGCTTGCATTCCCTGGTTAAAATATAAGGTACTTAAGAGCAGGGACACTGTCTTTTTTTGTTTCTTGATTCCCATTCCCTAGCTTATAGTTGGTATAGAAAGATATTAAACAAATGCTGAAAAGTAATCACAAATAATATCTCCTCTGCATTTACATTTGTTGACTTTAGAACAGGCAGGAAATGACTAAGTGGAATTCCAGAAAACCAGGCTCTTCCACATGCCCCCAATAGTCCAACTTCCAACAGGGTGATCATTGGTTCAGTGACATGTTGACCCAGATTTCCCTCTAGCCAATGGAAAATATGCGTGGCGTGGACTCTGAGTCCATTCTGTGTACTGCTGTTGCTTAATTTGTCAATAACCTGTACTGTGTAATCTTCCTTGTTGGGAGTAAAATGGTTCTGAGTTTGAAAAAAACGAATGTAACATGTGTTTACTGATATGCCATCATATTAGGTATCAGGTTATCAGGCAGAAGGTTAACTGCAAAAGAGAAGCCTTACCCCAGTGCTCTGGTCATCTGGGACCATGGGACTGATGGCCATCAGACTTGCGCAGCCAGTTAACTGGACCAGTAATGGACTAAGTAGGATGTAGGGAGCGACTATATTTCACTGATGCTAAGGAACCCTTTATTTCACATTTTAATGTCTATGAAACTATAATGCGTCTTGAAACAGATGGCATCTTAGATTCAGAGCAACAAAACACTATAATAAGACATATTAGAGAAATCCAACATATCACAATTATACCAGAGAAATATTTCTAACAAATATTAACTGATTGACTAGTGACTAAGCCTGGAATTTCACACCTTAAACCATGAAACAGAAATAGGGAAAAAGCAGTGAACAGCCTACAAAGAATGTTTAAACTTAAATTTGTGTTAACAATGGTAGAAACAGGAATTGGGCACCTACCATTTCCTGTGCAGAAGTGTGGGAATGGGAGCCTCTAGATTTCAGAGGGGATGAAAGAAGATGACAAGGCCAAGGTCTCTGGCTCAAAGAATCAGAAAGGTAATTCTGGCTCTTTCCTTCTAAGATGTCTTTATCTCTCTCATAGGGCTCAGGGCTCCTCTGTGGGAAACACCCACTCATCCATTGGCCTCACGGCTTCTGCAAGTCAGACCACTCCAAAATGGCTCTAAGCATTGTTTGCACAGTTCAACACCTCTGGGTACATCTCAGGTCTTAGTCTGTTGGGCCTCTCCAGTCCTAGGACACTTGTCAGGATCTCTAAGCATTTGTCATGAAGACCCTCTTGCTTGGTTTCCATAAGGGGGAAACATCCTTTTTCCATCATCTTGATGAGAGAAGGGAACTCACTCTCAGCTTCAGCCTTCTGAGTACTTTCATAGGAGGAGAAGCTCAGGATGACAGAAGCTATTTTTGGAGAATGATTTTGTACTAACTCAACATTCACTTAGTTAATTTTCATGACCAGTCTGAAAAAGGACGCTGCAACCTCTATTTTATAGATGAGGAAATTGAGTCTGACTTGTTCAAATTGAGGGTCTTGCTCATGATGATATTTCTTCAATTTCGTCTCAGCAAGACAAGCAGACACCAAGTTCTGGATCTGAACCGTCCTTTCCCGACAACCACTGCTCCCAGCATCCTGACTGCTCTTCTCCAGGCCACTGTCCTCTTGCTGATGCTCAATCATTCCTTGCAACTTGTCCTATTTCTCCAACCCATATCCCACCCTGGCCATCTTCTGAACAAGACACAGCTATCCCGTCTGAATCCTCACTGTGAACATGGTGTGACTTCCTACCCAAGGAGGTCCCTGGGCCAGTGTAAACCAGAGGTGGTGTGGGCAGGGTGAGGTTTGTGATAAGAGGTTACCATGGGGGTCTCCCATGGCTTGAGGCAAGAAATTTTAGAGACTTAAAGATAAACACACAAGAAAAATCTATTGTGGAAATAAGGATTTATTTTCTGAATGTGATAGAAATTATATGTGCTTTCAACTTAAATAGGAAAAAATATACATATACATATGCCATTATATTAATTTCTCTATTTTGAGAAGCTACAGAAAAATCAATGTATCTTCAAAGTCAGAGAAAGAGGGAAGGTTGCACTCTTTGCTCAATTAAGGCCTCCTGAAGGCCTGGTTTGGTTCTGCCAACACCTGGCTTACAAAGGGTAGGAAAACAGTGTCTGTGACCTTGGCAGTTCTCAGGATGCAGCTCCTTCATGTCAAGGGATGTGGTGATGTTGCCTCATCCATCAGGTCTCAGGAAATAGGGTTTCTGTCATAGGTGATATTTAAAACAGAAGAGAAACTATTTTTTTTAAGATTTAATTATTTATGCTTAGAAGAACTGGGGTACAGGCCAGAAATGTGGGGGGTGAGAGGATTCACCAGAGACAGAGTGGGGAGCAGAACAGGCAGATCTACTGAAATAAACTGCTGAGGGGAGCAGTGGGCGAGACAGGAGAGGTCTACTGCGCTATGTGGGTCACCTCCCTGGCCAGGGATCGAACTCGTGCCATAGTACCTACCTAGAGTTTCATAGTGCAGAATGGCCGTGCAGAATGGCAGTGAAGAACAAGAATAGCTCCACGCGAGCCAGGCCCTCTCCTGCACAGGACTGTTCCCCTGGGAGGAAGAAACATCTGCCATTATCTGGTCCTTAATGCTCAAATACTAATACAATTATATCCCATAACTGAAAAGAGAAAGTTCTAAACTGTGGGACACAATACATGGGTATAGTTTTTCTAGAGGAACATTTGTTAATAACTGTCAAAACCCTCTAAAGGAATTTTCACTCTTTAACTCAGTAATTCTCCATGGATTTATCTATAGAAATCAGATTCACCTATGATGATGTCACTTGCAGCATTTATTTATGACAGTAATGGATTAGGTGGACACCAAGTATCCATCTATAAAAGATTGATAAAATAAATCCTTGTGTTTCTATCAAACAATGCACCCTAAAAATTTCTATATGGAAGATCGGTAGACTGTCTTTTATTGTACCACATGTGTGAAAGCAGGTTATTAAACAGATTGTACAGAAAGCACCAAATTTTATTTTAAAATGTACATGTATCATGTATATCTAGAAAATTGTGAGAAGTATATACAATAAAATATTAACAGATTCTCTCCATAGGATGAAATTGCAGAAATTTTTTTTTTTTGCTATTCTACATTTTCCACTTATTTTTTAATGCTTAGCATGTATTATTATTGTAGTTTGAAATAATTTTGGAAAATGCTAATTAAATGAGTGCATAAGATAACAAGGAAAAGAATGGGTACAACCAAATCTAGGTTGTCTTTTCTTATAAAATGTGTCAACCATTTATTTATCAAGAGAAACTCTTCCTTAGCCCAAATGCTCACACAGGTCAATGACAAACTTCTATGGAAGTTGACCCAAAGATATTTTTCATATTCCAAAGTCTCTTTGCACTCTGAAAAATACCAGCTTTCCTCATCTCCTCAAAATCTTTCATGGAATCATAATTTCTATAGAAATTTGTGTCACTCTTTTTCTTGGTTCAGACACAGCAAACATGGAAACTTAGCGCAATGTAGAGCTCCCTATTCTGCTCCAACAACATGGAGCCTACAGTGAATGCCCCAACAGGATGAACTCACAGACCCTTGGCTACAAGGCAATACTTCTGTGGTTTCATGAAAGCACAGGAACCACATGGTTATTCTAACCAATGTGCTTCCAGATTGAAGGAAAAATGGACAGCAGCCCCGAGTTGTCACTAAGACCTTATGGGAAATGGTAACTGCGATGCAGGGGTATGTAGGGCTCTGGATTTCAGAGGGGAAGAAAGAAGATGAAGAGGCCAAAGTCTCTTTAACGGCTTCTGAAAGTAAGAATCAGGACATTAATAATAGTTAATTGAAAACTCAGAAATAAACCCACAGATTTATGGTCAACTAATCTTTGACAAAGGAGCAAAGAATATGCACTGGAGCAAAGAAAGTTTGTTCAATAAATGGTGCTGGGAAAACTGTTTTGCTACATGCAAAAGAATGAAACTTGACTACTACCTCACACCATGCATAAAAACCAACTCAAAATGGATTAAAGAACTAGACATAAGACCTGAAACCATAAAATATATAGAAGGAAATATAGGCAAAACACTACATGACATGCACCTCAAAGACATCTTTACAGACACATCACCCAACGCAGTGATAATGAAGGCAAAATAAACAGCTGGGACTACATCAAATTAAAGAGCTTCTGCACAGCAAAAGAGACAATAACCAAAACAAAGAGAAACCCCACCGACTGGGAGAACATTTTTGCACACAACAGTAATGATAAAGGACTGATCACAAAAATCTACAAAGAGCTGATGAGACTCAACAAACTGGTAAATAATCCAGTCAAAAAATGGGCAGAAAAGCTAAAAAGAAACTTCTCCAAAGAGTAAATACAAATGGCCAACAGGCATATTGAAAAAATGTTCAACATCACTCGCAATCAGGGAAATGCAAATCAAAACTACAATGAGATACCATCTCACACCAGTGAGAATGGCACATATTTAAAAAACTAGCAACAACAAATGTTGGCGAGGATTTGGAGAAACAGGAACTCTTCTGCACTGCTGGTGGGAGTGCAAACTGGTCCAACCACTATGGAAAGCTGTGTGGAGATTCCTCAACCTACTGAAGATAGAGCTTACATATGATCCAGCAATTCCACTCCTAGGTATTTACCCAAAGGACACAGAAACATTAATTCCAAAGAGCACCTGCACCCCTATGTTTATGGCAGCACTATTTACAATAGCTAAGCTTTGGAAACAACCCAAATGCCCAAAAATAGATGACTGGATCAAGAAGATGTGGTACATATATACCATGGAATATTACTCAGCAATCAAAAAAGATAAACACATGCAATTTGCAGCAACATGGATGGCACTGGAAGGGATCATGCTCAGCGAAATAAGCCAGAAAGAAAAAGAAAAATACCAGATGGTCTCACTCATAGCAGGAATCTAGAAAACCTAAAAAAGGGACCAGGAAAAAGAATAACTATAAGAAAGAAAATATCAAAATCAACAAACAACTATGAACCAGAGACACACTATTGGGGGGGGGGAAGGAGGAATTGGGGTCAAAATAAGGGGGTTGCAATTGTATGGGGAATACAAAAATAAAGTTAAAAAATAATAATAAAAATAAAAAAACAAAAAAATAAAATAATAATCATTTCAAAAGAAGAAAAAATACGTACATTTTGTTTTGGAAAAGTTAATACATATTACAAAGGGGAGATAAAAAGACAAGTGTGTACCAAAACAGGTCCCTTTATCACCTGGCAATGTGTGACATTCAGATTGCATTTACTTACTTTGTTTACTTTAAACATTGGCATTATTCTGGCCTCCCTAGCGGCACAGGGGGTTGGGCACAGCACTGTGGAGCTATCCGCAGCCCCTGCAGCATGAGTTTGAGCTGCCCACATGGCGCAGCAGACCTCTCCTGCCTCGCCCTCAGCAGTGTATTTCAGTCAATCTGCCAGTTCTGTGCCCCACTCTGTCTCTGGTGAATCCTCTCACCCAGCACCTCTGGCCTGTACCCCAGTTCTTGTATGCATACATAAATAAATCTTTTAAAAAATGGCATTATTCCCAATCACCAAACAACAAAAGTTTCCCTGGGAGACTTACCTCATTCTAGTGGTGTGCAGACTTAAATGGCTCCATCCAGATCTGGAGGTACAAACAACAGTTTGTGCATCAGTGGATCAGTTATGCCACAGTTCAGTGAAGCTAAAAACTGTCCAAAATGTATATATGCATGATTTGGGTGGATTATTTGTATTTACCAAGGGAAAAAGGCAAGAAGTAGTCCAATTTCCTGATGCTGTCATTTTTATCCAAAAAGCGGCCTGGGTTAAATTTCTCTGGGTTAGGAAATTTCTTGTAATTGAACAAGACCGAAGACAGTACTGGAAATACAGTAGTGCCCTGGAATCAAGAAATGGAGAGTGGAGTGAAATTCCATCATGCTTGTCCCTGATACATAGACGAGTCCACCACTCTTAATAATGGGTTGAGAAGACCTGAGCACTCTTAAATTTGCCTGATGCATTATTGTTTCAAGTTGTGGCTATTTTATAGATACCAAATGTACAGTATCTTTCATCAAGTAATAGGATGATTCTTTGGGGAAACAGGGTGCTATGGTTAATTGCTGGTAAACTGGGTTTTGAGGCCCATATCGTCTAGACATGAAATTTACTGCAATTGCCTCAAATTGGAAGAGCTTACTTTTTCACAATTATTTTTATTTCTGAATTCAGCTACAATGGAAGAAAATGAGATATTAAGCCTTGAATCTGTTGAATCAAACCCAACTTCTCTCACTTGTAAAATGGGGCATGGTAACAAAAACAAGTTTCCTTCCTTTCTCATAAAAAGATTTTCATGGGGCTTAAATGACAGGATAAAGATCACTACCCTTTATCAATATATGGGATGATTTGTATTTACCTGACACTACTTAATTGGTCAAAATATTATTTAATTCTCCCTTTAAGCACATCCAGTAGGCTCTCTTTTGGTTCACATTGTATAAATGAAGAAATCGAGGTTACTTGGGGGTATAGTTTTAGCGAGTGGCATAATTAGAATTTGAGCCACTTTCTATCTGGTCAGAAAGCCCACCTTTTTACATGAAATCTTCCCTTTTTTCATTTTTCCTTAATCTTGTATTTCCTTAAACACTATCTAAAAATTAGTGAGGTAGACGATAGGTGCACATGCAAATGTAAAATACCAAAAAAAGTACAAAAGTATAAAATGAAAATAAGTTTTTAAAAAGAAGTTTTTCTCCTTTTCCAGAACTCAAGCACCTGGGTTCCTGGACGTGGCCTCCACCCCCAGCTTATGATACTCTTCTGGGCAATCGCTTATAGACTTGCAGGGGGAAAGCTACACACATACATACCGCCCCCTTGCTATTTTCAAATAACCTTGCTAAGTATTTCACTTTATAGAAATAAAGAAAATTTAAAGAAACATGTTTTTATTTGTCACACCTGGTAGGATGTGAAAAAACATGTTTCTTTTTAAAGGAACATTCAGGGATTTTCCAGTCTTCAACATATCACAAACATCACACATATTGCTGCAATGAATATTCTTATTTTGGGGAAAATATACAGAAAGCATAAATTCACAGTAGTGGAATAGTGCTTCAAATGGCATATTTTAAAATTTTGATAGATACTGCTACACTGTCTTCTCTAGAGGTCAGGCCACATTATACCACTAGCCATAAATATGCTACCAGGTATGACAAGTAAAAACATGTTTCTTTATAATTTTTTTAATATACTTTATTGCATCAGTATATTTTACACATTAAACGCCATCTGTAATTACTTTGACTCATTTTATATTGTTTTCTTTGTGCTGAATCTATTGTTTGGGAATTTGTTCATAATAACTATAGCTCATTTTACTTTTCAGTAATTAGTCATTTCACCTTATGAACTACACAAAACTTTCAGTTTGCCATTTATTTTTTTACTCTTTCTTTTCCAAGGCAGATTTTTCTTTTTTGCATGTAACTAAATTCATTCATTTTCAAATGTATGACCAACTTACTCTTCTCTGGTCAATGTTAGAAAGCCTTTTGTCATTCTTAAATCCTTTTAAAAAAATCATTGCTTTAATCCCTAGTAAATTTTTATAATAGGTGTAAGGTGTAAGAGTTAGAAAAAAATTAAAAAATTAATTTGAGCCAAGTTCTATCTGGTCATAAAGCCTACCTTTTAATTCATTTTTTATTTTTATGTAGTTCTTTTACTATTCTTTTTTTTCCCCTAACATTTCTCAGAGTTTTTCACCCTCTATTGAATAATTTCTATTTTTCCTCTAGGTCAAAATGATAAAGGCACCTTTATCTATCATGTACTAGGTTTATATATATAATTAAGTTTATTTCTAGACTTTTTTCTAGTAAATCTATCTACTCAAGAATCTGAATTATACTCTAATGATTATGACTTTATATTATCTTGCAATATTTGGTAGGATCTGTCCCTGACTATTTTTTATCTTTAATTTTCCATTTCAAAATTAAAAAATCTATTTATTTCCCCAAAATTCTAGTTGATATTTTCATTGAGATCCTATAAATGTATGGATTAATTTTGGGATAACTGCCATCTTCTGATTTAAACACAAAATAAATGTTTTATTTATTCAAAAATTTTATGTCTCTTATCAACATTTAAAAATTTTCTTTCCAAAATACCAGATGGTCTCACTCATAGCAGGAATTTAGAAAACTTAAATAAGGGACCAGGAAAAAGAATAACTATAAGAAAGAAAATATCAAAATCAACAAACAACTATGAACCAGAGACACTCTTTAGGGGGTGGGGGGCAGGGAAAGGAGGGATAGGGTTCAAAATAAGAGGGTTGGAGACCGGGTGGGGTGCAGGGAAGTGCGTCCCACATTGCCATTTTAGAACAGGGACCTTTCTTCAGTAAAGACTGCTTGAAACCAGCAGAAGGCCCCCGGAGGAGCCAGAGGTGAGCTGGGAAGTTCGCCGGACGCCAGGCCCCCTTCTGGCCAGCAGTCCGAGCTCAGAGGGGAGCAGGCACCCACCGCTGGGGCAGACTGGGCGTGCAGGGGAGTGCATCCCACATCGCCACTTTAGAATAGGGACCTTTCTTCAATAAAGACTGCTTGAAACTGGCAGAAGCCTCCCTGTGGAACCAGAAGGAAAAGGTTCCCTGTGCAATCAGAGGTGAGCTGAAGGCCCCCACAAGCCTGGTCCCGCCTGGCAGGAAGTTAGAAACCAGAGAGGAATCCAGTGATTTGGAACCCAGAGTGTAATCCATCTGCCCCACCTCCAGGGAAGTTTGTGGGACTTCAAGACACACCTTTCTAATTAAACACAGAAGGAGGAAATATTCTGTGACAGCGACAATTAACATACTCAAAGTACCACTGCCTCACTAGACTTCTGGCATAACAGTATTTGACTCATTTAGACCGCCAGTTCCCAAACCCCACAAAGAGCACACCAAAAAGATGCCGGCCAGTACCAGCAACACAGTGTCCCAAGGCATATGGCAAATTAGAAAACAGGCAGTAGGGAGTAGAAAAACTACATGCAACCGAGCAACTCCTCAGGAAAAAGGCACACCACAAAAAGAAAACCACCAACCAGATTGCAACAACAGTAACTTGGAAGAACTTCTGAGCCTTCCAGAAAGAGAATTTAAAATTGCTGTGATTAAAAAACTGACAGAAGTCATAAAGGAAAACAATGATAAGGGAAAAATAATCAATGATCAGAAGAATGAAATTGAGTCCCTAAAGAGGGAAGTAAAAGAAATGCAGGAGATCAAAGAATTAATAGGAGCTAAAGAACTCAAAATAAGGGGGTTGCAATTGTATGGGGAATATAAAAATAAAATTAAAAAAATAAAATAAAGAAGTCAATAAATAAATTTAAGTAAAAACATTTTCTAGGCAGTTAATGTTTGCAATTTTATCTGAAAATAAGTTGAATACATTTTTCATAAAATGAAAATGATAAATCACAGGAGGCTTGAAATTTCATAAATTCTATTACAATGTCTCTATGGCATCACAAATGATAAATGTGAGATAGGGCATCTGTTAATTATTATTGGTACCTTATAATAACTATTCTCTCTGTTCCAGTATTAGAAGCAAAGCCACCTTCACAGTTATGGTGGTGTAAAATAAATAAATAAATAAAGTTTTCTTTCCATAGATCTTGCAATTTCTTGTTAAGTTTATTCCTAAATATTTTACCTCTGTTTTATTAATGAAAACTTTGCTTTATTACATTAAAAATGGTTTAATTTTTATACAGTTTTAGTTTTATTACATATAGCTTTAGTTTTATTACATAAGGAGGCAATTGGTTTTTTTTTTAATGAGAAATTATTTCCTATCACTGCATAATTCTATTTTTGCAATGGTGTTTCAGTTAATTTTCTTGTGTTTTCCAGGGACAATGATGACATATAAATTGGACTCCTTGTTAGCATTCCCTCTCTTGTTACCTTTTTATAATTCTAGCTGATAATTGTGGGTAGTCTTTGCTTGGTCTTGACATTCCTGAGAATGTCAAGAATTATTGGAGGAGCTAAAGAACTCAAAATAAGGGGGTTGCAATTGTATGGGGAATATAAAAATAAAATAAAAAAATAAAGAAGTCAATAAATTTAATTAAAAACATTTTCTAGGCAGTTAATGTTTGCAATTTTATCTGAAAATAAGTTGAATACTCTAGATCTTTCATCAGTAGACATGATTTGGGAAGTAGGTTTCTTCTGGCTAAAGAGGTCTCATCTATTCCTGTTCTATTAAGCGTTTTAAAATTAAGTATGCACATGGAATAGTATCAAAAGCATTTTATATATGGATGAAATGATTGTATGATTTTCCCCCTAATTTCTATTTATGTGGCAAACTTTATTAAACTACATTTGCTGGTATTAGCCCAGCCCTGGGTTCCTGATTTTCTTCCATGTTGGTGGGGTAGTATTTGGAATGTGAGGCTGGACCTATGTGTTAATAGACTTTTGCACTGACATCTGTAAGTGAGGGTGGGGGCTGCTTCTGTTTTGTAGTTTCTTTATTGGCCATGCTTGGCACCTTTTGTCCCTCTTCTGTGCTCTGGGACTGTTTAAATGTAAAACCTAATCCCTTAATCACCAGAGAAGACTGGCTTCAACCCCAGTGTGCATGTAAACACTCTTGGTCAATGCTAACTGCTCTACAGTTGTAACCGTCAGGGGCAGCAATGTCCCAAATGTGAGTCCTGGGAGGAGAGAATAACCCAAGATAAAGAGGATGACACTGGCTCAAGTACCTCAGTGCTGCAGACAAATTTTCCATTTCTTTTTTAATCCATCATTGAAAACTCAGATTTTGGTTCCCATGAAATTCTCATTAACAGTAATCACTGTTCCCTTAATGCATTTTACGTGAGAGTGGAAAAGGACCTTGGAAACCCCAGTCAGCCTCCCCTATTCCAGAAAGGCAGAGAGGGGCCACAGAGGTGAAAGAATGGCCAGGAGGTGCACTGCAGGCAGTGACAGAGTTCAAACCCAGGCCATGGGACTCCGAACTTGTGTTCTTCTCCTGACTCTCAACTGTCTCTGTTCTTGCCATAAAACTGAGAAGGCTCCCACAGGCCCCAGCAAAGTACCATGCACCCCACTTATCCATCAGCTTTGCCAGAATCAGCTCACTTTGGGGATGACATATTGTCTGAATTTCGTGTTCCTGGTCACAGCATGGGGTAAAAAAAAAAAAAAACAAAACCAAGAACGTTGACATACCTTTGTATCTCATTCAACACACGGCCTCTGTATAAGGCAGCCTCATCTTGTCCTTCATTCAGGAGATTTGGTGATGTCCAATCACATGGTCAATTTCTTCATGAACTTTGGGTTGTGTTTCTCCTGCCAGAAAAACCAATGAGAGAGTTAATAGTTACGAGTTAAGAAGAAGGCAGTGGCTTATCAGAGTCTATGACCACACCCCCTCACTCCTTAATAAGCTCCATATTTTATCGTGTACTATTGTGTAGTGGAGGGAAAAACAAAACAAAACAAAACCAACCACCATAGGGGAAGGACCCCCTGCTTTTGGTAAAATTGGTCAAAAATGGTGTGCAATGTCACAAAACCTTTTCCTGACCGTTTTCACACTTCATCTCTCTCTAACTTGTGATTTACTTCTTTATGTGATTTTCTCTATTAGAGGATAAGCAATTTCAAAGCAAATCAATATGAGGTTTATGTCTCTATTTTCCTCCAAATTTACTACAGCCACTGTCAACCTGAACTGAATACGGAGGAGCAAAGGAACTCTAAGTCACAGTTATCTTCAAACCACTTTCCCCTCTCCCTCCTCTAAATCCAGCATTTCCGGACTACTCAAAATCAAATACTGGGACAGTCATGCTAACGCTAAAAAGCATTCAGTGCATTCCCAAGGTCTCATCCTGATGCCTTTTATTTTTTTTTTATTATTTTTTTTTAAGTGGAAAAATGCTCGCCATCTCTTTTTTTTCCTTTAATATTTATTTATTTATACAAGCACCGGGCACAGTCAGAAGCGCGGGAGGGTGAGAGAATTCACCAGAGCGGGGAGCAGAGCAGACAGAAGGACCGAAGTACACTGCTGAGGGGAGCAGCGGGCGGCAGGAGAGGTCTGCGCGCCATGTGGGACCCTCCTCCGGTGGCCGGGGAGCAGCCAGGGATCGAACCGGCGCCGCAGAGGCTGCGGGCAGCTTCGGAACCCAGCGCTCAACCGCTGCGCCACCGGGGAGGCCCCCTGATGCCTTTTAAACTCGCCTTTTAAACTCTCAGCCTCCTCACCATCCTCTCCCCCACTCCAACTTTGGAGCTTAAGGGCCAATCACAGCTGTTCATTAAATCCGACATTGTTTTGCGCCCTCATTTTGCTCATTCTCTCCCTTTTGCTCACAAGTCTGCCCCCACCCTATTTGCTTTGCTGGGTTTCTAGCTACCCTCTAAGAGTCATCTCAAAATCTCTTATCAAGCTATCACCAGTCACTTCGACATGTGTTCAATCCCTGGCCAGGGAGCTATCCACATGGCGCAGCAGACCTCTCCTGCCACACCCGCTGCTCCCCTCAGCAGTGCACTTCATCAGTCTGCCTGTTTTGTTCCCAGCTCTGTCTCTGGTGAATCCTCTCACCCCCTACACCTCTGGCCTGTACCCCAACTCTTGTATACATAAATAAATCTTTAAAAAAATTTTTAAAGAATGGAAATAAAATATATCTTCCTATATATCTTCCTCTTGAAACTGTTGTGTCAGTTAAATATTGTAAAAATATGTGAAACTCTTAGTACAGTTCATGGCTCATAAGAAATAACAAACATTAACTGTTATAATAACCACTCAATTCAACTATAATCCAATTATTAGAACAGCTAATACTTATTAGTAATTATTAGTGGATCCTTGGAATATTTTCATCTTTTCAAATTTTGAATGATGTTTTAATATCAACTTTAAATCAAAAGGAATATTTATAAATTTGGTAATTTTTTTAATCCTTACATTGGACATTTGATTGTTACTATGTTGTTGTTGTTGTTGTTGTTGTTTTTGCTGTTCATTTATTCTTTCACATATTGAATAAATTTTCACTGATCTTTATATGCCAGATTCTAAAACTATTACTTCTGGGATCATTCTGACTTAAAATTGTCCCCATATCATGGATTATTTCTCAAGATAGTTTTCTAAGGGAAAATTAGTCACTGTGAATGTCTCTTTAGACAAGCGTGGCTGTTACAAGGTGGGGGATCCAGGACAGTAACTGAAAGGCGTATGCGGGGTCGGGCACTGGGGATGATCCTGTGGGCAGTGGGTTTATCAGTTAGAGTCCAACCAGGAAAACAGAAACCTCTCTAAATATTTAAAACAGAGGAAATTTAACCCAGGGAATTGGGTTTTAGGTGATGGAAATGCTGAGAGGCAGACCAGGAACTACTAGACCGCCCGCAGCCATCCCCTGCCTCAGCGGCTGCTGACAACAAGGAGGAGGCACAGGGAGGAGCTGCTGGCTCTGGAACTCAGGGGCCACCTACAAGGCAGAGCCAGACACCCCATGCAGTCCTGAAGGAGCTAGAGCCACAGGACACCTCAACTCATAGGAGGGAAGCCATTGAGGCAGAAAGGAGGGACCTGTGGCTTCTCTCCTTTCACACACTGACCTCATGCCCTGCCCTGCCCTGCCCTGCTTTGGCTGATCCCAGCCAGATCCAGCTGTCACAGGAGTAGGGGATATTAAACCAGTGGCATGAATGACACCAGGAACCAGGGGCAAGCAGGGGAGCTGAGGGAATGGTTCTTGGGACAAGCAAAGAGAAACAGATCACCCAGGATGGGAAACGCATTACAAAGAAGTTTAATTTTTAAATTCACACAAAACCAGTAATGATCAACTTATTTAGGAAAAAGGGAAGCAGTAGAGGAAAAGTTTTGTGGTTTCTTCAGGTGAACAGATGCGTCCTGAACTTGTGTGAGAGAGACCGAAAATCACTTCTCTCTTGTCATTTATCCATTGCATTGTATTAATGATTAATAAATAAGCTTTGAGAACAATTAAGTTTCTGTTTCATTGGGACTTGCAATTTGATAACTTTAAGTCTGTGGGATCTTTCAGGTTCTCCTGGGTCTTTTTACTGTGTAGTACTTGATACTATAAAGAAAGAGGCAGCACATGTTTGTTTTGAGTGATTTGTGAGCCTCTTGACAACTGAGGACCAAGAACGTGAGGAGGACCACTGCAGTGCACTTTGAACCCACACACCTCCCCCAGCACCCCTAGAAGTAATGTCTATACCTCACCACCCTTCTCTTGCTGTCACTGTGCTACTGCAGCCTTTGCAGCATGTGAAATGACACCCCAGGCATGGCTTCTCCAGTCATCTAAACCTCAAGTCCCCTGGGCAGTAATTTTTATTTCACAAGGTTCCCAGACTGTTCTCTATGCCGCTCATGTTTGCAGATTTACAAGGAACTGGTCAGTTCTTGATGTTCATCTCCATGGAGGTACCAGAGCATGTTACATCACAGAAGGGTTTGTCTGGTCTTTGTCCTTGCATGCCAGAGGGCGCTTCTAAGCCATTGAAATTTCCCAAGTGTTGAAAGTCTCTTTGCTATTCATGGTGGACTTCTGGGGTCACTCCTAAGTTTAGGATAAGGTGGTGACTCATGATGGCTCCCTAGATGGTCTCAAGGTGGCCTTGCCAGAAAAACCAATTGTATATTTAGAAATTTGGAGCTTTCAGTCAAGTGATATTGCCCCAATCTACTGATTTCCAGAGAGGGGAGGGGGCGAGAGACTGAGTTTCCACCATGTGGCCAATGACTCATTTATGCTCACCTAGAAACTCCTCGAACAACTCAAGGCAACAAAAAGCCCAGGTGAGCTTTCTGGTTGGCAAATACTTCAATCGATCAAGAGGAAATGGCACATTCTGATTCCTAGGGAGAGGCTGCAGAAGCTCTAAAGCTGGGACCCTCTGAGACATCATCCTACAAGTCTCTTCATTTGCATCCTTAATAGAATAAAACTGTAATTGTAAGTATAGCACCTTTCTGAGTTCTGTAATTCTAGCAAATTATTGAACTCAAGGGGTGGGGGGGTGACAGGAACCCCTAAATTTTTCATCATTTACTCAGAAATGTGGATGATCTGGTGCCCCCTGAACTTGTGGTTGTCATTGAACAATGTCTTTAAGCCCCGGAGTTGTGCTAATTGTGCATAGTTAGCACAGAATGGAGCTGCGGTGTCATAGCACCTAATTAGTTGCCAAAGAAAATTAAATGTATTTTTTTCTGAACTTACCATTTCCTTTTAGGGTCTCCTCAGCAATGGGAACATAAGATCTGTCAAGGAATTCTTCACCCCGATCTATCAGAGCTTCCTTCACTGCATCATATCCATATAAGACCACAGTGGGTTTGGATCCAAGATAGAGTATAGACAGGACCATGCTGTTGGCCAACTGGAGAGAGATGCAAGTTGCTGTGAGTGTGCTTGTGAAATCTCTCCGCTGAAGGCTTGGGTAGAAATTAAGTAATAATTTACATGTGGTTTAGCCTTTGCTCCATCAATTCCATTTAGGAACTTAAATGGAGTCATGAATTATTGTCATGGATTCCTTTTTCCCTTCATTGATAGATAACATGCAACCTTTGAGCAAATATTTACCAAGCACCTAAATTGTACCGGCCCTGCACAATCCTGGAGGCCTCAGGGAGCTCAGTCTAGTGAAAGTCACAGACAGTAAACAAGCAAACAACGTTTGCAACCCAAATAGAGCACAATTCTGTGACATTGATATAGTGTACTATGTTGGATGATAACAGGAGAAGTTAATAAAATAGAGACATCAGGGGTCTCTAAGGAGGTAAAATTAAAGATTAGAAGGAAGCAGTGAGTGTGAGGGCTTGGAGGACAGCTCACTAAGCAGTTATAAAAAAAAAAAAGATAGCATTGTTTCAAGAAGAATAATAGTGTAAAAACAGCCAATAATGGGGAATTGGTTTGCAAACTTATTTTACATCCAAGCAATTGAATTCAAAGCAGTCATTTAAAATTAATTATAGGAGGATATATATTAGTATGGAAACATGTTCAAGTGCTAAGCAAATTACTGAAAACAAAATTACATTTAAAAATACATTTTTAAAAAGTCCAGTTTATAATGATCTTCCATCTTTCAACAAGCAAAACTTGCTACCTAGTTTTTCTGCCTTTCCTTTTTTCTCAATTTCCACTTAGATGGTAGAGAATTTTGCCATTATTACCTCCTTTCTCTGTCCCAGAAGATGATCTGTACTTCTTTTGCTCCTCTGAATGAGTGTGTCTGTATTTTGGGGTACAAACTGCCAGGTCCTCCTGTCCCAGCTTCACCCTCAGCTAATGATGCTGCTCCTCATTTCACAGAGATAATAGGAGTAGACTTTCCATAAGCGTCAGCTGTAGTACCTGCTCACTTACCTGCAGCTGTACTCATGGCTGTAGGCTTCTTAAATGTAAATGACTCTCCATGCTCCTACAAAATGTCCTATTCCCCAACCTCTCTGCTAGATTCTATTCCCTTCCTGCTCCTGAAAAATGACATTCCTCTTCACAGCAGAACTGACCACATCACCCCAATTCCTCCTCCTCCCAGCCCCTGGCAACCACCATTCTGCTCTCTACTTCTGTGTCAGATTATCTCAGAGGCCACTGGCAGGTGAGATCATGCATTTTCTTGCTGGGTCTGGCTTGAATCACTTAGCATAATGCCCTTCAATTTCATCCATGCTTTTGTAAGTGACAGGATTTCCTTCCTTTTTTTAAGGGCAAATAATATTCCTCTCTGTGTGTGAGTGAGTGTATGTGTGTGTGTATGTGTTTCACACCACATTTTCCTTATTCATCTATTCAAAGACATGATAAACTCATGGTGAAAGCTTCTTTTCCCAGAGTGTGAAAGTCAAGGTAGCAGAGCTGGCTGTGTCAGAGCAAGATATTGGGGAGGGAAGAGCAGGAATCACTCTTTAGAAGAAGGGTCACATAGTTCCCTGTAGAGCATTTAGTATGAACCAGTAATAATAATAATAAAAAAGAGTATTCATTACATTTTCTCGGCTTGCCTTTTGGTACAAGCGTTTTGGTTACAGGCTGAGGGGACTGGAAGTCTTTCAATTAAAATATGTTCTGACCCCAGAATTTTCTCATACATAGAATTCAACCTATATCTCCAGTCAGGTCAATGTGTCTTACTCTCTGCTCTGATGGAAACTGGTCCAGAAAAAAAGAGGCTCTGTCTAACACAGAACTGAATGCCCAAAAGTGCCTCAGAGTTGGGTGAGGAATCTGGGTAAGACACCAACATGCAAGGGCCCAAGATGCAGAGCCTGAAAATGACCCCCTTCTCTGGGGGGACCACCCCAGAGTGAGACCCCTTACCTTGGAGAAAGATGTACAGACATCCTTGAGGTTTAGTTGCAACAAATTCCCAATAATGGGGAGGTAAGTGGGGCCAGGAGGGAGCCTTCCCCCACTGTGATTTTTCTTCTATATAAAAAGGTAAAACAGGCAAGTGACACAAATGATAACAGCAGGACTGGTGACTTCTGGCAGCTCCCTCTCAGCTCCTGGATGTCCGCAAACTGTCCAGGCTGCTTATTTTCTAGCAAAATCTTTTGCAGGGGGTGTGACCTGGCAGCCAAAGACTGGTCTGAGTTCCTCTACTTGGAAAAAAAAAAAAACTGGGATTGGTTTCGGCTTTATTTCCTTTGCTGAAACTTGAGATTAATAAGATTTGTGTCTTCCCTAACACTGACCACAAAACCAGCAAACTTTGATTTTCTAAGCATTTCCCATTCGTGGACTTTTCCCTTTTAGTAAGGATAATTTGTTCTTTATACAGCTGTGTTTTTTATTCTTTATAACTTTCCAAAATTGTTCAAATAATTAAATGCATATATTTGAAAACAATATCGTGTACCCTGAGGCCTCATTCGGAAAAGCAGTAGCCCTCCTCGAACGCATTTGTATCACGTCTCTCATCAGATAAATGTCTACATTTATCTGAAACAATCCATCGGTCTATGAAGGAATAAATGAAATGTAATCTATGCACGCAGTAGGTGATGCCTCCTTGACAGTGGAAATCCTAACCTTTGCTGCAACACGAACGAGACATAACGCAAAGTGAAATAATCTCCAAATGTTGTACAAAGGTACAAATGTTCATTCCACATAAATGAGGTGCCCAGAGTCAGGATAACAAAATGGAAAGTAGATTAGAGGCTACAGGGGATGGGGGAACAGGGAGCTAATGTTTAATGAGTACAGAGTGGAAAACATTCTGAAATCAATAATGGTGCTAAATACACAAAATTGTGACCACCCTTAATGCCGCTGCACTGAATGTACATTGTAAAATGGTTAAAATGATATATTGTATGTATATTTGCAAGTTTAAAAACATTTACTAAACTGGCATTTGAAAAACGTTAACTCATTTGTATTTGCATTTAAAATAATTGATGTTTTCATTATTTTTGAGATAAAGCTTAGTATCTTCAACAATATCTCAGTCTATTCATTATTTTATGGAGAATTTGTTAATATAATAAATCTTTTAAAAAATCTTCAAAAAGGGGCCTCCCTGGTGGTGCAAGGGGTTAAGCACAGCACTGTGAAGCTATCTGCAGCCTCTGCAACACGAGTTCAATCCCCAGTTGGCCAGGGAGCAACCCACATGGCGCAGCAGACCTCTCCTGTCTCGCCCACTGTTCCCCTCAGCAGTGTGTTTTAGTCAATCTGCCTGTTCTGCTCCCTGGTGAATCTTCTCACCCCACCCCCCACCTCTGACCTGTACCCCAGATTTAAATAAATCTTCAAAAAAAATCTTCAGAAAGTCTACTGTGGTTTACTATTACCTCCTACAACAAACATTAAAATTCTATTAAGCACTAAAATTCTTCATTAAATGGTTTTATTGTTTTTCACTCATTTCAGAACCATCCCTCTGTATTCTCCACAGCTGTTTACTTCCACTAAACAAAACTGTTCATTAACCTACATTCCTGTGTCCATCAGCCTCCGGGCTAGCGGGCCTGGATGCAGCCGGAGCCCACGATGGATTTGTGTGTGAAGAACCCAGGTAGAAGGAATCAGCTTAAGGACCGCATATACCTTTCTTTTTTTCCTTCCAGCGCCTTCTGTGGAGCCAATGCCCACTAGTGCTTTTGTTGAGTTCTGTGCAAATAAATATTCATTTGCCAGAATTTCACAGAGAGGTAAATTATTAACTAGTACTATTTGAAAGGTTGGTACATCATGTTTCGAGAGTGGACTGGAAAACATGTTGGCAATGAACAGTGATTTTTATACTTAATCATATTCTCCTGCTAAAAAATATGGAAAGGTTTTCTTGGTTTTGTTTCTTTAATAGACTTTTTTTTATGATGATGATGTCACGCTTTGAGAACAGTTTTAGGTTCACAGGAAAATCAAAAGGCAGTTTTCCCACATACACCCTGCCTCACACAAGCACAGCCTCCCTTATAACCACCATCCCCCATTGGAGTGGTACATTTGATACAAATGATGAAACTACATTGACAAACCATAATCATCCAAAGTCCATAGTTTACATGAGGATTCACATGTGGTGGTGTATTGTTTACGGGTTTGACAAAAGTATAATGACACACGTGTCTGTATAGTTGCAAGCAGAGCTTTTTCACTTCCTAAAAATCCCCTGTGCTCTGCCTAGTCATCCCTCTCTCTCCCCAATCCTGAATTTCACTGCCTCCACAGTTTTGCCTTTTCCAGAATGTCATAGGATTAGAATCATCCAATGTGTAGTCTTTTTGGATTGGTTTCTTTCACTTAGTAATGTGCACTTAAGGTTCTTCCATGTCTCTTCATGACGTGATAGTTGATTTTTCTTTTTAGCAGTAATATTTTGTTGTCTGGATATATCAGTTTATTTTTCCATTCATATATTGAAGGACACCTTGATTGCTTCCAAGCTTTGCCAACGATGAATGAAGCTGCCATAAACATGTAAGTTTTTGGTAGATGTTAAGTTTTTAACTCATTTGAATGAATATCAAGAAGTGTAACTGCTGGATCATGTAAGAGTACACTAAGTTTTATAAGTAAAACTGTCTTCCAAAGTGGTTGTACCATTTTGCATATACATCAGCAGTGAAGGAGAGTTCCTGTGGCGCCACAACCTTGCCAGCATTTCATGTTGTCATTGTTCTGGATTTTGACCATTCGATAACAGGTGAATAGAGGTATTTCATTGCTGTTTTAAAATGCATTGCCTTGATGACATACATGAAACATCTTTCATATGCTTATCTGCCATCTGTTATTTACCATCTTTCATATGCTTATTTGCCATCTGTTGCCATCTTCTTTGTTAAGGTGTCAAAGTCTTGGTCTATTTTGTATTTGGGTTGTTTCTTCTTCTTGAATTTTAAGAATTCTTTGCATATTCTAGCAATAATCCTATACGAGACTTGTCATTTGCAAAGATTTTTTCTCCCAGTCTGAGGTTGTCTTCTCATTCTTTTCCTTTGTCTTTTGTAGAACTGAAGTATTTTATATTTAATATAGTGCAATTTTCAATTCCTTCTTCTATATGTCATGCCTTTGGTGTTGAACATTTAATTCTATGATCCATTTTGAGTTAATATTTGTGAAGAGTGTAAAGTCTGCAGCTAGATTTTTTTTTCTTGCACATGGATGTCCAGTTGTTTCGCCACCATTTGTTGCAAGGACTATTTTTTTCATTGTACTGTCATTACTCCTTTGTCAAAGATAACTTATGTTTATGTAGGTTTATTTTTGGGAACTCCATTATGTCCCATTGATTTATTTGTCTATACTTTTGCCAGTATCACTTTGTTTTGATGTTATAGCTATGTAGTGAATTTTTTTTTAAAAAGATTTATTTATTTATTTATTTATACAAGCACTGGGTACAGTCAGAAGCGCGGGAGGGTGAGCGAACTCACCAGAGCCAGAGCAGAGCAGGCAGAAGGACCGAAGTACACTGCTGAGGGGAGCAGCGGGTGGCAGGAGAGGTCTGTGCGCCATGTGGGACCCTTGCTGGCAGCCAGGAATTGAACCGGCGCTGCAGAGGCTGCGGGCAGCTTCGCAACCCAGAGCTCAACCACTGCGCCCCCGGGGAGGCCCTGAGTAGTTTTAGTCAGGTCATGTCAGTCCTCCAACTTTGTTCTTCTCTTTCACTATTATGTTGTCTTTTCTGGGTCTCTTGCCTCTCCAAGTAACTTAGAGTCAGTTCATTAAAATCCACATGGTAACTTGAGATTATGATTGAGATTGCATTGACTCTAAAGATCAAATTGGGGAGACGTAACAAGTTGGGAGGAATATTGAGTCTTCCTATTCATGAACATGGACCAGTTTTGTTTTCCTCTTGTAGATATTGTACATATTTTGTTAGATTTATACTTAAGTATTTCAGATTTTTTGGGTGCTATTGTGATAGTTTTCAATTTTAAATTCTGAGTGTTCTATTTGAATGGTTTATTTCTAACCACTGGAAAAAGTCAAAGATAATATAACAAGACTGCAAACATCCACTGTGATCTGCCTAGACCTTTCCCTCTTTTAACACCTACCTCCATTCTCATCTTTTGGTGCTCCCATTCTTACTAATAATGGTGTGCCTATATTAATCTTTATTCTGTTCCTGGAAGGCTCTTGAACGAAGGTGCTTCACATTATTATTAGCCTTTATTTTTTTAAGCAGTCTCATTGAGATATAATCAACACGCCACATAACTCACCTATTTTAAATATACAGCTTCGTTTGTGTGGAATTTCTGTCATATGGTAACGGTTCCTACACCACTTTATATTCCTACTAGCAATAGAAGATGATTCCATTTTCTCCACACCCTTGCCAACATTTGCTATTGTCTCTTTTACTATGGTCATCAAGTGAGTATGAAGCGGAATCTTGTGTGGTTTTGATTGGCATTTCTCTAATGACTGATGATGATGAATATCTTTCATATTGTTTTGCCACTTGTATATCTTCTCTGAAGAAATGTCTGTTGCTATCCCATTTTAAAATTGGGCTATCTTTTCATTGCTATCTCCTCATCTTTAACATTTTTTCATCTTTATCTCCCCTTCCTTTTTTGCAAACATATATATATTTGAATTCAGATATAATTTAATTATTCGTGCATGGTTACTTATTGAGAGAAACTTCAACTTATTAAAATGACAATCTGAACAACTAATTGTATTACTTTATGTTACTGAGGAAACATGTACTCTCAGCTGTGATTAGAAATGTTAACACATTTATTTGAAATATAAGAACTAAAAAATGGGAAAAATTCAGGGCTTTTCTAAATTTAAAGAAAGTGAAAATAATAATAATTATATTTGCCTCCAGAGGACAGTGGCTTTCTTGATTATTTTATACTTTGCTAAACTGTACCTTGTTTTACGATCACCAGTTTTCTTCTCCAAAGAAATCAGAAAATGTGGAAGTTACTTTAACTGGGTCACTAAAATGGTGAATTATAATTCCATTAAAGTAAAACTGAGTTGCTCAGGTAAGGTGTGAGATCTCTTTTAGAGATGGTTGTTATTGGTCTAACCTCTTTGCCGGCTGATACTGGCATCTTTTAGGAAGATTAATTCAATTGTGCATGATAAATTGAAATGAGAAACAACTAGAGGCCAGAAGAGCATCATTAGGAAGTGATGTCAAAAATTTAAGTGAAACAAGAAGGGCAGGTTGGCACGTGTGGAGCAGGTGCGCTCAATAACAAGAGCCCAAAGGAGAGATTAGCACAAAAAGGCCTTGTGGGCTCAACAAGAAGACCAGGAAGGGAGTCTTATCACATTTGAAATTGCTTTAAGGTCTACTTCCCATGAGCCTGTTGATTCTAAGAGGGCAAGGGTTGTTAAGTCTTAGTCACTATTGTTTTGTTCACTGTTGGCCCATTATTTTACACATTTTAGGTTTCCTGGCACAAATTAGGCATTCAACAAATACTTGAGTTCTACTTAACTTGTTTTCACTGAAAAGGTTTTGGGGGGTCATCTCCTCTCTCATCATTTGCCCTGCTGGCTCCTACTGTTTGGGAGTTGCTCTAAGGATATCAATTCCTGTACCTACATGCTCAAAATAACTACAGCTTCCATCATGCAAGAGTATTCCTGTAGTGCAGTCACATGGGAGTTGCATATGTGGCACTGTTGGGGCAAGAAGACCAGTGAACAGCTGTAAGGACAGGAATGGACCACAGTGCAGGTTTTCTGATCCAGCATACCAGGTAAAGGAGGAGTAGGAGAACTCAGTGGCTTTTTTGCAGGCTTTTATGGGGTTTATCAGGTACACAGCAGGCAGCAGTACTGGGGAGCCAGGAGGCTGGCAGGCCTCCCAGCCCCCAGCAAGTCTTCACTCTATCTGGGCTCTCCGGCGTTCTCTCTCTCGGCTTCTGTTCATTCTTGGCTTCTGTTCGTTCTTGGCTTCTGCTGGCGTCCCCGTGATGCCGTCTTTAAAAGCCCTGTCTTAGCCCAGGTGAATCCCATCTACATATGCCACACCCTACTCCAGGTGCCGGCCATCAGGCATGCATTCAGGACCGCAAGGATCCATCATCTATCCTGATAGCGGGAGGGCAGAAAAGCCTGATACATTTTCCTTACAACAGCATTTTAAAATACAGTAGTATCTGGTGCTCCCACTGCCTGGAACACCTTCCAACATCACCACCATGCTTTTCAGCTGGCTGCCAGCTGGCCATCCTTAAAAACTTGGCTCAGATCTATCGCTGCCTCTTAGAAACCGCCAGATTGGGCTGACCCTTATTTGTGTCCCTTTGCATCTGGTTCACCCTATTTATTATACTTGCCTCTTTATTTGCTGTACTGTCCCACCCCCCCAGACAAGGCTATATGCCCTTTTTTGTCTCAGTAACTGGCATATATGAGATACCAAAAAAAATATTTATAGTAAGAAAGGAAAAGTGATTTTAGAAGATAAATAACAGTAATAGATGATGTGCTCGTCTGCTCAGGCTAACAAAATTCCATAAACTGGGTGGCTTAAACCACAAACCTGTCACAGTTCTGGAGGCCCAAGAGTCAGTTGCTGGCAGATTGGGTATCTAGTGAGAAACTTCTTTCTAGTTCGCAGTTGGTTACCTTCTTGCTGTGTCTTCATGTGGCTGAGAAACTTCTGTTTTGTATCTCTTCTGTAAGGGCACTAATTCCAATTCTGAGTGTTCTTCCCTCAAACTTAATTCCTCCCAAAGGTCCCACCTCCAAATACTTTGGGCATTAGGGCTTCAACATGACTTTATCTGCAAAAGATGGGAAGTAGAAAAATGGATAGGAAAATTTGGAAATGCACTAATTCCAAAGGAAAATAGTAGGGGAAAAAAATGCATGCTAAGCCACAGTCTATGTGATAACGGACACTTGAAATAAGCAATGAATTAACAGAAAATTAATTTTGAATGACTATACAAGGAGACCAGAAGCAAGCTGAGAAGCTGGCTCAGCTTAATATGTTCCTGGATGGCTGTGTTGAGATATAAAATCCTGCTAGCTTAGCTTAGCGCTGAAGATGTAACTCAGTGTGCTTATGAAGCACTTGTATGTGTTGGACATTGTGCTGACTCTTTATTACAGGAACTTAGTCTACTCAGGGACAGAAACATAGCAATTCCTATCAACAGGGTGAATTAATGCACCCGAGCAATTACCACATGTAAACCACTATGCTAGCTGCATGAACATATCTTGCTGAACCCAGTCCTAAAGGAAAAGCAGGTTCAGAGACATTAAGAAACTTCCCACTGTTACATATTAAGTCCTGATGTGGACACTCTTGCCTAACTTCTATGCTCTTTCTTCCCACTACTAACCTGCACTTCACATTCATCTTCCACGTGACAAACTCCTACGGGTCAGGTAATGTGCTAGCATGAGTGACAGACCACCCCAGGGAAGAGTATGGTCACAGGCCCTGTCCCCTGGAGAGCTGAACATTTGTGAGACCAGACATTAAGCAGATGTGACATAAGTATGGTGTCACTAAGGGGGGAACGTGGGGTGCTGACCTTAGCAAGCAGTTCAAGGTGACCACTCCGAAGACACACTGAGAATTAGCAAAGGCAAGTTGGAGGAAAAGTGAGCCAGGCAGATGAAACAACATATGCAAAGGGACAGAGAAAAGGTACAGCGACCCGAGTGGGAGAGAGTGGTGAGGGCCAGAGCACACAGAACTACGTGCACACATCTGAGGCTGGGTCCTAAAGCAATGAGAAGTCATAGCTTCTAATTCATGAACTTCCTTCCTGACAGCAAGAGGTAGAAGTTAATTCTAAATCACTTTAATACCTATTAACAGCCTATAGGATAACATTCTAATGTTGCTGAGAAAAAAATAATCCTAGTCCATCTTTCAGTGCCTGCTTTCCCTATGTATCAATACATTGTTTGGCTTAAAATTCTATTTTCCAAGAATTTATTGACAAAGACATTAAGTGGGAGCTCACTCTTGTTAAATTTCCCTGGTTTGCAGTAGCAGATGTAGGATACTAGAGGGAAGGATCCTACAGGAACCTGAGAAAAGGGCTGCTTTCTCCCAAACTCCCAATGACAAAATTCCCTGCTGTCCTAACATCACTGCGAAACTGTTTCCAGTAAACAATGAAATCTGGGAAGGGCAGGTCCAAGCTTGGTTCTTGGGTCAACACCTGAATTGGTGAAGTCAGCTATGCTACACCACTGCCAGTTGTAATCTGTGCAGGTAGGCACGTAGGAATATTTAATTCCTCTCTTCCCCAGTGTATTTCGGTTCTCAGGGAGTTTCTGAGGGGCAGAATGCTCAGAGTGGATACCCTGCTTTTAAAATTCTTATGCCAGGAAAGCAACATTCCAGAAAGCATGTAAGAAAAGCATGTCCAGTGAAGTCACCTAATTGAAATGGGCAAGACAGCCATAGGAGCAGGTTAAGACAAGAGGTCAGAACAGAGACAAAAACAAAATAACACATCACTGATAGTAAAATAATTTTATTTAGTTTCTTTTAAAAAAAGGTAGCATTTCACATATAAATTTAGACCTCAAGATTACAGTGTATATTTGCCAAAAGGGACATCCCTGAAGGAGGGATAGGCTTGGAGCTCACTGAGCGAGCACAGGGCAGCACTCTCCGTGGGGAGTCCACGCGGAAGTACTTTATCCCCCTGCTCCTCAACTCTGCCACCAGGGCTTGTGGTTTGTTAGAAACCCCACACCCAGCACATTGGGGCAAACACTTTTAGCTCGCATGAACAGGAAACATCTTTAGGAATAAAAGCACAAAGGGCAATGATCCAGACATCCCACAATAATAATTTTTTATCTGCAGCAACAAAATGACAGGTGAAGAGTTTTTATAGTTCAAAAAGTTCTTTTAAGGAGGGCTAGAGAACACAAAATGCATTCATAAAGAAAATGTGTATAATTAAATGAGCCAAAACAAAAAATGATTCTCTCTGTATTACAAATGCTTCTATAGTATAAGGCCCAGGGAAAAGACCCATTCAAGTCAGGGCTTTCCCCAAATAGTGTTTGGCACA
This sequence comes from Talpa europaea, assembly GCF_964194135.1. Classification (NCBI taxonomy): domain Eukaryota; kingdom Metazoa; phylum Chordata; class Mammalia; order Eulipotyphla; family Talpidae; genus Talpa; species Talpa europaea. The sequence continues at coordinate 21,005,434 of NC_140077.1, read as the reverse complement.
ACCCATACGCTGTTTTGAGACTGACAGCACTGACTGACAGTCAGCTGAAGGCTCCTGGACGTGGTCCCATGTCTTCTGTCTCCCCTCCACATAGTGCATACATAAGGTGTCTTACCCAGCTGCACAAACTCAGGTCTAACTATGGCACACACTATTTCGGGAAGTTTATCTTAATGGAAAAGGGTCCAGATAAAAGAGGTCTCCCACAGCCACAGACTATCTCTGTCATCCTCACATGGAAGATTCGATCCACTGGCTGCCAGGAGCTAGTGGATTTCTGATTTCCTAGGGAAGGTGAAAGTTGAAAAAAAAAAAAAATTTGATTTCAGTATCTCAGTGCCAAGAAAGCAAACAAAAAAATGACCAGGGATGCTTTCCAAGTTATTCTTTGTTCTATACTACGTGGGTGCCTGATGAACAATATTAAGGAGAAATCTGTGTGCTAGTAACCATGACAGCCCTAGGATTTCACCTTTAGGCAGAGGTGGTGGGGCAAATGAATGTACCCCAAATCCAGTTTTAAAAATAAAAACTTCCTGCAACTATGACACAATACTGTGCAGTGAACAGCTAGGAACTGCATGCTGCTCCTCTTTCTGGATAAAGCTCTGTCCTGCTCTTGGCCAGCCAGAGCTAAGAGGTGACATATAAGAAGTTGTCCGTGGACTAAAAACCAGGCCCCTTAGTCACACTTGGCCTGGGGCGGTAACACAGTCAGTCATCACCCAGCGAAGGGGAATGCAGGGTCCCAGAGGTTTGGTTCAAAGTAAAGGTTTCCTCTCACCCAAAACTTCAACCAAGTTCTCTCTGAGCCTACTAATGTAGTAAACTAGTGATTCGCGAGTTCTATGAGGAATCTCTGGTTAGGTGGCAAGGGGCATTTCCCAGCAGGCCACCGACCTGACCATAGGAAAACAAAAGGTGCAAATCATATCAAGTCAATGGTTGCTCAAGTGGAAGATCAATTCCTGGGGAACTTCAGCAGACTAGATGTTAATCACATGAGTGAAGGCTGGTACTGGATCCCAAAGAGCTCCTAGGTCCAGCTGTGGCCAGTATTCTTCACATTTACCATATCTGGCACCTTCTTTCTGGTGTCTCTTGAATGGCTGAGTACACATTCCCCCGGGGGCCAATGTAAACATTATTCAATATACGTCAGCTTAGAAAAACACAGCTTGTTATGTATTTAGTGTTTAACATTCCAGTGCAGGCAGTATCTTAGCATCAGACTTTCCCTCATTCACAAGTACCAGTTTAGAAAAGAACACATACAGGATAATTGATAAAACTGTGGCTGACAAGACCATTTGGGTGCCAGACAGCTGGCTCTATCCTGCAATCAGTTGATAAACCAGGACTACCACAGGAGAGGCAGAACAGACGGCGCGCAAGTTCTCGGTAAATCTGAAGAGTTGTATAACCATTGTTTCCATTTAAACCCTTGGGTCACATACTGATATGGTAGAACATTTCTACCTCTTGCATCAACCTGTGCTTTCTTTGTTTTGGATGGGGCTCTCCCCAGAGGGCTCAACAGCCTCCTTAGAGGGGAGAGAGCTTTTTCTTCCAGTCCTGAGGTCTGAATATTTCAAAGCACAAGAGGAGTCCACGAACATGCTAGGGATGTTGCTGCCAAAGTAGATCTTACTGTTAGAAGCAATGGCCTGGTACCTTTTGAGCTCCAGATATTCCGGGGTCAATTTGTGCTGTGGGGCAAACAAGAGTAAGGCATGAGGACACTCTGGTGCAACAATCATTTCTCCCACATGCATTTTCCCAACTGCTCACCAAAGGGTATCATTACTCAACTCTGATTTGTTGCCAATGACCCTCTTGCACTCTGATTTGCAGCTATCCCATTAATAGCTATGTTGCACACTTAAAGTTCCTACACAAGTTCCTGTCCTAATGCAGGAGAAGTTGTTCATTTTTAATAAAAAGAGGATGGGGGTGGAGGGAAGAGTTTGGGGAACAATAACTAATTTTAGTAACATTCTCATGGTGACTTGGAACCTTTAGTGTCCTTTCCTATATATTTTCTCATTTCATATGGCTAAATTCTACCTGTAATCAATCGGGAACTTCTGTTGGCTCTCGAGAGAAATGAACAGGTGAAGAGATGAGAGTGACAGAGCATCAAAGGAAGGACTTGGGTGCATAACTTTATAGTCAGTTCTCTGTGATTCTGTTCTCTTGACCACATTCTAGAATTGGAAAAGATCCTATGGGCCTCCCTGGTGGTGCAGGCAGTTGAGCGCCGCACCGTGAAGCTGTCCGCAGCCTCTGCAGTGCCGCTTCGATCCCGGCTGGCTGGGGAGAAACCCACATGGTGCAGCAGACCTCTCCTGTCTCGCCCGCTGTTCCTCTCAGCAGTGTATTTCAGTCAATCTGCTTGTTCTGTTCCCCACTCTGTCTCTGGTAAATCCTCTCACTCTCCTGCGCATCTGGCCTGTACCCTGGTTCTTGTATAAATAATCTTTAAAAAAAAAAAAAAAATCCCAAGAAATTCCCTGGTCTGGCCTCTTGCCTCCCCAGATGTTGGATATTTAAACTGTTTGTGAAGGACAGGTGATTTGTGAAGGGGGAATGCAGGGTCCCAGAGTTTTGGTTCAAAGTAAAGGTTTCCTCTCACCCGAAACTTCAACCAAGTTCTCTCTGAGCCTACTAATGTAGTAAACTAGTGATTGGCAAGTTCTACGTGGACTCTCTGGTTAGGTGACAAGGGGCATTTCCCAGCAGGCCACCGACCTGACTGTAGGAAAATAAAAGGTGTAAATCACACCAGATCTCTCTACTTGCCATAGTGTTTTGTTTAAGTCATACTGCCAAGATACATCCAACCAAAATCTCTCTGGGTTTGACTAAAATCCAATGTTCTTTGGAACAGTTTTGATTAAAACTAATTTCCAGTGTTCCCCAAAGACTCAGAACCTTTACTATTATTGGTTGAGCCTCATCTCGAGTTCCTGTCTGCCCTCCAGACAAAAGCCCATCTTGTCCTTCACTGTCCTCCTACAGCTGTCACTCCCTGGATGTATTCCCAATCCCATTTTCATATCCTGTCAAATACTGCCATCAAATCTGGCCACAGAAGCTTTGTTAATATGAGTTAATATTGAAGTAACATTTTCCAAAATGGGGAATTCCCCTTTCTGGCAGAAGGCTAACCTCAATGGCAAGGTCTTGGATATTTGTGCCTGGCCAGCTTCTCCCATGACAGATTTTGATGGCTAGTTTTGTAAAATATTACAGTTTCTCCTCTTGCCTTCATCTTCATCAAATTGTTTGTTTCTATAGAGCTGTATATTGCAGTTATGTCAAGTTCATTTCTAAATTTATACTGCATTTCAAAATACTGACAGTTCTCATTCTGTGGACCTATCATGTCTTATTTCTTCTGAATACAGATTATGTTGTTCCTTTCTAACTTTCAATTTTCAGCTGAATTCCTTCAACTTTCTACTTAAGCCCTGTTTATAGCTTAAACTCTATAATCCTTCAAGATGTATCACATACCTTAGCAACCTCTACCTCAACTCCTCCTCTATTCTAGTCTACTCTAAAATATCTTATGAACCTTGGTCATATTCACCCCTTTTCAGAATACCACAGGAATCTAGCTGCTTCTTAATTAAATAACTCTCACTAACAAAGCCTCTACTTTGTGGTCAATTTACCCCAGTCCCTACACAAAAACTGTTCACCCATACACTATGTAATCTCCTCTCTCAAGTTACCACACATGAAATTCCTCATGACCAGAACATTTAAAAAATAGAACTAGCAAGCAATATTCAGCTTGGGGTATTATGGAAACGTGTGTGTGTGTGTTGGATTGTTAAAATTTTTGAGTACTCTGACATTTAGTAGGTAAGGGCCAGGGATACAAAATAACCCACAATGCATGAGATTGTCTTCCAACAATGAAAACACATCTTACCCCACAATACCACAGTGTATTTTGAATGTCTGAGTAGAAATACCGTATCTAACCCAAAATCAGGCTTTATCTGGAAATGAATTTTAAATGAACTCTACTCTTTTCCTGTCACTCCCATCAGGTCAAGAGAAGACTTTTAACTTTCCTGATTTATGGCATTTGGCCTGATTTTATCTGCTTCCCTTAGCTCTAGTTCCCCCATTTTATAAGGAACTATACAAGGTCCCCTACCCAGTGAGTGTGCAATATGTCTTGTTAAATGATTGGCTGAGCAAAAGGGCATGATGGTAACTACCCTTCCTTGATACTGGATAAAATCACTTGTATCACATCAGAGTGGCCCATAAGGAAAAGCAAACCCCAAACTGTATCACCGGGAAAGTGACATGGAGAGCAGGGCACCTTGTTTGAGGTGGCATATTTGTGTGCAGCGTAGTACTCAGCATCTGCTTTTGCTTTCTCTCGGGCCAGGAACGCAGCATCTAGCAAGCAAAGCAGAGTAAGGGTGCTTAAAACAAAGGGAAGATGCCAATATACTTCCTCAGCTGGGTAAGAGGTCAGACTCTACTTTCAGTAGGAGTCCCTCTCTCCACTCCCTGATGTTTCCACACCTTACTTTACTTTAAAGGCTATAACGGCACTAGCAGTTTTTAAATCCCAGTCCCCAGTGTCTTCTAAAGGGAACTACTTTTGCCAATGTCAAATAATTCTCAATTCATCTGAACCCATTTCATTTTTTACCTAAAGTTGTTCCTTCTTTCCTCTACGCCCAATATATTCCAAAGCCTTACAACCCCACCCCTCTAGGCTTCAAGTAAAGTAACTAAGTCCAGACAAGAAAGTTCTGCTCTATCCCCACTGCACTGTCCCCACTGCCTTTAAATTTGATTCAGAATCTACTTCATGCAGATTGACAGAAAGTAGCAGTCTATAAGTAAATAGAGGTTAAATGTTTGGTCTTTAAGACTTGTGAGCTAAGACCATCACCATATCTCTAGGTAAAATTAAGGAGTTTGAGAGCCTCTGTGAAAACTGGACCTTCTGTTTTTTGCAGCTAATTTTTTTTTGGTTCACAGAAGGAACTAACGGGTGGCAGTGCTTTTATCTTGCATAGCCTTTACAGCTGATTATAGGGCATTCCCATACTGACTGAAAACAAAGTGATTGCTAATAAGCCCCAATTTAAAGAAAGAAAATGAAAGGTTTAGTTACCCATAATCACAAACCATAACAATTTTTAAAATTGCATCTAAAATATCAGGGCAGTCGCTTCCTCCAGAGTGGATTATTCTAAGCTTCCCCCACCCCTCCTCTCCTGGCACACCCCTCATACCGCTACCAAAAGAGTCAGAAAGGCAGCTCAGGACAGTCAGAAATTCTTTCTCTCTGATGTACCTTCAATTTCAGAAATGCGCTTTTCAGTTTCTTTCTCCATCACCTTTTGCTGAAACCGAATTTTTGCCACTTGTGCAACCTTCTCTGCTTCTGTAATTATGTGACAAAAGACACATTCAAAGACATTCTCCTAGTCCAGGAGACATTTAGAAACAGCAGCACAAAGTCTAACATTTGCTTATATAGGTTTCATAGGTTAATTATTTCATTAACTTTCATTATCTAGACTATAAATAAGCAACAAATAAAAGGGAACTTATTTCCTACTTCACAATGCTAGTTTTGTGGGAAAAGGGAATACAAAATGGAACAGCTGGGCCTCCCCGGTGGTGCAGCGGTTGAGCGCTGGGTTGCGAAGCTGCCCGCAGCCTCTGCAGTGCCGGTTCGATCCCCGGCTGCTCCCCGGCCATCAGAGGAGGGTCCCACATGGCGCGCAGACCTCTCCTGCCGCCCGCTGCTCCCCTCAGCAGTGTACCCCGGTCCTTCTGCCTGCTCTGCTCCCCGCTCTGACTCTGGTGAATTCTCTCACCCTCCCGCACTTCTGACTATACCCAGTGCTTGTATAAATAAATAAATAAATAAATAAATAAATGTATAAATAAATAAATAAATAAATCTTGGGGGGGGGGGAGAAAAACACACAAAATGGAACAGCTCCAGTCCTTCATGGGATTAAACAGCAATGGTCCACAAGCTAATAGGGAAAAAGACACTTCATGAAAGTGCACAGAACAAAAGCAGCAACATAAATGCATGGCAACATAGGACAATTATGTGTCAAGAGAAAGAAAGAAAAAGGAAGTCAAGGTAGACCAAGTGAGGCTTGTGTAGAAATCTTAAAGGAATTAGCGCACATGATCTAGGACATGCAGAGTATAAAGACAGAAGGTACAAAATGAGCAAATCACAATGAAAAGGTGATGCAGAGCTTGACAGAGAAAAAAACAAAAAATAACAACAGAAAGAGAACTAGAAGATCCTTGTCTTAAGTGATAGGTTAAGGAATACAGCTTTCTACAGCAGGATCAGCTCTGAAGTTACCATCAGGAAAACATGTGATCAAGCCAATATAAAGGAAGGAATATTCTGACTGCTCTGGAAGATAAAAGAGAAAGTAGGATGGTTTGTTTGAGAATGTGAAAACAAGTGTTGGGAGATAACAAGTTAGCTGTAGCAGGCAGTCGGAGGCAAAGAAATGAAACACCATGTGGTCTAACCAATGGACCTGATGACAGAAGACTTTTTAACACTTTAATCACTGCAGTTCTTACAGAACATTCTCAATTCTCTTCTTCAGCCAAAGATTTAACATATCTTATCTCTGGCTCTTGAAGCAAGTAGAGAATGGGAAGAAAATTTCCAAGTGGTTTCTTCTTTCCAGATGACAATCTCCTTTACCAATTACTCTAGGACATACTTTCCTATTTCCTGAGCAGCAAAAAAATCATTCTGTGCCATTCTATTCTGAAGACTATACTGTTCAACTGAGCTAAAAATTCAGCTATAAGATGAAACTAATGGTAAAACCTGAATAAAAGGTGAGGGATCTAGAGCCTACTGATAGAATCCAGAGAATGTTGTCTCAACAGAGGACTAACCAATGCAGTAACTCCATTTGACACTATTCTATGTTTGCGGATAAACCAATAAAGAGCATGACTAGATATCCTAGTACTAGAAAAATAACAGGGAAATGATGGTAAAAGCCTTCAGCTCACACCACCTGAATGTGCTAGAAAAAATTTAGAAAATTTGTTTTTTAACACATGGCTGAGATCTTAAGAAAGAATCACAGGAGATATAAGCGTGGGAGATGGAGAGGTAAGGGTGGCAGCCCTGTGGGTGAATTATAGATAAGTAAGGGAGAGGGACTTGGCTTACTGACCGTACAGGGCAAGGAGATGAGACTTTAAGACATTCAAGCTGAGATTTCTGCATAAAATCAAGACCTTTAAAGGCTGCAATCCAGGGAGAACCAGCCCAGTGGAAAAGTACGCTTTTCTCTATTTATACACATCATAGTGAAACTAGAGAACATCTAAAGACAGGGAGAAAAATCTTCAAAGAGAAGAGGCCAAACTTCCATTCAAGAATGAAATAAAAGCATTTCAGACCAAGGAAGACTAAAGATGTTTTCCATTCCTTACCCATCACTGAAAAACAACTAGCAAGAAAAAAAGAATGACTTGCCAGAAGCAATAGAAAGGAAAAAGTTACTTAACAAATGTCAATCAAAATAAGGATTTATTAGTAAGAGTTAATAGTGATGGTAGTAATCAATGGGGGAATAAAAAGACAGAATCTAAAAAATAATATGTAAAAAAAAAAACTAGTAAACAATCTTTTCAACGTGGAGGAATGTGATAAAAGTTAAAGCATTCAAAAGTATTGTTCAAGAAAGGATGGAAAGAATGATTAACTATATCCTCTGTCAAGTCAGGTATGCTTATTTACATTTTATAGGAGTGACCAGTTATGCATACTAGTTATATAATGTAAAACTTCCAATCAAGTAAAAGAAAAAAGAAGATTCAATCAATTAAATAACAACCAAAAAAGAGAGGGGGGGGGGGAAGCGGCACAGAATAAAATGCATGGAAAATAGCACAACATTAAATTATAACAAATTCAAATGTAGTCATAACCACAAGAAATATAAAAAGACTAAAACTCACCAGTTAAAAGACAGATTTTCACATTGGATAAGACAACAAAATCCAGCTATATGCTGTTTACAAGAGACACACCTAAAACATAATGACACAGAAAAGTTGAAAGTAAAAGAATGGGAAAAGATACACCAAGAAAATAGCTAACCAGGAGACATCTGGCACAGCTATAGTATCATCAGACAAAATAGACCTTAATCGAAAAAGCAAGTTTAGCGGGTAAAGAGGGTTATTACATAACAGAAGTAATTCTCCAGGTAGATTTAACATTCCTGAACCTGAATGCCCTTAATAATAGAGCCCCAAAATACACAAAGAAAAAAAAAATTAGAAGTCAGCAAACCCCTGGTCATAGTAGGAGATTCCTCTCAGTAACTGATGGCTCAGATAATTGATAGCTCCTCTCAAGTTCAAGAAGGCAAATTTTAGAAGAATACAGAGATGTGAACAACACAATCAACAAGTCTGATCTGATAACAGAGAAACCTATATCCAACAAATAGAGAATATATATTCTATCTTTTCAAGTTCACACAAAATATTTACCAAAAGGCAACCATGTATAATAAGCCACAAAACAGATTTCAACAAATACTTAAGAATCTATAGCAGATCATATTATCTGACTATAATGCAGGAACAATGGAAATGAACAATAAAAAGATAGCACACTGAAAACCCATTCAATCAGAAATTTAAAAATATACTTTTAATAAATTATTAGTCAAGGAAGAAATCACAATGAAAACGTTAAAAATTGTAAAACTTGTAAAGATGTGCCTAAAGCCGAACATAAAAGAACATATATTCTTATGTTTCCACTAGAAAAGACTGAAAGTGAAAAATTAAGTAACTTAAGTTAGAAAAGAACCAATGAATAAACTCAAAAACGGTAGAAGGAAATAATAAAAGTATGTGAAAATATTATAATTGTAAAGAAAGTAACAACAAAATCATTCAAATCAAAATGCATTTTTCTGAATATGGTTAATATAAGACAGACCTCTGGCAAAACTGATCTAGTAAAAGAGAAGGCACAAACAATATTAGATACAAAATTTAGGATAATTAAGATATATTTGATACAGGGTTTTAAAAATCATAAGAGAATTCTGTATTTTTATGCTCCCATTTTGAAATAGCAGGGAAACACAATTTTTGAGAAAAATGTAAGCACTAGGCTTACAAAGAAAGAAATATCTGAAAAGATCTAAAACCAATATACAAATTAAATCAGTAAGTAAAATGCGCACACACACAATACAAAGGTACAAACAAAAAAAAAGCACAAACCCCACTAGACCAAGACGGTTTTCACAAGAGAAGTCCACCAAATTTATAGAGCAAAGAATACACATTGATACAAAATGTTTCAGAACACAGAAAAAGAAGAAATGCTCTCCAACTAATTTTGAGGCTGGCATAAACAAAAAACAGACAATAAGAATATAAGAGATTTATAAGCTGATCTCATTTCTGAAAGTAAAAATTATAAAGAAACTGTTAGAAAGCCAAATAGAAAAAGATACTGAGATAAACTTCAAATATCAAGACCAAGTGGATTTACCCCAGGAACACAAAATAATTGAGTAAAGAAAATCTATTAATATAATTCACCACATGAACAGTTTTCAAAAGAAAAGTCGTAAGGTTATCTCAACAGATATAGAAAAAGAACTCTATAAGTTTTAACACTGAGTCATGACAAAAATTCTTGGCAAGCAAGAAACAGAAGGAAATGTTTTAACTTGATAAAAGTACAGCAAGAATTACTGAGACTATTTAAGGTTAATTATAAGACAAGAATGCCTATCACTTATGTCTTTTTAACACTTACAGCAAAAAGGTAAGAACTAATAGGTATGGGTCTGTGAAGAAAAAACCGTAACTGTCCTGATCTGAAGATACATGACTGATCAAATGGGAAATCTGAGAGACTGATAGAAATAACAGCATTTTCATCAAAATAACTAAATTAAAAAATTCAACAACATACCTATAAAAAGCAATAACCAGTTAGAAAATGTGACTATTTACAATAGCAAATAAAGATCCTATTTGTAATAGCAAAAAAATCCTAAGAGCTATATAGGAATAAATCTCTGATAAAGAATGTGCAAGAACATCAAGAAGAAAGTGATGACACTTTTTTGAAAGACATTTTTCATAAGTGAAGAAATAGAATTACAAGACTCAATTTCATAAATATTGTAATTCTCTCTAAATTGATGTATACAGGAAATGCAATTACAGTATAAACTCCAACACAGTATTTTACAGAAATCAAGGAGTCGGTTCTAAAATTTATATGGAGGAATAAAAGGACTAGAATTGTCCAAGATAATTAAAAAAAAAAAAATCCTCTTTTTAAGATTTATTTATTTATTTATATAATCACTGGGTACAGTCAGAAGTGAGGGAGCGTGAGAGAATTCATCAGAGCCAGAGCGGGGAACAGAACAGGCAGACCAATGAAAGATACTGCTGAAGGGAGCAGCAGGCGCGGCAGGAGAGGTCTGCGAGGAGGGTCTGTGGGACCCTCGGCCAGCAGCTGGGGATGGAACCAGCACTGCAGAAGCTGTGGGCAGCTTTGTAGCCCAGTGCTCAACCGCTGCGCCACTGGGGAGGCCCTGTCCAAGATAATTTTAGGAATAGTTAGGAAAAGTTAAGAAAAATAGTTAAGGAGAAACTTGCTCTCCCAGATAGCAAGAATAACTGTAAAAGTTACAACAGCTAAAACATGGTCATACTGGAGAAAGACAGATGATGAAATTGAAATAAAATACAACCCTAATAACAGAACAATTCATATACAGGATCTTGTTATATAACAGATGATACATTACAAATAAGTAGAGGAAATAATGAACTACTTACTAAATAACCTAAGAGAACTTACTGAATAATCTAAGAGAAATGACTTGCCATTTGGAAAAAAAAACCTGAATTCCTTGTCACACTGAACACTAAATTCCAAAGGGATTCAAACCTAAATATGAAAAGCAAAACTTTATAACTTTTAGAATAAAATTATTACTTTAAGCTGGAAAAGAGATAGGAAGATAGGAAAAACACAAACCAGAAAGGAAAAGGCTGATGAATCTGATTACATAAAACTATACATCAGGAAGTTCACAGTTAACCACAGAGAGACAATATTTGCAAAGCATAAAACCGGGAAAGGATTAATGTCCAGAAGATATGAAGAACTCCTGTAAACCAATTCAAAAAGTCACCAAATAATGGGCTAAGGATATTAACAATTACACAAAGAAAGGGAAATAATTAATACTCAATTTTACTAGTAATCAATAAATTTTTAAAAGTCTGATAATTTCAAGGTTGAGGACAATATGCAGAAATGGGAATTCAATATGGCAGCACAGAAACTGGAATTCAAACAAATAGAAAAATCACTGTGGAAAGCAATTTGGCAATGTTGTAAACTTGAAGATGAGTATACCAATCAATCTACTTGAAGATATGTATTCTAGAGTAGTACTTTTCAAACCACCTGTGAAAAAATATTCTTCTTTCCTTTTTTTTTTGTATTTTAATCTAGTAGGAACCAATACTTTATGAAACATAACAAAAAAATGAATTACTAGGATACAAATTTAAAAACATACAAATATAAACTGGCTTTTTATTAGATTCAAAAAACATAAAATTACTGCATTAAAATGCTATAAGGACTTCTAAATACTCATTCTCAATTTCTGTACTCATCTCATTGTAGATCAGAACAAAAATGTTGTTGATGGGACATCAACCCACACCACAGGTTGGGCAGCACTACTCCGGAAAACTCTTGCATAAAAGGAAACAGGGAAAAGGGTAGCTCAGGGTCACTGCTTGTAATAAGGAAAAACTAGAGACTAACAAAATCTTCACATCAGAATGAATTGGGGTTCACTCAGAATGAAATACACAACAGTTAAAAATGAACTAGTTCTGTATGTATCAATATTAGTAAGGCTCAAACTAATGTTATTACGTAAGAAAAAAGGGCAGGTGGTGAAATTAAAGGTAGGGCTTGATACTATTTTTGTAGTTTAAAACAACTTTATGATGTGTTATTGTTCCATACTACTGTAGTAGCCACAGAAGATACATTAACTTCAGAATAGAAGCTATCTGAGAAGAAAGGTGAAAGTAGTAAGACCAATAAGGGCACAACGGAAGTTTCAAACAGATATATAAATTTTTTCTTAAAAGAAAGTATGATATGAAGGAACTATAGCAAAATGTTAAGGCTTCGTTAGAGAGTCTAAGATGGCAATTTAATATCATAGTATCCGAGGGTGTTAGAGAAGTCACTGTAATTCAAAATGAGCTGTAATACTGCTGTATTTTTTTTCAGAAGGCAGTATCTATCCAGATAAAACTAGATGCATGTTAACAGCAAGGAGGTATACAATGATTCTGAGCTTTAGCCAAAACACTTTCCTATTCTTACTGTATATAAACAATAACCCTACTCGAACGCTGCCCAAAAACCTTATCCACTCTTCCTGTCTTCAAAAAGACAATTGTGCCAGCCAATAACATGGTAGAGACCTCACTTACTTTTACAAGGCTTTTATGACATCTGATTGTACCAAGAAGTTTCCAGAATTCTTCCACTCTATGATGCAATCATATTTGAGTCCCATTTAACATCCAACATGAGAATGAGAGTACAGAACAAACTCATAATGCATGTACTTAAAAGACATCCATTTCAGAAAAGAAATCCAAGTACCTATAACAGCTTTTTTCCTCTCTGTCTCAGCTTCTTTCTCCACAACCTTTTGTTTTTGTGCAGCTATAAGAAGTTTTGTCTTCTCAGCCTCCCTACGGAATAAAATATTATAAAAATTAGAAATGATTCTCTAATGTATAATCACAATCATCACTCTATAATGGTTCAGAGAATCATTTTCAACAAGACTTTCTGATCCATTACAGTGAGAAACAGATGACTTACCCTATTTTGACTGTAATGAATCAGAAGTGAAAGGTTAAATTATTTGCTCAAAGTCACCCGGAAATAGGAATCAAATTTTGCACATTTGAACTTTAGACTATTTCTTCTAATTTCATCATGCAAAGGCCTGACCTGGGAAGCACCTGGAATATATACATGATTCCTTTGCTGGCAGATTTCCTATGCGAGCCCACATAGCAGCACTGTGCCAGTAAGCGAAGGGCATCTATCTCTGGGCAGTTGCTATTTCTCAGGTACATGGTTTGGCAAGGATGGAACTGGATTTCAGACTCTCCTAAGATGGTCACCCTTGTGCAGTGGTGCTATTTGTTGGACAAAAGATGTAACTAGGTGGCAGTCATTAGGTTGTAAACTTGACTCAATGTAAGGAAGAACTTTCTAAGGATTTGAGCTTTCTAATAATGGAAATGACTGTCCTATCACTGAGTATGTACAAGTAGTGCCTGGGTGACCATATGGCAGAAATACTATAAAAAAAGGACTATTAGGTGGGAGGTTAGATAATCCCAATGTGGCTTTTAATTTTGGAATTCCAATAGTCTACACAAATTAGGAAAGATACAGAATCTGAGAAGTGACTCCAATAGTTTCTCCAAAACAATGCTCTGTCCCCACAGGGAAAAGCTTCCCCCTTTTCTCATGTTAACATATTCTCCAGTGATAAAGATATAAAATGACACTTCTGTCTGGATACTATGGGTTATATGAGGGTAGAGGATACACAGTATTTATCTTCTTTTTTTTTTTTTTAAAGATTTATTTACTTATGCATACAAGAGCTGAGGGCAGAGATGTGTGGGTTGAGAGGATCCACCAAAGACAGAGTGGGGAACAGAACAGGCAGACTGACTGAAATACACTGCTGAGGGGAACAGCGGACAAGACAGGAGAGGTCTGCCTCGCCATGTGGGTTTCTCCCTGGCCGGCCGGGGATAGAACTTGTGCTGCAGAGGTTGTGGACTGCTGCATAGTGCGGTGCTTAACCCCTGTGCCACCAGGGAGGCCCACAGTATTCATCTTTCCATCACCAGAGACTATCATATTTAAAGCCGGGCACTTCATGTTTTAGATTCTTAAATGCATTTCTCTTATTCCATTGATGTTAAAGACATGGTATGTTTTAGAAGTTTAAAAAGAGAGTTCCTTTCCTGCAATGAAAAAATATAAAACTCTGCGTAACAAAAGATACAGACAAGGAACAAAAAGGACTCCAGAGTATATCACTCCATAAGGAAGTATTATTATTCCTTCATGAACCTCCAGTATTTATACATTTATTGCATCCTTGACTTTTGCAAAGTTATTTTTTCAGAATGATTTTATATTGTCCCCCTTAACATATCAAATTTCCTAAAGAATTTTGTTTCATCTTTTTTAGTACTGTAATAAGAGGGTAATACTGCCATTTAAATCACAATACAGAATACTGAGGGAAGAACACCAGGTCAAAAAGGTAAGCTCCAGCCCCTTTCAGAATGTGAAATCCAGCACTCCCCTCTCCTGCTCCCCACAGACTTTCATCCCCACCATGGCTGAACTAATCCAGAAGCTGTTATAAGGAGAAGTGGAGAAATATCAACAGCTATGAAAGGATTTGAGTCAGGGTGGTAGAAGCTCAAGGCACAGCTAATAGAAAATATCATGAAAAAGGAACCATTCCTGCTGGAGGGCTCCGACATGGTTTTTAAACTTCTGGGTCCCATGCTGGTCAAACAGGACCTGGGGGCGGGGGGGGGGGGTGTTTGGGCCACGGAGGCGCTGGACTTTTCACAGCTGAAATTAAGATACGAATCCCAGTTTTGAGACCGTAAGCAACAGTCAGAACAGATGAAGACCCATGCTCAGATCCAGCAGGAGTTCCAGAGGGCCCAGGCAATGATGACAGGGGCATGGTGCGGGGGAGGGGCTGGAGGGGAGGGAATGAGGAAGCACTAGGGTCTATGCTGTAGCTAATAACATGTGAAAATACCAAAAATAAAAATAAATCACAATACATATTCTCCTGAAGGGATACTCTAAAACTTAGAAACTAATGTTATGCAAGCAAGTTCTTCCCAGTCAGCCCTGCACACCTAAAAGAGAAGACTACCAGGAGTCAACTCAGGCAAGGCTTTCCCACAGGCAAATTAGAAGATCCAGATCTAGTAATTTTAGAAACACAATCACATACAATAGAAATCCCAACTTTTTACCAATGATGGGTGTCTAACTCTTGCTATTATAAAACAGTAATAAAATACAGGTACTCTCTTCAACCTTAACAGCTAGGACTCTCTCTCACCTCTATTAATATTTAATTTAAGGTACTATTCACATCTAAACGCTAGCCCATATGGCTACCAGCAACAGTCCCACAGCAACTGTATCCTTAGCCACTGCAACTGCTCCTGAGATGTTCACATGTAAAGAGAAAACTGCTAAGAGTCTAGTGGGAATTAAGACACAAGAATAGGCAATATCACTAGAATAGAAATAAAGAGACTAGACATATACCCCACCTTAGAGTGTGGTATCTCACACATAAATTTCCTCTAACCTGGTATATTAATATGTACACAACCCTAAATAAAAATATTGAGATCCCATGCAGATTACTCACATTAACTCAAAATTTCTTCTTATGGCTTCTGGGATTTTGGGTTTTGTTACACGCACAGCCTAAAAAATAAAAGTAAAAAAGCCAAAGTACATTTGAAAAAGAAAATTTGAAACTAATTCTATAGAAGACCTCAAAAGAAACTAAGACAACTATGACATAGCTGTCTATCGAACATATGGAGATCCCACTAGAAAATCTACTATTTGTGTCACCACAGCAAAAATCAAAGACAAGCTGCTTCTTGTTTTCTTAAAAAAAAAAAAAAAAAAAAAGGAGGCTGGCTATGGGAAAAATTACCCACTGAGGCACTAAATTCAGTAAACTCCTTCAGGGTAAAGGATCTTCTTTAAAAGATCAGTCTCAATACTACCGTCAGATTTCTAGGATTTGTTGTTTCGCTTCTCTGTATTTCACATCCAATATTTGTCTTTCTCCTTCTATTTGCCAAGCATAGTCCCATTCAGTTCCATCCATTTTTCATAACTGACAAGATTTCATCTTTTTTTTAATGTCTGAGTAGTATTTCATTGTATATATATATATATATATATATATATATATATATATATATATGCCACATCTTCCTAATCTACTCATCTATCATTGGGCACTTAGGTTGTTTCTGTAACTTGGCTATGGAAAAAAAAAACAATAAATGGTATTGTAATGAACAGAAGGAGTGTATATATCCCTTCAAATTAGTATCTTTACATTCTGTGAATAGAAACTTAAGAGTGAAATTGCTGGGTCATGCAGTAGCTCTGTTTTTAATTAAGTTTGGGAAACCTTCATACTTTGCCATAGGGGCTAGATCCATCTACATTCCCATCAACTATGTAAGAGGGCTCCTTTTTCTTCATATGCTTGTCAAGATTTGCTGTTTCTGGTCTTTTTGATATGAGCTATTTTCATAGGTGTGATATGGTATTTCATAGTTTTGATTTGCGTTTCCCTGATAAGTGATGATGAACATTCCTTCATGAGCCTGATGGACATGTATGTCTTCTTTGGAGAAATGTCTGTTTAGCTTTTCTGCCCCCCCCCCCTTTTTTTTTGGTGGGATCCTCACCGGTGGCCGGGGATCGAACCGGCGCTGCAGAGGCTGCAGGCAGCCTTGCAACTCAGCACTAACCGCTGCGCCATCAGGGGAGGCCCTCTGCCCATTTTTTGATTAAATTTTTTGTTTTCTCTCTGTTGAGCTGTATGAGTTCTTTGTAGATTTAGGATTAGTCCCTTGCCAAATGTATGACAGGCAAATTATTTTCTCTCTTTCCGTAGAGTATCTTTTTGTTTTAATGATAGTTTATTCCAGAAGCTTTTTAATTTTATTTATCCTATTTGTTTATTTTTGCTTTTGTTTCCTTTGGTGTTGAAGTTCCCAAAGACATTCCTAAAGCCTACGTAATGCAATATTTTGCCAAAGTTTTCTAAGAATTTTGAAATCGTTTCAAGTCTTATATGCAAGCCTTTAATTCATTTTGAGTTAATTTTTGTATATGGTGTAAGACAGCAGCCTCGTTTCTATTGCATGTGGCTGTCCTGTTTTCCCAATGCCATTTGTTAAAGAGACTTTCCCTTCTCCATTGGATTACTTAGTTCCTTTGTCATAAAATAACTGTTCACACAACTGTGGGTTTATTTCTGGTCTCTCAATTCTATACCATGGAGCTGTATATCTATTTTTATTCTGATACCATACTATTTTGATTATTGTAGATTTGTAGTATAGTTTAAAGTCTAGGAGTGTGATATCCCCATACTTTTTTGTCAAGACTGCTTTGGTTATTCAGAGTCTTTTGTGGTTTCACACAATTTCAAGCAATGTTTGTTCTTTTTCTTTGCCACTGAATGCCATTGAAACCTTGATAGGAATTGCAAATCTGGGTAAATTTAAAAGATCCTTCTTGCTCACTCTCCACTTTGGTGGAGGTTGCATAAAGATAGAATCCCTTGGGGAAGGCAGGTCTGGGTCTTCAGGTCCTTGTGTTCCCACCCAGAAGTTTGCTACAGACCCCTCTAAAAATCAAGTGGGCTTGGATTTGGATACTCTCAATAAGAATGGCTAAAGACTAGCAGGACCATAAAGAGATATAATTTCAGGATATTAACTACATCTTAGTTTCACTTATTTCCCAACCTGGAACTCTTGGATCCTGTAAGTCCTGGATATCCAATAGATAATGACGGCATTTTTCTTTTATGCATGAAGGGGAATGTTCTTCAAATTAAAAGTGGAAACTGACTTTTCTCCCCAGAAATAGTTTATAGAATCAGTTTGCAAAAAAGTAGGAGGTAGCAAGGGGAAGAGAAAAATATTTTCTTCTATTATTCTTAGATTTTCGCTACACTGTAAACTCTTGAAAACAGGATGACTTCCTCATCCCTAATAGATATTTAAAATTAACTCTAGATTTTTTCCAATCTCTGGAAAATGGTAACCAATTTAATGGCTTAATCTCACTAGTAATCAAAGAACTGCACATTAAAATAAAATTGAGATAACCAGTTGACGGCCATCTGAAAATGAAAACAAAACTAAAAAGTCTGATTCTTTACATGTTGCTGAGTTTGGAGCAATGGGCTCTAATCTTTGCTGGTGACAGTGAAATAATCTAACATTGAATAAATCTTATTTAGCTGAAGATGCTTACATACTAACTCAGTCTCTGGGTATTACAGTCTATAGGAATTCTTGGTGTATTATATACAAGGAGACAAGTACAGAAAGTTCATTGCAGTATTATTTTAAATTTTATAAACCTGGAATGCATGTCTATTAGACGAATGGATAAATTGTGGTGTATGTGTAGTATATGTCTGTTAAAATGAATTAATATAAGGTATATATGTTTATTACATATCAAAAAAATAGCCAAGTGATATGTGCTGTGTGATATGATTTAGTTGTTTTCAAATGTGCAAAACAAGATGGACGTATACTATACTAAAAGTGTAAAAGCATGCGTAAGAATGAAAAACATCAAAATTTCACTTATTTTCTCCTGGAAAAGTAGGAGGAAAATGGCATTGACGTGCATATACAAATATACACTCAAATGTATCTGTAAGGTGTTACCTCATTTAAAAAAAAAGTGGGGGAAAAAAGATCCTTCTTGCTGTTATTCAGAAAAAGATGTGGGCAAGAGTGAAAGTGAAAGTGGGGAAATAAAACAGGAGACGACTGCAAAAGGCAGGCAAGAAATTATAGCTTGGCTTTAAGAGGTGGTAATGAAGACAGAGGTGTAAATAGTTTTAAATGGAATCTGGTAGTAAAATCAGGATATGGGAACTGATTAGATGTTATGGGTAAAGGATTGTCAAAGATGCCCTCTCATTGTTTTAGATTAGCCTGAGTGGAAGAGACACCATTTATTGACAGGAAGGAAAAAAACAGGAGAAAAAACAGGAGAAGTAGATTGGACAGAAAAGACCAAAGGCTCAACAATTATTATAACACCCCAAACCATAAAATATATAGAAGAAAATATAGGTAAAACAATACAAAGCATACATCTCAGTAATATATGGGGTGAGGGAGGGAAAGACCAGAGTATAAATAATCAGTAACAACTGTTGCTACTGAATTGGGAGGGGAGGGAATGGAAACCCTACCTCACAACTGATATTAAAACAGATTCAGATGAACTAAAGATTTAAATTTAAAATTACAACTGTGTAAGGATAGAAAAACTTGTAATTTCTAATTTTATTTACATTCCTATATTGGTAAAAGGTTCATAAAGCATGCTAGTACAGCTAAATACTATAAAGAAAAAAATACTGAAACTACTGTGTAAGAGTTGAAAACTTACAAACTAATTGTCAGGGGAAAGAAACAGTTAAATGACAAAGAAAAAACTAGCAGAAAATGTTTCCTAAGCATTAAAAAAAAAGAGGTGCAATAACATACTTGTTAAAAAATGATAAAAACAGATGAACAACTAAAAAGTTAGCAAAAACCCCAAAACAATTCACATATAAAATACAAATGGCCAATAAATACAGGAGGACATTCAATCTCAATAACTAACATAAAATCTTGATTTTCTCCAAAAGGATTAAAAGAACATGCATGCATCTGCTAACTATTTGAGTACAATCACACGTGTGTACAAAACTATAGCTCACCAATACTGCCAATGCTGAGTATAAGCTAAAATTTTCCGAAAAGCAATTTGGCATGCATCAAAAAGCCCCCAAAAGTAAGTATGTATGTATGTGTATATATATATATATATATATATATATATATATATATATATACACACACACACCTTGACTCATCAACCCAACATTTAAGAATTTATCCTAAGGGAAGGATTTTAAAGGCTGCATAAGCTTGGTCATTGCAATTTACATGTAACAGTGAAAATTTAGAAACTACAGAGGTTAGTTCAATAAAACCATTAAATGAGATGATACAGCAAATCTTTATCTTTGACTTGGAAAGATGCTCATATATTCAGCTTGTGAAAAACATGTATGTTGTGATTCTGCTTTAGTTTCTCATTATTTATACCCCTAAACATACGATCCTCTACACTGAGTCTAGAAACACACAACAAACTTTGTTATCTTTCCATGAATTTCACTGTTACTCATCTTCCTAATATCTAATTTTTTTGCAATATACATAATGTGTGATTATAAAAATATTCGGTATAAAGTACTATTATAAATCAGTAAGAAAAAAGAAAACAATCCAACAGTTAAAATGAAGAAAGAAAATGAATAGGTAATTGACAAGAGTACAAATGGCCAATAAAAATATTAAAAGATAATCTCCTTCACTAAGGAAATACAATCGAAGAGAGATATAACATAGCCTATACACTGGGCAAATAGCAGTATGTCTGATTGCTTCAAATACTGATAAGTTTGTGGGAAAACAACTCTTCACATATAGTGTTGGTAAAAATGTGGAATTTTACAGCCTCTTGGAAGATAATTCACACATACAAGATGTGTGAGGAATGTTCACTACACTGCTGTTCACTAAAATTAAAGGAAACAGGGAAATGGTTAGGTAATATAAAGCAAGGAATTCTAGGCGGCTGTTAAGATGGCCTCCAAGTAACAATATATAAGAATCTGTGACATTTACATTCACTATCTTTAAAGTTACTCCAACCACAACTAAATGGAAAACTGAGATTTTACAAATGTCCAAGAGGATGGACATTTCAAATGATCCCTTAACTCTGGCAGCTCACTCCCAGGCTATCAGTGAGAGATAACGGTACAGCATCAATCACTACTGGGAAAACTTGCCATCTTTCCAGTCTTGTATGAGATCAAGTATGGTCACTCACAATGAATGCACACTCACAGGAGGAGTGCAAAACCTGAGACACATGACACCAAAGCAGCTGCATCTTTGGCTATAGTAATGTTCATCACAATCAACTGATCTATTAACTTTGAGAGAGGACACTAGCGAATCACACTACCATTTCTCAGGTAATCCAGAGCCAGAGTTAGGCTTCCAAATGTCACTGAACATGACCACAGTAAAAAAACGCATTTTATATTGATAACACATATAAACACCTACCCCACACTCTTAATTCAAAGAAAAAAGTTTCACGGAGTAATACTTAAAACTTACTACATGCCATAAGCTGGTTTCCTTTCTTATTTAACTCCATTTTATGTAAAATGCTGGTTGCAACCCATGGAAATTGATTTTAGAACCCATTAATGGATTTCAATCTAGTTTGAAAATAAACTGACCTCCCCCCTGCCAAAAAAAGCACATAGTCTCCCACTATTCTATCTCCCAGTACCACCATCATCACTACCACCACCAAGTTCATCTGCTATCTGCTACCTTGCCTTTTCTCAAGCCATCCTCTCATCCACTGGAAATACTTTCTTTACTCCTATCCCCCATATAAAATCCTAAAAATTCTTCCAGATCCACCTAAAATTCCAACTCAATCAGTTGTCTCCTGGCAGACTCTCTGGAGATGTATTCTCCTAAACTCTTAACCACACTCACTTCATCTGTTAATTACTACTTTGAGACATCTATACTGTCTAGAATTATTGTTCAATTCAATACATGAAATCCTTTCTCTAAATCCCAGTGAGGGCAAGGATCACCCTTACACTGATTTATAACCATTACCGTAGCTTAAGAATGCCTCACACATAGACAGTATGGACTTCCATTCCTTGTAAAAGCCTCAGCTGATGTGCATCTCTTTCCAAGAGTTTAAGAAAATGCCACCCATGCTAAACTGCAAGAGAACTTTATTTTGGCAGAGAACTAAAGTCAGACTTAGAAAGGAATCACATAAATCACCCCAGCACCGCCATTAAATAATTGCTGAATAAACAGTTCAATGAAAGGACTATTGAATTCAAAGTTCTCAAAATCCCCAAGAACCTCCCTAGGAAAGGACTTACCTGTATAGTGAGGCCTGGGGCCATGACGTTTAAATCTTTCTGCAGAGCTTGCTTCAGGTTTTCATCTATTTGATCTGTTTTTGAAGCCAAGAACAACAGCTCTCATGATACTCAATGTTTAATTTTTATACAGTGCATTAACACTGGAACAAAACTAATCATTACTAGACCTAAATGTTTTCACAGTTCTATTCTTTTATAGTTTAAACCACCTCACATATATCTGAGGAGAGAGACATATTTATATATATTTTATATGTATTTAGTTTTCTTTTTGTATGCAAGAAAGTGAAGAATTATCTAACAAAGAAATTTAGGAAGAAAGATGACAAGCAGCAAGTTTAAGTTTATCTAATAAGTGATGAATCTAGATCTCTAATATCTAAATTCAACACTTTTACCTAATATGCCCTGATTCTTAAAAGAAAAAATCCCACCATCAATCTTTACCCAACCTCCCAAATAACTAAATTTCATTTCCATGGGCTTTAGTCTATTATTTTGGATGTAAAAGGAGAAAAAAGCTCACAGGAATGTCTTTGAAGCAAACAAAAATGGACAATAGCAATAATCTCCTCACTTGGCTTTGGAATGCATACATTTTTTATTTACCTCAATAGCACTTTCACATTATTAAAATGACTGCTAATGTGACAAATCAGGACAGATAAGTTTCCTCATACAACAGCCTAGTAGTTGTCAATCATTAAACAGGAATCATCTGGTTGATTTCTAAATGGATTAACTATCTCTATAGAAGTTCACTAAGAATTCTAGGAGGGAGAAGTGAGTAACCAACACCAAGAACCCCATACAGGGTTACAGTTTTCGCTATTACAAATGAAAATAACTTGTGCACAAGAAAGCTCACAACTGCTATCCTTGGAAAGGCTGTTACCTGGAAGGTTGGATTTTAAGAGGGTTTCCACTATCCCCAGAACTGATTAGGAATGACTCACTGTGCCTTAACTGTTTATACAATGTGGTTTATGCTGAATAGCTGCTTCCCTTTAGGAGTCTGGCTTTATACTAGGCAGAGGGTGTCTCCACGATCAGCACCCAATGAAAACTCTCGTCCCTGAGTTTCTAATGAGTTTCCCTACTATAAAACTTTCACAGGTGTTGTCACAATTGTGACTCCCACTGGGAGAAGATTCTAGGAAGCTTATGCTTGGCTTTTGCCAAACTTCACCTATGTACCTTTTCCTTTTGCTGAGTTTGCTTTGTATCCTCTTGTGTATACATCTTAGCTGTGAGTATGACTATACTGAGTCCTGTTGGTCCTCCTAGTGAATATAGGGGTGAGTCTTGGGATGCCTCACGACAGAAACTTCTAAATTTTCCAAATAATCTATTAAAATAGCAATAAAGGTAATTTTCAGTAAGTTATCATAGTAAAAAAACCTTATAATTTGTAAGGAAGTTTTGGCAATCATTACCAAATCATGTTATACATTTTAAAAGATGGTTATAATCCTTAAAATAGCTTACCTGTATACTTTCTTAATTTAAATATATGAAATCTTAAAGAATATTTTAAAGGCAACTGCTTTATTGTAAATTCAGAAGAATGCTCAAATAACACAGTGTTTACTAACATCACTACAGCATCCATAAACAAGTTGGTCAAGATTTCCATTGGTTAGTCAAATGTTTAAAACAAAACACTTACCAAACAATTCAATGTAAACTTCTTGAAGTGTGTGGGCACTGCAAAACTGGTTCAGTTCATGGTGGATTTTATTGAAGATTAAGGTCTTGTCATAATCTGCAGTGTAGTTCCTCACAATATCAAACACTGAAGAAAAGTTTAGAGTTTACTGCACTGTAACTGTTTAGAGTATAATTCACGTTTGCTTTACACAACACTAGCCCAGCATCTTCTAATTCAGCCCAAGTAAAAGTCAGTGATATATACCTGAGGGAAAGTGTCAATAAAATAGTAAAAACATGAAACACAACTCACAAACTTCGATGTGTTCCTTGTTCTCAGTTTTCCAGATACTACTGTATTTGCAATACTAATGGGCAAGGTTCAAAGTCCACTCTTAGGAAAGTATAAGAAACTAACAAAGTTTTCCAGCAATGGCATGATACAATCAGATTTGCACTGTGGCAGTAGTGTGAAGATGAATAAGCAAGGCATAGGGAACAAAGTCAGGGCAAGGGTAAGCCAATCACTATAAGCAAAAGTTTAGCTAAAAGGTAACTGAGGAAGAGTGGGAATAAAGTAAGGAAGCAGGTGCATAAGATCACTTTCAAAAAGGTAGTTTTTAAAGGTGGTTAACAAAAAAAAAAAGGCCAAAGGCTTTATGTTAGGCAATTTACATACATTAGCACTTAATTCTTACAAACTGTCTCCTAATTTTGCAAATAAGGAAACAAAGAAAAAGAGTATTTTACAAATATGCCAAAAGGCACCTGTTAGACCAGGTAGAACCTGTGCTCTATGTATTAAATGTGCTGCTTTCTCCCTTTAGACCCAAGGATTTGCTCCACTGATTTTCCTGTGAAGACACAACTGGACTGCAGATCACAAACAAGGTAGGCCATCACTAAATACTTGCTGACTCATTTGTTTGGTGATTTGCAAATAAACTGGTTATCCAATAGTTTTCTATTCCTCTCTGGTAAGAAAACAAGCAGTCACTCCTCTTCTATTTTTCTAGGCATAACCCATCCCACTAATTTGTGACCAGGGAAACAAGGAAAACAATCACTGAAAATTTAACCTCAAATCTACTTGACAATAAAACTCCTGCTTTGTGCTCTGAAATCCTTTGGCTAATTGTGCCTATACCATGCTGAATTTTAGCATGCCCTTACATTCATACATATATACATATATATTGTAGGGTAAAGAAAATGTCAGGCTTTTCTGCCCTCCCGCCATCAGGATAGATGATGGATCCTTGCGGTCCTGAATGCATGCCTGATGGCGGGCACCTGGAATAGGGTTTGGACATAGGTAGATGGGATTCACCTGGGCTGAGACTGTGCTTTTTAAGGCCGGCGTCACAGGGACGCCACCAGAAGCTAAAAGAAGAAGCTGAGAAAGGAGCAGCAGAAGCCAAGAGAGAAACAGAGAGAACACTGGAGAGCCCATATAGAGTGAAGATAAGCTGGGGGCTGGGAGGACTGCCAGCCTCCCAGCACCCCTGCCTGCCATATGCCCGGTGAACCCCAATAAAAACCTGCAAAACCACTGAGGACTCCGATTCCTCCTTTACCCGGTCTGCATGGGATCCTAGAAAACCTGCTCAGGGGTCAGTTCTGCCCTTACAATTGGCGTAGTTGGCAGGATGATCCATGCAGATGGGTATGGAGCCCTCTGAAGACCTGGAGAGACTAAGGAGTAACAAACTGTTTCCCTGTAACGACGCTGGAGGCGTCATGGCAGCACAGGAGATGGATGAGGTCCAGGAGCTGCAGGATGAGACCTCGTGTGGAGGAGTTGCCCGAGAGGACCAGCCAAGGACCCCCGAGGCAGCAAGAATCATCGGCGAAGAGAGGACCACAATTCGGAGCTCGCCAGTGCTGATTCAGGGAGAGGCCAACGAATTTGGCCTAATGGACTTGGACTGATGGATTGGACTGACAATCCCGCCAGAAGGTGGAGGACCTTGGCAGGTTATGTCTTTTGGGAATCTGGGGGTGGCCAGTGGGCCTTGATGGCCAAAAGCAGTCTGTGTATGACCAGCAGCTAGGCGGAGGAGAAAAGCCAACTGAGAAGGCAAAAGCTGGTGCTGATGCTAAGTTGAGAAGCCCTGAGTGGCTGTTAAGCAGCCTGAGTATGCTGAAAGCCAGTGAGTCTCGTAAAATCACCTGTGGGTGATACCCTGCTCGTTGTTGAGTGAAGGTGAAGAGCTGAGGAACCTGCCCTTGGGGGACGGGTGGGGAACGTGGCTTAGGTGGAGCCCAAGCCAAATGTACAGTTTGGATCCCCAATCCATGTGCTTGTGCAGTGGGTTGGCCTGAGTGCAGAGGTCTGCGAGTCGCATTGGTGGCTATGAAGGCCGAATGTTGGAGCGACTGCAGACAGAAACCCTGAGGGTTGGCGATTACCCCAACAGAATAGAATCGCCAATCCCAGAGTGAATGCATCCTGGGGGTGGATGCGGCGTGTGGCTTGTAGCTGAGACTACAGCCAGAGAAGGTCAGGAAGCCTGACGGCTCCTGGCGTGTTACAGTAGATGCCGTCAGTGATTCCCCTCCCTTGTATAAGCAGTGCCTTTGGCAGCAGATTTGGTGGCTCATCCGCTGGTACCAATAATTGTCTTTTGCACTAGGTTGGGGCCCTGCCTGGACTTACTTGTGTTCCTTTGTATTTTGTTGTTATATTGTGATGTATTTGCTTTTGTGGGCCATGGCTGCATTGTTTATGTTTGCTAAGAAAATTGTATATATGAAGACTATATGGCAGAAAACCCTGAGGGGGTGGACTGTAGGGTAAAGAAAATGTCAGGCTTTTCTGCCCTCCCGCCATCAGGATAGATGATGGATCCTTGCGGTCCTGAATGCATGCTTGATGGCGGGCACCTGGAATAGGGTGTGGGCATAGGTAGATGGGATTCACCTGGGCTGAGACTGTGCTTTTAAGGGCGGCGCCACAGGGACGCCAGCAGAAGCCAAAAGAAGAAGCCAAGAAAGGAACAGCAGAAGCTGAGATAGAAGCAGAGAGAAGACCGGAGAGCCCAGATAGAGTGAAGATAAGCTGGGGGCTGGGAAGGCTGGGAGGACTGCCAGCCTCCCAGCCCCTCAGCACCCGTGCCTGCCGTATGCCTGGTGAACCCCAATAAAAACCTGCAAAACCACTGAGGACTCCGATTCCTCCTTTACCCGGTCTGCATGGGATCCTAGAAAACCTGCTTAGTGGTCAGTCCTGCCCTTACATATATGTACTTTATTTTCTAGATTGTATCATGTCTTCTCAAGTAAAATAAAAAAAAATCCCTAAGGACAAAGGCCCTAACTTTACCTTTTTTAAATTCCTCTTGCCAAACAAAGTATCCTGTACATGCTAACCATGACAATTTTAATAATAAAGATAAAATGGCAGATCTTTCTTTCCACTCAAAGTAGGATCTCATGAAGACCCATGTTCATAACAGCATTACTAGGACATGGAAGGAGCACAAGTGGTGGATTACTGGCTAAACAAAATGGAAAATGCTGATAGTTCTTTATTCCCTTCAACATAATGATACTTCCCTTAGTATGGAATTCAAAGTTTGCCCATAAGTATTGCAAACCCAGTATTATCTGAATGGATAAACAAACAAATAAATAAATCATACATACATACATATATGTACAAACACACACAATGGAATATTATTCAGACTTAAAAAGAAAATTCTAGGGCCTCCCCTGATGGTGCAGGTGGTTGAGCGCTGCACTGTGAAGCTGTCCACAGCCTCTGCAGCGCCGGTTCGATCCCAGCCGGCTGGCGAGGGTCCCACATGGCGCAGCAGACCTCTCCTGCCTCACCCGCTGCTCCCCTCACAGCAGTGTATTTTGTCAGTCTACCTGTTCTGTTCCCCGTTGTCTCTGGTGAATCCTCTCACCCTCCCGCGCATCTGGCCTGTACCCCAGTTCTTGCATAAAATAAATAAATAAATCTTTTTAAAAAAAAAGGAAAGAAAATTCTAACATATGCCATAAATACATCTTAGGACTACTATATGCTAAGTAAATTAAGCTAATCATAGAAAGATGCTTATATCAGGTAACAGAAGTATTCAGAATCACAAGAGACTGAAAGCAGATTGGCAGCTGCCAGGTATTGGCGGGGGGTTGGGAATAAGAAGTTATTTTTAATGGGTATAGAGTTCTAAGAAAAAAGAGTCATGGAGATGAATATTGGTGATGGTTTTACAACAATGTAAATGTATTTAAAACCACTAAGCTGAAAACTTAAAAATGGTTAAGAAGGTAAATTCCATAGTTTTATGCTTTTTGCCCCATAAAAAATGTGTGCAGGGGCCTCCCCTGGCGGCTCAGTGGTTGAACGCTGGGTTGCGAAGCTGCCTGCAGCCTCTGCAGTGCCGGTTTGATCCCCGGTCCCCGGAGGGGGTCCCACATGGCGCACAGACCTCTCCTGTCATGCCCACTGCTCCCCTCAGCAGTGTATTTCGTTGGTTTGCCTGTTCTGTTCCCCGCTCTGGCTCTTGTGAATTCTCTCACCCTCCCACGCTTCTGACTGTACCCAGTGCTTGTATAAATAAATAAATCATAAAAAAAAAAGTGTGGAAAAAAATTAAAGATTAAAAAAAGGGCAGATCTTCCTTTAAAACTTATAATTAAGTTTTTGATTTGAACTGTGGGTTTTCATCTTTTACCAAGAAAGTGTTTTCCAATTTGACTGCTTTGCAAGTTATAGCACATCTCAACTGGAAAAGTTTTCTATGGTCACAAGTCATAGGGTACAGGAATTGCCAGCAAATAAGGTAATTACCTCTCAGTGTGACTGAAAAAAAATACTCTTTCCCTTTCTAGAAATACTCAATTATCTACCTTCTTAGAACATTCAGTTCAGAGAAAATTTTAGAAAGTCAACTCTATCTAAAATTTGTGACCTACTTCTGCCCCCACTCCCTAGAAATGGAAAACATTCCAGTGATAATTCTTTTTAATTTATCAGAAATGAATGAGGTTATAAAAATTTAACATTATTCCTCTCCTTAGAAAACCTCTCAGTTACATATAAACTAATTATAACTATAAAAACAATAGAATAGATAGGAACTGTACCTGCAAAAGGAGCCAACATATTAACAACTTCTATTCGGTCAATATAGATCATGACCCCACCACTGAAAACAAGAAATAGAAAACATGTGAGCCAAATACAAACCTATTATAATCTCAGATTAATCCCACATTGCCAAACATATCCCACAAATAGAAATTCAGAAGTGAAATCTAAAGAAATATATATTGCTAAAAAAATGACCCCAATAATCACTACTCAGGTAACACTACACATACTTAGCTGGCATTTCTCATAACTAAAAGCTCACCTCTGTAACTGTTGTGATCAAGTCAGCTCACAAGAATACTAAACCTATAGCCAAGAGCAACTTAGCGCTTTGTCCTGATTACCTGAAGTCAACATTTAGGGGGCATACTTCTCAAACTTTTCCATCAAGGAACAAAGTAAAAAAAATTCCCCAAGAGATATGGAGACCAATGACAGGCTGAAACTCTTGGATTCCTGCTTTATCTTAATGATTGATCAAGAGTTTTAATCTACTTTTTAATCTGTCTTTATTCTAATATAAACAATATGAACAAAAGAAATTTCCCCTTAACCTTCAAGTAAAACTGACACTCCAGAAAGACGTGTCTTGGTAATCCATAGCTTCCCACACTTCATGGCCTACCAACACAGACCTTCAAATTGAACTGCAATTTAAAGATGAGCTTTTTGAGACTGAACAATTAAGCCTTCTACCAGTTTACAATGACCTTTTTTTCTGATTAAAAAAGGGCAATATAGGCTTACTAAAAGCAATGAGAAATATAAGACAGTATGAAGATGAAAATAAAATTTATCCAGAATCTCACCAGCTAATTTTGAGTCATCTCTAAAGAGAATCCATAAAAGAGAGTCACAGATAGGCCTATGAAGAACTTGATAAACATATATGTTAACTTAAAACAAAGGGGGGTTTTCTCCTTTTCAAAGGCATTTCTCTCCTTCCGCTGATTTTAAAGACACAACATTCTAGTTATTTATAATTGGGATACTTAAAAAAATAGTTTGAATTTCACACTGTTCTTTTGATACAATTCAATATACTAATTATACTCTGGAAATAATTTGGGTTTTACTTGCCTGTCTCTATGAACCTCTTTTAGGGCAATTTCAGTGAGGTCCTCTCCTCAGACTAGCAGTATTACCATCTCCTGAGAACTTGCCAGAATATGCCAGAAATGCAAATTCTCAGGCCTTTTTCTAGACTTATGAACAAACTCTAAACTAAACAGCATTCAGTAAGTACTACATATGACAAGCAGGTCAGCTGATTTTTCATTTTAACTGTCTTTTACTGAGCACCTACCCTAGATCAAGTGCTGAATTAAGCACTTTATATACATTAGTTCTAATCCTTATAGGAATTCTTCAAGGCAGGCCTTATTACCTGATTTTTACAAATGAGGAAACTAAGCTTAGAAAAGTCAGTAAGGCAAGTAAGTATAGGAGCAAGGGGCATATGGGAACTCTCTGTGCTTTCTGCTTAATTCAGTCATGAACCTAAAAAATAAAGTCTACTGAAAATAAAAGTCAATAAAGCATGCTATGGCAGTCCTGATAAATGAAGTTAAGTCTGCTGGCTCTATAATTCACTATTCCCTTCTCCTAATAGCACCCAATGGCTCCTAAGAAGGAAAGCTCCTTATTGGCAACAGGTCTTTGCTCAAAGGTCTTAGACCTGAGAAATTTCCCTGGATTATTATCATGTCGATTTAACAGATGTGATCATAGCTTTGTGAAAAGAAACTCCATCAGAACTAAATGAAAGTGAACTTGGTAAGCAGGAAGAAAGCTTACCTTGTTCCACAAGGCACATTTTTAACTTCATCAGTTTGTAGTGTTGTCTGGGGAGGAAAAAATATCTCATCAATATTCAGGACACATACTGTCAAAGTACTGGTCTCTGAGGAAAACCTCTAGAGAATGGCTGAGAGATAAGTACAGGAGAGTTCCATTACAATTTCAGTCCCCAAAGATTAGCTATCAAAGTAATCATTTCTTTCTGCATTCCATTGGACATAAAAAACTTAAGACAAAATATTTTATAGCTAGTGTTTGAATCAAGATGTACTAGGAAAGTTTCAATGTTCAATTTCCAAATCAGAGCCCCTTATTTGCTTGGAACTGGCCTTGAATTGCAAATTGCATGGCTTACCCACAAGGACAGAAGGGCTAAGACTTATGCTGTGAACTTTGATTCCACTGCTAATATTGCTATTTACACTGAGAGTAAGAAAATAACTATAATAGGCAAACAAGTAGCCTACAACTCAAAGGCCCTTGAACCTAACAACAACTTTTTTCCCTCTAAAGCTATAATCAGTATTTTAGTTCAGGTCCTAGTGACCTCTCAAAAGGTATATTCAGTTCCTTTTTAACAGAAGTCCCACCACCAGTCCTGCTTCCTCCTAATGAACCAACAATCTGGTATTTAATTACTATGCCCCCATCACACCTTTGCCAGGTCCAGAATGACTTTCTATTACATTCTAAGGCCTCCAATTGATGAACACCGAGTAAGTGTGCTCTGCACACAGTGCCTCTTATTAAGCACATAGCAACATACTTTATGGAATACAAAGGAAAGAGGAAGAATGATCCCTATTTCCTAAGAGTTTACACTCCAGTATAGTAGATAAAATCCTTACGAGCAATTCATAACAGAAGCAAAATAACAGACTATCAACTATTCTGTGTTAAGTGACAGAGTAAAATCATAGTCTGAAAAACTCTAAGTATTTATAAATCAGGTCTACAGGGGAGAAGTAAGAAGAGAGGACGTGGAGGAACATCTTAAGTTCCATCATATCCTCTTCAGGCACACAGGTTGAGGACACACTGCAGATACAGGTAACAGAAAGCAGGCTTGCCTAGAACAGAAGGAGTGATATGCGTGAGAGTGATAGGCGTGAGAGGTGAAATTCTGAGAAGAAAACCTGGGGAGAATGGGTAGTGGGTCCTGAATGCTCACTGGAGAGCCTGGGCTCTCCCTAGTCCATCTCATACATTCACAAAATGAACCCTCAAAAATTTGTTTTTTACTTAATTCCTTTGCTCATACATGATACAGTTCTCATTATTCATCACTTCTGGAGGCAAAGAAAGAAAAAAAAACAATGGTTGGGAAGCTGAAGTATTTATTTAGGTTAACTTAGTAATAAAAGCCATGGACATTGAAATGTATAAATAAAAAAAGCCCAGGAGGGAAAAGAATACAAATCTAGAGTTGAGAGATGAGGGTTATGATGGTAAACAATAGTGGCAGTTCTAGGTAAAGTGAGGGGAGGTGATAAAGATAGGAGTTCTATTTTATTTTCTTCAAAGCATTAATCAAATCCAATTTCCATATTCCACATCAACTTTAATAAAACATTTTTAAATTTAAAGGATATTCTCTAGCTAGTTTTCAAAAAAGAACTAGGAGAGTTCAAATGTTCCATTTCAGTTTTATACCCTCTCTTCATGTTCTTGCATATACTTTTTAAATATTATCTCACAAGTGATTCTTCTGGTACAAACAATGTTTAAAAAATGAGTGTTTAGTTATGTTATATATTCTTCAAAGGCCAAAGGTTTTCATATCATTTCCAGCAGCATTTTTTTTCCCCCTTTACATCATATATGGGATTTCACATTTCCCAAGATGCGTCATATAAATTCCTTTCAGTTAGCAAGTTTGTTAACCCATTTGTTTACAGGCTTTATCTTTTGATATGTATGAAAAACTCCAAAAAGAAATTTAATCTACATCACAATCTTCCAAGAACAATTTTTAAAAATGGAATTAGGAATATAATTATTTCCCAGAATACTACTGCTTCACATACAAAGAAAGTACATTCCTATTTAGTCACACTGGCCCCAGCATAAACATATTTTTTGTAAATGCAAAATATATTGATTTACACAGAAAACTTTTCACTGATTTCATTTCTTTTGATAGTTTATTGCCATGTATATTATATAAGGTATTTTATGTATTTATTCACATACATACATACAAATGTTATATATTTGCTATACATACAACTAAACTCCAAAATCTCTCTAATATTTACAGTCTATACCTCTTTTATAAGTCTCTGCATCAGTATGACTCAACACACCAAGCTCCAAGAAAGCAGAAACAGATTTTTCTGACTTTGAATAAAATCTAAAAAAGTCCCTGATCTCTGAGGGTCTGATGATGCTATTTACATAATCAGTACAGACTGCTTGGGTTGTTGGTGAGGTGACATAATCAAAACTCCTTTCATGGAGGAAGAGCTGAAGTCTACAATTGTTACTTTTTGCAAAGTCATGTAACCAAATTGATGGTAGAGTCAGGGCCAGAATCTAAGTCTCTAGGTTTCTGGACCCATGTTTACTATACTACAGTGCTACCTGAGAAATCAGCTCAATTTAACAACTTTTACCACAATTATAAAGGTTATAAATATGTGTCCCAACCCTTGCCTTTAAGGTTGATATTCTGGAAAGAAAATATATACAAAAACTTAGAGAACAGTATCAGATAATATGATTAAAGGAAAAAAGACCTGGCCCAAAATACATAATAGACTTTAAGAGTTATGGATTAGAAAAGGAGGATCCTACCATGACCTTTAAAAAGATGTAAGATTTAGGTGTAGAAGAAGGAATGGAGGGAGAGAATGTGAGAGAAAGGTAACCACATCATGAGTGAACAAAACAGAGGATATAAAAATGATATAAAAATCAGTGTGACTAGGGAAAGAACACTATATTTTACTTCAACAAACATAATTCTTGTCCTAACTCATGCAAAAAAGGAAAAGGAAGGAAATCTGAGGAATTTCACTGGAACTCTCACTTAACAGAAAACCTACATGATTAACTAAATACACTGAATTTTTCTGACTCCTGAAAAATTAACAGCAGATAGAATAAATCTTGAATCCAAAGATTTATGATCACAACAAGCTTGCAAAGTAGTCATAATCTAATACTGTTTCACAGCAAGCTTGAAAAGTAGTCATAATCTAATATTGTTTCGTCATCTTGTTATGTCAAGATATTTTACTTCAAGAGTCTCCCATGGCCAAGACAGTGTTCTGAATGACCACATATTTCAAACATCCTGGGATACTTTGAAAATTAAACATTCACTAAGGTTCAATGTAAAATGGTGCTTAATGTCCCAATCAAAAATGTAAAGCAGAAAAGCTGTGTATAAAAATTCAGATCTTCATGTTAAGAGTAGGCAAGGAGACTGCCTTTAGGGAAACCAAACACTGTTCTAAACCAAGGAATCACTCATTTGTATTTCCACTTAATTGTGTTCCAAAGTCCTGCTTATGAACACTTGCACTATTTAGGCAGGAGAAGTTGGTCTAAACTGCCTAGCTCATACTTTAAACATACTTGAAGAGAGGGAGGTGGTTCAAGATCATGACTTCTGCTGTGACAACTGTACTCTGAACTTTAAGTCCTGTATTTAAGTAAATACCAATTTGCTTAAGCAATAAGGAAATCCAGCTCCACCCACAAGTGTGGTAACTGCTCCTGTCACACCTGTCTATCCAGTGTGGGGCTTCCCTAGTAATCACTCACCTGCACAGATCTGAACGTAGTAATGAAAGGCAACATGATATGATAGCCTGGTCCACTGGGGCTAGTTAGTAAAGCTCCTCCCCTGCAAAAAGATGTTTCAATTTGACAAGATTATAAAGAGAGAACTTCTCTTTCTAAATCTAAAATGCTATATAATATTCACTCTTATGCTATTGACCTACTAAAGCCTCACTAATAAGAATTACTCATGCTGAACAACAACCACTCCCTAAAACATCTGCCACATCTAAAAAGGTGAAAAGAGCAAATTAAATTGCCAGTGTTACACCTTGTCTCATAAGCTTAGCCAACCATACCTCTGGGTCTCCAATAGCACTCTCAGTTTCAAAGGATTCTGCTTGGTCTTTCTTCTGAGAAAATACTTGTGGAAAAAAAATTCTAATGGCTCTCAGTTGCTGTACTTTAAGTGTATATAACATGAGCCCAATCAAAACATACTATATTTAATTACCAGGTTGAAAAAAAGAAAATAACACAAACTTTCAAGGGTGGAGAAAATTTGTAAGGTTCTTTTAATCTACTTACAAGGTGATTATATTACTAGGGGCATTCAGTCTCTTTAAAAACAACAAAAAATTAGCATGGAAAGATGAAAGATGAGATAAGACTCTAAGGAGATAGAATGTAAATGTGGACTAGCTCATCAAATTCTGGAAGGTGAAAAGCATGAAAGCACCTCTTGGAAATTATAAAAAGGAAGCATTTAGGGGGCAAATATAAAAATTAAGTCCTATTTTACATAGCAAATAGCAATTTAATAGAACTTAGCTTTCTATACTGTTGCAAAGAATTCCTGACAAATAATTTAGAAAAGATGAAATATTTGAGGTCCATCTCTAAGTCTTTGAGAGTCATAGTTTCAAATATTCTTTTGTTATTTTACTGTCAGTTGGACAATGCTGAACTAGTCAGAAATATGGAATACTGCCATTTTTAATGGTATCTACCATACCCATCTGGTAAAACTATCATTAAAACTGCCCTTGAAAACTAGCACTGCACAGGGAAGACTTTCTAAGACTCAGGATGGACATAAAGTAGAAACATCAGTTTTGCAGAATGAGGAAAACAAAAACTGAAGCTCTTTCAAATACACCACTATCACAACTTCTCCAAACTGCCCTCTGTTTTTATCAAAAGAAACTGGTGACAATTATGCTGAAGGAAAAGCTAGTCAAGATCTTACAAATAAAGAGCAACACACGCCACATCATATCTTTCTTCAACTTGAAAAGGGCACGGCGGGAGGAGGGTGGCCTGTCAACGCTGTGTTTTAGGCTCTGCAGGTCCAGGGATATATGGTCATCCGGACTTACAGGTCAAAACCAGACACGAGGCGCTTTTAAAGTAAAAAAAAAAGTCTACGGAACCACCATCACATTGGGCCAACCGTAAATAAACAGCATCTGTAGTTGCCAACTAAAAGCCTACACTCGTATGGAATGGTACGACTTATGCAACCCCAGTTACAGGTGGAGTCACCGCTGCCTTCCTTCCTTCGTCCTTTCTTCCCACCAGTCACTGAGCTCGCTGCGCCCGGGATCGCTGTAGGGGGCCTCCAATTCTGCCCAAAATGTACAAGGCACGAAAACAGTTCAACACCTGCAGGACGCTCCGCCAAGAGCCTGCCCCGGGCCACTCTCCCCAGCGGCGGGACGTGAAGCACTTTCTCGGGCAGGGGAGCGCTCGACCCGACGCAGCAGTTGGAAGCAACAACTTCCTCGGTTCGCTCGACCCGGAGCGCCGCGGGGCCGCGCACGCCTCACCTGTAGTACACGGCCAGGTGTCCCTCCTCGATCTTGTGGATGGAGGCGTAGAGGAAGACCACCACCAGACCCACCGCTGCAGCCACCAGAACCCGGGCTTGAGTCATATTCATGCTTGTTCCTACGGGGTGCGGGAAGAAGGGCCCCCCCAGCCCCGTGAGCGCCAAGCCCACCCCGTCCAGCGTCCGCCCTGCCCCTCCGGAGCCCGGGAGCCCTCCCGCAGGCCGGGCTGGGGCGGCCGGCGCCCCCTTCGCCTCACGCTTCCTCTCGCGGCGCCCGCCCCCCAGGGCCAGCCCCGCCGTGCAAGCGGCCCGCGGGCCAGCCCGGCTCAGGGCGCGCGGTGACCCCCGTGACGCTCCCCCCGAGGGAGGCACTAACTGGGGAGGGGGCCAGCCGCTGGCTCCGCTGGGGGCCGACCCCTCGGCGGCGCCTCACCGATCAGTGACGCATCGCCCCCGCCCGCACGTGCCACCGCCTCCCTGGCCGCGCCAACCGCCGCCAACGGCCGGCCCCGCCCACTCGCCGGGCACTGCGGCTGCGCGAGCACGCACGCCGACGCAGCGCCGGCCCCGCGGCTGGGGAGACGGCGAGCGGGCGGGACAAAATTCTCCCAGCCGCCCGCCGCGCGGTCCCCGCATAGGAATGTGCGCTCTTCCCTTTGCAGCGCAGCTACTCTTTGGCCCGGAAAAGCAGGGGACTGGGCCATCTGGAGTAGGCAGCGGTGCAGAGGGGAGGAGACGGGCTTTCTGTCAGGGACCTGTTCGTTTGTTTTTGTGCAAAGAACTCTCTCTGTGATAGCTGTCGGTTTGTCCTTTTGTGGGTTACAGCCAACTCTACTGTGTGGCAAGCAAGCGCTTCAGGTGCAGTCGGACTTGTTGCAAGTAATTTGCTAGGGAAATTGAGAAGAGGATACTCCCTCTAACTGCATCACCACCAAGTATTGTTCTAAGCACCTAGTATGTGCCAGAATGCTGATCCCAAGAGGACTTTAAAGTCTCTCTTGGCCAATAGGAACAGAGTGAACGAAGCACAAGCCTGTGAGTGTGTTTGTGTGGTGGGGACCTGAGGTTCCTTCAGGAAGACTAAAAGGAACAGCATTTGAGCTTCCTTGCAGCTTATGCCGGTGGTAGGAGTGGGAGGCCAGGCTAGCTATCCCAAGTTTTAATAAATTAACTTTTATATATTTTACATCATTGTTCACTTTTAAACAATGTTTGCTTTCTTTTCTCTGGTTTAGTCCCCTCAGAATTTCCACCACCCATTCACCCATGCACCTTCACCATAGTCCTCTGTGCTCCTCCCTCTGTCTGACCTCTCCCCCTCCCCTGCAGGATGTCTCTGGCTTATAATTGTCTGTTTGTTTTTGTTGTGTTGTGTTTAGTATTGTTATTATTCCCCCCCATGCCTAATTCTGTTCCCCTATATTCCACCTATAAGTGATATCCGATATTTTTCTTTTCCTTCTGATTTATTTCACAGAGCATAACCCTTTCTAGCTCCAGCCTTGTTGCTGTGAATGGCATGAGTTTATCTTTTTTGATTGCTGAATAGTATTCTCTTGTATATATATATATATATATATATATATATATATATATATATATATATATATACCACATCTTCTTGATCCAGTCGTCTATTTTTGTAGCCCAGATTTTAAAAGGTTGGAATGCAGTTTTCCACAGGGAGGTGGAACTGGATGGTTGGCGATAAAGACAGACTTTCTTTTACTGCATCTGTTCTTTTAAAATTCACCATTATATGCATATATTACCAAAAACAAAAGGACAAAGTTAAAGAGTAGAGATATGAGTGAGATGACTACAAGGAAATAATGTTACAGGGCAGGGAGAGGGGCACTCCGGACCCTGCAAACCTGCCTGCTCTAAATGGGTTCTGCCATCCTATGCATCACATCAACACAAAACATATGAGACTTTAATTGGAAGGAACTTTAATATAATTAGGAAACAATACAGAAAAGACAAAGAAAATGGTTTCTAAATCAAGCACCCAAAGTTACCCATCCCCTCGTGGGTAAAAGTCCATCCAAATTGGGATTGGCCCAGAGCAAGGCCCCAAAGCCTGCCACAATTCTAAGGCATCTTCCAGTGGGGACCCACAGAAAAGGATCAGAAACAACCAGACAAGTCTGGAGGGAAAAGAGCAAAATCAACATCAAGACAAAAACCATCATTGTCTCTTCCTCACGGATCTCTCACCCACATATGTTTTAATCAGTCCAGGACCAAAAGGCAAGCAGAGTTTCTTTACGTGTCTCTCTACTCCATGTGCCTCCTCCAGGTCTCCTTCTGGCTCTCCATCCTGCTTCTTTCCTTCCTCCGTCCCTTCTCCAGCTGCTGCTTCTCCCAGTTCAGCAACACCCTCCCTTGGGTGGGGCAGGAAACCTGGAACCTCCCCCTTTCCTGGGGACCACCCTATTACAATAAGAGCAGCATATCAGAGTAGATTGGGCAGTAATGGTGTAAACCTTGCAAGGCTAGTGATGGAGTCACAACTGGACAAGGAGATTTGGGTTGGAGGGACCTGTGACTTGGGCAGGGAAAATATGGGAAGGCAGAGCTTTAGGATCAGTAGGTCTGCAAAATGGCTTAGAGTGGAGGCAGATGGGAGTGAGGGACTCCAAGTGGTTAATTACAGCGGTATAACTAGTACTAACAATGAAAATGGAAAGGGTTAGACTCAGTTCAAGTCATCATTAGAGCAAGACTTCCCAGACCACTCTATCCACTCTCGCCAATAAATGCACTAACCTGAATCATTCATTGGACTTTTATTGCCTAGGAATGTCCGGGATGGTAGCTGTTCCAGATATTTGCAGACCTTAGATACGTATTTTTTTGCTTTTTCTTCTAAATATTTTATTTATTTTTGTGTAGAACTGTGGGCCAGAGGTGTGGGGATGGGGGGGTTTGATTCATCAGAGACAGAGTGGGAAGCAGAACAGGCAGATCTACTGAAATAACACTGCTTTGGGGAGCAGTGGGCTAGACAGGAGAGGTCTGCTCTGCTGTGTGGGTTAGCTCCCTGCCTGGGGATTGAATTCAGGCCATTGTGGTGGTAGTGCCAAGCCTTAACCCCTAAGCCACCAGGGAGGCCCTAGAGCTCAGATATTTCAACTTGCAAAAAGAAAGTAAATTGTCCATTTTCTGGGTAGGTTCTCTTAGTTCATAATAGTGCTTGAATTAGATGATGAAATGTATACAATTTACAACTGCCATTCAACTCTGAAACATTGTCACACACATACACACACACACACACACACACACAGGTAAATTAATGCACCAAAAGCAAATGTTAGGATTCATATCATCTGTCCATATCATGTAGACAGGCTGCATCACCCCAGCCATACCCCTTAAAAATGGTAATCATTTAGAAAATGCATAATCCTTTAAGTAAGTGAATAAACTACTTTAACAATAATTCTAGTGCTTGGATGGCTTCATATGTTCAGACTCCCAGATAAGCATTCTTTCTTTTTTTTTGGTCTGTGCATAAATATTTTTTATTTATATTTTTGTTAGTGAAGTATCATTTGTTTTATATCTGTTAATATTTTGGGGCCTCCCTGGTGGTGCAAGGAGTTAAGCACAGCACTATGAAGTTATCCACAGCCTCTGCAGCATGAGTTCAATCCCGGGCTGGCCAGGGAGCTACCCACATGGTGCAGCAGACCTCTCTTGACTTGCCCGCTGCTTCCCTCAGCAGTGTATTTCAGTCAGTCTACCTGTTCTGTTCCCCACTCTGTCTCTGGTGAATCCTCTCAACCCCCCCCCCCTCACCCCGGCACCTCTGGTCTGTACCCCAGTTCTTGTATGCAAAAATAAATAAATCTTTAAAAAAATATTTTGACAGTGTACGATTCTCCACTCAGGTGTGACTATCATAGCTCTCCCACCAACAAAGCACCCATAGTCCTCCACCAGTTGTTGTGCTCCCTCTCCCCCTCATTGTCATCTCTTCCCATATCCCTCCCTCTCCAGATAAGCATTCTTATAGTACTGCCTGTGTTAACTGTTTCTGAGCTTGCCATCAAGCTCAGTAACTTCCAATCAACAGGTACAGAAATGTTTATTAAACATTTCCAGAACAATAGAAAGGAGAGAGAGACCCCTATATGACAACTGACAGAATTTCCATCTTTAGAAAAATATTATACCAGATGATTAAAAAGCTCAAAGCTAATCCAAGGTTTCAAACCTGGAAGACTGGGAAAAGACATTTCTAGCAGAAATGGGAATGATGTGAGTATGACAGTTTATTGAACATGATATGAGCATATTTTCAGATATGGATTGTGGCAATGGGACATGTCATGAGAAAAGACATGCTGCCCAGTACTGTCTTTACTGTAAGTCCTGTTTAATTCCTAAAGAAAGTACAGAGAGAGCCCATTATGTTATTCATTACTCCAAATTCACATCATGGACCCTTCACATTTTCCCAACATATTATTTTTAAGATTTATTTTTATTTATTTATGCATACAGGAGCTGGGGTACAGGCCAGAGATGTGGGGGGTGAGAGGATTCACCAGAGACAGAATGGGGAGCAGAACAGGTAGGTTGACTGAAATACACTGCTGAGGGGAGCAGCGGGCGAGACAGGAGAGGCCTGCTGTGCCATGTGGGTAGCTCCCTGGCCAGGGATCGAACTCGTGCCACAGTGGCTGTGGACAGCTTCGCAGTACTGAGACTTTACCCCCGTGCCACCAGGGAGGCCTCCTTTCCCTACATATTTATGTTAGACTCTAATTTTAAAGAATAAAGATTCAAAAAGTAATTTAAAAATCATTTAATATGCAAAGTGAAAAACTGTCTACAATACAAAAGCATTTCACATTTTTTAAAAACAAACAATACCCTTTAACTTACTTAACTGAAGACAGAGATCCACAATTCTTTATCTGAAACCCTTAGGGTCAGATGCTTCGGAATTATGAAATTTTCAGGTTTCACAAAGGTAATTCGATGCACAAAGCATACTATATAACCACCCCCCCCACCCCACCAAGCAGGGTCTATGACAGCACCCTGCCCCCTCATTATGAAACACATTATTAGTTCTTCAGAAAAATAAATGAATATTCACACTGATGGGAGAAGTAGTCAATGTCAGTTCAAATTAGGCTTGCAAACAAATGAGCTTTGTTGCCAAGCTTACAAAAAACCTGTATATAGCTTTTTGAATTTTGGAATTATAGATAAGGGAGTATAGACCTTTATAAATTTGTATGACAAGAAATGAAAGATTTCTTAAACAAATGAACCATTTTTACAACTGAAAAAACAGGTGAGTTTTCAAATACATTATAAATTAACAGACATCATCACTATGATATTATTTAAATGTACATCTTAAATACATATACACATAGCACACTCATGTAAGGCACCTGGTATTAAAAACACAGATGCACAATCTCTTATATAGAAAAGGAATACTGTCAAATGTGCAGTAAAAGCAAAAATGTAATTGAGCCAACTCCTTATGATGCCAGGAAGAGCACTGTGCAACACAAGGAGGTAGGGATTTTTCTTCAAGAAATATAATTTTACTTGTGAGCAGTCTCTTCCATTGAAACATAGGCAGACAACTTTTACTAGGAATACATAATTATTAGCTGAGGTTTTCTTCTCTGTATATATTTGTGGCTTTATACCCAAAAGTTAAACATTAAAAGATTCTTTTTACTCAGTTAAATAAGTAATGTTTTCCCAAGTTTGAAGACAAATGAATTGCAGTGATACCCTACATAGCTGTAGTATTTAAACAAATTCACTGACTTCTTGCAAAGTTCTATCTGTTCAAAGTTGAAATTACCCAAAGTTAAAATATTGTGTTAGTAAAATCATAAGTAGTTTCTAACCATAGACGTTTCTTCCGATGACTAGTATCCGAAGAATGGGTTC
Source organism: Talpa europaea (assembly GCF_964194135.1). NCBI lineage: Eukaryota > Metazoa > Chordata > Mammalia > Eulipotyphla > Talpidae > Talpa > Talpa europaea. The sequence continues at coordinate 20,963,370 of NC_140077.1, read as the reverse complement.
ATGAGTGATAACAAGTTTTTGACACTTGTTAACAACTTCCACAGAGAGACAGTGAACAGATAGTCATTCTGTCAACCAACTCCAATCAAGATTCTAAAATAAGCCATGAAAAAGGTTACAATTAGAAGGTGACTATAAGTGGTAGGTATACAGGCATTTATTTTTGCAAGTTTTCTGTATGTTTGAACATTTTTAAATAAAAAGTTAAAAAATCAAAAGGGTAAATATGTTACAATTAGAAAATTTAGTTTACCTTATTTTCTGCTAATGAAAAATTTTGGTTTTTGTAAGTATTTGAAATAATTATTCTTAATGAAAAAAGGAAACACAAAGAGTTGACAGCAAACTAAATGTAGTAAAAGTTAATTCAATAAACATTTTATTGGAGTTTCTTCCAAGTTTTAATAAGTAACCAAATTTTAATATAAACACTATTAATTACAACAGTAATAACATTATTCATTTTGCACATAGCACTTATTATATTTGAATTATATACAAATTCTGCCCCATTTTATTGGAGAAAATTGACTGCTGAGCAAAAAGGTACAAACCATTCAATTTTAGTGGTTACACTGCAAAGAAAGCTCACCACTCATTTGACCAAAAATACCCCTAATGACATAATCACAGTATATCCCTGAGTAAGAGAAGATGGAGATTTGAGGTTGAAGATAGTCCTCAAATGCTCTTTCCTCTGAGTCCCTCTGTTTGCCCATCTGCTTCCCAAACACCCTATACAAGGCTAGCAGGGAAACTTAACCTTTTGGTAATCAACATACCTCAAATACACCTCTATCCACATAAAACTTACCATGCTACTGTCCTGTTCCTCATTTGCTTCATGAATAATAGTGCTTAAATGGCCAAGACAGTTCAAATTTTCTTCTATCATTTGTGCTGAAGTCTCCCTATGAGATGGAAAAAAAAAAACAAAAAACAAAGCCTTTTCAAATTCAGCAAAAGAACTTGTGAATTTCCTCCAATTTCTGGTCTTCAGGGTCAGAATTACCCTGGCCCCTCCTCCAGTCAACACCCCAATGCAGCTGACTCCTTTAGTCTCGTGTTTCCTCACCCAGAAGTAGAGTCCCACCTAGAGGCAGAGTCCCACCCAGAGGCAGAGTCCTTGCTGGTTACTCCAGGCTGTTGCCTCCGCCCAACCCTAATGATAAGAAGTTCACTAGAACTCTGGATTTGTCTCTGAAATATAAGTGGCAAGATACTACTTTTCCCTCTTGAAAATACTAACTCGTGTCGGGGAGGGAATCTGTGGCATTGATAGATGGAAAGTTTCTCTCTCTTTTTTTTTTTATTTCTGAAATATGTCCCTTTCCTTACAAGTAGTTAAAACATCAGTGTGCTTCAGAGACACAAATGAAGAGACAAGATATGAAAATATAATTTGTTCTGCAAAGATCAGGGAAATAAAAATCTCTGGTTGAAAACTACAGATGACAGCAATGAAAAAGAATACAAGCAAGCTGATTTCTGAGGATAGCAGAAGAAACAGTGTGACAGGGGAGTGCCCAGAACCAAGAAGTATTCCTGGAAGTTTATATTTGAGGGAAATCTGATTCTGGTTTCCACCTTCCACGCTTTCCTCTCCATATGGCCTCTACCCTCATCTTTATTTATTTATTTATTTTTATGTGGGACCCTCACCAGTGGCAGGCGATCAAACTGGCGCTGCAGAGCTGCGGGCAGCCTCGCAACCCAGCGCTCAACAGCTGCACCACCAGGGGAGGCCCTATCCTCATCTTTTACCAGCCCTTAGTCCCTACCCCACGAGAATTAATTTTGGACCATGGATGATAGCCACCATTAACTCAGAACTAAATCCCAATTCAGCTCTAATTCAACAGATGAAGAAATTGAAGCTAAAAGTTCCTAATCCATGACAGTTAAGTACCATGGGTACATTATAAGTGAAATCAGTTTTCCTTTACAACATATTCCTACTATAAAATATAATTTAAATCCCTGTCAGATACACTTTTGCAAATAATCAGAACCTCAAATGGAAATTACCTGTATAGGGGTGACATTTGCAACCATTAGAAACCCCAACAAACATAAATGTCTTTAATGAAAGCAAAAAGGTTAGCAAAATATTAACTTTTGTTTGCTTCAATTCTGATTGATGGTTTATTTGCTAAAATCTATAATTAATTATAGTCTCTGCTACAGCTATGGATGTATTTACACTGGGCCAATTCTATAATGACCCCAAGATATACCCTGGAACTTGCCTTCTTTAAAAGAATAAAATACCTGATATCAACTTGCCTTCCTGCCATGTGCTTTTCTGTCATAAAAGTAGAGTAACAGAATGTGCAACTGCATGACCTCCTGAGCAGTGATGTAACATGGCTGCACTTCTGCAAAACTAATTATGGGCACAGCTTCCAGGAAATGCTGGTGCTTGCAGAGGTCTCCATGAGTTGTGAGAAAAGCGACAATACACAAGCTAGCAAAGAGCCACTGGCTCTCGATACGGCACATCTTATGCTGAGAAAATAATAGAAATGGATAGTCATTCAGCTTTTAGCAGAAGAGCAGGTATTAATAAAAGAAAATATAGGGATTAAAACGTGAGTTCTTATTTGTCAAACTGATTTAAGGCATTGAAAAAGCCTGATTTTAGAAACACCAAGTTATAAAACAGAATAAACTGAACAATTATTAGAGGGGTAATCAATGACCTGCAAGTGACAAATGTAAAAAGATAGCATAATTTCTCATGGAGATAAATAGTTAAGGAAGGAATAAGGTTTGGGTAAAAGAATTGACAGCTAATAACACAAAGGACTTAGAACTTGAATTGAGGTAATGAGTAACATTTGTTATTTACTTCCCAAGCACGTTACATATATTACCTAATTAAATTTTCACAGTAGTCCCTATTTTATAGATAAGGAAATGTATTTAAAAAGTCAAGTTAACTGCATAGGGTTATCTATTACAAAGAGACAGTCAGGACTCAATCCTGGTCTATAAGGCACTGAAGACTGCCTTAACCATTGCTCTACTGCCTCATTCCTGCCACTGCTCTTGAAAATACAACTATCTATTGTTATAAAGTGAACCCACCCATCTTGAGGAGTTACCACGCATGACAGAGAAGGTTCATGTTCTGCTGAAGTTGGGGGTAGCCATGCTGATGACTGAGGGGTTACTGCACCTTCTAGACTGGATCCTACAAGGGATCGGGCAGAACTCTGTGTCTAAAACGGAAAAAAAAAATTAATTATATGCAAGCACCTTTACTTATTCGTATCATTTTCTACCATATTCCTAGGACTTACATTTCTATCATTAATAATATGTACAACCGGAGTTTCTATACAAAGTACCCTCACCTTTACACACCACTGCTAACTATTCTGTCCTTGTCCCCTTTTTTTTCATTGACTAAAATAAAATGTATCTGCTCCTCTAATTCTAGTTTAGTAGGAGGAAAAAAAAAAACACCCCAGGTGAACAGAGGACTGGTTTCATTACATAGTCAGGCATAAGTTAGCCCCAAATTGGGGTAGAGTGTATAAAAATAGATTGGAAAGGAGAGAGGTAACAGATGATCATGAAGTTTGTATCTGAGTTGATAGTCAGACTAAGCAAGGAACATGAACAGCAACCCACATAAAATACACACTACTTCAAGAGGACACAGATGATGCTGTTGAACTTCCCTTTTGCAGGAATAATAATTTGTTAATAGTTAAATAATTTGTTAATAGTTACTTACACAAGCAATTTTAAGGAGATGCCATATTTCTTTTTGCCTCTTTCCCTGCATAAACATGACAGTATTGTCAGCTTCTTTGATGCTACTAAGGGCGATTTCCACCTTGGGCAGGAGATCAATAATCTTCTGCTTACAGCCCAACAACTTGCTGGAGAGATTAAATCAGTGTCAGACACTCAAACATCCCCCAATACTGTACATGATAATCCCAAACCCAGCTGGAGAAGTTATTCACTATCAGCATCACATTTAATGACTGATTTCCAAAGCAATGAACACAGGCAGGACACACATGCTCACAGTTGTGGTCAAGCTGCCCAGGGCGCTGCCAAACCTATATCTAGATCTAGTGTATTTAGCAAATAAGGGTATCATAGTTTGAAAGTAACATGATAAAGTACCCTAATTTTCAATAAGAAATAAACAACTTTTCTACCTCAGATGACCAAACAGCTCCTTGAGAACCCGGTCCTGACTCTGCACAGTATGCACAATGATCTTCACCATATCCGTACTGTCACTGTAGGAGTGATCTAGAAAAGACCTCAGTCAGTGGGCACAAACTCTTTTCTGCATTAATATATCAGCCTCCAAATAAAAAGTTCATAAAACTCTGAAATTAATTTTAACTAAAAAGCAGCTCCATTTAAATTAAAAAATTGGATTAAGAAGATCTTAATCTTAAAACATGGAAGATTTTTAAGATTATATAGTATATTTCTGTAAATAAATTATAAATATATGCCTAAAAACAAATGTGTTTATGTGCATATAATGTATATATAAATTTACTGCTGTTTCTTCAGAGACCTTAGTTGCTTGTTTCTGAGAAGAATGGTTTTAACTGTGTTTAGTCTTTACTAAAGCAAGACCTAGACACATATGCAACCTCTGGCCAAGAGATCCATTTTTCTTGGATGATTAACATCACTCATTTAAAAACAGAAGGACAATTCATCAAACTCTGGATGCCTCAAAGGAAAAAGGTCCTTGCCCCAAATATGTGGTTTGGAATTTCATGTTTAACCATCTGTTTCTAGTCCACAAAAACTGTGAAAAAGCTGAGTGACTTAAGTCAAATCTGATACATTAATAAAAGGACTTCCAAATACCCTAAAAGTTCAGTTTGAGGATAGTATCATCTCAAGGCAAACTGGTAGATGATAAATGTCCTTAAATGGGAAGGTTGTATGGTCACAATGAATGAGATCTACAATTTATAGGAGATGCTACCTCAAAAAAAAACAAACAAACAAAAAACAAAAAAAACCCTTAAAATCTCAAAACAAAAAATTAACACTAATTGTTAAATTTCAGAAAATGACCACTTAGCTTTTAAAAAATTACAAGGTTGCTCATGAATCATGCTTGTATTTCCTTGGACAATATTTAATCTCAGGTGCAAAAATAATATTGTTATTTGGTATTACCTGCTTACAGTGTTCTCATTTAACTGTTACTGCAGTGAGATGGCTACTATCATTACCTACATTTTATTATGAAAGGAGTCTCAAAAGAGGTATAAAAAAAAAAGCTGCAAAAAAGCTCTCCTATAGTTCAACTTTATTTCCGGCATCTGTTCCTCACCCACCAGACACAGAGGCTACAAAAGGGCTCCAAACAGCATCCCTCCCTACATCCCGCAGACCATGCCCATTATAACCATTATAACTTAAATCACTTTTTGTCAATATCTCCAGTACTTTTGTTCTCATATTCTATCAGCAAAATCCTAACTCTGGATCAGGCTAAACATCTGCTCTATCAGTCCTGTATCCAAACTACTAACCACTACAAGCAAAAAAGTATACTATCATTCACTCTGCTGTCTACTAATTCACAGGTTCTCACTTCTGCTCTGAATTGTTTGTTTGTTTTGTAAATGTTCTGGGTAAGCAACATCTTCCTGTGCACACACCAGCTTTAAGAAAGTTTTTTAAAAAGTTGATGTCATTACCTCTTCCCTTACAGTTAACCCCAATTCTTATTTTAGAATAAGAGGCAAGGGGCCTCCCCAGTGGCGCAAAGGTTTAAGACACAACCTATGAAGAAATCTACAGCCATTGCAGCACGAGTTTCATCCCCCAGCCAGCCAGGAAGCAACCCATATGGCGCAGCAGACCTCTCCTGACTTGCCAGCTGCTCCCCTCAGCAGTGTATTTCAGTCAGTCTGCCTGTTCTGTTCCCCACTCTGTCTGTGGTGAATCCTCTCACCATCCACACCTCTGGCCAGTACCCCAGTTCTTGTATGCATAAATAAATAAATCTTTAAAAAAAAATAAAGAAAGAACACCAAAGTGTTTTTCAGGAATTAAACAGATATTTTAAAATATGTATTCACTTAAAAATAGTAACAACTCACCTATTAACATACTGCTATTAAAAATAACTATCTTTTCCAAAACAATATATAATGAAAAACTGGCACTATTTTACATTTTTATAAATCTTGAATATCACCACTGATCTGATAAGAAAAGTCTTTTAAGTATTGGGAAGCTGAGAAATTTCAGTTGATAGACACAAGTTTTCCTAAATTAGAATTCCTTCCTTGACACATGGAATTTATCATTGCCAACAAATACTGGTTTCTCCCCTAATAGTGACAGGTATGCTTCATTAATTTTTGAGGAAATATATGACATGTACCCCAATCTGAATAGCCACAGTTTGTCTGACAATCACTCTTTCAATTAAAAATGATGTTGCATTAAACAAGAGGTCAGTCAACAAGCAATGTGAACAACTGTGGAAATGGATTTCCTTAAATACAATTTTTGCTGCTTTACCAAGGGTACTCTTAAATGAAACTTAAGATTGCGGTGAAAAGTATAATGACTACCAAAACTGTTTTGGCAATGAAATAAATAATTGGTGACCAGTGTAGATAAAGGTGTTATTTTCAAGGCAAACTGCTTTGTACTGGGAACTGGACCTCCCTCTGACCATTCCATACCTGAGTCCCCTGCATCAACTTCTGTCCTGCCCCTCTAAAAATGAGCACTTACTTTTTCCATACTTCCACATATTTTCTTCCCTCTTCCTTTTTACTCTTTTATTCCTTTCTTTCATTTCCCTTTATTTTTTCATCATTCCATACATTTTCTTGCTTTCTCTCCCCCTTTCTTGAGTCCTTTTTTCTCTTTCATGCATTCCTTTCACTTCCCTTTTTTTTTTTAATTTATACAAGAACCAGGGCACAGGCCAGACGTGCGGGAGGGTGAGAGGATTCACCAGAGACAGAGCGGGGAACAGAACAGGCAGACTGACTGAAATATACTGCTGAGGGGAGCAGTGGGCAAGACAGGAGAGGTCTGCCCCGCCATGGAGGATCCTCGTCAGCCGGCCGGGATCGAACCCGCGCTGCAGAGGCTATGGACAGCTTCACAACGCAATGCTCAACCACCTGTGCCACCATGGAGGCCCCACTTCCCTTTTAAAAGACTGTCATCTCTTAAATTGCCACAAACGTAAAAGCTGTTGTACTATAAACATCTCAATGGCAATATCAAAGCTGGAATTTATTCTATAGCTTCTTTAAAATTCAATCCCCTGAATTTGCTAAACTACTGGTGCCTTCTTAAAAAGCCTATGTACACTGAGATAAAAATGTCTTACCTGGAGGTCTGTGCTTTAACTGCTTATACAGATCAATGGCACGCTGTTCCCTGCAAAAGAGAAGGCATGCTTCTATGTGTACAGATAATTTAATGGCGCTAATAATCCACCACTTAATATCGTTTGAATAGAAAAAGTATCACTTTTTAAAGCAAATACATATAACCAATGAATATTTTACAGAGTATTTCACTGAGTAATAAGCAAGGTCTTAAAATGTAAAGCTTAATGTACTTCATATATGTTCTAATCTACCACCATATATACAAAATTCTTAACACAGAAACACCTAATTGGGCAAATATTATGGTCTGTGACTAGAGAAAAAAGTGTTAAGTTTCTAACTCAAACACTTAGGACATCAACCTCACTTAGGGCATTTACTACACAATATCTTAGACCAGAATAATTATGATAAGTAAGGAAATCATTTATATTTTAGCATATTTGAAAAATTCTTACCCATTATGTGAGAAGATGCTTTGATTTAAAAAGTAAAGATCAACTCAAAAAGTCATTTCTGAAATTTCCTATGACTAAGAAAAAAAACTCTTTTTAAAATATGATGCCAATATACTTGAGGAAAGAAAAACTATAAAAAGAAGAACCATGTACATGCTTAATCTGCCAGATCTACACAGAAACAACCTGCTAAAAAAATTACAGACATCGGTTTTAGAACATGAATACATTCTTACAGAGTTTCCATCAAGTCTCCCTGACGTCTTCCATAGGGGCTTTTCTGTAGCTCCATGATTTCAGTGTGCAGTGACATAATCTGATCCTCCAGGTAACCGATGATACCCACCTAAAACAGAGAAACAAAGGAAATGACAGGCTCACCACCACACAATGCAGAAAAGAACTCAGATTGTAAGCAATGGCCTGCTACCACACAAGAGAACAAAATCATTCAATATGCAAACTGATTTTGTTCAAGTCTTTTTATCTTTTAGATTCTGACATTTAATCTAACCAAAAACATACTTTTCCCATTCTCCTTCCTTTTCTGACAACTATAAGCTACTAGCATTTACTCTCTCCTCCTGAGAAGCAAAAAGATGGAAGTGTCACTAACAAAGCCAAGAAAGTAACCACCAAAACAATTGATGTGGTTTTCACTGCCCTAGTTTTTACCTCCACAGTTTTTGTTGCTTCTTACTCCTTACTGCCTTGAGTAATATGGCAAAGAGATAAAGAGTAATCTGCCAGATCAGCCTGGGATATCAACTACCTCATCCATGTTCTCAAGGTAAGAACTGGCATCACAGACAGCAACAACTTAGGAGGCCTAAGAATGATGCTCAGGTACAGGGTAAAGAAGGAATCTGCAATCTGGAGTACGCTCTACACCTTGGGTGACCATATTATTGTTCAAAATAGCATAATTTTGAGAGTGAAGGGAGTACAATAGCTAATTATGGTAAGACAGAGACTGGAACTATCCCAAGTTAACAAGATGCGGCACCCTCCTATCTAAACTAGTGATAAAAATAATAGCAAGAGCTACCATTTTTTACTCCCTTCAAATTAATCTGCATAACTCTGCCAAAAAAGATATAACTCCCATAATATAATATGGAAATTGAACCCCAGTGAGGCTTTAATTTAATCTCATTTTCCCAAAGCCCTTGTTTTTATCCCTAAGTATCCACTAGATATTTGTCTGATATTCAGGAGTGACATGAAAGATACTTCACATACCTAAAGCAGAGATAATTTCAAAGAGAAACCTCAGGAATTAAGAGGCATAGAGAATGAGCTCAGTGGTTTTACCTCAGCATAGTGGATAGCCTTTTCTTCCATCTCCTTCCACGCTTTTAACATTTTTTCTGAGGCTAAAAAAAAAAAGTATAAATTAGTTTTCTCAGAAATAATCACAACCTCAATTACTGACCTACCTACCTCCTTGCTACACCACCATCAAAAATGGTGTTATTGGTTAAACTATACCCAAAAAGATAGCTGAAGTTATAACCCCAGTATCTTAAAATGTGACCTCACTTGGAAATAGGGTCATTGCAGATACAATTAACTAAGTTAAGATGAGGTCATTCTGGAGTAGGGGGACCTTTAAAGCACTCTGACTAGTATCCTTACAAAATGAGGAGAATAGAGAGTCACAGACATGTCATGGGAGAACTCCATCTGATGATGGAGGCAGAGATTAAAGCGCTGCAGCTGCAAGTCAAGAAACTAGGGATTGCTGGCAAAACATCAGTAACTAGGAAGAAGCAAAAAAGGATTCTTTTCCATAGGTTTCAGAGGGATTATGGCCTTGCCAACACTTTAAATTTGAACATTTGCCTCTGGATGTAAGGACAATTTAATATATATTAATCAACCAATGTAACACATCAACAAAAAAATAAAGGTTAAAATCATGATAAATATCAATACATGAAGAGAAAGCACTGATAAGATTCAGCACCCATTTATGATAAAAAGGAGACATAAGACAATGGGTGTTCCAGAAAGTGAAGAAAGACAGAAGGCAACAGACTCTAGTAAAATGAGTAAATAAGAACTTCCCAGACCTAGGAAAAGAAATAAACATGGATTCAGGAAGCAGAAAGAACAGCCATATTTCTAAATATAAAAAAAAAGACACATCATTGTTAAATTATCAAAAGTCAAAAATAAGGAAAAAATATTAAATACTGCTAGGAGGAAAAAAAGGTAACATTTCAGATTTTTCAGCAGTTACTCTAATCTCAAAGAGAGTGGAATGAACTGTTCACAGTCCTAAAAGACAAAAACTGCCAGTCAAGTAATACTCTAACCTGCAAAATTATCATTGCAATATCAAGGCTTTCCCAGACCAAAAAAACATAATGGAGTCAACTACTACAGACCTGCCCTACAAGAAATCTTAAAAGAAGTTCTTCTAGAAGAACAGAAAAAAAATAAAACACAAATTCTTGAGCAGTGACAATAAGAATGCAGAATCAGAAGTATAAGAGTACAAGAGTAATATCAGACAATAAAACACTGTAGGGGAGGAAGATGAGATGAGAACAAGCAGAATGACTATGAGTCTATACCAGTTCATAAAGGACTTTCTTGGACAATTTGACATAATCCTCATGGTAACCAAAAGCAAAAATCTAGACAAGACACAGAAGAAGAAATGAAGAAACAGAAAGAACCACCAAGGAAAGCCACCCAAATAAAAATGCAGAGAGAAACAAATAAAAAAGAAACAACCAAAAGGCAAAACAATTAAAAAAAAAAAAACACAAAAAGACAGAAAATAAAACTCATATCAATAAATCAGAGAGTCCAGATACTAAACAGCTTCACTTATTTGTGGAATATAAATAACTAAAGAAAACAAACTGGCAAAGCACAGCAAAGATAATTCTCAGCTCTGAAAAATACACTGGGTACAGGGGAGGCGGGCGAGGGAAGAGAGGATGCAGGAAGGAAGGGGACAGGGCATGGGCATAGGAGTCTTGGTGGAGGGTAAGTGAAGCTCATGTACATGTGAAGATGTGAAAATACGCTCCCAGAGTGTAAACAACTTACAAATTAATAATATTTGAAAGGAAAAAGTGAAAGAAAACACAAATACTGGTGATGATCTCTTCAATTTATTATTTAAATTTTAACTCTGCTTTTTACATTTCTTTAGTACAACTGAAGGGAGATAAGCTTGGTGTGAAATACTGAAAAACGGAAGACTGTGTACAATAAAAAACAGTGCAACTCCAGAGTAAAAGGTATGGGTTGGAGGAGAAATAATCCTAGAATTATTTACAGTATAAAGATGAGTTTAAGACTTCCCTGGCTAGAAGCTACTTCAGCATGTATTTTATATCTATTTTAAAAGGAAGATTTGAAAATCACAGATTCTTAAATCACTTCTGTATTTTTCTGGAGTTAATTTTAATTCAACTGTGAAAATAAGAATGTACAGTTGCTCAACTAAGGGTTAGAAAACCAAATATACAAAACAAACATGGTTTATGACGAATTGCCCTGTCTCTTGTTCTAACAAAAACATAAGTGAAACAACTGCTAGTGAGTAATGAAGGCAAAACAATACTGGTTTTAAAGACTAGATATCTTTCAAACACATTGTCCAAACACTTACATATGCCATAAGTCATTTGCTCACTATATCTTTCCAAGTCAAGCTGAATGCTTTTATGAAAAAATTCCAATTTAGCTTTCAATTGCTGAGATGCTGAAATCAAAGTGTTCTTCATTTTCGTCAAGTTAGCATTATATCTAAGAAGACTAAGCCTAAATCATACCAAAAAAGAAAAAAAAATCAACATTTTAGAAACATTAGACAAAATTTAAAAACTTAAATTGCAATACACCAAAGCCTGTGTCTATTATAAATTACAAGAAACTGGTAATCTCTTGAATCTGGTCTCTCTATTCCTTCCTGTGATCTTCTGTAATAAAACAATCTTTTGCACTAGGCCCACTCAGGAACTACTCTCAAGTTATTCCAACTGGACAGTTCCAGACTATTTGTAAGAATTCTATAAATCTGACAATATTACATTTCAATTCAGGCCAATATCTTACTATTGTGTGTATATTGATAAATGAAAACTGGTGAGATTAGTTCTTCAGTATTAATGCACATGACACTGCTCCTCTAAGCAACAGAATCTACTTACATTGCTGCTCTTTGTCCCTGAAAGAGCCTGCTGTAGTCTTCCTTTAGCCCAGACACATAGTGCACTGCTTCGGCCCATACTTTACGTAGCTGTATAATAGGAAGCTGTATCTTGCTGTCCTGTACTACATGTAAAAAGATGGGGGAAAAAGAAAACAGGGGGCGTTATTTTTTAAGATTTTAAGGTCTTTTATCATTCTTTGCGATTTTATGTTTAAATATTATTCCCATAGATGCTACAAATAACCACTTGATACTGTTTAATTCAATTCAATATACATTTACTGAGCACCTACAATAGACAAGCCTTGCTTCAGCTGCAAAGGGAAATAAATATGAGCATAGTCGCTACCCTTTCTGTACCTGCCTTTTTTTCCTTGCTTCTCTCTAAACTGGAATACTGTTTCTTTCCACTAATCCAATTTGTTTTATCTTTCAAGTTCTAAATCCACCACAGTTGATCCCCTCACTGACTAATGAATTTCATTTCCTGGACTACCAACCCAGCTTCAGAAAAACATACAGGGTAAATGGCAGTTCAATAAGATACAGTTTCTTCAATGCCAGACTCACAAAATCATTTATGTATCTTTTATCCTTTCTTTGATAAAGGGAATGCTATTTTCTAAAACTATGGCAGGTAAGTGTTCAGTTTACTGAAATCTCCAAGACTGGAAGAAATTAACCTTAGACTTTAAGGTAGTTTCTGTGATTATTTTCCAGTGAAAACCTTCATGGACAGGTTGCTCTACTAGTGTTCATATGAGAAACCACACTTTCTGAAGTAGATTAAAAAAAGAAAAAACAATACCTGGAAAAATCTTATTTCCCATAATAATTATTAATAGCCTCAATTAACCTTTCTTCTATTTTCATAAGACTTCCTATAATAGACCAAAATATCAAAACCCAAACAAAACAAAAACAATCCAAATACTTTTTGAAATAAAATGTCTGAGGGAGGGGAACCTTATGCACCTCCCCACAAAACATATTCTTTAAAACATAAAATCTGAAAGAGCTTAAAAGGAATGATACCCCATTAGCAACAAGCACACCTAGAGTCCAGATCTTGGTTTCCAAATACCATTCTTCAATTAAAGAAGCCAGGGATCCTTGGAGAAATACCTGATTCTATGACTATGGCAGGAAACACACAAGATGAGTCTGGAACATCTTATAGTGCTAAAATGTAGGAAAGTTTTGTTTGTTTGTTTTTTTAAAGATTTATTTATTTATTTACACAAGCACTGGGTACAGTCAGAAGCATGGGAGGGTGAGAGAATTCACCAGAGCCAGAGCGGGGAGCAGAGCAGGCAGAAGGACCGAAGCACACTGCTGAGGGGAGCAGCGGGCAGCAGGAGAGGTCTGCGCACCATGTGGGACCCTCCTCTGGTGGCTGGGGAGCAGCTGGGGATCGAACCAGTGCTGCAGAGGCTGCAGGCAGCTTTGCAACCCAGTGCTCAACCTCTGCACCACCGGGGAGGCCCAAATGTAGGGAAGTATGAAAAAGAAAAATGCACTGGGGGCCTCCCTGGTGGTCCAAGGGGTTAAGACGCAACCCATGAAGCTATCCGCAGCTGCAGCACGAGTGACATGGCGCAGCAGACCTCTCCTGACTCACCTGCTGCTCCCCTCAGTAGTGTATTTCAGTCAGTCTACCTATTCTGTTCCCCACTTTGTCTCTGGTGAATCCTCTCACTCCCCGCACCTCTGGCCTGTACCCCGGTTCTTGTATGCATAAATAAATCTTTAAAAAAAATGCACTGGAACCAACTGAAAGGCTCCAAATGACCAAAACTGCAACAACACAATAACACAAACTGCAAAACTTCAACAACTCAAACATTAGTACTGGATTATAATCTAAAGCATAAAAATATCCATGAATGCAAACTGACACAATAAATGATTGAATAAATATATAAATGGGAGAGAAGAGACAAATCTTTAAATAAATTAGGTAGATATGCTATCCTAAAGAAGGGAAAGCATAGTTCCCCCTCTTTAAGTGTGGGTTATGCACAGTGACTTCCTCCCAAAGAGTAGAGTATGGGTTTGGTAAAAAAGACTAAACTTAGAGTGGAGAAAATGGACAAACACTACTATAGCTGGAATCAAAGTCATACAGGTCATAAATATGCTGATAGTGTGTACCTTTTATATAACATGATGAAAATGGCACTTTATTTCTGCAATCTTTTTCTGAAAACACTATAACCCTAGTCCAATCATGTAGGGGGAAAAATCTGATAAATTACAACAGAAATAAACTGCAATATCTATAAAACAGAGACAAATTACAAAATACTTGCATGGTAACTCCTTAAAATTATCAAGGTCGTCAAAAGGAAGGAAAGTCTAAGAAATTTTAACAGCCAAGAGGAGCCTCTTCAGACATTACAACTAAAAGTAATGTGGCATCCTGGATGAAATCATGGACAGAAAAAGGACACCAAATAAAAACTAAGGTATGAATAAAGTATGGACATTGGTTAATATTAACATGTTGGTTCATTAATTGTAACAAATGTACTATACTAATGTAAGATGTTAATAAACGGGGAAACCATGTGTGAGAAAGGGGAGTAACATGAGAAAGAATACTATATATTGCTCAGCTTCTTGTAATCTAAAACCATTCCTTAAAAAAATCTTATTAATAAATAATAATAACAATAAAATTAAGTCTGGGAGGAGGGTTAACTGGAAAGAGACATGAAGGAACTGTCTGAGGTGAAGGAAATTTCTGTATCTTGATAGTGATGTCAATTATACATGTACATATATTTGTCAAAAATCACCAAACTATAGGATCTGTTCATTTCACTATATTCAAACTATAAAAAACTTAAAAACAACAACAAAATGGTAACAGAGAGGAAAGATTATATAGTTTTAGCCCTTATGTCCAATTTTGTTCTTGATTTTACTAGTTAGTACTTGATTTTAATTTTGACTAGACAGAAATTGATCACCTAACTTATTCCAAAGAAAGAAATAATTCTCACAGAGAAGTGAAAACATTTGAACACCAAGGTTGCCTAATTCAGTATACAGTACAAAATGAAATAAATATTTGAACATACTTAAATAATAAAGGAGCAACTAAAAAAGTAGGCTTAGTTAATAGTGGCAATTCTTCTATCTATAAGAGCCCTATGGTTAGGAATATGTCTTCTCCCAAATGAGGAATCTGGTAGGGTTTAAAATCTGTCTTTTCACCTTTCAAATTATAAATACATTTCTCGTCACATATAGAAACCTCAAGTATGAGACACAATAAAAACACCAAAAAACAATTTCCACTAATTATGTTGAGTCAACATTATATTATTTCAGAATTAAAAACTCAGTTAATAAATGGACTGTACTTACCAATATAATTTACACAGTCAGATAAACTTCTAGAAGCAAATGGTCCTTCATATACAGTTTTACTTTTATCAAACAAGTAAACCATATAGCTATCACAACCTCTCTGAAAAAGAATTAAAAAAAAAGTTTCTTAAAAATCCTATATTCTCTAAGTACTTAAGCCATAGATTTCCTACATTGAAATGCAAATGAATGAAGCCAACACTTATTAACATAACTCTCAGACTTAGGGTCAAAACTTTTGCTTAAGAAAAATAAATAACTGCAGAATGGGTTAAAGTAAAAAACAATCACCACCCCCACCCCCCCAAAAAAGCAACATATATCCATGCACTGGGAATGCTATTCCGTAATCAAAAGGAAATGAAGCACTGATACAGGCTATGGCATGGATGGACCTCCAAAACATAAGTGCAAAAGTCAACACAAGACACTACAGATTATATGATTCCATTTACATGAAATGTTCAGAAAAGCAAATCTATAAAGTAAATTAGTGATTGCCTGGGGTGGGAAGAATGGAAATTAACAGTCAATGGACATGAAAGGTCTTACTGAGATGAAGTGTTTTAAAACTGATTTATGGTGATGGCACAATTTTGGTTAAAAAAAAAAATCACTTAGTTGCAATATGCCCCAATAAAGTGATAAAAAGAAAAATGAAAAAATAAATCACGACCACAATCATATTTTACCATCCATCTATCCTCTGGCAGGATCTATGAGGCTTCTGGTCTAATTTCAAGGTTCTAGGCTTTAAGTACAAAACGTGAAGAAGGAGGAGAGAAGTGACACCAAAGAGAAAGTCATTTGTATCTTGTTCACTTGGCAAAGCAATGATAACCAGTAACAGTAAGATAAAACTAAAAGAATTATAAAATGTGAGCCATCCCCCACATACATACAAAAAACATGAGACATGCAAACCCTTACAGCAAACAGATTTCTTATACTCTAAGTATATTAGAATTATCTTACAACTCCATCTAGAACACATTGAGAGGCTGGTTTCCGAGGATCCAGAGAAATTCCCATCTCTGAAAGAAGCTCTTGAGAAACAGTATTTATTCCCGTTTCACGCTCAATGCGAGATTGTAGTGAATGAAGACTTTCATCCGGTGGCAACAGAAAGGAAATTATCTTTGCAGAAGTCATATTTAAGATGTGTACTATCTGTACAAATAAGAAAAAAGAGAAATGATTATTGATCATCAAGTACATAAAAGATTCAAGATGAGAAAAAGATTCTATCGCTGGACTAAACAAGGTTCAATCATATTCAAAGTGAGATCTCCTATAATTATGAAATGACAGACTGGAAGCTGAAGAGCAGAGTTTACTTTTCTACTACAACAGATGTTAGTTCAAGGGAAAATATTTCAAAGGTTTAAGGATGTACAAATTCCAGCACTAAAAATTCCAATTTAAAAAGAAAACATTTATTCTGCAAAACATATCATGGATCTAGAAGAAAACATTCCATTTACCAAGTGCCTAATAGATGCCAACCATGTGCATAATATTTTGTTAATTGGAACTTCTAATCACCATTTGGCAATGGAGAGAAACCAGCTCTCTGAGAAGTTAAATAACTTGTCAGGTCACACAGCTGATAACTGTTAAGAGCTCAAATATGAACTCATAAATTTCTTGACTACTTTCTCAAGAAATAATTACCTGACAGAAAAGATAGGCCTCTATTTAAACAGGAAAATGCATTGTTATCCTCATTTTCCAGATATGAGACCCAAATCTGAGAGCACTGATCTGGCTAAGGGCCCAAAGTTAGATAAGAAAAATCTTAGTCTCACTTAAAGCCCTAGTGAAAGTAGCCTGAGAGGGGACAAGAGAGGGCAAGAATGAGTCAGCTGGGGCTTTACCATGGAGCCACAGAACTAGAAATCAGTCTTTTGAAACAACATTTTATTTTTTATTATTATTATTTTTTTAAAGATTTATTTATTCATGCATACAAGAATGGGGTACAGGCCAGATGCGTGGGAGGGTAAGTGGATTCACCAGAGACAGCAGGGAACAGAACAGGCAGATTGGGGCCTCCTCGGTGGCTCAGCAGTTGAGCGCTGGGCTGCGAAGCTGCCGATAGCCTCTGCAGCTCTGGTTCGATCCCCGACTGCCGGCGAGGGTCCCACATGGCGCACAGACCTCTCCTGCCACGCCTGCTGCTCCCCTCAGCAGTGTACTTTCTTAGTCTGCCTGTTCTGCTCCCCGCTCTAGCTCTGGTGAATTCTCTCACCCTCCCATGCTTCTGACTATACCCAGTGCTTGAATAAATAAATAAATAAATCTTTAAAAAAAAAAAAAAAAGTGGGCAAGACAGGAGAGGTCTGCCACGCCATGTGGGATTCTTGCCGGCCGGACTGGATCCAACCTGCGCTGCAGAGGCTGCGGACAGCTTCACAGCGATGCGCTCAACTGCCTGCACCATCGGGAGGCCCTGAAACATTTTAAATCCTCTTCCTCCCACTGCCTTTAGGTAAGTCACACAAAATTATTATCTGTTGACAAGTATATAATTCCTTACACTGACCAGTATATGCAATATAAGGAAGGGGAAAATAAAAAAAAACTTCAAAGGAATAATCAATACCACAAAGAAGTAAAACAGAGAAAGCTTAAAATGTCAGCTCTAAGAATATTATTTTATTTTTCAAATAAGCATCAAGATTATTAAAATATATTTATGTTCACGTTCTGAATAAACTTGTTAACTTCAATATTAGACTTATTAGGTAGACCCCCTTTGAACTAACCTTCAAATTCAGAATGTGATCCATTAATACAAAACATCTTGGCTGCTTCAAAGTAACATCAATAGGTCCTCCTCTTTGCTGAGGATCCCAATTTAGCATCAATTGTAGCCAGCTTTCCATGGGTTCTATAATTAAACTAGAAAATATACAAAAAAGGTAATTTACAAGTTGTCAATGTCCTTTGTCATTACTTATCTATACCATTTTATATCAATTCTGAAATGACAGAGGACAAACTTTTTTCCCATTAAAAAAAATAAACATGAT
The DNA here is from genome assembly GCF_964194135.1 of Talpa europaea. NCBI lineage: Eukaryota > Metazoa > Chordata > Mammalia > Eulipotyphla > Talpidae > Talpa > Talpa europaea. The sequence goes on along the minus strand of NC_140077.1, from coordinate 20,944,955 downwards.
AAACCCATATATATAAGCTAGTTACTGGCAACCCCAACAGAAGAATCCAGTTTCTTTCACCAAGAAATTCATTAACTGCACCATCCCAAGAATTTTCTTGGCACTGAAGATAATAGTTAAATGGCAGTAGTTCTGGTTTCCACTAGATCTGTGCTGTCCAATATGGTAGCCACCAGTCACAAGTGACTACGTGAATTTACATTTAAATTATTTAAAATTAAATAAAATTTAAAATTCATTTTTCAGTCACAGTACCTACCCTACCTTTCAAGTGCTCAACAGCCTCAGGTGACCAGCAAAGATATAAAACATTTACATCAACACAGACAGTTCTATTGGATAATGCTACTTGGAAAACACAACTACTCTATTGTTCTTTTTTCTTTTCTTTTTTTTAATTTATGCATACAAGAACTGAAGTACAGGCCAGAAGTATGGAGGGGGTGAGAGGATTCACCAGTGACAGTGGGGAACACAACCAGCAGACTGACTGAAATACACTGCTGAGGGGAGCAGTGGGCGAGACAGAAGAGGTCTGCTGCACCATATGGGTAGCTTCCTGGCTAGCCACGGATCAAACTCAATCTGCAGAGGCTGCGAATAGCTTCACAGTGCTGTGTTTAACCCTTTGAGCCACCAGGGAGACCCTCTATTGTTCTTTTTTAAACCCTGAAGAACTTCCTCTACTAAAATGCACTTACCCACAAAGACTATTTGGTTGAGGTAAATGGCTACTAAACCGAACTTCCCCTGTCATCTCTTCACCTACAAATATACACTTTGGATCCTTCTTCTTAATCTTCTCATGCCTATAAAAACAAAAGCTGCCTCAGTTGACAATCTGATTCTCATAAACACATTTAGATTTTTCTTGCCATTTTATTGTATTCAATTACATATCTAAAAGCATTGTACCATGAATAGAGAAGTGAAAAATAAAGCAGGCAATTGAAAATCTCCATTTCCCAAGCACACCAAAGCTCTCTTCTACTTCTTACCAGGTAAATGGCTGCAGATGATGCAAAAAAGGCCTGTATCCAGCAATACATTCAAATACCATGGTCCCAAAGCTCCAGTAATCAACAGTGGCTGTGTAAGGCTTATTCTCAAAGAGTTCTGGGGCCTTAAAAAGAAAAAATGTTTTAGATGCCGTCATGATAAGACAAAAGTTACCTTATTTTGTACCATTATATTCATGACTTTTAGAATTAAGAATGAAATTGATCCACTTAAATTCAAAGAAACAATACTTAGAGTGTTATAAACCAATATAATTTCAATTAAAAATACACATATGAAAATCAATTAATGCAACTCAATGAAGTATCAACAAAAAGAAAGATAAAAACCATATGATCCTATCAACACATGCTGAGAAAGCATTTGACAAAGTTCAACATCCATTTATGATGAAGGTCCCTGAAACTCCTGGGATGGAAGGAACAATACTTTAAGCCATATACAACAAACCCACAGCCAATGTTCACTCTCACCTCTGCTTTTCAATATAATACTGGAAGTTCTAGCTAGAGCAATAATCACAAAAAAACCTTGAATAGCCAAAGCACTCCTAACTAAATGAGGGAGAATGGAGATATTATGCTCCCAGACTTCAAACTATACAACAAAGCCATAATAATTAAAGTAGCATGGTACTGGAACAAAAAAAGGACACACAGACCAGTGCAATCGAATTGAAAACCAGAAATAAAGTCATACATATATGGTCAACTAATCTATGACAAAGGAGCAAATAATATGCAATGGAACAAGCATAGTCTCTTTAATAAATGGTGCTGGGAAAAACAGAGAGCTACATGCAAAAGAATGAAACTAGACTACTACCTCATACCATATACAAAAACCCATCAAAATGGATAAAAGACTTGAATATATGATCTGAAACCATAAAATTCACAGAAGAAAACACATGCTAGACACTCCATGACATATACCTCAGAATCACTAAGAACATCCAGAAGCAAACAAAATGAAGGAAAAGCAGGAACTACATCAAGCTAAAAAGCTTCTATACAGCAAAAGAGACAATAATCAAAACCCGGAGACATCTTACTGATTGGTAGAAAATATCTGCATTCCATACAACTGATAAGGTACTGATTTCAAGATCTACAAAGATCTCACATGACTCAACCAAAACAAAGCAAACAACCCAGTGAAAAAATGGGCCAAAGAGCTAAAAAGACACTTCTCCAAAGACGAAATTAAAATGGCCAATAAGCATTTGAAAAATGCTCAACCTCACTTATAATCAGAGAAATGCAAATCAAAACCACAATGAGATATCACCTTACACTGGTGAGAACGGCCCCGTATCAAAGACTGGCAACAACAAATGCTGAAGAGGATGTGGAGAAAAAGGAACCTCTTATACTGCTGGTGGGAATGCAAACTAGCCCAGCCACTATGGAAAGCTGTGTGGAGGATCCCCAAATTCCTAAAAATGGAGCTACCATGCGACCCAGCAATTCCACTCCTAGGAATCTACCCAAAGGACATAAAAACATTAATTTGAAAGGAAAACTGCACTCCTGTGTTTATCGCAGCACTTTTTACAACAGCTAAGATATGGAAACAACCTAAATGCCCAATACATGAATGGCTCAAGAAGATGTATATATACACCATGGAATACTACTCAGCAATCAAAAAAGATAAACTCATTCCATTTGCAACAAGATGGGTAGAGCTGGAAAGGATTATGCTCAGTGAAATAGGTCAGAAGGAAAAAGAAAAAATATCAGATGATATCACTTAGAGGAGGAATACAGGGAAATTGAACAAAGAGAAAAAAAGACAAAACTAACAGGCAAATTAGAGATCTGAGATATACAGCAGGGGAGGGGGAGGGAGAGAGGGATCAAAACAGGTGAAGGAAGAGCACAAGGCACTATGGTGATGGTTCACAGGGTGATGTCCTAATGGGAGATTTATGGGACTACACCCAAGAGGAGAACTCAAATATTGTACAAAAAATGAAAAACAATGTAAGATAATTTTAAAAAAACCTAAAATAAGACAATGAAAAAAAAAATACGTCTTACCAGATACTGTAACGTTCCCACAAAAGATGTGCACAGACTTCCCTGATCAACATCTTTTGCATATCCCAGATCAATTATTTTATGCATAATCTGCAAAATATTAAATGGTTGACAAATATGAAAAGGAAAGGCAACAATGCCCTTAACAGTCCCTAGAGAAGTTTGTAGTAGAGCTTGCATTTTGTAATAACACAAATATGTTCCAAGTCTGATCTCTACCACTTTACTAGTCATGTGATCTTGATTAAGCTACTTATCTTCTCTCAGTTTCCTATATATGGTATTACTAACAATCCCTACTCTACATAATTGTTATTAGGATTCAACGAAATAGTGAAAATATTGAAGCAGCATTATACCATCTTAGAATGGACTGATGCGAGCAAATGCCTATCTAACCTCAAAAATATCCTGGATACACAACAAGGCAAAGCTGGTGCAAAGCATAAATGAAAGGCTCTGCAAAAAAAAGCATCAGCTATGTCGTATCACCTAAAACTGACCAACATCTCACTAACTAAAGAACTCAAGGTTCAGACTCTTGGGTCTACACAGATTCTGGGCACTGGAAGCAAGAAAACTGCTCCAATTATTCTGATAAAAATAAAAATTTTAGGAGTCAATTCACAATTTCTGTTTGTTTGTTTTTTTTTTCCCAAGATGACTCACTTAGGAATCTGAGAAATCAAGGGTTTGGATTTTAATTTAATAACAGCACTTGGAACCTTTGGGAGAAAAATTAGTTGGGTTTTTTTTCCTTAAATTAGTTGGGGTTTTTTAATCTTAAAGTAAGGCAGATGTAGGATGTGTGTGTTTTTTGGATGTGCTTCCTAAGGATTAACAAATTATGTACTCACTGCCTTCTCTCTCTGGTAGAAACTGTGCTGGAAAAACAAGTAAACAAGGTAGTTCCTTCTCTGAAAGAGCTACTTCATTAGCAGGGAAGAAAAACTAAACACGAAAGTATAGTTCAGTGTAGTAAGGACTGGGGGAGCAAAGAACAAAATGCTAGGGGTATACAGGAAGGCACCAAACCTCAAAGACTAGCCACATCAGGGAGACTGTAGTCAATAGGCATGGGTCATTTCTTCAGGTTCCACCTACCTTTCCACCAACATCCTGAAGAACTATGTTTTCTGGTTTCAGATCACGATGTATAATTTTGTTTTCATGCAAATATCGGATGCCAGACCCTAAAAGTTTAAGATGCATTTTGAGGTAATAGCAAACACTAAATTAAATAAAAAATAATTTATTTCACATTTTGTACAAATCCGCTCCAATGCTCAAATTCATATGGGCCACTACAACTAAAGAATAAATGATATTAAAGCAGTTGAGATTTTCTCCACAGAAAATCCAGTAACATTAAGACAAATACTACAGAATTATAATATATGCTCATTTAACTTATGAAAATTAATATTGAAAAGAACATTAAAAATAAATGAAAAAGCATATATTTACCCTTGCAGCCTTTCCCTCCAACCTACATCACCCTCTTCAATTAGACTTTGGACACTATGACCCAAGAAAGAAAGCAAAACTAAAATATATAAACATATTCTTGGTCTTCAAGTTTCCGCCAAGGGCCTAAGTACTAGTTATTTTAGGGCTTTTTTCAGGAGTAATGAATATAAAGAGATGTTTCACCTGAAAAGCTGACTTTAAAACCTCTGCCCAAGAGACAGTGACACTGGTAAATAGTTACTATGTTAATTGGGGAGGAGGAATAAAATTGAAAGGTCATTTCACATAATCTTTCATCAGCAATTAATTCATCTATTAACCAAAAATGGACACCTAGTCAAAAATAAAAATTAATTACAAAATATCTTAACTTTAATTTAACATCCACAGTAACAGTTAAATTTTTTAAAAAGTCTCACATACATACTAAAATTTTATGCTTTGTATATATAGCAACAATTTTCCTTAATTCCCAAGCAGTAGTATGAGAATCTTTTATACTACCAAAGGGACATTATATAATAATAATTGCATAGAAGAAATGGGGTGTGGGCCAGAGGTGAGAGGATTTACCAGAGACAGTGTGGAGAACAACACAGGCAGATTTATTGAAATACACTGCTGAGAGGAGCAGCAGGTAAGACAAGAAAGGTCTACTGCACCATATGTGGGTTAGGTCCCTGGCCAGGGATCGAATTATGTACTCAATGCCACAGCAGTTATAGAAATGAGACCTAACCCCTAGGCCACCAAAGAGGCCCAGGGGCATTAAATTATGATAGTAATTTTATATTGCTTACATACCTATATCACTTAGTAAAGAAAGTATCTGGCTTTCTTTAAGTCCACAGCAATTTTCTGGTTTGTTCAGTAGCTAAAGAAATAAAAAGAAGTCTAAAAAAATGTATACTGCCAATATTGCTGGGCAATAATAACAACACATTTAGCACTATAATAAGATTATTCAGACAAGAAAATAAGTTGTAATTAATAAAATATGAGGGTAAAAATCACCAAATCCATACTGAGGACACATAAATTTCATGGCAAAGCTTATGTAAGTAAAGTAAAATATTTGAAATTGGAAGGTTAAAAAAAAAAACCCTGAAAACTCAAACAATAGCCATATGGTAGATTTAAAATGAGACAGGAAAGATTTGCAGCAGAGAAAACAACTTTTTTATAAACACCTTCAACATGGATATTTTGATCTAACATCAATATAATTCCATTCTGTAAACACCAATATCAAAAAAAGGCCTGTTGTAAACCGGAGATCAGTCAACATTTCCTGTAAAAGGTCAGATGGCGAACACTTTATTCTACTCAACTCTGTCACAGCAGTACGAAAGTAGCCATAAACAATGCATAAGAAAGAGCCTGGCTGTGTTCCAGTAAAATTTTATTTAACAACAACCAAAAAAAGGTAACTGGTCACAGTTCTCTGATCCATAATCTCAATGACCATATTGAAAGTTCTTCAAGCACTGCTAAAGTTCCTGATTTACTCTCATCATCTCAAAAATTCACACTACCTTCCGGAGATCTCCTCCAGAGCAGTATTCCATTGCTAGAAGAGGCACATCATTAATTAAAAAATTCAGCTCCTCAGGAACATCACAGGCCTTTACAACATTGGCATGGTTCAACCTGAAAAAGAAGGGGAAAATATAATTAAAAATTATTTTTCAATCAGTGGACTGTGGTGGTGGACTATGGGAGCGTTGGTGGACTATAGTGGGGGGTGCACTATGGCAACAACGCTTGAAGGCAGGGAGCCCACACTACTCAAATACAAACAGTGGCATAAACCAACATTACCACAATAAAAAATGAAAATAATAAAATAAAAATTACCTTCTAATGAAAACGGACTAGGTTGGAAATGGTAAGTAACTGGAGGGCAATGAGGGGAAAGAAGGTTGGCATTATTTATAAAATTTGCCTTTTGTATAATTAAAAATAAAAAATTTTATAAAGAAAATATAGATAAAAATACTATTACTACTACTACATTTCTATGTGGAAAACAGTAAGCACTTTACATATATTAACTCACTGACTTATCGCAATAATTCTAGGTAGACTTAATAGTCATATCACACAAGAGAAAACTGAAGCACAAACTGGTTAAGTAACATGTGATCACAGTTTGTAGGTGATTGTGTAAGGATACAATGTGCCAGCCTGGTTCCAAAGCCTATATAAGACCATCTCTCCCATAATCACAATGTCACTCAAAGCTGAGTCTATTAAAATTTTGCTGTATTTCCTTCCAGATTTTAATCTGTACACTAATATATTTTCTTCAATGAATATTGAACCACACTATATGTTGTTTTCTGACATGGTTTTTTTAACTTAACAATATTATCATTCCAGCCTCCGCCACCACCACCACCACCACCACCATCATCATCAGACAGAAGATGTCAAACCTAGGATTGACTCACAGGTCCTAAAGAAACAATCTCCAGGAGGAGGGTTGTGAACACACTTTCCTGATGCTGCCCCCACATTACCAAGTTTGGGCACAGACACTAAAGTCAGAAAGTGCTTATTTTAAACCCAGACTCTATTATCTACCAGTTGTATGACTCTATGAACTTCAACTTTGTTCCTATAAACAAAGATAATACCTAACTATAGAGTTTTTGTGACAACTAGAAGAATTATTTATAAAGAACTGAATACAGTACCTTTGGAGTTTTAAAGATACGTCTGCTTTTCCCTTCAAGAGCTTACTTTTTCTCACCTTTAGAGTAGACCGTTCTTAGTGACTCATTTCTAACAAACACAGTGCGGTAGAAATGATGAAATGAATTCCAAGGAAAGATCATAACCGATATGTTTCCTTCTTGCTCTCTGTCTCAGATCCCTCATGTTGGGAAACCTAGCTGCCATGTCATGAAGACATTCACGCATCCCTGTGGAGAGGCCCACAAGCTGAGGAACTGATGTCTCTGGCAAAAAGTCATATAAAAGAACTTGGAAGGAAATACTCCAGTCACATCTTTGGGTGATTATAGCTCCAGTCAACATTTTGACATAATTCAGAAGAAATTTGAGTCAGAAGCACCCAGCTAAGTCACTGCCAAATTCCTCAGTCACAGAAACTGTGAGATATTAAATATTAGCTGTTTTAAGCCACTAATTTTTCAAGTAATTTTTGTCAAAGCAGTAAGTAAACTATTCAACTAAAATAGATAAGAGTAAAGAGATAAGAGTAACTTATCTTTAACTAGAAGATATAGCAGATGAGTATTGCCCAAGATCCAGAAGAGATAGATTCTGCCCTTGGAGAAAGTTTTATAATTCCTAGATGACTTTTTTTTTTAAAGATTTATTTATTTATTTGTACAAGCACTGGGTAGGTACAGTCAGAAGTGTGGGGGGTGAAAAAATTCACCAGAGCCAGAGCGGGGAACAGAACAGGCAGAAGGACCGAAGTACACTGCTGAGGGGAGCATCGGGTGCGGCAGGAGAGGTCTATGCGCCATGTGGGACCCTTGATGGTGGCCGGGGATCGAACCGGCACTGCAGAGGCTGCGGGCAGTTTCGCAGGCCAGAGCTCAACCGTTGCGCCACCAGGGGAGGCCCCTTAGATGACTTTTTAAACTAAACTTCCTTATAACAATCATAATGTGATGCTATTTGAAATAGAACACACTTATTTCATGAGAGAGAAAAAAATATGTACCCAAAAAGATGCTGAGAAGGATAAATTCCTGGCCCCCTTCCCTATGATGCCATCTAGGTAGGCTGCAAAACTGAGAAAATGTCATCAAGTACACTTACTTCTTCATGATCTGGATTTCATGGCACCACCGCTCTCTGTTTTTGGTACTTAGCTCTAGGCGACATGATTTAATTGCTATTTTGACATCAAGTTCCTGCCAACATAGAAAATGAACAAAATAATATATTAGGCTCTTGTGCATATTTACTTGTTATCAAAGAAATGTCAACTTGGGAAAACAAAACTCTTTTAGCTCTACTCATTAAATATTTATCCATGGCTCTCCTGAGTCAACACTTTTGCTAGGTAAACTATGAAGCTACACAGGCAATGTTTTAAAACTGACCTTCAGACACACAATCAAAAAGTGACTAAGGCTGATCCTCTATCAGGTCTCTTCAGTACAATGTCTCACAATATATTACTAGAAAGAGAAATACCAAGGACCCTGTCCCTCCAAACTCTATTCAAAGTTAGTTAAGACAATTAACAAGCCTCTAGACTAAATAGAATGAAGAGGAGAATTCAGAATTCCCTGAATTCCAAGAAATAGTTTTTCCAAGAAATAGTTTTAATATGACCAAGTCTATTATAAAAACTCCAGAATTAGTTCCTAATCTTTACATTTCAAATGACATATAAAATAATCCTACAATGATTATACTTCTGTTTCCAAATATTATAAAATGAACCTGTCCACTCCTGCCTTTGACTAATGATTTAGTCAATTCTGACTAAAATTAAAACCACCCAGAAGCACATTACAGGAAATAGCCAGAGCTCATCACATACAGGCATCACTAAAAATGAGGCTCAGGACCAGCAGTCAGGACCAAACAGGAAGGAAAAAAATATACAGATGAGGAAATAAGACATGGATGGAACAGTCTAAAGGTGGGGCGGGAGGGGGCGGGACACAGAGGAGAGGCTACAGATAGGATATTCAATGCATACAGAGAGAAGAAAAGAACTAAGACTACAATCTAGCCTAACTACAGTCCTCACTCCCCTCGATCTTTCTTTTGTTCTGAGCATGTACCTTCCTGTGGCTAAGTGCCATGTAAACTCATGAGACATTCTGGTACAAGCATGAACAACATACAGTCCTAAATTTTCATATGAATGAGACAGGAAGCTATGTATTTTAAAAAGATCCCATCCTAAAAGATTATTCAACTCCTCAGTTTATATTTCACCTACTCTGTGATGGCCTTCCTCCTTACTCTACCTTTTCAGAATGTTCTGTGAAAAGTTTATAAATGTCCTGCCCAAAAAAAAAGTTGTTTTAAAAAATAAAGAGAGGGGTAGTGGTGATGACTGCAGAGTGTATGAATGTACATCATGTTCCAGAATTTAAAAATAGTTAAAATGGAAACATTATGCTTCTCTTACAACAGTTAAAAAATACAAAGGAAAATAGAAAGTTAAATTAGTTTCTTTACTTACAGAACTTCTCAGAGCTTGTAGTAAGCTAATGTGAATTGTCAATCTCCAAATAAAGGAATACTGCACGATTTCCCAATGTATCAGACCAACATAACCTCTTTTCCCAACCTCTTTTCTGAGATTAGTTTTTCCAAACACACTTTGAGAAAGAAGTGCTACCCTACTGGAGGTAGAGTTCTTTGGTTATTTTGTTGTTTCCATATCACTTTAAAAATTCTTCATTGTAATCACTGCACTTAAAGTGTTTCTGTGTCTCTAGCCACCACTAGACTTGAAGTCTCCTTGGTGTGTGTGTGTGTGTGTGTGTGTGTGTGTGTGAGTGTGTATCATCCAGGGGTGGGGGTGTGTGTGTCTGTGTGTGTGCGTGTGACAGAGAAAGAGATTTACCATAGGCATCCAGCAAAATAATGAGCTAAATAAACTATCTCATATCTTTTTCTCTTCCTCATTGTTTTAAAAGGTGTGGATGAAATCCTGGGATGTGGCTTGTACCAGAACACCGGGATCTTGAAAACCATAAATGCACACCTTAGTCAGGTTTGGAAAAGGAATGATATTGCTTCCAACTCTTATGACAAAGCATGTCTTCTCTTCTTGCTATAGGTTCTGTTGTCAAATGTCCCAGTTTGGGGAAAGGGTCACGCTGGCAATTGGAAAGTTCCTAAGAGATTTTTTTTTTTAAAAAAGATTCATTTTATTTATTTATATATACAAGAAATGGGGTGTAGGCCAAAGGCATGGGGGCAGGGTGGGGGGGGTGGGAGGAGAGGTGTTGGAGAGGTGTTTGAGAGGCCTCACCTGAGTCAGAGTAGGGAGCAGAACAGGTGGATCCACTGAAATACACTGCTGAGGGGAGCAGCGGGCGAGACAGGCGTGGTCTGCTGTGCCATGTGGGTCAGGTCCCTGGCCAGGAATCGAACTCAGGCCATAGAGCTCAGGCCGACTCAGGCAACAGTGGCTAGTGATAGCTTGATAGTGCTAGACTTAACCCCTGCACCACCAGGGAGGCCCTCCTGAGTGATTTTTTAAGATTCTAAAGGAAGCCAAATGTCTTCCATTTAAGAAATGATGACTGTTACAGAAACAGAAAGTAGCAAAGGTGATTGTCAGCGAATGGGGGAGGAGGAAATGGGGAAATATTGTTTAATGGGATCAGAGTCTCTGGGAAGACTGAAAAGTTCTGAAGATGGTTGTTGGTGATGGGTGCACAACTGAATGCAACTGAACTATACAGTTAAAAATGGTTAAAATGATAAATTTTAAGCTATGTATACTTTATCACAGTTAAAAAAAAAAAAGACATATTCACCCAACCCCAAGTCAGGGAACAAGGAAAGCATCCACAAAAGCATGCCAGCATGTATAACACATTTTTTCTTAAGACCAGGCTGATGGGCAGCTTAGTTAGCAAGGCCATGAGCAATATTCTACTGGAAGCACTTGAGTCCCTCTCTTTTCTCTTTGAGTACTTTACATCCCCTCTGATGAGGAGAATAATTAAATATACTGTTTGACTATCAAAGTATTTAATGCCTTATCCTTTTCACCTTCCATCCTCTCTCTCCCCAAAATTTCCTCTTATGAAATCTGCTTCACAGAATTTCATCAACTCTATCAGTGACATCTGTCATTCTAACTGCACAAAAGTTACTATTTCCGCCACATAAACTCTCATCTCCCACCCTGAAGTGTGGGTTCTCCCCACTGTTCTCATATTCCTTAAGACAGCAAATCATAATTTCTCCATTTATAGGTCAAATGCAGGCATTTTATAGTAAAATCTTAATTGTTCATCTTGTTTCATGTTTTTCCACTCAGATTTATCTTTTACAAAATAATCTTCTTAGAACACCACTACATCTTGATATTTACCTATTTAAGAATGATAATAGCAAGAATAACACAGCCGCAGGAGTTAATATTTCACAGCTTACCATGGGCGAGGTACTATACTTGGCTTTACACACATTATTATCTTATTTACCTCTCAAAACAGACCCACAACATTTTACATTATTATGCACATTTAAGAGATGAGAAAACAAAGGTGATACTGCAGAGATTAATAGTCCAGCGTTTACATATTTGAGAATGTCCTTTAGGAGTGCATAAACACCCTCAAATGGCAATGCATATAGTGTTGTGGATGTGCATTTATGCATTTTTTTCTGCAAAAGGGTTTATAGTTTTTATTGGTAAAATGCCTCAAAAGAAGCTCAACTCAAACATAATTATTAACTCCTGCTACAGCAGTCAAACATTTCCTGTTAAATCAAAGTAAAATCCCACATCTGAAGGCAGGTGTCTTCCACCCCCAGAGAACCTTACCCCAGCTCCACGACCTTCCTTTCTGAAGTCATGATCATTTTAAAAAGCTGTTCCCCCAATCCCAAAGCCTACCCAATGCTTCCAAAAGCTTAATTGTACACCCTCCATGAAACCTGCCTACCCCAGCCCCTACTGGCATCACATGTCCTCCTAATACACACACACACACACACACACTCCAACAGACAGCCCTCCTCATCAGCTCCCTTTACTCACGCATTCGTGTTCACACGTACACTCTGCTGTGTCTGCCTCACACGCCCTGACACTCCTCTACATTGAGAGACACATGCGCTGTCACACTCAGTAAACAACCTGTCATAGCTTGACACTCAGACCAAAAGTTCCCCTAACAGTTCCATATACCCCACACACTGACCTAAGACCTCAGGTACCACCTGAGACGAGGTCACCAGGCTCACAGGCCCTCTCCCTCTCGCCCCCCCCCCGCACACGCACGCACGCGGGGCACTCTCCGGCCACAACAGTGCCCCGGTCTCTCCGACAGCCTCACGTACTGACAGTCACGGCTCCACAGGCTATGACAAGCACCCAGCGCGGCTCCCTCGCGCCCGCCTCACCCGATGCTGGTACAGGCAGACGTTCCCGAAGCCGCCGGTGCCCAGCCGCTCCCGCATCTCCCAGGGCCCGCCCGCGCCCGGCCGCAGCCCCGGGGGCCGCTCCATGGGGCGGGAGGGCAGGCGGCCGCAGGTTCCGCCACCGCTCCAAGGCCGGTTCCGGGCCGCCGAGGCTCGCGCAACCGTCCTCTCGCGAGACGATGCGTCATTTCCGTACTGGCCGAGCGAGGGTGTCTATTGTCCCCCAAAGCCCCGCCCCGAGCTCGCGCGAGGTGCTGCAGCTCAGCCCTCCAGAGGGTGAGGCGTTGAGGAGCCCTCCGTCCGCTGTCTTATGTTCCCAGGACGTTTTCTAGCTGCGTTTCACAAAGCTCTCTCCGAACCCTGCATCGCCTCCCGGTCACGTTCCAAACCAGTCTCCCCTACACGCCTCTCTTCAAGACCTTGCCATCTCCTGCAGCCCCCACCACCCACTGCGCTGGTACTGGCAAAGGCCACCAGTGATTTAAATAGTGTGGAATCCTAAGAACTAGGTGGAATCCTAAGAACTAGGAAGAATCCCGTGCTAACTGGTCCGCTGATGCACTCGCCTTCATAGTTCATTTAAAAAAAATCATTAATCTTCCATAAACTATTCGTCGTGAGCTCTTCCTTTGCTTGACTTCTCATACACCTATTGGATACTCTCCCCCGTAATTCCAAACAACTTAAGGATGTGCTGCTCTATTTAGTGGAGTCATGTGCTCTGGGAAGTCGTGTGTACCCAGCCTGTCAGCTCAGTACTTGGGATTCCAACTAACATATTGTAACATGGTTGAGCCAAGACATATGTAATATTCACAACACTTAAACTCACAATAGCAACAGGTCGTGGCTATGAAATTACTGCATATACTACAGTTAATTTTATGTAGTTACATTTGTTTACATTTTTCTCAACTGTGAATGGCACCACATTCAGCTTGTTTGTGTGAAGGTTTTGATAAATTAACTTTTCATAATAAATTTGTATGTTTTGGGCCTCCTTGATGGCGTAGGGGTTAAGATGCAACCTATGAAGCAATCCGCAGCCACTGCAGCACAAGTTCAATTCCCGGCCAGCCAGGGAGAAACCCACATGGCGGGACAGACCTCTCCTGTCTCACCCACTGCTCCCCTCAGCAGTGTACTTTGGTCCGTCTGCCTGTTCTGTTCCCCACTCTGTCTCTGGTGAATCCTCTCAACCTTGCATCTCTGGCCTATACCCCAATTCCTATATAAAAATAAATAAATCTTAAAAAAAATAAAATAAAATAAAATAAATAAAAAAATAAATTTGTATGTTTTATAGTGCCTAATGAGAGTACACTTTAAGCATTCATTACATTCCTTTCTCTTAATTTTTCCAATACTTCTAGACAATGCAGTCCATTTGAGTAATTTGTTTTTGTTTTTTTAAAATTGTTGCAAATCTCCAAAAAAAAAATTCCCATGTAGACCTACACATTTCAAACTCATATTTTCAAGGATCAACTGTACTTCATTTCAATGGTTATAAGTAACATGAAACCACACTTTCCAACCATAGAAAAGCATCTGGATTTTATTTGATAGTTTACGTTTCTGAAAATGTTGACAAAATCAAGCTATATTTGTAGCTGATGTTTGTACTTTTTAACAAAATGTTCACCCTAGAATGTGACTTTTTCTAAAATACTCCATTTTAAGCCTCTCGCACCAGGCAGGTTCCATGGGAATGCACCAAAAAGAGGCAGGGAAACAGTCCCCATGGGAGACTGTCATTTCATAAAAAAACCAGATTGCTACTTCCTATGAAGCTCATAAAGTGCTTTTCCCCTTGCTTAGTCATCCAGGGTGAAGTCAAAGGGCTCAAAATCTTTCCGAAAGCGACGAGCCAGAGTCTCCTCCTCTTCCTTGCTGATCTGACACTGCCTCCAGTCAGACTTGTCAGGAATATTCAGGATGGCTTCACTGGCTAGGACCTCCCTGCAGAAAAAGCACAAGGAAGTCAAAATGGAGAGTAGCAGCCTGAATTCCCTCTCCCATTTCTCTACAATCACAGCCCTCACCGCAGCATCACCCAACAAAGGTAGGCAAATTCTTCTGATTTTGCTTATACAATTTCCTTTTACCCTAGTGCCATCACTGCCATTCTATCTATCAAGTGCACATGCATTTCAAGTGACTGGCTCAGGTCCTACCTCTTTCCTAAACCTTCATATTCCATTTACTTCTCTTTTGAACAACTTGGAACTATATTACTGAAGCAATATGACACAGCAGTAAGAGGGCAGGCTCTGGTGTCAGAAAGGTCAGAGGCTGGATTTCATCCATAGCTCCACCACTTGCTATCTATGACTTGAACAGATTACTTCAACTTTCAGTCTTGATTCCCTCATCTATGGAATACAAATTAAGGGTTTCTTTGAGGTATGGCGGTAACAATCAAAGCACCAAACCTGCTGTGCTTACATCCTGCTATAAACTGCAGTTTGTCATCCCAAATAGACCATGAATTTGCTGAGAGCATGGTTCAGAGTCAGGCACAGTGTGTCATAGCCCTCTGGCTTAAAACTCCTGACTCTCCTTGCAGGGGACTGGGGCACACATAGGCACAATAGCACAAGCTCAACACCACAAAATAACTTATCTTAGCTCTCAGACTAAAGTATAACTACGTGCATGCACAGACACACATACACATGCTACCTTCTAATTGCCACTGCTTTACATTTATTTTTACCTATAATGATACATTAGAAGTAACTTTATTTGCATATCTATATGGCTCACTTTCCATTATGAAGGTACAATAAATGGGAGAGTTGAATATATATCACGAGTTAAAAAAGGAAAGGAAAATCATAAGTCTTCTAAGGTCAAAGGGCCCGCGCTCAAGTTCAAGCTCCCTGGGAGAACCTTGACTCTACCTCCTCACCTATAAAATGAAGATAGAATCACCTTTCTTGTAGAGCGGGGGGGAAAATGTCTTTTTAAGTGTTTTGTTAATAATGAAATGTTATGTAACAGTTAGTATTTTGGAAAATCCTCAATGCTGACAAAACAACTAACTATATCATGAGCACAAAGTCATTCAAAGAATCTCTTCTGTGGCTGATGTGCCATGTAGATCTGTAATCGTGTGCCTTTGTCACCAGAGTCCACTTTTGCATCTACTGTGATGGCAACAATAACAAAATGATGTCTGATGTTTGAAGCTCCTAACATATTTGTTCTCATTTATCAATTAACTTTTTGAAAATGCAGACAACTGCATTTACTACACTTATCCAATGATGGCAATTTTTGGAAGCTTTCCAAATTAGTACGAAAAGGGTTCAAGTTTGCCTTAAAGCTCAGTTCTAATAAAGGAAAAAAAATAGCTGCATATCATGACACTGGCATCAGATAATCTATTCTGCACATTTTCTCCTCCCCTCCATATTCTTTTCACCCACTTCTGGTCTTTAGTCTTTGCCTAATTTATACCATTCCTTGTATGGTTCTGCAGTCATATTCTTGATATGAGAAGCAGGAATGAAGTCTCATTCAGGTCTTTAGGACATTACAGAATAATAAGGTTAAGATATTTTGGGGTCCCCTGTTGAACCTACCACTGTGTGACCATGGACAAGCTACCTAACCCCTCTAGAGCCATGCAGTCTGCTACAAGAGCCACTAGATAGATATAGCTATTTAAATGTTAATCTTAATTGAAATTAAATTAAAAATTCAATTGCTCAGTAGTCTCATATGATTAGTGACTGCTATACTGGACAGTACGTATTTTAGAGCATTTCCATCACATCAAGTTCCACTGGACGGGTCTCCCTGGTGGTGCAAGGGGTTAAGCACCGCACTAGGAAGCAATCCACAGCCTCTGCAGCACAAGTTCAATCCCTGGCCGGCCAGAGAGAAACACACATTGCGAAGCAGACCTCTCTTGATCAGTCTGCTACTCCCCTCAGCAGTGTGTTTCAGTCAATCCTCCTGTTCTGCTCCCCACTCTGTCTCCAGTGAATCCTCTCACCCCCTGCCTGCCCACCCCTGCATCTCTGGCCTGTATGCATAAATAAATAAATCTTTAAAAAAAAAAAAAAGTTCCACTGGATACAATTCTAGAATCTCTTTCTTCACATTGGTAGATGGGGGTGACAGTCCTTACTTTATAGTTTGAAGATTAAACGAAGCAATGCATGTAAAATTCTTGGCATAGTCCTGGTACAGAGTATATGCTCAATTAATGGTAGCACTTTACTCCTTCAGGTTAGAAAACCACCCCATGTCTGCCTTGTAAATCTACCTCTCAGACCCAAATTCTATCTTTCATGAAGTCTTTGACCAAGTAGAAACAAGTTCTCCCTTTTCTGATTTTCTAAACTACACTGGCCCTCAAAACTCTATTATGGTACTTTTTACAGTCTGCCTTAAGTTACTGTCATATATATATATAAATATCTGACTTGCCTTAAGACTATTGGTTTCTTGGGACAAGGACTTTTTCTTATGTGGCTTTTTATGCAGTCCACTACTATGTTCATAGTGGGTCCACTGAAAATACATTAAAATACACACACACACACACACACACACACGTATAAACACATATATATGTATACAAACCTTCCAAACTGCAAAGGAAAATTCTTTTTAATTCTGTGGAAAAGCTTCTCTCCTGTGTCAAGTTCAACATAAAAATATGCTGCTCCGGGCTGTGCAATCTAAAAAGTAAACAGAATTAAACATTCCACTAATTTTTTTTTTTTAAGTAGAGAGCAGCTTGGTAATATTAGTACTATAATTAAAAAGTAAACAGAGCTGCATGAGGACACACTACTGCTCTAGAACCCTAAACCCCTAACTCTTCTCTTCTAAGCTTGAATTTTGCAAAGAATTGAGTCTAGAAGCACCAGAAAAAGGATATGAGCAGCTATAGGTCCCAAACCACTTAGCGGAACTAGAGTTTAAGCCAGACTGGCAGTTTCTCCCAGTGACACCCATCCTTCTAGTTCCTATCTTAAGAAATGTTTTGCCCTTCCCAGGAAAGCATGAAGGCACTGCTGTCATGCCATCTCTATCCCCAGTCTAAACAGTACCCTAAGCTCGAGTTCCAAACTGCCACCTGTATTTAACATTTTTAGAATTCCTTGCTAGTACCTCAAACTCAATATATCAGAAACCAGATCTTTCCTTCTCCCTGAACGTCATCCTCCCCTCCTGTTTTACCTGCTTGATGTCAGAGTGCTCTGGGATTTCCAGCAGCTCTATCTGTTGCTCCTGTGCCTGGGTAATGAAGGCATCTTTGATGTCGTCAGTACTGCAGCAACCGAGTGGCACAGGAATAAGCTGGGGGTGGGGGAAGAAGAGATTGCCAGCAATTCTTTGTGCAGGACCCACAGTGTTCAGACCTTCTGCACAGTCCCTGAGAAGTAGCAAATTCATCACAGGGGTGAAGAAAAACCCCTCAGCATAAATTCTCCTCAGGTCAGACAGGCCTGTGTCAGCCTGTCTATAAGGACTTAAACTTATGAGAGAGCTTGCCACATGTGGGAGCCAATCTCTGATGTGGAAAAGGCTGGAGAAAGATCGCTTTGTCATCCAGCCTTTACCAGCTCCTATGCAATATCTGTGGCAGAATCAGGCCCATTTGAAAACTTAAACAAATGTGCCAGAATGAAATCCACCACAGCTATAAATAAACTGTCTATAAACAAAGTGAATTTCTCAGGGACTGTTTCCTATTGTAACAGGGTGGTCCCCAGGAAAGGGGGAGGTTCCCTGCCCCACCCAAGGGAGGGTGGAGCTGAGCAGGAAGAGGAGAAGCTGCAGAAGAGACAGGAAGGAAGCAGGATGGAGCCAGAAGGAGACCTGGAGGAGGCGCATGGAGCCTAGAGACACGTAAAGAAACTGTGCTTGTCTTTTGGTCGTGGACTGGGTGACACAGATGTGGGTGAGACCCGTGGGGAGGTGACAATGGCAGCTTTTATCTTGATGTTGATTTTGCTCTTTTCCTTCCGGGCTTGTCCGGTTGTTTCTGGCCCTTTTCTGTGGGTCCCCACTGGAAGATGCTTTAGACTTGTAGCAGGCTTTGGGGCCTTGTTCTGGGCCAATCCCATTTGGATGGACTTTTACCCACGAGGGGACAGGTAACTCTGGATGCTTCATTTAGAAACTAGACTGTTTGCCTTACCTGTATTGTTTCCTAGTTTTATTAAAGTTCCTTCCCATTAAAGTCTCATATGTTTTGTGTTGATGCGGCGGATGGCAGAACCCATTTAGAATAGGCAGGTTTGCAGGGTTTGGGCTGACCCTCTCCCTGTCCTATAACACTATCTCTGAGTCTTTACTCACACTGGGCCTCCACATAAAATATTCACTTCTTCCAAACCCTAGTTATCAAGACCCAAATCTTTCCTGGAACCTTTCTCAACTACACATTCCTCTTCTAAACAAGGCCCTTACTGTCTGTGCTGTTAATTGTAGTGATGATGCATCTTCCTGTGAAGTCTCTAGAGTTATCACCTTTTAAAATTCTTTTTTTTTAATTATGCATACAAGAACTGGGGTACAGGCCAGAGGTGTGGGGGGATGAGAGGATTCGCCAGAGACAGAGTGGGGAACAGAACAGATGGACTGACAGAAACACACTGCTGAAGAAAGCAGCGGGTGAGTCAGGAGAGGTCTGCTGCGCCATGTAGGTAGCTCCCTGGCTGGGACTGAACTCGTGCTGCAGTGGCTGCGGACAGCTTCACACGATACTTCTTAACCCCTTGTGCCACCAGGGAGGCCCAAGTCATCACCTTTTAAAAGAAACTTTTTAACCTTTTACATGATCATTATTTAAATATTAGTAAGAAAATTCCTAGTAAATTTTCAAATATTAAAAAAGTAGTGTTTAATTTTAGATTAGGACCAAATATTTAAAAATTAATTAAAACTGAGTATTAAACTGACATTATTTAAATATTTATCAACATCCAGGTGCCCAAAGGGCTTTTAGGACAGAGACCACTTACCTGTAGCTGGAGGTGATGGCTCTTGTAATTTCTCTCAAATAGAACACACCGTTTCCCTCGACTCTTAAAGAAACGTTTCAGTGTAACTTTGTACTTCTCCACCTCTTCTACTACCTCTGCTGAAAGCTCAACCACTGACTGGTAGTGTCCAATGGGCAGAATGAGGACATGGTCATCAGATAAGCCTCCCTTGGCTAGAGCAAGGTAGCACTGAAGAGAAAACACAGAATCGTGCCATCAATATATGATTATTCGGGATCTCCCCAGTGGCGCAGTGGGTTGAGTGCAGCGCTATGAAGCTGTCCGAAGTCTCTGCAGTGCCGGTTCGATTCCTGGCCAGCCAGGGAGATTCCCACATGGTGCGACAGACCTCTCCTATCTCGCCCACTGCTCCCCTCAACAGTGTATTTTTGTCCTTCTGCCTGTTCTGCTCCCTGCTCTGTCTCTGGTGAATTCTCTCACCCCAACCTCCTGTGCCTCTGGCCTGTACCCCAGTGCTTGTATAAATAAATAAATCTTTGAAAAAAAAAAAGTATTTCTGGAGCTAGACTTAAATCAAGGCCATCTCCATTTTTTAAAAAAAAAATCAATATATGATTCTTCAGGGTGAAAAGCCTATACAAAGAATGAGCCTGAAGGGGTGGAAAAAATGCTTAAGAGGCTATCCAAAGAAATTCTCCGACTTTGAAAATCTGATTTTATGTGGTGAGCATGGTATATATACATCTGACAATGTATGAACTTATACCCTCAATTCATATACAGTGTTGGAAGCCATTATTACCTCAATAAAAATAATACAATTATAATAATAATTACTACCTGCAAAAAAATCTGATTTTAGAAGTTATAACAACAATGTTCTCAGGTATCTGCTAAAGAGTAAGATTCCATGCAACAAAATTTTTTTTAAATCTCCTCTCTCCAAATCCTTCTTGTAATGTCAAGTGGTGCTTCAACCCAAATGCACAGGATATATGCCATAGATAAGGGAACCTGTAGACATCCAAGTCATACATGGTGTGAAAGATACAAACCTTGGCTCAATGCAAAGGCGCAATCAAGGACTTAGAGGGATGGTGTGCCCTTTTCCCTCCCCATTTCTCTCTCCCATCGGGCTTACACTAGTCCGAAAGTTCTTTTTGAGTGGAGCCAATGAGGTTCCAGAGCTTTGGATGGTAGATTTGGTTGTACAACATTACAAATTACATTGAAGAAACAAACAGCTCAGGCCTTCCATCAGCAACCCTAGTGGCAGCAGGTCCATGGCCTGACTTCCACATCTAGGTGGTGGACAGGGAAGGGGGAATGGGTGATTGGTGGTGCTAGTGTCAGTTTATGATGGAGCAGCATGATTCTCCCCGGCCTATGGACAAGCACATAAAACATTTAGAACTCCTCCCCTCAGCCCTGCTCTGCTGCAAGGAAGTCACTAAGAGAGAGTGATGGCTGGGCACAAAGTGGTGAGATCAATTTTGGGATCTACTGTAGTGAAGTAAGTCATTCATTTGGGACCTATTTCACACATGAATAAGCAAAAACCAGAAACTTCTATTTTACCCTTTAAACTGAGACATTCCAACCAATATATTTATCAGTAACAAATGTTGAAGTGTGGGAAACATATAATCCAGCTCTTAGATTATAGCCCAAGCTCTAGCTTCCAGCAAGACTTACTGCAGATTTCTAATTGAGAGGCAGAAGCATGTGGTAAGAAGGCAGCTATGGAAGGAATTCCAGGATCATGAGGCTGAGCCTGTAAAGCTGAGTACTATAATGTAACAAATCTCTATGCAACCTTCAAATGAACTCGGAGCAAAAGAGTAGCACACAAGAGGGCTGTTGGCTTCAAATAGAGGAGCAACCCAAACAACAATTGGTTTCCCCAACCAGGCTCTAAACTTAAAAATAATTTTTTGGCTGTCACCTTCAGACACAGAAAGATTTCACTTCTGATTTCAAAATGACTACTTTCCCTATAATAGCATCCAATCCCACTCCTTCCCCACATGACCCCATACACAATGCCCTGGGCTCACAAAATAAGGCTAAGGTGACTTGATTAGCATCCAGTGTCCTTACAGCCTTAAATTGCTGACTAACCTCTATAAAATGAAAGCAAACACATATAAGGATGGAAGAAAAAAGGAGAAACCTCATACTCATACATTCAAAGGGGTAGAAAAGTATGGTTCCTAACACTGGATGTCAGCAACCTAAGTATCAACTAAAATTATTTCTGTTAAAACCATACATGCAAGAGGCTCTACCACTCTTGACAAATTTGAAGGGAAAACACTATGAGGAATAGAAAAGGGCCTATGACTATCAGTACAGGCAAATGAAAGTACTGGAGCTTTAGAAAAAACAATCCAAACTATACTTTCAATGTGGTGCGTTCAAAGTTAAGACTGAAGGAAGGAATCAGTTATTTCTCATCTACCATGAAAAAAAGTCCCAGCAGATTGACCTGGGAGGTATCAGAACCAAACTAAAAGCATACCTTGACTTATATCCTTGACAGAGGACTGAGCACAACCACTTAAAAATGTTTACAATAAAAACCATTATTTATTGTATTGTATTTGAAGACTTTCTTTTCATCTTTTCTTATGTTGGGGCGGAGAAAGTCACCGCCATAAAGGCCACTTATTACTTTGTGTTGCACATTTTGAGGTTCTTGAAGGTTTCCAGTCTAGACTAAATAACAAATACCCACCCCCAAACATTTCTTGTGAATAGTTTCACACTTGCCCATATCCTCCCTCCCTGTCAATCTCTCATCTTCTAATCACCTCTACACTTGAATTATCTCTAATAATGTGCAAACAGGATCTGAATAAATGCTGTTCCCCTAAGTAAAATGCATGAATTCTGCAGCATTTATACTGGACTCTTAACAGCACTCCTGTATAAATAGGAGTTTTTCAAGTTTGTTCTTCCTTCCAATGAAGAGTTCATCTTCATGGTTCAACTCTGTCACAGACTTGACCCCTACAGATACAGACTCCTAGGGATGCAATTGTGCCCATAATTAAGACAAATATTACATGTAAAAGACTAGGATTCTTCAGTCTGAAACAACAGAGTCAGGAGAGGAATGTGACTTAAAGTATAAGATGAAACTGAGACTCTAGTCTATAAGAACTCACAATAAAGGGTAATCAGGCTGTCAAGAGAAGTGGAGGAAAAAGTCACTTTGAAAAACCATACTTAAACAAATCAATGGAAAATGGATAGCAGGATCTGTCTGCAGAAGTACCACATACTAAGAAACATCTGTAAAGATTTCCCTCAGGAGCCTTGGGAAATAGCCAATTCTAATCACAGGTAAGTAAGGTACACTTATAATACTGAAAATTAAACTTCTTATTGAATGAAAAGGAGGTATCGGGCCTCCCCAGTGGCGCAGCGGTTGAGCGCTGGGTTGCGAAGCTGCCCGCAGCCTCTGCGGTGCCGGTTCGATCCCCGGCTGCAACCCGGCCACCGGAGGAGGGTCCCACATGGCGCGCAGACCTCTCCAGCCGCCCGCTGCTCCCCTCAGCAGTGTACTTCGGTCCTTCTGCCTGCTCTGCTCCCCGCTCTGGTGAATTCTCTTACCCTCCCACGCTTCTGACTGTACCCAGTGCTTGTATAAACAAACAAATAAATAAATCTTTAAAAAAAAAAAAAAAACCCTGTACTTTAAAAAAAAAAAAAAAAGAAAGAAAAGGAGGTATCATGGTTTACTTGCAGCCTGAGACAAAGGGTCAGAGAATTATATTGTATAATGCCTAACAGACCTGTCCACGGAAAAGTCTCCAGGAAAAACTGAAATAGAATGACTTTCCTGTGAGACACACACAGTTGTTCATAAGTTTTCTACAGCCTGTGTAAAATCACCCTTGACATCCAGTCCTCATAGTATAATTCAGTGCTTATCAAGTAATCTTAAAATTATTATCTCAGGTTTCCAGGTACTCACACCAAGAATGCGGATATGGGTATATCTGTCATTAGGAACTATATACTCTTTACTAGGCAAAACTGAGAATTAGTTTTGCCTTTAGTTTAATATGTTTAGTGTGACTCAGTTCCCTTTAGTTTAATATATTTAGTGTGACTCAGTTCTCAGCATGATACAAATCTATATAAATACCACAAAAGTCAAGTTTCTGATTGAAGATATATTAAAAAGAATGTAAACATTTTTAACCTAATAGGGTTTTCTAGACAATAAGACTCCCTTTTTAAGACAAAGCGAATTATTAATAAAGGCAACTCATCACCTTCAAAGTAGTTATACACTAAAAATACAGTGTTCAAAAGTATATAAAAGCATCACCCTACAAAATCAATACCTGTCAGGGAGGGAGAAACCAAGAAATCTTGTGAAACTGGCTCTAGGAAATCACAGGAGAATTACTATAATGAAAAAGGCATACAATAATAGCTGGCTTATATGTGGAAAAACTGAAACCCCCATACATTGCTAGTGAGCATGTAAGATGGTTCAGCTATTTTGGAAGTTTGACACTTTCTTAAAAAGTTAAACATAAAGTTGGGCCTCCGCAGTGGTGCAGCGGTTGAGCGCTGGGTTGTGAAGCTGCCCGCAGCCAATGCAGTGCCAGTTCAATCCCCAGCTGCTCCCCGGCCACTGGAGGAGGGTCCCACATGGTGCGCAGACCTCTCCTGCCGCCCTCTGCTCCCCTCAGCAGTGTACTTCGGTCCTTCTGCCTGCTCTGCTCCCCGTTCTGGCTCTGGTGAATTCTCCCACCCTCCCGCGCTTCTGACTGTACCCAGTGCTTATAAATTAAAAAATAAATAAATAAAACACAAATGTTTAAAAAAAAAAAAAGTTGAACATAAAGTTACCGCAGTTCCTAGGTGTCTATTCAAATGAAATAAAAACATGCAGATAAAGATTTGCATACAAATGCTGATAACAACGTTATTTCTAATAGTTATAAAGTAGAAACAACACAATTGCCTATCAATAGATGAATGTATACACAAAATGTAGTATGTCCATATAATGGAATACCATTCGATAACAGGAAGAAATGGAATACTGATACATACTACAGCATGGATGAGCCTCAAGAGTATTATGCTAAGAGAAAGTCAAGCCATCTCCAGAAAAGGCAAATCCTGATGCAGAGAGTGGAACAGGTATTAAATGTAAATGGGCAAGAGGGATCGAAGTGATGGCTATGTTTTAAAATCACATTATGTGATGGCTTGCATATTTAAAGTGGGTAATTTTTGTATATAAACTATAACTCAAAGTTAATAGAAAACAAACAGGTATCACCTCTGCAAAAGATTCTTGGAAGTAACTCACATGTGTGCCAATGTTGACCACCAAATGCTTTTCCACTTCAGGACTGGCAAGGCAAAACCAACAGGGTCCTGGAGGCTGAGCTTATGTGGAAGAATGCCAAATGTCAGCGTGTCAAGAATTCCAGCAAACAACTCCAGCATATACAATCTTGTCTGATCGTTACATCCTGCAAAAACTGGTGTATGAGCACTGCCACAGTGGCATGTGCTGTTGTGCTTTTTACTATGAAACCTACCCCCACCCCTTCACTATTAATAATGAAAACTAATCTTTACTAGAAAATTTCTGAATTTGTAACCAATCCATATGTAAGTGACCCACAAAAGGATAACTACCCATTGACTAAAGTAGCATGCAACTGGTAACACTGATCTGGGTGTCAGGAGCTTCAATCCTAACCCCAGCAAAGCCACTAGCTGTCCATGTGACCCTGGATAAGATGACTACTTTCCCAAGGTCAATTTCTTCATCTTTGAAATAAAAGGGTGGAGAAAGAGGATCTCAATAAAAGAGCCTTCAAATTCTACCAGTTTGATTACTCCACTATTTTTTGAAGATATGTTGGTTTTACAGGCTTTTTACCCCATGTTTCACAGATATGAAGAGAGGTCTTTCCCTAGTCTTATAAGAATCACCTGAGACTATTTCCAAGTCAGGCCATCTTTGTATTGTTTTTATTATTGATTCATTGTACAACTTTCCTCTGCCTAAACAGGCTGTCTTAGCCATGCTGTTTCCCAAATAAGACCTGAAATAGCAATTATTGCTCACACAGGAGACCTTTGGTACAAAAGTACTTACGAGGTTTGCGAGGCTGCTTTGGGTGAGGAGAAGACTTGCTGTCTCTGCCAGTAGATGAACGCTTCCTTCCCTGCTTTTCGTTTAAATCAAAGAAAAATTGACAGGCTGATTCCTCCTGCAATGGCCAAGGCAGAAGAGTAAACATTATTAAAGAAACTGTTAGACAAGTAGTCAAAAATTCACATACAAATATACCTGCTTTGTCATGTCCAGCTTTCCTTCTCAGCCCTTTCTGCCTAGTCAAGTGAAAACATCTTCCCAGCCCTGATGCCTGGACTTTCAATATTTCTCAACACTTATCAGGCTTATACCATCAAATTCATCTCTTTGCAAAAACAAGTTAAAACACAAGTAATAGGGGGCCTCCCGGTGGCGCAGCAGTTGAGCACTGGGTTGCGAAGCTGCCCGCAGCCTCTACAGCACCAGTTCGATCCCCGGCCACCAGGCAAGGGTCTCACATGGCGCACAGACCTTTCCTGCCGCCCGTTGCTCCCCTTAGCAGTGTACTTCGGTCCTTCTGCCTATTCTGCTGCCTGCTCTGGCTCTGGTGAAATCTCTCACCCTCCCGCGCTTCTGACTGTACCCAGTGCTTGTATAAATAAATAAATAAATAAATCTTTAAAAAACAAAAACAAAAACCACAAGTAATAAAGCAATTCTTCCCGAAAACAGGGACGGGCCATAAGCATCATACAAGTTTCAAGGGTCACAAAAATCTCAGCTTTAATTATAAAGATGAGTTTACTCATAAAGGGAAAAAAAAGTCTGAGAAAGCAAGCCATGAATACTACTAAGGGAACTTAATATTCCTTGGTTTAAAGGAAAAAATGATCAGGAAAGCTTACTATAAAGAAATTTCCTCAGTGTGACTCTTATTTACCTACTTACACTCATTACATTGCTACCCAGCACTTGGATCTGCCCTGAAACATTAACACTAGAAAAGGGAAGGCAATATATGAAATTCCAACATATGAATCAGAATCACACAGAGAAGACTTAACATATGCCTCTCTTTACCCAAACCACAATAAAACACCCTGAATGTACCTGAAATCTGCTACGGTTTTCTAAACACCACCATGATTTTCCAAGGATTAAAAAAAGAGTTAGATGCTAAGGATTAAATTTGTCTTATGAACTAAACTATAACCAAGAAAAGCAGATTTGCTTATGGGCAATCCTGCCCAGAAAATGCCACCTCTGAATCAGAACATACCTCCGGGGCGGGAATTTGTTTTCCTATGGATGCTTCTTTTCCAGATTTTCTGTAAGGGTTTTCAGTGACATCTGGAGGCTGTTTCACCAGTTCTGCTGCATCCATTAGTTTCATAGGAACAATACTGAATGCATAAAGATACTTTGGGGAGAAACAAAACAACATTAAGAGAAATACTGTTTACTCAAATGTAATCAACCGATTTTATGGTGAAGATTTCACAGAAAGTTTCAGAAATTGAGTACAACTGGCCCATCTGTAGCTCAGAGAAAACACAGTAAATCAAATGCCAATCCAGTAATCTCTGCAGGAGCTAACCAAGAGTGACAAAGTAACAAGCAACAAATCAAAACTCCAGCCTTACAAAAATCACCCCTTACACAGAACAACCATCACTACAATGCCTAGAGGGATTTGCTCAGAAACCTTTAAAGACAAACTGCTTCTGTCTCTGACACCTGTATCTTTGCATAATTTGTCAACAGAATCAATGTACTAGCATTCTTTTTTTTTTAACTAATAAAAACTAAACTAAAAAAAAAGGAAAGAAAATTATTAAACTGGACAACTTCACCACTTCATATATTATATTATACAACAGCCATATATTATACAACAGCCAGCACTATGAATCTAATATATATATATTTACTTCTTTGCTGCTTATCCTTAGAAAATTTTTCAGCATATTCAGTAGAAATTGTGTATATATATGTACATATATATAACATGTATATATGTATATATGCATACATATACATGTATATATAACATATATACATGTATATGTACATATATACATGTGTGTGTATATACACATACATATATATGTATATATACACACACACACACACCCCTACAATCTCAGACTAATGACATACATATTAGAAACTTCACATGTGACAAGAATAGACCCATAATGTCACTGGTGATCAGAGCAATGCCACTGATTAATAGTGACACACCATCTTCACCTATCAGCCTGGCAAAAACTTTAATAAAAATTTGACACTACCCAGTGAGAATGTGTGTAGAAAAGAAAATCACACACCCCAGCAAGGGTATAAATTAGAACAAAATTTTGAGATGAATTTAATGATGCTTGCCAAATTTTACAACATGCAAACACTTTTTTTTCTTTTTAACTTTTCCTTGTTTTTTCTTTTTTTAAATTAATTATTTTGTGCATGCACTTTGAAGTATGAATTGCTGAGGCTAACATGTCTCTGGTAGTAAAGTAGCAGAATGAAAATGCTGTGAGTGTGCTTTGGTTTTGAAAGTGAAATTAAAAAAAAATTACAAATCTAACCTTGCTAAGAATACACTGGGCTTAAAAAACTTAAGATATTATAGAAAAAACAAAACTTGTCTTTGCTTACATTGGTATGTACATTATTTGTGTCATGTTACCGTGAGTACTCTTCAGATTATTACTGCCTATTTTCCCAGTTGCCAGACTGTTCTGGTCTTAAGTGTCACAATTAACCACATGCTGCTTTTGGCCCGAGAGTCAGAAATGCTCTCTCAGGTGAATGAGAAAAATTTACCTGCACTGTTTTCCAATACAAAGCTAAGTTCCAGGTATCACCACGTTTCCCAAAGTTAAGAAGGGGTTAGATAAATTTTGGGGAGGATTTTATTATTTCCACACAAAGTTGATAAAAGAAGCAGAGCAAGAGTACTATCCGAGGACAAACTCGTGAATACCTTCAGAAGCAGGGGTAAGAAAGGAACATGTGGGAAGAAAGCAACATCGTTCACTTGAAGTTTTGCTTTTGTCCACTGGTCCTAGTTTCTCAAATCCTTTGTACAAAAGACCCAAGGAAACTTGACCTTTCATTACCATATCTTTACAAAGGAGTCACTGAGCTTCTAGGACCTTATAGCTGGGAAAAGAAAAGATCTGAATGCCCCACTGGGCAAGAGACAATGAGTATTAACCTACCCCTAAATACTCAAATTCTCACCTTTTTCTTTTCTGGATTTCCAACATTTGCCAGCGCTATGAACCTAGTGGCATGCTGTGCATTTTCCTGCAGAACGATGTGGTTTCTAGAACATATTTGAGAGGTAATTGGTTACCAACAAACTTTACTTTTGATTCACAATTATGAAATATGTAAACTCCACAGGCCACAAAAAAGCCCAGGTCTTAAGTCCATTATCATCAGTAACATCATCTCAGATGTTCCCTGCATGTCTGCAGGACGGTGGCAGCTCACAGGACTGCTATGAGGAAAAAACAAGATCATATATCCAAAGTACAAAAACTGCAACTTTAGGTTTTAAAACCTAAAACCTCTATTTGTATTTTAGGCTGTGGTAGTATTGGGGAAAAGGTAGGTTATTCTCTTCATTTTGCCCGCCTATATTTTTCAACAACACATATATTACTTTTGTTTAAAAAAAAGGTTTTTATAAATTATTTTAGCGATTATCCATGCCCTTTACCAGTTAAGAGGAGTTAACTCTATCACTCAACAAAAAAACACTGGTTTTCTTTCCTCTGCAAAACAACCTTTAAAAAACTTAGTTCCAAATACAAATACAAACAAGAAAAAGAAAAAGAAAAAAAGCTCAATACAAGCTCTTAATTCCTAAATTGAAATACTTCTGAAGGGATTATACTGAGAACTGAGTTTTCAAAACTGGTTTGACCTGATCAAAACAGGACCTACTGTGCTATATTAAGTTCCGACGATTCATTAATATTGGTACCACAGACACTCAAATCTTTAATGGGGTTTATATATAGTCCACGCTCTTATATTTCAAATTAAGAAACAAATCAGAGAAGTTGAATGATTTAAGAGTTAATCATTTCAGTGCCTGGCTGGCTCAGTGGAACCAAGACATTATATGACTAAAGTGAGCATGAGACGTCCACACAGAATATTTAAGGCTAGTTCGTCAATAAGACAAAAAATGAACAAGGTACTTCTCACCGATATGGAAGTCTTTCATAATAGGTCTTTTCCAAAGCAGCAAAATGGTATCTTGGTTTCAGGCCAGTGGCCAAGCTGGAGATCAAAGCAGAGCCACACTTTTTTGTATCCACTTCTCCCTAGGAAACAGAAACTCAATCATAACAGACCTATGAGTTATCAAGAAAGGCAAAGATATAAGAAGATACTGAAACGCTGACATTCATCTGTGGATACAAATGAGGGCAGCAGTATTTGCATGGTAGATTCCACACTTAAGTTAATCAGAAAAATTTCACTTAATCAGAAAAATTTCAATCTTTTTTGTATCTCTCTCTGAAAAACTTCACATAAACATGCACTCTGTTTTGCTTCAGTTAAGGATGCCATGGTTTGTGGAAGGGCGCAACCTTACAATTGTTACAAAGTTTATAACATAAAGTCTGACAAGAGTTAGACTTGTTTCCAGAACATTCCAGTTTCCACTAATAGCAAATTAAGTGAACTCTCATCCATTACATTATTTATGAACTCAATTCCAAGGGAAGGCATTAGCTGGAAATAAAGAAATTGCCAAAACTAATTTTCTACTACATAAAGCAAGAACTTCTTTTTGTCTTATGCTTGCCTCCTTCAGGTCTCTCCTGAAGGGCAGGGAACTGGTTTTGAGGTTAGTTACAGCATCTTAGGGACTGGTGAATTATGTTGGTTTCTTCCCTATAAATTGTGTGTATGGTTATTTACAAACTTCAATAAACTTCAATTACAAATTATAAACTGTTTTAGTACCCCCAAAACGAAGGGGCCTCACTCTTCTCATCCTTCCTTATGGGACATTACACGTATCTTTTCCGCTTCCAGCATCACTTGAGTGGCCATTGGGGTCTTCTTGAGCTTTGCTGAATCTCCTCTATGCTGCCTCTTACACTCTAGATGAAGAATAACCCTGGGTTTGTGGAAGGAGGAGAAAGTATTGCTTCTTTTCCTTTCAACACCTTCTCTCACAACGGTTGATACCTCATGGCCTTTTTGGTCATGAACAGATTGTAATAAAGTTCATAGGGGGTGTTTTACAAGACTCTCTATTGGGTCTCCACAAATAACTCTTAATTTATTAATTGACATTTGTGCCAAAATACATCTTACATTTCCCTTCCCTGCACATGCTTTCTGCCTTCACATAGACTTTCAAAATCTTCCTCAGGCTTATTTCCAATGTAGCACTTCTCTTCCCATAACAGCTATCACTCACCAACCTGGTGGACCTTTTTCTAGACGGCTTATACAGTTATTAAGATGGTGAGCAACACTGTATTCCAACATGAAAGCTTTCCCACTAGAGCAGGACCAAGTTCTTAACATCTTGTTTCCCATTTAGATCAGTATCCTCAATCCCAAAATGATTCCATCTTTAAAAATACTTTGATAGCTGATATCTGTGATGCAGAGTGGAAGGGGAGAAATACAACTTCAGAGCTGCCACTACTCATAAATCTTTTCACTGAACATCAGCGAACCACAAAACATATTAAGAAGCAGCTTGAAAGAGAGCACTTGAAATAGAGACGTTAATTTAAAGAACCATTCATTTATAGTTAGGGTGTTAGCAGTCTCATCTGTGAATCATGCTTTCAAAAGATCAACTTTTTCTAGCCAACTGAGTTTGAAGTGTCTTGAAAAAAAAATCATAAAAAATTTCTATTGAATGGTACCGAGAGCTAAAATATTCAAATATAAAGAGCAAAAAAATAAAAAGGTCCAAATTAAGCCAGTGCAAGTTGCTTTTAGAAATTCCAACTGAACAAGCACTACTCACAGAAGAATTCCCAAAGTTCCCCACATACTTGGGCCAGGGGGATGTAAGCAAGATATCAACACCCTTAAATTGGGATGTTGAACACAGCATTGTTCTCAGGGAAGACACATCCTTGGGACTGAAACTGTAACCTGAGACGGGCTCATTTAAGGACTCAGTCCCACTGAGGTACACAATCTGCAGCCCCGAGCTTCCAGTGAAGATACCTTTTCGACCTGGGTTCAAAGAAAAATAGACATGCTGTAGTCAAAACTGCAAAATGAAATGTCATTAGAGATGACGCTTCCTGTGCCATGAATCTCCCTCCTCCCTGTTTTTTCCTTTTTTCTACATGCCTGAGTTATAAACTCTCCTACAGGGCCCCCACCCCAACCCCCATCCACTTTGGTGCTGCATGACCACAACAGCCAGCCTGGTTAGTAAGCAAGAGGCGCCCTTATGTGGAGGCCAGTCAGATTACAAATGAAAAAAGGTGGGAGGCACTGATTTAGAAAAAAGCTTTCTAACTTCCAGAAGATACTAAAAAACTCAGACATCTGGACACAGGGAAAGGCAATTAGAAGAAAAAATAAGCGCGGTTTTGAAGAAATTTAATCTAGAACAGATGTACTCTTCATGGAGCAACAACTTCTAATTGAAGGAAAACATTTGGAAAGAACAACTGTTGGCAAAAATTAGAGACTCTACCCTCTTCTAAATTTATCCCTGGCTGTGCCCTTGACTCCAGTCCTTCCTGTTGCCTCTAAGACCTTGCTCCATCAATTTTCACCCTCCTTTCATCCAGAGTCTCTTCTCAAAGGGCTCTTTCCAGTCAGAAAAGAACAGAACATCATATTCTTTTCTGAAAAGAAACACACATACTAACAAAGGAACATACATACCACAAGGAATAATGAAGGAACAACGAAGGAACAAAGGAACACACAAGCTAACTAACTAAAGGGACAGACTAGTGAAAAGGAATGCATATACTAATAAAAACCAAGAAAGGAACAAACATACCAATAAAAAAACAACAAAGGAACAAGCACACTAAGAAAGTTCCTGTTCTGTTTCAAATTTCTCAAATGAGGAGGACATGATGCTGAAAAGTTTTACCTTTAGTTAGTCCTCAGCACACTGCCATGGTTCCCCTCTGCCACCAGGCTCTCAAAGGTCACTATCACCCTTTAATTGCCAAAGATCTCTTTTCCTGAAACTATTCTGCGGGGCCTTGCTGCCCCAGCCAGATAAGATGCTGGCAAGCAGTTAAGAAAAGGGCCTCACACAGTGGGGCCGAAGACTTTTAAAGGGCCTCACACCGTGGGGCCGCAGATTTCCAAAGAGTCTCACACCGTGGGGCTGAAGATTAATCTATAACCTATAAATCTCCCTTTGTTTTTTGCTCTTGGTCATAAAAAAAAAAAAAAAAAAATTCTCGAAAAATACATTGGGCAATAAAGTATATGTATAAGAATATTGTAAGCACATGGCATGGAAAATTACCTGCTTAAAAATTAATCACTAAACAATTTGGTCTACTTGACAAGGGGAAACAATTTATTATACCTGCCTGACAAGCAATCCAGGACAACTACTATAGTAATTCCTTCTTTTGCTTTTTTTGAAGTTTCTTAGGAAAGCTTTTAAATGACGCTAATTGTGTTAAGAAGTTCCTAGGTAGAAAACCCTGTTAGCTGATAACCAGAAAGCAGCTGGTCTTCGGCTGAAGGCCATATAATAAGAAGAGTCTATACTGACGGCTATAGGCTGTCTTAGGTAATGATCTAAACTGAAATAATAAATTTTAGTGTAAGGTTTAGTTTTTTATCTATTAACCTTGAAGGCTACCATCTTGCTGAGACCTTTAGGAGCCATAAGTTTATGGGAAAAGAATGCACCGATTGTTTCTGCTTTGTTCTATGCATATATTGGTGTAATCTCACTGCTTGCAAAAAATGAATAAATAAAGACCCGTTGAGTCCCTCAGTAGGAGATACTTGCACCAAAAAAAAGTGTCTGTGTCTGCCTCACTCCCCTTCTCCTCAGCCCTCAAGTTTCACCGACGCTGTCTCATCCTTTCAGGGACTCCTGACATGACATTTTGCCGAGAGTGGCCTTCGACACTATTCTCTCTTCACTTAGGGTCCCTGAATTTGACAATACCTCTTTATCTGTCCAAATACCCCTGCAATCACTTTCATCTCTCTCTGCCTGCCCTCTAGACAGATATACACCCTCCACCACAGGTATTACTATCTGCCTGCTTCCCTTATTGTATTTCTTCCTTAACAACTTAATTCTCTTCTTAGCTTTTTCATCTTTATGGGACCAACTCTCCAAAACCTGTACTCTACAATACTGATCTTCCCTTATTGTATTTCTTCCTTAACAAGTTAATTCTCTTCTCAGCTTTTTCATCTTTATAGGACCAACTCTCCAAAACCTGTACTCTACAATACTGACCTTGTACATGATTTTCCAAATGTACATTGGATGTTATGCCAGCACTTCAAGCTCTCTAGCACATATTCACTATCAAACTCATTGTTTACTCATCCTACCAGATCTCAAAAAATAACCCTAGAACCTCAAATGCTCTTACATTCCTGACACTATCTCATATTGTAAAATGACTGCCAAATACCTTACAGCAGTGATCTTATTATACATCTAATAGCCACATTGAGAACTGCCACATCCTTATGAACATCAAGCCCTTTGTTAGATGTACAACAAAAGGATTTCCAAATATGCATCTCACAACTGTGGTTAAAAATCACGAACAGGGCCTCCCCTGGTGGTGCAGTGGTTGAGCGCTGGGCTGCAAAGCTGCCCGCAGCCTCTGCAGCGCCAGTTCAATCCCCGGCCACCGGCGAGGGTCCCACATGGCGTGACAGACCTCTCCTGCCTCGCCCACTGCTCCCCTCAGCAGTGTATTTTGTCAGTCTGTCTGTTCTGTTCCCCGCTCTGGCTCTGGTGAATTCTCTCACCCCCCTGTGCTTCTGACTGTACCCAGTGCTTGTATAAATAAATAAATAAATCTTCAAAAAAAAAAAAATCATGAACAAAAACTCATCCATAATATTGGAGCAAGATGAGATGAGACTGTTTACATGAGGGCCACAGTCAGATGTAGAGAATAAAGGTGAAGATAGACCATGATGGGGAGAGAGAGTGACAAAGGAAACACAGCTTTTTAGAGAAATGTGACTGAGAGGAAATATAAAGAGCAGTGGGATCATTTTAGAACAAAAAAGTTGACTGATAGAAGAAGCAGTACACTGGCAGCAGGGGGTTGTTTGTGAGACAAAAGCAAAATTTGATAGTATTTCAATATTTTTTAAAAATATTGAAAGAACCATTAGAGATATGGGGGATTATGCAGGGAACAACTTTAACCTGGAATTGAAAAGTGGATCTGGAGCCAGAATGACAGAGTGGAAAAGCTCAAGATCAGCACTGAAAATGTGAATTTCCAAATGCTTAGAGTATTATATATATGGGGGGGAGGGGTTGGGAGAAAGAGAGAGAGAGAGATCACTAGCACACATGCAAGCAGTGTTTTATGATGAGACCACAAACATGGAATTTCTTAAT
This sequence comes from Talpa europaea, assembly GCF_964194135.1. Taxonomy (NCBI): domain Eukaryota; kingdom Metazoa; phylum Chordata; class Mammalia; order Eulipotyphla; family Talpidae; genus Talpa; species Talpa europaea. Next base: position 20,909,654 of record NC_140077.1, on the reverse strand, counting down.
TTAAACCTGAAGTACTTCATGCATTGCAGTCAAGTAGCTTATTCCTCTAGTGCTGAAAAAGTACATATTGGGTTGTGGAAACACAGGTGGGAAAGACACAAAGAAAAAAAATGCCATAGTATTAAGGGTATAGACACAGACTTTGAAAAAGAACTTTAAGCTTTGTATGTTTAGGCAGCAATGGCAGAAGAATTCAGCCACAAATTTCTGGAAGACTAATTCCTGGCACACTATATTATGTTCATTACAAATGCAAAAAATGGGGGTGGGGGGAAGCAAATATTGTCTAAAAAAAGGTTAAAAAAAAAGATAAATGTTAAAAGAAAAAAAAAAAGAAAAAAAATGCAAAAAATGTTGACTTACCCAGGTAAGTAATGTTTTCAGCTAATTCACACCCATCAACATCTTGGAAATATTTTACTGTTTCCTGGTTATTGGCACCCAGCACATATGTCTGAATAGGAGCTAGTGAGAAGAAACACGATACCATATAGTTACTAGACCTGCTTTGAAACTAGAAAAGTGCCTCCCTAAAGGAGAAAATATTCACAGCCAAAGTAGAGCCTGCAATCCTATATGTGAAACATGCTTAGGGTACACTATAACCAACCTTATGGCCCGACTATTAAATGGTATCACTAGGCTGATGATGTGACATCCTAAAGATAATGGTCAATATATAATTAGAAAAACACAGACCCTACAAACCTTAATATAGATACTAAAAATGGAAAAAGGATACAGACTGCATTTACTCAATTTCTGCTACTTAGAAGAGTTATTTTTCTGAAACTAAATAAAACCAAATTAAAAATGTAAACATTTAGATGCATGGTTATTCTTCCCAGCATAATGCAGAGCTCAAAGGGAAATCCTTAAATAACTAACATCCATGAAAAATAACCCAGAAAGAATGGTATAAGCTGAAACTTCATTAGAAATCATTTGTTAGGGCCTCCTCTGGTGGTGCAGGCAGTTGAGCGCAGTGCTGTGAGGCTATCGGCAGCCACTGCAGCACTGGTTAAATTCCGGCCGACTGGCGAGGGTCCCATATGGCGTGGCAGACCTCTCCTGTCTTGCCCACTGCTCCCCTCAACAGTGTATTTCATCAGTCTGTCTGTTCTGTTCCCCGCTCTGTCTATGGTGAATCTTCTCACCCTCCCGTGCATCTGGCCTGTACCCCGGTTCTTATATAAATAAATAAATGAATCTTAAAAAAAAAAAAAAAAAGAAATCATTTGTTAAATAAAAATAATTTCTGTACCTTTCTTGATGCCAGTTTTATACTCCTCCCACTCAGCATCTGGAGTAGAGCCAAAGAAATTTCCTACACACAACAGCAGCTAAAATGAGTTTTTAAACAGATATGAGTTTTTTAATCAAATGGTACACCATTGATAATAACATCATTCAGCTAATCATCCTACTCAGTGATCCCAAATCAATTTGCAAAATTTCAACACATAATTCTTTAGTAGTGATTACAGTAATTATTTAATTCTATAAATTATTACTACTAAATTTTGGTTCACTGGCAATCAAATTCAAATAGGGATGGGGAAGAGGTGGTCAGGGAAAGATAGAAAAATGGACCTTAACGATTTCCTCTGTGAAATACAAAACTTTAAAATATTAGATACTGAGAGAGAGAGAAGGCAGAAGAGAAACCTGCCTCTTTACTCAATCTTTAGCCCTATGAACAAATTATCTGCATTCCAAAGAGAGCCTTCTGTGCTGCAGGAGTCTACAGTCTAGTTGGCAACACACAAAACATGTTTATAGGGTTGTTTAGTTTGTGAAACACTTGTACACGTTATCTGATTTAATGTGGATTAAATATATCTAACCCAGGGAGATTTTACTAGTCTGTTTTCAGTTTTATATAAAGTAACAAGGCTCAAATTTTAAAATTATTAAAAGGTAAACAGGTCTTCTTTTTCCCCACTACTCTGGAGTTTTGTGTGCCTATGCTCACAAAAGGAATTCGTTTGGACAAAAAAGGAAGAGTATGCATTCAATTTAGAAATGAATAAGAAACCCAAACTATTTCAGTATGTTTGTCTACAACAGTAAAATTAAATTCAGTAAAAAGAAACATCTTACATCGAAGTTTCCACTTTTCTTTTGAATTGCTCGAACTCTATTAAATAAAACATCAAACTTTCCTTCAACATCTCCACAAGCCAAGCTGCAAACAAGAGATAAACATTAAGGCAATTCAAGAAACACAAAGGCCTGCCAGTTTTCCTTATTAAACAGATGTCTGATTCAGTCTCTCTGAGGTTCCCTGAGAGGTTCAGTGCATGTGAACTATTACTGACCACTCCAGTAAGGCCTCAACATTACTTCCAAGACATCATATCTAAGATTTAGCTTACTATCTCCTCCAAAATTGACCCAGTTTCTTCTCTCTTCCCAAGTTTTGTGGATGGGTCAAAATTCAAGTCAAAAATTCCCCATTTGGGGCCTCTTTGGTGGTGCAAGGGGTTAAGGCACAGCACTGTGAAATTTATAATTATCTGCAGCTATCCTCAACCACTGTAGCATGAGTTCAATCCCCAGCCAGGGAGGTGGCCCATATGGCGCAGCAGTCCTCTCCTGTCTCGCCCACTGCTCCTCTCAGCAGTGTATTTCAGTGGATCTGTCTGTTCTGTTCCCGATTCTGTCTCTGATGAATTCTCTCACGCCCCACACCTCTGGCCTGTACCCCAGCTCTTGTATGCATAAATAAATAAATCTTTAAAAAAAAAATTCCCCATCCAATCATTAAGTTTCATCAATTCCATTTTCCAAATATCTTTCACAATCCTTCTGTCCTTTTTCATTTCCACTGCCACTATCTCAGCACCGAATGTTTGTCATCCATTCATCAAATAGTCTGGGACACCAACAATATGCTAAGTATAATATCCAAGCACTATCCTAAGGACATCTTAGGAGTATAAAGAGCAGGAATGCTCAGCTCAAGCTTCAAGGAGTTTACCATCAGGGAAGGGGATACTGTGATAATTATAAATTTCCATGAAAAGGCCAATAATAGGAGCTAAAGTGTTAAGGGGCAGAGAGGTAGAAACTGGCAAGAGTTGAGTTTCATAAATCAGACTGACCCCAAGTTGTGAAATAACTTATTCTATCATCTCATTTCTGAGTTTTTATAATTCTGATTTACATGGTTTTCCCACTTTTCATATCACCTTCTTAATGTATTTTAATTCATCTTCAGCTATCACAGTTCTTAATATTTTGTCAGCATGTTTTTTCTGGTGTGCGAAATGTCATTGTCCATTTCACAGAACATTTTCAAGTTGGGTAGTGGAATGACCAAATTTGCTTCAGAAAAATTATTTTAGTAACAGAATGAAAGAAGGTCTGGAGAAACAAGTGATTATAGGCAAATATTCCAGCAAAAAGGCAATGTCAAATGAAGATGGGGAAGAGAGAAACAAATGAGAAATTTAGAATTATGAAGACCTGAACACAAATTGGAATGGAGAAGTAGGATGGGAAATGAGGTAAGAGGAAAAATAGAGATAACTACAGGACTGAGAATCCTGTGATACAGTAGATGGAGACTCAAAGAGAAATATAATGAATCTGGAATTCATTATATTAAGTGCATAAAAGGCACTTAATTCTCTTCCAAAGCTTTTACTTATTCCTATTCATCCTACATATAGTCATTTGTTTAATGTAATTTCCTCCAAAACATCAGAACACCACTGCCTTAAAACAGCCTTCCACAAGTCCCTGATCACTCTTCCTAGTGCCTTCTCCAAATTATCCTACCAGAAACTTTTCCTACTACCAATCTGATCACTCTCTGCCTCTGCCAGTCCTGCGGTAGTGATTTCTAACAGTTCCACCCTAACCATCCTGAGTCTATTTTTTTCCATTCTTCAAGGCCAAGCACATCTCTAAAGCCTTCCTGACAGGCTCTGAAAGTCACCCTCTTCTCAAAACTTCATAAACCCATACAGAATTTCAGAGCAAGCTCTGTAATAAACTATTAAACATTTTTATCTTATGAGCACCAATTCTTCTAGGGACCACTCCAATCCTTATAAGCCACCAGCTCCTGCTGCTCCCATCACAACACCCTCCACCTCCCCTATCATAGCAGTTGTCATGTGTGACTCTGATTGTTTCTGTGAGAGTCGTCACGGAGTTGGTCCATCACAGGGCACCTCTGAATTATCCTCTCCTTATCTGGCCCCTTACCCAATATCTCCTATCCCACAAAAGAAAAACAAATTCAGGCTCCTGACAGTGCTGACTCTTTCTTCTCACAACTTAACCAACTCCCACGCCTGTTGAGTCCATCTCCCTAATACATGGAATCCCTGCACTTTTGTTCTGACATCGCTCTACCTAAACCCAGCTGTCCTCTACTTTGGCTCTAATTCGTTCTCCAAGTAGCAGCCAGAATCGCTTCCAAAATAAGAATTTGATCATGCCAAGGTGTCCTTAAACAGTTCTCTGACTTATAAAGGATAAAGACAAAAATATTCATCCAGGTTCAATCCTCGTTTCGCTGAATTGTCATATTAAGCCCTATTATAAACTGTCCCACACCAGTGAACGTTTTCCTTCTGACATTTATCATTACTGTGATTTTACAATTACTGGGTTGTTACGTTTTTCTAGAATACAAATTCCACTAAAGCAGAAAGTCCATCTGTCCAACACCTAAACACATTGCCTACTGAACAAATTACAACTGTTCAAGAAATATCTGTTGAATGAATGAATGAGCGGAAGATCTCTACCACCCTTCTCCCAAAAAGGTGCACCAGAGCAGGAGTCCTATCAATCTATCTACAGGGCACACCACTGACCAGCGTCCATCAATGGACTCCGTGCCCAGAAAAGTATGATAATAAATAAACAGGATGTGGAGACAAAGTGGAACTTACGTGCTGGGGCAGAACGGGCTAAGATGGAGACCTGAGACTGGCAACTTCCGCTTCTCCCAGCGAGGGTTGCCAAGAGACTACCTCTAGGAAACGAAAGCCGCCGGGAAACAGACACGCCCCGACAACGGAAAGAAGTGACCAGAGCCCCCCGCGCTCCCTCCGGCCGGCCACTGAAAGAAGTGATCTGAGCTCCCGGTTCCCACCCCTGCCTACTCGTCCTCCCTTCTAGTCTTGAGGAAGACCCCTACAAGTAAAACACACACACACACTTTTCAACTTCAGGGACACACACACACACACACACACATACACACACACACTCTTCAACTTCAGGGACACACACACACACACACACACACATACACACACACACTCTTCAACTTCAGGGTCACTCACAGGCGCAGCGGCTTCTGAGCCATCGGTCCCAGCTGCATGTGTTACAGCACAAACCCCCTCCTCGGAAAAACGCGACCGCACCACAATAAGACGTCAGCGCTCCCAGCCAATGAGGAGTCAGTTATCTACGGAGAGCGCTGAGGGACAGAAACCTCTTAGGCGATTTTTCTTCAAGGACTCAGGAAGTTGAAGGAATATGACCAGAAAGGATTTTTATTAGGCTGTATTCTCCCCCCCACCCCCCCACCCCCAGCCAATATAAGTTCTTGGCAAAATGCTGTGCTCTAACTTAACCATATCAGTCTGGTGGACAAGACAATTTGCCTCCACATGCTTCTATTAGTTTAACCTATTAAAAGAATAATCGCTATCACTTCGATTCAGTATCAACAGGTTGCCACATTACTCCCGCGTCTGCTCTCACTCCGCTTCAAGATGCACAAGCACTTTTATTCTCATGGTGTTGCAGAAATTCTGGCCTTTTTCCCAGGCAGAGGAAGAACAGGCGGTACTTCAGGAATGGTGAGGTCAGGAAAAGCTTTATTATTCATGCATGAGGTCCCAGATCTGGGTAGCCCTGTAAGGTCTGAACACCTGTTTAAAGATAAAGGGTTTATTTTATACATTACTATCTTACATTGATAGCATCGGTTTTCAGCAGACACAACTATTTGCTGCAAAGTCCCCAGGCAAAGGGGGAAAGATACAGGCATTCAGGGATGGCCTTGGAGAGAGAGACCAGCTTGGCTGGCTGCCCAACCTTGTAACTTTGTTTAAATAAGCTAAAACTTAGTCAGAAAGTTCTCTAAGGAAAGATTTGTTAAGTGAGAAAACTTGTTAATTATAAAGCATTGGATTATTAACTGCTCCAGGCATAAGACCCTTTAGCATGGAGCTTTAATGATTATTTGCTTAGTGGTTCCCTTTTAATGGAATCTTAAAAATAAATCACAGACTTCAGAGATATTTCAGCATGAATTTCCTAAAATAAGGATATCCCCTAAATAACTGTAATGCCAGTAACAAGCCCAAGAAAATTAACATTAATTCAATAATATCATCTAATACATACCCATATTTAAAGTTCCCCATTTACCTTCCCAAATTTATTTTATACCTGGGGTTTGTTTTCATTTATGATCCAATCAAGTTTCACACTTTCATTCATCTCTCTCTCTTTTTTGCATTCTCTCTTGTTCGGGAAACTGAAACAAGACAGGAAGTTCCTGACAATTAAGGGGGAGAGTGTCATCCAGTTGGTCCATCACAGGGCACCTTGGAATTATCCTCTCCTCATCTGGCCCCTTACCCAGTATCTCCTACTGGAAAATAGTGAGTGAAGATTCACTACTGGCAGAAAAAAGTAATTCAAAATTAACAAAAATATAAGATAAAAAATAAGTTTAAGGAAGAACCTCAAACTTCTGGTTTCCCTCAACGTCTGCAATCATTTTGTTTATTTTTAAATATCAAGTTCCAATAGATATAAATGCTCCCTCTTTTCTGGCACACAAAGCACTTTTTTTTTCTACTTTGGAAGTAATGGGGCACAGCCCAGGTGTGAAGATTAAGACAATCTTGAAGAAAAGTAGAAGTTTGGCAAATATGGGCAGGTAATAGTTTCAGAAAGAGGAAATAACTCTGATATGAAAACTCAGACACATGGAATTCTGTATAAATTTCACAACTCCCCTGCAAATCTGAATTTACTATAGTATTAAGAGTTTATGAAAACATCTATAGGAATTTAAGGGTAGCTCAAGACTGTAAGTGTAACACTGTAAGTGTGAGAGTTACTGGAAGTGAAATTGAAAAAGGCTGGGGGGTGAGGGGGAGGAGGCCTCCCCGTTGGCACAGCGGTTGAGCACTGGGTTGCGAAGCTGCCTGCAGCCTCTGCAGCACCGGTTCGATCCCCGGCTGCTCCCCGGCCACCGGAAGAGGGACCCACATGGCGCACAGACCTCTCCTGCCACCCGCTGCTCCCCTCAGCAGTGTACTTCTGTCCTTCTGCCTGCTCTGCTCCCTGCTCTGGCTCTGGTGAATTCTCTCACCCTCCCGCGCTTCTGGCTGTACCCAGTCTTGTATAAATAAATAAATAAATCTTAAAAAAAAAAAAGAAAAGAAAAAGGTTGCGGGGAATAGAGGGTTTGTGTGCTAAAGTTTGCCACTTGTGAGACAACATGGATAAACTACAGGCATTATGCTAAAATAAGTCAGATAGAGAAAGATACTGTCTGATTTTGTTTACATGTCATACCTAAAACTCAGAGGCAGCTCTCCAGTCCCCCTCTGACTATGCAGGTATCTCTTCACAAACCTGTCCCTGAAAGGGACAGCTTTCTACCTGCTTGTGTCTATGCAAACCTTTCCTTTCCTTCTTTTTTAAAATTAATAAACCTGCCCTTTTGGGTACATATATAAAAAAACAACTCATAGAAACATAAATTGCTGATTGCTGAGGTTGGGGGAAGGGGTGTAAAATGGGGAAATGTTGGTGGAAGGGTACAGCTACCAAGATAAGATGAATACATTCTGGGGATTTGATATACAACACAGTGACTGGTGTTGCAATGAATACTTGAAAGTTGCTAAAAGAATGAATCTTAAATGTCCTTACCACACACACAAAAGGTAACTATGTTGGGGGAAGAAATAGAGATAAGCGCTAACTCTCAACATACATACACATAGAAAAACTGGTTATCATCAATACTATTTTGGGAGTACCCTATGTCCTAAATGTAATTGGGGAGGTTGTCCACTATATATGTGTATACCAATTTCAGAGTATTTTTGTGTCAGGATGCTGATCTAGCCATGTTTCAAATCTTGGTGAAAAACTTAGACAAGCTTAATAAAGGACCAAAGAAACTTACATCAGACTAGTTCATCCTCAGAAACACAAAAGGGAATTAAAATATTTCATTAAAATGTTGGTTTCCAAGTTAAAAGTTCTGTTTTTTTTTTTGTTTTTTCCAAAGAGGCCATTAAGTCACTGAAGGATTCCAAGTAGGTTACTAACTTGGCTAGTTTACATTTTAGAGAGACTGTTCTGGCAGTAGTATGGAGGACGGGTTGGAGGAATAGTTGAAAACAGACTGCAGCAATAATCCAAAAGAGCAGAGTATGAATGATAGTGGTCTGGGACAGTGAGAAATGGCAGAAGAGAATTAAGAACTCTTTTGTAGAGGAATCAGGGACCTCAAGTACCTTTTTTTTCTTAGCTTGATTTATTTATGCATGCAAGAAGTGGGGTATAGGCAAGAGGTGGGGGAAGGGGTGTGAGAGGATTCCCTAGAGACAGAGTAGGGAACAGAAAGGCAGAATGACTGAAAATACACTGCTGAGGGGAGCAGCAGGTGAGTCAGGAGAGGTCTGTTGCACCATATGGGTAGCTCCCTGGCTGGGGATTGAACTTGTGCTATAGTGGCTGTGGACAGCTTCATAGTGTTGAGACTTAACTCCTCGCACCACCAGGGAGGCCCCTCAAGTACCTTCTTAACTACTAACACCTAACTCTGGATGAGGTTGCCTATCTTCCAAATTAGACTGATCAGTCTGTATCCTCCATCCTCTGATGTCTTAGTCTAAAAGGAAGATGATCAGGTACCCCTGAAACCCCCTTTCACCTTGAAAGCACAAGAAAATATTATATAATTTTGGGGGGGAGGCCTCCCTGGTGGCGCAAGGGTTAAGTCTCAGCACTATCAAGATATCACTAGCCACTGCAGCCTGAATTCAATCCCTGGCCAGGAAACTAACCTACATGGTGCAGCAGACCTCCCAGTGCTCCCCTCAGCAGTATTCCATTAGATCTGCCTGTTCTGCTCCCTGCTCTGGCTCTGCTGAATCCCCTCACCCCCTGCCTACACCTCATTCTTGTACGCATAAATAAATAAAAATAAATCTTTAAAAAAAATTTCTTTTCTGAGTGGCAGCCCCATCTCCCCCTCCAACACACATATACACATCCAAAGGGGAACATATATCATGATGTCATTCACTTCCCAGACATCTGACTCACATAGAGAAGAGTTAGCAGGGCCCCATCACGTACCCCAAGAGATGGCAACACTTCTTTCGATGTTTCTGCTCAGTCTAGAAGACTCAGCCTGGAATTATTTTAAGATTGTCTGTTATTTGTAACGGTATGGGAAAGTAAATTAGTGACATTCACAAAATGATAAAATGTAAAAAACAGGGTTTTTTTTTCCTTTTTTATTTCAGTATCTTGTTAGCAATGCAATAGCATCATTAACAGAACAACCATTTACAGAGTAACTCAAAAACCAGCCTTCTAAGAAAATAATGTAGTATCAACCACCGCCACAATAAATAGGTCCTCTCATTTGATTTTACTGGCAAGCCCAGGTTTATCCTGAACTCTGAGAGACTCCCTGTCCTGAATGGACAATGAAACATTCAAGTAAAAGTTAAGGAATTATTAGTATGAGTTTCTGAGGGATAGTGCCTCAAAAGACATTCAGGAGTGGCCACAGTCCTCCAGTTTACTCCAATGTTGGCATATTTCTGGGAAGAGCAGCATAGTTCCTTCCAAGGAGTTTTGACAATTCATCAGTCTCAAGATTCATGTCTTATAAAATATTCTTCCACATTAAAAAAGACTGTCCCACAGGAACAAGCATTTCATCGCTTCTCCAGCTTCTTGTACTTGGCTTCTGCTTGGGAGAAAGAAAAAGGAAGTTATATTTTTTAAAACTGAACCTTACATAGACACTTTTTGGTTAGCATTTCCAGGCAAATTCAAAAACACCTACATTAGCTTTCATTTCATCATCTGTCCCAAAAAACAGATCGGTAACGAGCACAACTTAAATATTCAAACAAACACACATACACACACACAATTGAGAACCCAACATAAGGTTACTAAGTTTTAACCCTGTAAATAGCACCTCTGAATATACTGGCACTTGAGCCACCAGAAGAAGCCTTCCAAAAGCACAGGAAATTACTATCCACGTTACTGTCCCAGGTATCTCTGGGAGCCAGAATGGAACTCTCAGGAAATATAAATGTATGTTCCCACCTTTTGTTTATTAATTCCTACCTCTCACTCTAGGAAAGCAATTCTGAAAGAGAGATTTATTACACCATCAAATAAGCCTCTCAGTGTGATAGATTTCTTTTTTCTTTGAAACGTCAAAAGTACCTGGTACAATGCCTTCTACATATTAAGTAAACTCAATTGTGGACAATGAGACTGTTAATCACTGCCCATGTCACCACCCTGGTCAAATCTCAGCTACAAACCACTCTCATGAAGTAGCAAAACCATTGTTGATGAAAATAAAATAATGTGCAAATTATACCTAGAACTAAAACAAATTCATTATCTTTAATCATGGACAAAAATAATTAAATGAAATTTAATTTAAAATAAAATAAAAGAGCCATAGTCAGTAAGTCATGAGCACTACCAGCATCCTTAAAGGAAAAGTATTCCATCATGAAAACCTTAATTGACCACTGTTTTTTTAAGGCATGTATCTACATTATTCAAGATGATTTAGCCTGCTGCATCACATGTATACTAGGTCTTCTATATACTAGCTTTGTATTCTTACCCAAGCTACTTAACCACTTCAACCAGTAAAATGGAGGTGAAAATCATGTACTTATCTTGTAATTACAGGGAAGATAAAAAACATAATACATGTAGGGCCTCCCCAGTGGCGCAGCGGTTGAGCGCTGGGTTGCAAAGCTGCCTGCAGCCTCTGCAGCGCCAGTTCGATCCCCGGCTGCAACCCAGCCACCGAAGGAGAGACCCACATGGCGCGCAGACCTCTCCTGCCGCCCGCTGCTCCTCTCAGCAGTGTACTTCGGTCCTTCTGCCTGCTCTGCTCCCCGCTCTGGCTCTGATGAATTCTCTCACCCTCCCGCGCTTCTGACTGTACCCAGTGCTTGCATAAATAAATAAATAAATAAAACTTAAAAAAAAAACAAAAACATAATACATGTAAAACCCTAAGAACAGCATCTGATATAGCATTAAATACTCAGGAAATGTTATTTTTCTCTACTAAAAAAGTTATTCTGACTAAGCTTTTGTGAAAATTAAAATAGATCTTTGTAGGCGCACCATAAATGTTAGGTATCATATTAGTTAAGGTCATACTGGCATCAAATCAAAACAGAAATAAAAATGGTTACCCAGTTTTTTTGAATACGCATCCAACTTGTAGGCTGCCTGCTCAAGAGCTGCTACCTGCTCCTCAATTACATTGATTTGATCCAGATAAGGCTGCAATCCAGCATCTTTAAAAACAAAGACAGGTCACATGTTTACACAGCATCATCCAGGAGTGTGGAAGAAAGGGAAAGTGAGAATGTGAATATCTCTCCAGCTCTACGTGAGGCAGACTAGCTGGGGTAACATGATTTTGATGACTAGCAGGGCAGATTTTTTAGAAAACAGTAGCTAGTTGATCAGGCATGAACTAAACAAATAAGTCCTTTTCATCTACTAGTTTTCCTCTCTTTTACATGCATTGCTCACCATCCATGTCACCACCCTGGTCAAATCTTAGTTAGCTACAAACCATTTTCTCTTTTACATGCATTGCTCTCCAAGCAAACTTTCCATGACTGATTCAATTTCTCGGGTACTCCCAGAACAAGAAAGAATAAACTAGAGACAGGGAACACAAATGACAATGGAAAAGTCTCTTTTGCCACTCTAATTAGCATTTTTCATTTACAGATGTTCTAGTTTTCTGTTTATATTTATAGAGTAGTCCTTTATATATTTCATTGTTAAATCCATTTATTAGAATCTAGTCACTTTTCCTCTGCCCTGACCCCCGTTTTCCAGAAGAAACCAATGAAATTAAGATTCAGAAGCAGAAATAATCACACCACTAAGCATGCTAATCCTCAGAATGGAAGAAATTAACCTTTACTTTGTAATTCACTTTTAGGAGATGAGCTCTCTGAGGACAAGGGCCATGTTCCCACCCCTTCTCCACAGCCCCAAGCACAAAAGAAAAAAAAAACATTAAAAACAAACACGTTTAGTTATAAATTTTATTACTTACACTTCTGGTTTAAGTCCTTTAAGTTTCGACTAATGTTTATAGCAATATCTTTCATTTCAAGATACTTCAGGCTGGTTAGTTTATTCATATTTTCCAGGAGTTTATAGTCTTCACTAGTGGCTTTAAAACAAACAGAAGAGAGGATGCCTTTAAGATTAAATCTTAGATCACTGGAGCGTGGAATTATCGGTCAAGTGGTTGTTCAAGGCTGGACCTGGGGACTGTCAAAGGATCAGGTGATTTTTGATCTATGACATTCATACACAGCCTGTGTACTAGGAACATCTAGAGACTCAGACAATATTAGCAACCAGGTAAGAACCAGAAGCTTAATCATCTTGGCTAGAAAGGTAAAAGATAAACTTAAGTGCTCAAAAAAGGGAGGTAAAATATAGTCCTGGTATCTCTACAACTTGAAAACATGTAATCTGGAAGATAGCATCATACATACATACGTAAAATCAACTAAGATCACACCACTATTAAGTAAATCATTTATTACAGTGATTCCATCTTGTATTTTATGCACTTAATTTTCCAAACCATTTGCCTTCTTTTCATATCCTCAATTCCCTTCCCCACCCTACTCAAAACAATTGGCCTTTATTCCAATTTTCCTAAAAGCCAAGTCCATTTACATAAGTTCCCTCAACCTTTCTGCCTCTCCTCTAAACTCTTCTGTAGCATATTTTCCCAAGAGGCAGAAGTGTTTCTGCCAGAACAACAACTCTTGTGCCATTGATCCCAACTTTTCTACCTCCTCAGGAACTCTCTTCAGTCATCTCCCTTCTCTTGCATTTTCAAGATCTCTCTCCATGCTGAAACCTTCCTCTCTATCTAGAAATATCTCCATTGGGGTTTCTCTAACCCAAAACCACTGCCTCCATTCAGCTAGACCTATACTATTTGCTTAGTAAGGCAAAGGTGCTTCACTGTTAACGTCTAAGAGCAGCTTTCACTCACTGCTTCCTTTTCTTCACCATTCACTCATATAAACTTGGAAGGTGGGCCTCTCCCCCCACCATCCAGAGAAACTGCATGCTCCAAAATATCACTGCTCTCCTAAACACCAAACCCATGACATCCTCAGTTATTATCCTCCTGAACCTCTCCATAGTATCTGACACCACTGAGCTAGCTCTCTTCTGAAAATGTTCATTTCCTTCGGCTGCTCTGGCATTGTACTGCTCCTGGTTTCCTAAACTCTTTCTAACTGCTCTTTCACTTTCTATGTCAAATCCTTTCTTATCCAAGCCTTTTAACTACTAGTTCTCAGCTTTTTCTTAATTATAACATGTGACTCATGTTTACATGGGTGGCACATCCCCATGGGCATTCCTAAGGTTATGCTAGCTTCCTCTCAAACTTAAGAAAGCATTTGTGCAAGCAAGAATGAATGGCAATTACAGGAAAATTATAATCTGCTTAACTTTATTTTTATAATAAATAAATCAACTGAACACCTACGTACCTTAAATACTGAAATTAAAGGCAAATTAATTGCCCTTTTCCCTAAGATTTTAGTCTAGAGCCTTTTATTTGCACTCTAAGCAAATCTTTGGCAATCTCATCCTTTGCGCAACTCACACCACTATGCAGGTGACTCCCAATCCATTTCTCCTGCTCTGAGTACTCCTCATACTCTGGACTCACATGTTCAAGTTGCCTGAGCATCTTGAAAATGGTCACCTGAGTGTCCTGATAATATCTAAAATCAGTTAAGCCAAAACTGAAAGTATTATTTTTGCACTAGGATATGGTTCCTCTTTCCAACTTCTCTGTCTCGATGATACCACAAAAGCTTAAAATCTCATACCATGTCAGGCTGCTCCCATTCCTCAATACCTTAACACGTCAACAAGTCCTATAAATTCCATTTTGTTGTGTTCTTGCACCTGTGCTCTCTCCTGTTCCTTTTTATCACTCTGTTCATTTTTCATCACTCTCTCACAGACCATGATTATTTTCCACCTGAAACATTGCTCATCTATCTCTGGTATCTCTCCTCCATAGTCATAGTCAGTGCTATCGTATTAGTTTCTCTAAAACAAGGGTCACACACTCAAATACCCAGAAGCCAGAAAAATAATATAAATGTGTGAAGCAAACAAGATGTTCATATATTAAACACATTAGAAAAATTACTCATTTCCACAAAGAAATATGCTCTCTCTCACTTCTTGGAATATGTGGTTCTCTGTAAGTCTATTGTTTATTTTACCAATGTTAATAGAGAAACTAGTACAGAAAACCATTTCCGTACCACTAAGTTGAAAAGCAACAGTATAATAATAGTGGTAAATAGTAGGTGACACCAGTTCTCAGCAAGAGGAAGAAAACAGGGAATGGACTCCCTGCACATCACTAACCTATGTAAAAGAGACAACTGCTCAGTTCTAGTCAATTATAGCCTCAATTAGTATCGCCAAATCTTTAGAAATTTAAAAAAAGACAAGAATCTAGATTTTGTTACTTGGTTTCTCTTGGTAATAAGTAGTCAGATTGATAAACCCTCCTATTCTGCCTTAAGCCTTTTCTCATAGAGTCTGATTTCCAAATTTAGCTCACAGCAATTTCCTGGGAAAGAAAAACAGTATAATAAATGCTTACAAGAAGCCACACTGAACCCGACTCTTTTTTTAGACGCTCCTCTACACATGAGTTATATGTTCACCTGGAAACACACACACACACACACACACACACACACACGTCCCAAAGGCTGGGTCACCAAATCCTCAAACCAACCTAAGAGTCCCTAAAGTTGCAGGTCACAACCCATTCACCAATTTAATTTCTCTTTGGCCGAGTAAATACACCCACTGTAGCCAAAACAACAACCACATCCGTGGTTTATACCACCACTCCACTCACTAGTCGTTAACTCCTTTCTCAACTTTGCTCAACATACACTTTCCACAAGGACTCACTTCCTTTTTTTTTTCTGTTTTAGTCTACACCACGGAGTTCCACAGAGTTGTATTAATTCTTATATTTCGGAAACGGAAAATATTTCGTGAATTTCCCCCGGGGCTGGGGGATGGGGGTAGAGGAATGAGCGGAGCAGTCAGGACCCGTCCCTCGTTCAGCATTCATGACCTCCCCAAACTTCCCACAGGCATATTTCAGGGAATCTGGAGTGATCATCGACTGATGCTGCTGAAGCACCTCACCCCTCTCCCACCGTTCCAGAGAGTGGTGCATCAGGCTACCGGAATCATCCCACACTCCAGCTCACCCGTCAGTTCCCCGGTCAGGTAAGTTGCCATTTTGGAGAACATGTCCCGGCAGAGTTCATTGATGTCAGCCTCTGCGGGCTCCTTCGCTTCCTCAGCTGTCTCCACCGCGGCATCGTCTGGGTCAAGAGAGAATGGGTGTCCTGCCTTACACTGGGTCCCAACGCACAGCAGCCTCTTCCCACATCCCTCCACCTGTCATTCGATCACATCGGCTCCATTCTGAGCCAGAATTTCAAGTCCCCCTGGCGTCCTTGCCCCACTTAACACGCCAACTTCTCCACCCGCCGACCCCTCAGTTCTCCACCAACCGGCGGCCAAACCCTGTCTCCTTGACAGCACAAACACTCCCAGACACACAGGTGCACCCCTCCCACCTGCCCGCCCTGCTCGGTGAGCCCGGCCACCCAGGGCCCCTACTTGGAAGCCCAGGCCTCCCCCGGGACTTTTCATGTTCGTCCACTCCAAGTACCTCGAACGGGCTCCTCTCGCAGAGGGGCCGGGACGCCCTCCGCAGCCGCCGCCATGCCGGACCCGCGCCGCTTCCGGTTCTGGGAGCCTGCGCATGCGCGTCGGCGTCCGGCCCGCGGCCCGCAGCCCCGCGCGCCCTCCGCCCCTGGGCTCAGGGGAGCCGATGACAGTGACCGCCGGGTGTGCGCACGAGCCCGGCTGTGTGGAGCCCTTCCACATTTAAGACTGGCGACTTCTGGAACTGAGGGTGTGCGCCTCCCCGCAGCCATGCCCTAAAGGTGTCACTCGTTTAGCAAAACCTACCAACTGCCTGGGGTGGGTGGACCCGGGGTGTCCCGCTGACCAAAATATGCTGAGCTAGTTTACTCCCTCCCCAGAGACTCCACACCCCAGCCGGGACTGGTCGCCTAAAGACTGCTCAGGAATCCTGGCAGTTGAAGGTAGTTGCATCCAGGCGCTGGAAGCCTCCAGGCATAGACCCCTGAGCCTAAATATTTTTTCTTCCAGTGTCCTGTATTTACAGCAACTCATTGGTTCCTTTTGCTTAAGCTGTAGGCCAGTGCCTACTTCTCTTGGATTGATACCACCTTTCTGGAAGAAAGCTTAGATCATACATTATTTTCCGGTCATACTTTGTTTCAGATCTAGAATCCACTCTGGCTATCTTAATTGCATTTAGCTGCTTCACAGCTCACCTTGGTATAGCGTGTACTTGGTGGAATGCGAGACCGGGTGGGTGAAGGGAATGGAATGGACGAAAAGAAACTACTGGGGAGCAACAGAAAGTTCAAAATGAGGAAGGAATAAAGGTCACAGGGGATGGGAGAGGGGGCATATATGTAGCATATTTCCCCATGCAGGCCTGAGCACCCAAAATCTTGGTGCAGGAATTTTTGTCTTACTGTCCTCCCTTGCCGTCCTCCATCCACACCCTCTCACTTCCCATACCAGACAACGCTCACAACAGGGACCTCCGATCCCAAAGTAAGGGCTACTTTACTCTCCCTGAAGGCACAAGGTCTCCCTAGGTCACTGTCTGCACTCTCTTTAATGGTACAATCACAGCTCCTACCATTTCAAGCCACTCCTCAGAACCACAAGTTCTTGTTTCAGAACTTAAAGCAACCCAGCTCCTTTCCATCATCACAGCCCCACTCCACAGCTCCTCGGGGTGAGCTTTCCCCAGCCCAAGAACAGAACAGATCAGTTCCTGCCTCTCTTTTTCCCTTGCCATCACAAAGCAAAGGCACAGTCCTGTTTTCTTAAGGATTTTTATTAAAAGTCAGCAGGGAAGCCAGCATTGTCCTATGGAAAATAGAGTCAGAGCCCAGCACACTTAGTGACAAATTCTTGGCTTCCTGAGGTCATTTCATTGTCCGGTTCTCCTCAGGCCCCAAGTTAGGCTCCTGGATTACGGCCTCTTCAGTTATTAGTGTTCAATGGTATGCCGGAAAGCAGGTCCTCCACTGAGTCTTGGTGGACTTGGCCCTGGGGACATCACTCCAACTCCATGCCACATGTCATCTCCCCCCAAGTGAGGAAATCTCTCCTCTAAAGGCTTCCCCTTCTCTTTCAGGGAAACTCCATGGGGAAGACAAGAACCCCAGAGGTACTAGCAGAAGATCTCCAGGTGCACAAAGGATAAGATTCACTGCTGTTGGGAAGAGGTCTAGATATTATCACTCACTTGCCTCCTGCTTTTTTCACAAGTCATGGCTACCTGGGTGCATAGGGAAGGTCATTGCCCTCCTTTCCTTTGTTCTGTTTGTGATTGCCTTTTTTTTTTAGTTGTCACAGCATAACTGAGAGGGAGTGAGAAACCTGGTGGAAAATGTTACTTCACAGAGCTACAGGGTTGCGTGGCTATACAGACAAAGGCTGAGTCACAGGCCCAAGCATGACACCTGCCTACACACAGACACAATGACTCAAAAGACCAGACACTGGGTTGGACTCAGTGGCAGCAGCAGAGGTGGCAGCAGCTGCCCTACAAGTGGAGGGCGTGTGCAGAGGACACTTATGGGGAGGCAGAGGGAGAGAAGCCTGCTCTCTGGTGCTTTAGGACCCCTCCCCCATCATTCTCATGCCCATTCTGGACTCCCCAGGAGGCTGGAGTCACAGCTGGAGCTGGCTGGAGGTGCTCCCAAAAACCTTGTTCTCCCTGTTGGGAAAAAAAAAGGTACGGGTCACTGGAAGAAGGAGTTGGTGTCCCACTTTCCTTTTATCTGGATCTGATTCTCCAGCCCCACACCAAGGCCAAGGCATTTCTTAGACCCGAATGACCAAATTCAGGTCTTCCCTCTACCCCCTCCCCTTTGCTGATATACTGACTACTCTGAAGAAAATGTTGCCCAGGAAACTGAAAACATAGGTCTTTCAAAAATGTTTTGTCTTTCCCCCCTCCATCTCTTATGGAAATGACTGTAGAATTTGGCTGTGGGGAGTTAAGAGACCCCAGGTGAAGGGCCACTCACCATTCCTGGGGAGGGAGCCAGCTGCCCCTTCCTTTCCAGCATCTTCAGCTTTGAACCCACAGCATCAACCTGGGACACAACTCCTTCCAGAACAGACTCCAGATGCAGGACTCTCCTTGTGAGTCTGTGCAGGGTTTGAGAGATCCCAAGGGAGGAGAAATATGAGTCTGGGGAGGCCGAGTATCTATAGAGGCCAGGGTGTGTATATGTGGGGAACAGAATGGTGCATCTCTTAATGGGAGCAAGGAAGGTACGGCCTACTTCATAGGGAGAATTAAAGGACAGAGTTTCTCCTTAGACTAGGTCAGGGGATTGGAAGATTGTGGAAAGAAAATCAAAGTAGGATTTTACAATCAGAGTCAGCCCTGGGGCTCTTGTTTCGCGTACTTGTAGAATTCTTCTCCTGAAACCCCGCCACCTGCTCCGGCAGCCTTTGGAACCGAATCTCCTGGTGGGCTATTCACAACGCACCGGCCCAGGATCTGAATCTCAGTGTTGAGAGCCACCTTGACAAGGAAGTCAGAGGTCAGAGAAGGGAAATGACTGGAAGACCATTGTTCCTGTTCCAATACCTGATTTAATGGACTCCCAGGACCTGGGGTCCAGTCCTTGCTCTTCCCCTCCCTTCTAGAAGCCTCGATTAACCAAGTGCTCCCTGGAAACCCATTCAGTTCGGGAGAGGAGGCACAGACCAGAATACCTGCAGCGTATCCTCTTGCCTTTGGCCTTTTGGTCTCCCCTGGGTGGGGATGAAGGAGGCACAGCGGGGGCAGCTGAGGATCAGACTTTGAAAATCCTAGAGATGTCAAGTCCTCAGAAAGAGTTACCAGGATTCAGAGGCAACTGATCCTTTCCCCCAAGACTATTTTGGAACAAAGGTTCTCAGCCTTGACTGCGCATTGGGGGACTTCTAAAAAGTACCAATGCTGAGCCCCCTAGAGAATCTAGTCTAGGGTGTGTGGCCTGAGTATAAAGATTTTGAATAGCTCCCAGGGTATTCTAGTGTGCAACAGTTTGCAAACCACTGTTTCAGAGAGTTGTTTCCTGTCCATCTATCTGAAGATTTTCATTTTGGGTTCATGTTCTGGGTGTGTTGACAGGGAAAGGAGGGTGAGCAGCTTCTTTACACTGCCTCTCCCCAACCAGCTGGGCTCACCCTCTCTTCTTCCAGACCCTGTCGCATTTGGTCCTGCTCCTTCTCATCCAGGATGTGATTCCCATCTTGGTCAAATCTGGTGAAGGCGGCTGTTAGCTCAGTGATCTCCTGCTCTGCATGCCCAAGTCTGCGGAGAACAGGATGATAGAATGACTTCTGCCCTGCCATGGCTGTCATCTCTCTGTTATCAATTTCTCCAGACTCCACTCTTTCGCCAGACTGTGGCAAGAATTTTGCTCTCTGGGGAAAAGGGGGGCTACATGGGAAGGTCAGGACGTCCAAGGGTGAGCAATTTTACCTCCAAGAAATCACTTGAATCTATTTCTTCCTCCCTTGACTCCTGCCAGCTAAGTTCAGGCCCTGTGATTTCCTATAGGGATTATTAGAAAATCTCTCTGCTCTGGAAAACCCATCTACCCCCTACCTCCAGGCTTCCCCTTCATTCCCTACCCCTGAAATCCAGAGTAATTAATATTTTTTAAGAGCAGGACTAAATATACCTCTTCCTTGCTTAAAATCCCTCCTGGGCACCCTGTTCTTTGGATACACTGGTGATCATCTCTTGCCCTCACCCACAGGCTGCCAGGCTGCCTTTCCCAAAGTGGCTGGCGCCCCTTTCTCTGACCACTTCTCCTGGTATGCCCCACATTTTACTTGGCCCTTTAGCAAGACTCAGCTACTCATTACTGCTGTGTGCTGCAGATCTCTGTGTCCTTGTAGAAGCTTTCCTCTTGTGGAATTGCTTCCTCTGCTTGTCCATATGTAAGCTCTTTATTCTCTAAGACCATTCTTAAGCATTACCTCTTCCAAGAAGTCTTCTCTTAAACTTAAAGATCAAATTGATGACTCTCTCACAGGTCACTTTTTTGCTGAACTTATTCTGTGCTTCAAATTATTTGCTTACATGTCTATGAACTCCTAGAAGATAAAGACTGTGTCTCATTTAATTTGGGCCCTGCTTATTGCCCAGCTCACAGCACTGCTTACAATTTATTTGTTCAGTGTTTGCTTATATGTTTAGCTGGGAAGCAGGGAGAAATGGCTAAGGGAATGGCATATGTGGAAGAATATAGATCTAAGAGCAGAGTTATGTGGGGTTGAGGGATGTATGTAGTAACTAGGGGATTACTTTATCACATTACTCCTAGGAGTTGTTCAACAAGGTCCAAAGTGTTACTGAATATGTTCAGAGACCTGTAAATCAAGGGCACAATTCTGAAGGTCAGGATCAGAGACCTACAGGCCAAAAGCAGAGGCTTGTAGGCAAAGGGTATATGACCAATGCCAGGAAGCCTGGATCTCTGGTTTCTCACTCTTTCAAGGTATTGCTGAAATCTTCAAACTGGATCTTCTGGTCTGCACCCTGCAGGACCTTCTGCACATCTGAAACCTGTTCTTTCCTCAGACGCAGCCTCAGTAGGGTCTTGTTATAGCCCTGAGAGGAGAAAGGAAACAAGTCCTGTTCCCACAACCTCCTCCTTATCTCTTGCCGCCACCACAGGCTGCCAGGATTAAATCAAAGGCACACAAGACCATGGTCTCTACACTGGTCAGGGACAGACCAGGACAGAGTCTGAGCCCTGATGCAGATGTGTGGTTCAAGATGATGGAGGAGTCAGTCACCTGTTTCAGGAGGTCAGAAAGCTGCAGCTCATCCTTCTGTCTAGCCAGCTCCTCCTTGACCTCTGAGTATGTGTCATTGATGATGGCCAGGAACATGTTCTGGAGAATAAAGTAGGACACTTTATTACCCTCAGACCCACTAAAAGCATTGAGCCCACTGACCCTACTAAGAACTCAGACACATGTTCTAAAAGGGCCTCTGCTTTCAACCCCAGCTCTGCAGTCTACATGGGGACTCATATCTCAGGGTCCCCAGAGTCCAACCTTTCAGAGCATCCTGTTAAGGGTGGACCATGCTCCCTCATCAACCTGGTGTCCTTACTCAGTTGCTGCATAACCCGGCTACAGTGATACCCCAACATATTCTATCTATCCCTTCCACATAAGGGTCTACTAGGCACTGGAACCAGAAACTTTTCAAGGTGAGGGAGTAGTTGTACTCTGTTTATCATCTGCCCCAATCCATGTCTGTATCGCATCTATTGGTCAAATAAAGAAAATTGTATCGGGGCCTCTCTGGTGGCGCAAGGGGTTAAGACGCAACCTGTGAAGCTATCCGGTCACTGCAGCTCGAGTTCAATCCCTGGCTAGCCAGGGAGCAACCCATATGGCGCAGTAGACCTTTCCTGTCTCGCCCACTGCTCCCCTCAGCAGTTTATTTCAGTCAGTCTCCCTGTTCTGTTCCCAACTCTGTCTGTGGCAAATCCTCTCACCCCCCCCACCCCCCACACACACTTCTGGCCTGTACCCAGGTTCTTGTATGCATAAATAAATAATCTTTTAAAAAGGACTTTAAAAAAAAAGAAAATTGTATTAGTGACTTTGTTAATGAAACTCAAACCCAGACCTTTCGTGGTTGGCAGGGAAAGAGAATAAATACAAAGCAGTGGTAGCAGAAAGAGTCTGAGATTCCCGGAAGGGAAGTCTTGGAGAATGGAGCTAGAAGTTTTCAGGCGCAGCTCCTTCTCATGAAACACTTATATCCCTTTTCTCCTTGAAGGACAAGGGTTTGATTTAAGTGAGGGGCCTGCATATTCCTCTGCATACGTTGGTGCTGACCACACTGGCCACATTAGCCAGGTCTCAGAAGATCCCTACCCCCACTCTCCATCCTTGATTTGAGGAACCCATCCTACTCTTGACTCGTCAGGTTTTGGTTCTACACTCTCCCACAAAACCCCCCTCTGCAGGCCTTCTCCATCTCTATCCCTCAAAGCCCCACCCTCAGAAGGGCCCTCACCAGGAGCACAAAGAAGACAAAGAACACATAGGTGACGAAGTAGGCAGGTCCCAGGATGCGGTTCGCATTGTCAATAGCATTGTAGTCGAAGTCCCCAAGGATGATCCGGAACTGAGTAAAACTGAAAGACAAAGGTTTGGGCCTCACCCAGAGCCCCACCATATCTCTGACTCCAATCTATAACCCATCCCACTCGTCTAACTACTGCTCTTTGCTCTTCAGTGAACTCTGAATATAGACCCCCCCCTATTGCACCTCCAATCCAACCTGACAGGTGCACAGAACCCCGAGCACACACCAGGCTTCTGAGGACTCTCACACAGATGTTTCAAGCACAGACATGCCCACACATATTTACCTAGCACCCTCAAGGACACACACACATACACACACACACACATACACTATGGAGTGGGAGGGGCTGGGATGAGTGAAGGGGACAGGATACACACATGCACTTGATGAAAGTGCTAAAGTTTTCCACTTGGGTCCCAAAAATCAGGTAGCCGAGTTGAGCATAGGCAAAAAAAACGATGAAGAACATGACAGCAAAGCCCAGGATGTCCTTGGCACAGCGGGCCAGTGTGGAGGAGAGCTGGGTCATGGTTTTGTTGAAGCTGATGTACTTAAATACCTTGAAGGACCGTGTTGAGCCAAGCATTGAAAAAAGAAAAGAGAAAATCTTTGAACAGTCTACTTCCATAGCCTCTAGAGGCCACAGGAGCTACCAAACAAGACGAGGGAAATGAAACAAGTACTGAGGAAGGGAGAATGAGTGCCCAGATATGGAGCTGGGGGTGAGGAGTCCCAGGGTACCTTGATCCAGGCAAAGAAGAGGTTGACAGCATTCATGTTGTTGTACTGTGTCTGCCAGAAGGCGAGGAACTCAAAGTCTGCATATGTGTTTGGCTGCTGCAGGAGCTTCCCCATCAGCCGATTCACCTCGAGGGTTCGGAATATGTGGAAGCCCACAGCCACAATGGAGAGCTGCCATCACAGGGGGCAAAGGGGGGCTTGATAGTCAAGGAGAATCTTAAAGGGAATTCAGAAATGTCCCAGGGGAGAGCTGGAGTAGGCAAGACAGGTGGGGGAAAAGTCCCTCCCTGCTGAGTTGTCTACTACTTCAGGTACAAATAGAAGTGAACAGGATGATTGGGAGCATCTTAAAGTCGAGGAAAAGGCTGTGGGGCCAGTGGTAAGTTACACAGTGTTCTTATCAAGGACACCAGAGAACTGGAACCAAGTAATTTTATTTCTCCCAACACTTCCCAGCTTTGGGCAGGAAATAAATATGTCTTGTTAATAGGAAGGAGAAAAGGGGAGATGCAGACTATTTTGATAGAAGACAAGAGAAAAGGAAGGAGTTTCAAAGGGGCAAGTCAAAAAGGCAAGGGACAGAGAGGAACATGTTGTCAAATGCATAAAGAAGAGAGCAGGACTTGGATTACAGGCAGAGGGAGAGGGGGTGTGAGAAACAGGGTTTTCCCCAGAATGAGCAAGGGGAACACCCGCCTCTGGCTTAGGGATTTGTCACATGGTGACCTGATCAGTAATTATGAGGCGTCTTGGGGCTCCAAAGGGAACAATTTGGAGTCCCTATCAGGGTGTATCTCCCCCTTATCCTGACACATCTCATGTCCAACAGCAACTGTCCCTCACCAAGATGATGACCAGGTCCAGGATGTTCCAGATGCTGCGGAGGTAGCGAAGCCGGTGGATGTGGAGCTCCAGAATCTCTTCTACCACATAATAGAGGATGAAGACACAGAAGATGATCTCGCAGCCAACAATAAAGAAGTCCCAGTTGCTGACATAGCGGATCAGCTTGACTGTACGGATTTGCCAGGATGGGATGGCCCCTCCTGTAGCTGGAAACTCCACCACCAGTCTGTGGGAGGAGGTGGAAGAGGAGCAGTTCTTCCCATCATCTCTCCCCCCACCCTTACTATAGAGTTGAAGTTTAGGGAAGGACCCACCTCAGCACACAGAAAAGATTGATGTTGGCATTGTAGACTGAGAAGTCGATGAATACTACCCGGGTGCCCCTGTCTAGCCACAGCCCCTCCTGAAGCTCCTGGAGAGCCTCTGCACTGGCCTGTCGGGACCCTGGAAGGTCCAGGTAGTAGCCACCTCCACTGTAGCTGGTGAGTAGGCCCCAGTGGGAGGAGCCTCCCAGCTCATCCTGCGAGTGGTATGTCCACCTGACACAGAAGAAGAGTAAAGGTCAGAGTCAACTAAAACTTGGTGTCCCGAGGCAATGTCAACACCTTACGATTCCCTAAGATCATAGAGAATTTCGTTTCACTTATCATAATATATATTTCACATAAAATATCTTGTTTGATCCTGATAACTGGTTGACCAGAGAGGGCATATATCATCCATATATTGCAGATGAGGAAACTAAGGCTCAGAGGTGTGTAAGATAATCCAGTTAGTTAGCAGCAGATGTCAATCTCCAATTTTCTTATGTCACCCAAGACAATGGATGATAGACCCTAGCCCCACCTTTTACCTCAGCCTGAGTGGTCAACATGAGCTAAGCTCCTGTTTCATACCATCCAGAAAAGACCCGTTCTATTCTTGTGCTTGTACACCTGGTTGCTTGCCCCACTGATTCTTTGTTCTGTCTACAAGCTTTCCTCCTTAGACCATTGTTGCCATCTTCTTTCTGACCTATACACCCTTTCCCCTTTCTGCTTTAGTTCCCCATCCATCCTTCACACTGTGCTCCCCTATCAGTTCCAAGGGTCAGATTCTTCCAACCCCAACTCATGTGGCAGCATCAATGTTTCATCCATTCTCCATGCCCCCAAGGGACTTCTGGGCAAGAAAGGATGTCTTCTCTGGCAGGACCTGTGTGCAGAACAAGTCCAGAAGATATGGCTCTGCCTGCTAATACATCTTCTCTATTCCTGAGTGACTGAGACCACTGTCTCTAAACAGTGATACTTGGGATTCAGAGAGATGTCCCCCTGCTCTCTCCAAGTACTCCCAAGTTTCTTTAAGACTCAGTGGAAGTGGTTCCCAAACCTGGGGATGGTGTCAGGCCCAGAGGGACAAGCCCTGCAACATTGGTGGGGAGACTCACGCTGTTCCATTGAAGGGCCCAAAGGGGAGTTTCTCTTCTTTTTCAGGAGAGTAGACATCATAGCAGCTCAAAATGTCTTCACGGAAGTCCTCATGCACCACGCAGGAGTCATTGCGGACCCTGAGCTGCCGCAGTCTTGGAACCCCCAGCAGCAGATTCTCATAGTAGATGAAGGAGTGGGAACCATGACCCAGGCTCTGGTTGTTGTACCATTTGGTCCAGTATAAACTGTCCAGTAGTGGACCCTGGGCAAACTAAACCACAAAGCTGGATTGGGCCTGATCCAGCCTCTCCTGACCCCTACCCTTAGAATGACCTTTGCCCTCCCTCCCAGACCCTCCATCTTGTCTCCAGTCAGCTTCTATTGGACTTCTCAGCTGACCCATAAACCTTGACCAGCTCTTGACTTGATATGGCTTTATTCTTTACTGAAACAGCATTTTGAAGTCCAGCTTTACCTCTGACTCCCAATTCTAGTCACGTTGGCTTGACCCTCTGATCAACATCTACTTGAACTCAGATCCAACCCATTAATTCTTGCTTGACCCTTTGAATTACCCCAATCCCAGACTGACCTAGTCTTTTGATGTGGCCAGATCCACCATCTGACATCCCTGAACTTTGGCTTGTGGCCTCACACTTCACACCATTGAGAAGGAGAGGGGAGGGGTAGAAACCTCATACTTACATCCCAGAAGTCTGTCATGCTGCTGATTGCCTGAAAGGAGACTCCGGTGTCTGATGGGGTATGTAAGAAGAGCTCAGACATCACTTTGGTGTAGTAATAGGCACTGGAGCTTGTCATTCCATAGGTCACTAGAAAATAACCCAAGAGGCTGTGTCCTGCTTTCTGTTCCCATCTGCATTCTCCAGAGGAAACAGGAAAGTCCATTGTCCTGGGCCCAGAGATGCTACCTTGATGGAAACCCATCGGACCTACCACCTAGAGTTCACTGAGGAGGCTGGTAGCGCTATCAGGGAAACCAGAGGGTGCATTAGGGAAGAATTGTGTCCACAAAGACTCTTCCTAGCCTTCCAATTCACTTCAGAAAGATTGAACTCCATTAATGAATTGTCTCTTAACACTGTCATCTGAAAATTCACTTTTCTCTTCCTGAACCATTTTAATTTCTTAGTTCTTACTCCCCAGAATGAAGAAATTTCTACTTTCTGCATCAGGTAGTACTTCCTCTTATTTGTCCGACATTTTATATTCTTGGAAAAATACCTCCAAATTCTAGAGTACTCCAAGGCTCACAATAGACATTTTACAATGGATATAAGGTCTCTTGGAATCATGGAAGTGGGAGGTGGGGACAGCACCTCTGATCCTGGTGCATCCTGATGGGCATAGTTGTTTCCTGAGGGAGGGACCTGGAGTATCACCAGATTAAAAAAGACTTGGCTTTAGTCCTGAAGAACTGGATCTCTCTCAACTACTCTACCACACATATTTACTCTAAACTAGGGCTATCGAGGATGTTATCAGCTTTCTGGTTACAAGAATTTGAAGAGTATAAGTCATATATTTTGTATATTGTCTCTCAATTTAGACTTGCCTGATGTTTCTTTACTTTAAATTCAGGTTATACAGCATGACAAGGAATATAAAAGAAACAATATTGTGTTCTTCTTAGTCATCGTATCAGAAGGCACACACTGATTAATTTTATCATTATTGGTCATATTAACTTTGATCCCTTGTTAAGTTAGGTGGTGTCTTCCTGCTGTCTTCAATGTAAAACTACTGGTTTTCTCTTTTAATTAATACTCATTTTGTGGGGAAATACTTTGAAACTATCTAGTTTTAGCATACACAGATGACTTTTATCTCATTATTACTATTATAGCTGTCAAATGGTGATTTTTCTCTTTCTGTCTTTCCTTCTGCATTATTTGTTGGTCGACATTCTCTTCAGGAAGAGTTTGTCCTTCTTCCTCATATATTAATTTTTGTATATCAGTATGAACTCAGGATTCTTGTGCTGTTTCTATAGGTAATGATTTGTCAATATTATGATACATATTCTAAATAAAATTTTAAACTAGTTTGTGAAAGACAAAGAAAGACTCAAGAATTGTTTCAGATTAAAAGAGACTAAAGAAACATGAAATCCAAATGCAATATTTACAGTTAGCTAGTGCTGGATCCTGGATGATATTTTTTCCTCTTTCTATAAAGGCCTTTAGTTGGATAGTTGATAAAACTGTAATAAGGTCTGTTTGTTAAAAGGTAGTACTGGATCAGTGATAATCTC
This sequence comes from Talpa europaea, assembly GCF_964194135.1. NCBI lineage: Eukaryota > Metazoa > Chordata > Mammalia > Eulipotyphla > Talpidae > Talpa > Talpa europaea. The sequence continues at coordinate 20,881,738 of NC_140077.1, read as the reverse complement.
CTGATGATGAGAAGAGAATCTCCTTGTTTTTAGAAGACATCCATTATATTATTCAGAGTAATGGTAAATTTGCTTTCAATTTACTTTCAAATAAGTGTGTGTGTGCGGGGGGGGGGGTTGTATGTGTGTGAAAGGGAGGTAGAGTGAAAGAGAGACATGATAAAAGCAAATAAGTAAGGTAAAGTGTTCATATTTGGACAATATGGATGAAATATATATGTGTATACATGTATACACAGGCTGAGGAGGTCGACCTGCAGGCCAGCCCCAGCCCAGCCTGGAAAGTGAGGAGATCAACAAGTGAGCCGGCCCTAGCCCAACCTGGAGGCTGAGGAGGTCGACATGCGGGCCGGCACCAGCCCAGCCTAGGCTGAGGAGATCGACCAGCAAGCCGGACCCAGCCCAGACTGGAAACTGAGAAGGCCGACCTGCAGGCGGGCCCCAGCCCAGCCTGCAGCTGAGGAGGTCCACCTGAAGGCCGGACACAGCCCAGCCTGAATGCTGAGGAGGTCGACCTATAGGCTACTCCCAGGCCAGCCTGGGGGCTGAGGAGGACCACTACCAGGCAGGGACCAGCACAAGACTGGAGGCTGAGGAGGTCGACCTGCAGGCCTGGACCAGCCCAAGCCTGGAGGCATAGGAGGTCCACCTGCAGGCAGGCCCTAGCCCGGCCTGGAGGCTGTAGAGTTCGACCTGCAGGCTGTACCCATCCTAGCCTGATGGCTGAGGAGTTCGACCTACAGGCTGGACCCAGCCCAGCCTGGTGGCTGAGGAGGTTGACCTACAGGCCGGGACCAGCCTAAACCTGGAGGCAGAGGAGGTCCACCTGCAGGCAGGCCCCAGCCCAGCCTGGAGGCTGAAGAGATCGACATTCGGGGCTGCCCTGGTACAGCCTGGAGGCTGAGGAGATTGACCTGCAGGCCGGCCTCAGCCCAGGCTGGAGAGTGAGGAGGTCAACCTTCTGGCAGGCCCCTGCCTAGCCAGGAGGCTGAGGATGTCTACCTGCAGGCCGGACCTAACCCAGCCTGGAGGCTGAGGAGTTCGACCTACAGGCTGGCCCCAGCTCAGCCTGCAGACATATATATATATAACATATTCTTATATATAACAATATACATATATAAGATATGCACATTCTTATATATATATATGTTCTTACACACACACACACACACACATATATAAGAATTCTTTGTATTATTCTTTCAGGTTTTTTCTAAGTCTATAATTATGTCAAAAAATTTTAAAGTAGGATTTATTTATTTGCGTTATTCCCTTTAAAATTTTTCCTTTCAAGAAAGTCTCCTGCACTGATGGTGGGAGTGCAAACTTGTCCAACTACTATGGAGAGCTTTGTGGAGATTTCTTTCTTTTTTTTTTAAGATTTGTTTGTTTGTTTGTTTGTTTATTTATTTATACAAGCACTGGGTACAGTCAGAAGCGTGGGAGGGTGAGAGAATTCACCAGAGTCAGAGCAGGGAGCAGAACAGGCAGAAGGACCGAAGTACACTGCTGAGAGGAGCAGCGGGCGGCAGGAGAGGTCTGCGCGCCATGTGGGACCCTCTTCTGGTGGCCGGGGAGCAGCCGGGGATCACACTGGTGCTGCAGAGGCTGTAGCAGCTTCGCAACCCAGCGCTCAACTGCTGCGCCACCAGGGAGGCCCTGTGGAGATTTCTTGACCTACTAAACATAGAGCTTCCATAGGATCCAGCAATTCCACTCCTAGGTATTTACCCAAATGACACAGAAACATTAATTCAAAAGGGCACCTGAACCGTATGTTTATAGCAGCTCTATTTTCAATAGCTAAGCTCCGGAAACAACCCAAATGACCAAAAATAGATGACTGGATCAAGAAGATGTGGTACATATACACCATGGAATATTACTCAGCGATCAAAAAAGATAAACACATGCAGTTTGCAGCAACATGAATGAAGCTAGAAGGGATCATGCTCAGCAAAATAAGCCAGAAAGAAAAAGAAAAATACCAGATGGTCTCACTCATAGCAGGAATTTAGAAAACTTAAATAAGAGACCAGGAAAAAGACTAATCAATACAAAGTAAAAATCAAAATCAACAAGCAACTATAAACCAGAGACACACTGGGGTGGGGGGTAGAGAGAGGGGCGGGAAGAGGAAAGACTAGAGTCAAAATAAGGGGAGAGGTGCAATTTTATGGGGAATATAACCATAATGAAAATGCATACATTGTGCAAAGATGAAAAATGATGTAAGAATTATATAAAATAAAATATTAAAAAAAAATAAAATAAAACTTTTCCTTTTCAGGGCCTCCCCTGGTGGCACAGGTGGTTGAATGCCACGCTGTGAAGTTGTGAGTGGCCTCTGCAGTGCCAGCTTGAACCCCAGCCGGTGAGGGTCCCACATGGCGCAGCAGACCTCTCCTGTCTCACCCGCTGCTCCCCTCAGCAGTGTATTTCAGTCAGTCTGCCTGTTCTGGTCCCCACTCTGTCTCTGGTGAATTTACTCACCCTCATGCACATCTGGCCTGTACCCCAGTTCTTTTATAAATAAATCTTTATAAAAAATACCTAGTTGTAATTAAATGTTTATAAAAAAATTTTCCTTTTCAGATCTTGTGTCATATTTTCTCCCACCACCCTATCTGGAAAGGAAATGTATGGGGTGGACTGGAGTCTGTCCTCCGTCTCGAAAGAAAGAGGGCCCTGGAATGGTACCACATCAAGCACAAGCAATATCATACTTGTCTAGGGGGAGGAAATTAGCGAAGGAAGTATTAACACTTCCCATTCTACCTGTTAGGTCCAAGAGATGACTGTACTTTTCTCTAATGCAAACCTATGACTACCTGGAAAAGTCAGACTCAGCCTTTCAGAATCTGGAAAACAGGCTACAAATGAAACGTCTATGTGCCGAAAGCCCATCACACTATTATAACTGTTGGTCAGTGAGTTAACTTTTCCGAATGCAAAGGCTGATGAAATTGCTGCTCCGTGTGAACAGCCACTAGGTGGTACTTGTTGCTGTAGCTTTTCCTCTTGTCCAGTTATCCAATTCCAAGTTACTGCCAGGAATTAACACTGTTCTGAACAGCTTGTTGACCCTTTGTGGAGGAATACACGCCCGTTAACCAAGACAGTAATGACTATATATTCTGTGAAAAATGGCTTTGCCTCTTCAAATGCCCTCCTACTCTCAGAAGCTCAGTATTTACTCTTTGTCACTTTTTCATTGAAGTACATATGTAGAGAAAAGACTAAGAAACTACTTTAAAATTCTTGCAAATTAGGATCTAAACCTTGTTTAGGACATTTTCAGTACCTTCTTTCCAACCAAATATCCTTTCTTCTTTGTTAATTCTTAAGTCTGAAAATCTTATACTTTGCTCCATGAAACAAGACATGCTTTCCTCCATTATTCTCTGAAAACCAATAGAATATTTCTCATATTCCAAATTGATAGTAGATCATATTATCCATCAAACTGATTATTCTGAAGACATGTTTTTATTAAACAGACCACTCAAAATTGACTATGTGTCAAATACCTTGCTAGTTGTCATTTATGTCTACCCACAAAAACTTCTATTGAAGAAGAGCTGTCCCAGGATGAACTTGGTACAGAATAAATATGAGCCTTAGATTAGAACCATACTGACCTAGGTTCAAGTCCCAGCTCTGCCATTTACAGTATAGACTTGGGCTCTGAGTCTTAGATTGCTTATCTGATGAATGGGGAATTAGTACCTTTCTTTAATTGAAGATTAAAGTTGATGTCTTTTCACAACCTATGAAGCTATCTGCAGCCACTGCAGCATGAGTTCAATCCCCAGCCAGACAAAGAGCAACACACATGGCGCAGCAGACCTCTCCTGACTCGCCCGCTGCTCCCCTTAGCAGTGGTCAATATGCCTGTTCTGTTCTCCACTCTATCTCTGGTGAATCCTCTCACCCCCTGTGCCTCTGGCCTGTACCCAAGCTCTTGTATGAATAAATCTTTAAAAAAAAACAAAAAAATTGATATCTTTCGAACGTGCTGAATATAGTAGTTCTAGTCACCTCATTGTATGTTCTTCCTGGGACAAGGATTGTTGTCTTCATTTAGCATAATGCCTGGTATATAATGGGTTCTTAAAAAGTGTTTGTTGGGGCCTCCCCGGTGGTGCAGCGGTTGAGCGCTGGGTTGGGAAGCTGCCCGTGGCCTCTGCAGCGCCGGGTCGATCCCCGCTGCTCCCCGGCCACCGGAGGAGGGTCCCACATGGCGCGCAGATATCTCCTGCCGCCCGCTGCTCCCCTCGGCAGTGTACTTCGGTCCTTCTGCCTGCTCTGCTCCCCGCTCTGGCTCTGGTGAATTCTCTCACCCTCCCGCGCTTCTGACTGTACCCACTGCTTGTATAAATAAATAAATAAATAAATAAATAAATAAATAAATAAATAAATCTTTAAAAAAAAAAAGTGTTTGTTGGGTTGAACCAAAAGTGAAAAATTTTTTTTTCAAAAGTGAAAAATTTGGGCCTCCCCTGGTGACTCAGTGGTTGAGCGCTGGGCTGCGAGGCTGCCCGCAGCCTCTGCAGTGCCGGTTCGATCCCCGGCCACCAGTGAGGGTCCCACATGGTGCCCAGACATCTCCTGCCGCCCGCTGCTCCCCTCAGCAGTGTATTTTGTCAGTCTGCCTGTTCTGTTCCCCGCTCTGGCTCTGGTGAATTCTGTCACCCTCCCACGCTTCTGACTGTACCCAGTGCTTGTATAAATAAATAAATAAATCTTTAAAAAAAAAGTGAAAAATTTTAAAAACTGTACTACAGAGTAGAGTGGAATAAGCGAATCATTTATAAACTGAGTAAAATGTTATGGCTCCTTATTTAACTCATACCATCAATATCATCAAATAGTCAGGACAACTTCTATTCAGTAGATGTTGGAAAGAAGCTGGAACATCCCTTAGTCCAAAGGGAGAACAATAAAAATCATATAAATGATTTTTATCAATCATATAAATCTGGAGTAAGAGAAATGAAGCCAGGTCTTAACTGGCCTGAGAAGCAAGCAAAGTTGGCCAGTTAACCCCTACACAGTGCGGGGGTGGAAACGGTGTTGGCAGAACTCAATCTCCCTAACAAGTCATTTATCCAGATTGCCATTGGGTGTGAGGTTGCAGCAATCTGAGCCCAAAAGTCAGGCAAAAGAAACCTGGTATTAGGTGATAGGGTGATGATTCCAGTCCCCACCCCCTTTTATAAATCCACTGAGATGCAAACTACAGCATACATCAGAATCACCTGGAAGACATGTTAAACTACAGCTTGCTGTAAATCTAGATGGGTCTCAAAATTTGTATTTCCAATAAGTTCCCATGCAATGCTGATGCCCCTGGTGCCAGGAGCACAATTGAACCCACTGCCTTGACCTGTTGCAATATCATCCCACTTGTCTTTGACAGAGTCGTCAAGAAGGTAGACTTCTCTAATAAATAGTGCTCATTTCAGTGATTCTCAAGATTGGGAGTGGGGAAGAAGGAATAACATTTCTCCCAAAGAACTCTCCAAACTTCCCTGGGATTGGGAGAGTTTTTTTTTTTTTTTTTTTCTTATAAACTCCTAGCCCTCTTAGAGCACTCCTTTTCACCCCAGGAGAAAATTAGAGAATCCTTTGGCCCCATGACCCACCGGTGGCCATCGGAGGGAATCACATCCCTCAGGTATTATGCGGTGGAAGAAGACTGAAAGCAACTTGTATCTTTCTTGGTGTCCTCCTCCAGGCACTCCATCCCATTAACTTCCATTCAAGTTATAAGGATCATTGCTGGACTTCACCACAAGGAACCAGTTTGTCTACCTGGAACATCTGGTTCAGAGATTTCTGATCTGACAGGGACTAAGCATGTCCAGTCCACCTACAACCCTCTCCATATCAGCAAAAAGAAATGACCAGAATAACTGCTTACTCAGAACACCTATTACATGTCCTGTGCTAGGTGCTTGACATACCAATTTCATTTAATCCTCCAACAATTCTATGTATTAGGTACTGTTACTATCCCAATTTTCCAGTCTCAGAAAGATACAATAATTTGCCCAAGGTAAATGAGTAACAGAACCAGTATTAAAATGCAATCTGTTGTCAAAACTAATTCTGTTCATATCCAGGGACAGAACTATATCCAAGAGGTAGATGATTAGGAGGGAAAACATAAAAGCGTAAAAGATCTTCCTAAATAAACACTAGTGCTTTCAGTTGTGCAATGATCCACTTCATCAACCTCCATTTCACCTCAGCGTAGACTGCCTGCTGAGGATTAGGGTGGGAGTGGGTGGATCATGCACTGGGGCTGAGCTTGGTCTTCCAGGTTCCTTCATGCAAGGTCCAGTGAAGGAGTGGAATTGCTCTGTGTGTTTTATTTTATTATTATTTTTTTAATAGAGGCATGGTTTATTTATTTTGTTTGTTTGTTTTGTTTGTTTATACATGCACTGGGTACAGTCAGAAGCGCGGGAGGGTGAGAGAATTCACCAAAGCCAGAGCGGGGAGCAGAGCAGGCAGAAGGACTGAAGTACACTGCTGAGGGGAGCAGCGGGTGGCAGGAGAGGTCTGCGCGCCATGTGGGACCCTCCTCTGGTGACCGGGGAGCAGCCAGGAATCGAACCGGCACTGCAGAGGCCGCAGGCAGCCTCGCAACCCAGCGCTCAACCGCTGTGCCACTGGGGAGGCCCTGCTCTGTGTGTTTTAAAAGGTGACATTAGACTAGAGAGTGGGTAGGAGCTGAAAGGAGTCATAATATGAGTTAGTATACCAAAGGTCAGAGTATCAGTACATCATGACCTTTTTGATGTGGTGATGGTATCATCCCAGAAAATTGTCAGACACTGAACAACGACTGCATGACAGTGTTAATAAGGGATTCAGAGACCAGTGATGGTTTCACTGACCAATAGAGTATCTGGTTTATTTAATCTCTTGGACAGAAATTAATGTCTCCTATACATACTGTATTGTGCCTTTTAACTTTGACCTCAGATTAAATTCATCATTGCTGAATAATAACAATAACCACCTTTATTGACACAATATTCACTGGGTTTTGCATCCATTGTCTCCTATAATCCTAAAGATATTTTAAAAAAACTTCATAAAGTAGGAACAACCACCTGCATTTTGTGTAGATAAGTCAGAGCCAGAATGTTGTTAAATAACTTGTCCAAAAATCAAACAGTAAGCAGGTAGAACTTGGATTCAAACTCAGATCAGTCTTACTCCAAATATCATGAATTTAACAGCCACTCTATGCTACACCAATATAACATACTACCATTCTAAAGCCTTCCGATTAGGGTTTCTGACTTACTGTCTAAAATCCAACCCAAATGGATAGGATTGTGCAAGTTTATAAGGTGCCCTCATAAGAAAATCTATTTGAAGTATTTAGTATCTGAGCCAAGAGATGAATTGTGAAAGTACTTGGTAGACTCCAAAGATTACCACCTTTTTTTTTTTTTTTTTGAGCCAACTTTGGTTTACATCATAGCTTGTACTTGGGGATTATAGGACCTACCCCCACCCCTGTCATAGGTGAAGATGATCATCTTAAGAAAAGCTTCAAATGTCTTCATTCTAGCAGTTGTAAATAGATAATTGTATATAAATCTATGTTAATAAATAATTCTCTGGCATAGATGAGTCCCAAAGGATAGCAGGCACAAGTATGTTACTTAGTTTATTTATATAATCAAAAATTGCCAATAACCTATGTCCTGCAGAATGGCAATGGTTAGGTAAATTCATGGTATCACTGACCCACTTAACAGAGTCTTATATACCCAATGAAATGGTGATAAAACCAGAATATGAAATTCTTGCCATACTGTCATTATAATTAAATATTTTTAAAAATACTAAGTACATTAAAACTTGAAGGAAAAAATGGGTTTTTAAATGAATGAATAGTATGATAGGTGGATTCCATTTTTCTATATTCCCAAGGAGTTCAGTTAATGATATAATAGAGAATAATGAAATCATTTTTAAAATTTTCCACCTATTTATTTCCAAGTTACAGACTGATATTTCCAGGCTATAGCCAGACTGACTGTTTCCCTGAGATTCTTTTTGGTTAACACCATGGTTTTATCTGAGGTGTCACATCTCTGTGTATCATCTCATATATGTTGCCAGAAGATGAATCCACCCCTGGCTATAGGACTTGGACAGGAAGCTTAGACCTAAATGAATCCATGACTACCCCTCTCTTAGTCTTGTTACTAATTCAAGGGTGAGCACATTACCCATTTCCATTTCAGTCCAACTAGTCACAAAGAGAGATTTCTGGAACCTTTTCAATTCTCTCTCATATCAGATATGAATGAGAAAGCCCAAGAGGATTCAGCCTAAAACTTATTCTGTAGCTGCCAGGACTAAATGACAGAATCAGACAGGTCTTTGATAATGTCATTTAGCCACTAGCTTGATCAGCCCTGAACCCTGCCCTCCTTTGGACTTTCATTATCTACATAATAAATCCCATAATTGTTTAAGTCAATTTTCATTAGATTTTACTTCATCCTAGCACAGTCCTTACTTACATAGAAGCAATGATATTTTTTATTTTTTAAAGAATTATTTTTATTTATACAAGAACTGGGGCACAGGCCAGAGGGACAGGAGGGTGAGAGAATTCACCAGAGACAGAGCGGGGAACAGAACAGACAGACCAACTGAAGACACTGCTGAGGGGAGCAGCGGGTGAGACTGGAGAAGTCTGCCACACCACGTGGGTCTCTCCCTGGTCAGCCGGAATCAAACCCACACCACAGAGGTTGCAGACAGCTTCACTGCGCTGCACTCAACTCCCCATGCCTTTGGGGAGGCCCAGCAGTGACATTTTTTTTAAAAGATTGTATTATTTCTTTTTTTTTTTTTTTTTTTTTGCTTTCAAGGAACATTTAATCATATTGTTAATACTTAACATTTGGGAATGGCCATTGGCAGAACTCAGAGTCAGGTGGAATGTCTACCTTCTTTTCTTTTCTTTTCTTTTTTTTTTTTTAAATAATAAATTTTATTTTTATATTCCCCCATACAACTGCACATGCCCCATTCTGACCCCAATCCCTCCCCTCCCGGCCCCCATCCCCCAAAAAGTGTCTCTGGTTCATAGTTTTTTGTTGATTTTGATTTTCACTTTCTTATAGTTATTCATTTTCCTGGTCCCTTATTTAAGTTTTCTAGATTCCTGCTATGAGTGAGACCATCCAGTATTTTTCTTTTTCTTTTTGGCTTATTTCACTGAGCATGATCCCTTCCAGCGCCATCCATGTTGCTGCAAATTGCATGTGTTTATCTTTTTTGAATGCTGAGTAATATTCCATGGTATATATGTACCACATCTTCTTGATCCAGTCATCTATTTTTGGGCATTTGGGCTGTTTCCAAAGCTTAGCTATTGTAAATAGTGCTGCTATAAACATAGGGATGCAGGTGCTCTTTGGAATTGATGTTTCTGTGTCCTTTGGGTAAATACCTAGGAGTGGAATTGCTGGATCATATGGAAGCTCTATGTTTAGTAGGTCCAGAAATCTCCACACAGCTCTCCATAGTGGTTGGACCAGTTTGCATTCCCACCAACAGTGCAGGAGAGTTCCTTTTTCTCCACAACCTCGCCAACATTAGTTGTTGCTAGTTTTTTTAATATGTGCCATTCTCACTGGTGTAAGATGGTATCTCATGGTAGTTTTGCATTTCCCTGATTACAAGTGGTGTTGAACATCTTTTCATATGTCTGTTGGCCATTTGCATTTCCTCTTCAGAGAAGTTTCTCTTTAGCTCTTCTGCCCATTTTTTGACTGGATTATTTTCTTTGTTGTTGTTGAGTCTCATCAGCTCTTTGCATATTTTTGTGATCAGTCCTTTATCATTAGTGTTGGGTGCAAAAATGTTCTCCCAGTTGGTGGGGTTTCTCTTTGTTTTTGTTATTGTCTCTTTTGCTGTGCAGAAGCTCTTTAATTTGATGTAGTCCCAGCTGTTTATCTTTGCCTTCACCATCACTGCTTTGGGTGATGTGTCTGTAAAGATGTCTTTGATATGCAAATCACGTAGTGTTTCACCTATATTTCCTTCTATGTATTTTATGGTTTCAGGTCTTATGTCTAGTTCTTTAATCCATTTTGAGTTGATTTTTGTGTATGGTGTGAGGTAGTGGTCAAGCTTCATTCTTTTGCATGTAGCAACCCAGTTTTCCCAGCACCATTTATTGAACAAACTTTCTTTGCTCCAATGCATAGTCTTTGCTCCTTTGTCAAAGATTAGTTGACCATAAATCTGTGGGTTTATTTCTGGATTTTCTATTCGATTCCATTGGTCTGTATGTCTGTTCTTGTTCCAATACCATGCAGTTTTGATGATTATGGCTTTGTAGTATAGTTTGAAGTCTGGGAGTGTGATGCCTCCATTTCCTTCTTTTTTTTTCAGTAGAGCTTTGGCTATTCGGGGTTTTTGGTGATTCCGTATGAATTTCATCAATAATTGTTCTATTTCTTTGAAGAATGACATTGAAATTTTGATTGGAATAGCATTGAATTGGTATGTTGCTTTTGGTAGGATGGCCATTTTAATAATGTTTATTCTTCCAATCCATGAGCAGGGGATGTCTTTCCACTTCTTTGTGTCTTCTTCTATTTCTTTTAACAGTGTTTTATAATTTTCTTTGTATAGGTCCTTTACCTCTTTTGTTAGATTTATTCCCAAATATTTGATTTTTTTTGTTTCGATAATAAAAGGGATGGTTTTTTTTTATTTCTTCTTCAGATTTATTGTTTGTGTATAGGAAGACTACTGACTTTTGCGTGTTGATTTTGTATCCTGCCACTTTACTGAATTGATTGATAAGTTGAATTAGTTTTTCTGTGGAGTTTTTGGGGTTCTCTATGTATATTATATCATCTGCAAATAGTGATAGTTTGACTTCTTCTTTTCCTATTTGGATTCCTTGTATGTCTTTCTCTTGTCTTATTGCTCTGGCTAGGACTTCCAGTATTATATTGAAAAGCAGTGGTGAGAGTGGACATCCTTGTCTTGTTCCAGATCTTAATGGAATTGCTTTCAGCTTTTCACCATTGAGGATGATACTGGCTGTTGGCTTGTCATAGATGGCCTTTATGATGTTGAGGTATGTTCCTTGTATCCCAAGAATTTCAAGGGCTTTTATCATGAATGGGTGTTGCACTTTGTCGAAAGCTTTCTCAGCATCTATTGATATTATCATATGGTTTTTATATTTCTTTTTGTTGATGTGTTGGATAACGTTGATTGATTTTCGGATGTTAAACCATCCTTGTGTCCCTGGAATGAATCTTACTTGGTCGTGGTGAATTATCTTATGGATACATTGTTGGATTCTGATAGCTAAAATTTTATTGAGGATTTTTGCATCAGTGTTCATTAGGGAGATTGGCCTGTAGTTTTCCTTTTTTGTGTTGTCCTTATTCGGTTTTGGTATTAGTGTAATGTTGGCTTCATAGAACGTGTTTGGTATTATCCCTTCCTTTTCAATTTTTTGGAAGAGTTTGTGAAGGATAGGCACTAATTCGTCTCTGAATCTTTGGTAGAATTCATTTGTAAATCCATCAGGTCCTGGGCTTTTGTTTTTGGGAAGGTTTTTGATTACCATTTCAATTTCGCTGCTTGTAATTGGTCTGTTTAGGTGTTCTATTTCTTCTTTATCTAGCTTTGGGTGATTGTAGAGTTGTAGGAATTTGTCCATCTCCTCTAGATTGTTGAACTTGTTTCCATATAACTGTTCATAGTAGTTACTGATTATTCTTTTGATTTCTGCTGTGTCCGTTGTGATTTCTCCTCTTTCATTTATGATCCTGTTTATTTGTGCTTTCTCCCTTTTTTCCTTTGTGAGCCTGGCTAGGGGTTTGTCTATTTTATTGATTTTTTTCAAAGAACCAGCTCTTGGTTTCATTGATCTTTTGGATTTTTTTTTTAGTTTCAATTTCATTTATTTCTACTTTGGTTTTTATTATTTCTTTTCTTCTACTGGTTTTGGGGTTTTTTTGTTGTTCTTTTTCTAGATCTCTGAGCTTCGAGATTAGGTTGTTTCTTTGAGTTCTTTCTTGTTTTTTGATGTGAGCTTCTATTGCTATATATTTTCCTCTTATTACTGCTTTTGCTGCATCCCATACATTTAGGATATTAGTGTCCTCCTTGTCATTCAATTCAAAGAATTTTTTAATTTCTTCTTTGATCTCCTCGTTAGTCCAGTGGTCTTCCAGTAGTGTGGTTTTTAATCTCCATGAGGTAGGATAGTTCCTTGCCTTCTTTTTATGGTTTATTTCTAGTTTGATGCCTTCATGGTCAGAAAAAATGGTTGGTATGATTTCAATCTTCGTGTATCTGTTGATGTTTGTCTTGTGCCCCAGTATGTGATCGATCCTGGAGAATGATCCATGTGCGCTTGAGAAAAATGTGTACTCCGTTTTTTTTGGGTTTAGTGTTCTATAGATGTCTGTTAAGCCCAAATGTTCTAGGTCCTTATTTAGAGCTTTAGTTTCTTTACTTATTTTTTGTCTTGTTGATCTATCCATTGTTGATAGTGGTGTGTTGAAGTCTCCCACTACGTATGTGTTTTCTCTGATGTCTGTTTTCAGAGAGGACAACAGTGGTCTGATATATTTTGGTGCTCCTTCGTTTGGTGAGTATATGTTAATGAGTGTTATTTCTTCTTGAAGTATTGTCCCCTTGATTATAATGTAGTGACCATTGGGGTCTCTTTTTATTTTTTTGAGTTTGAAGTTTGTTTTATCTGATATAAGTATAGCTGTTCCTGCTTTCTTTTTTGGTCCATTTGCTTGTAGGATTGTTTTCCATCCTTTAACTTTGAGCCTATTTTTATCTTTTGTAGCTAAATGTGTTTCCTGGAGACAGCAAAAGGTTGGGTTTTTTTTCTTAATCCAGGCTGCAACTCTGTGTCTTTTATTGAAGAGTTTAGTCCATTTACATTTAGAGTTAATATTGATATGTTAGCATCTGTATTTGCCATTGTGTTTGTCTTTCCTTTGATTTTATTTATTTATTCTTTTAATAACTTTTTTTTTTTTTTGGTCTTCTTTCGTTGTTATTCGTCCCTCTGAGGTTCTGGCTTTAGGATTCCTTGTAGTATTTTTTGGAGTGGGGGTTTATTTGTAATGAAATTCCGGAGTTTCTCTTTGTCTGGGAAGGTCCATATTCTTTCTTCATAGAGGAAGAGAGCTTTGCGGGATAGAGTATTCTTGGTTGGCATCTGTTTTCTTGGAGTCTGTTGACTATGTCCCTCCACTCTCTCCTTGCCCGTAGTGTTTCTTCAGAGAAGTCTGATGTCAGCCTGATTGGTTTTCCTTTGAATGTTATCTGTTTCTTCCCTCTTGTCAGCTTCATTATTTTTTCCTTGTCCTGGATTCTTGGGAGCTTTACTATTATGTGTCTTGCTGTGTTTTTCCTTTCGTCGTGGAAGTTTGGTGTTCTTCTTGCTTCTTGTATATCAATTTTCAGCTCCTTCTTCGCATTTGGGAAGTTCTCTTCAATTATCTCCTGGAATATTTTCTCTGTTCCTACATCTCTCTCCTCTCCTTCTGGAATTCCTATAACTCTTATATTTCCTTTCCTCATGGAGTCAGATAGTTCCCGAAGTCTTTCTTCGTTCTTTTTCCTTTGTACTTCTCTTTCCTTTTCTGTTTTGGTTCTTTTTATTTCTGTGTCTTCAAGAGTACTTATTCATTCTTCCATTTCATCTATTCTGCTTTCATTGCTTTTCCCAGAGTTCTTTAGTTCCTCCATTAATTCTTTGATCTCTTGCATTTCTTTTACTTCCCTCTTTAGGGACTCAATTTCATTCTTCTGACCATTGTTTTCACTCTTTAGGGACTCAATTTCATTCTTCTGACCATTGTTTTCCCTCTTTAGGGACTCAATTTCCTTCTTCTGATCATTGTTTTCCTTTATGACTTCTGTCACTTTTTTAATCAGGGCAATTTTAAATTCTCTTTCTGGAAGGCTCAGAAGTTCTTCCAAGTTACTGTCGTTGCAATCTGGAGGGTGGTTTTCTTTTTGTGGTGTGCTTCTTTCCTGAGGCGTTGTTAGGTTGCGTGTGGTTCTTCTACTCCCTACTGTCTGTTTTCTAATTTGTCGTATGCATTGGGACACTGTGTTGCTTGGACTGGCCATCATCTTGGGTGAACTTCTCCGCTCCCCTCTGGCTCCTCCAGGAACCATCTCTGGCTTCTGGGGGAGCTTTCTGCTGGTTTTAGGCAGTCTTTACTGAAGAAATGTCCCTGTTCTAAACTGGCGAAGCGGGACGCAGTCCCTGCGCATCCGGTCTCAGGCACACTCTTCTGCGTGCCCGGTCTGCCCCGGACGTGGGTGCCTGCTCCCTCTGTGGGCTCAGACTGCTGGTTGGAAGGGGCCTGGCGTGGGCTAACTTCCCAGCTGGCCACTGGGTCCTCCAGAAGCCTTCTGCCCTTTTCAAGAAGTCTTAAGAAATTTCCCTGTTCTATGGGGTGTTAGTGACTTTTTTTCTGGTCGCTAGGTGGCACCAGAGATCTCTCCTATTGTCCTTGGGGGGCTGTTTTTCAACCCCCCCACCCCCATGGGACAGGGAACAGAGAGCGAGAATGGTAGGGTAAACCTCAACAGCTTTGGGGTGCTGTGTCTGCCTTGTGCCCCACCGTCGTGGAGAACCCACGCCCTGAATTTCATGCCCCGGGTCTCAGTTCAAAGCCCTCAGGTCCAGGACACGGGCTGTAGCCCAGTTCAGTGGCGCGGGAATGGCGCCTTTTGCACCCAGCTCCCGTGCCTGGGCGCCTGGTTCCTGCTTACTCAGTGAGGGACTTTCACCCCCGTGAGGGCCTCCGCGCGTCTCCCCGCAAGCCTAGGTCGCAGGCGCGGGGACCTGGGCAGCCGCAATCCCGGTTCGCGTTTGCTTTTCAAGCACGCCAAGCGCAACGCTTTTCCGCGCAAGCTTACTGGCCGGCCCGGGGCTGTGTGCAGGTCTCCTCCAGAGTCTCTTTGTTCTTCTCTAATGGCGCCCGGAGCCATTCTCTCACCGCCACGGCGAATCCTGCAGGGTTCTCCACAGCTCCTGTTCACGGGGTGTGGTGGCTGCAATAGTTCCTTTCCACTCACAGTCCCGCTTGCTGCGTCGTTTGTTCTTGTTGGTCGTTTTAGTTTGTTGTTTTCCTCCTCTCTGCCGGTCGGAGAGTGCCGACTCTGTGGGTGGGGGAGGGGAGCAGGGTTCTGCGCTTTCCTCCCTTCTAGTCCTCTTTTATGGCCACTTTCTTCTTCGGGCAGTTTGCTGGCCTCACCCGTTTATCTTCCGTGTCCCAGTTCTCACTGGGACCTGCCGCTTTTCCTCCCTATTAACTTTTTTTAATGGGAGATCTTACTCGCAGCGTCTCCTCGCCGCCATGTTGCTCCGCCCCCCTTTCTACCTTCCAAGATTGTATTATTTCTGATAAAAATGTAGGTAGAAAAGCTTCTGAACATCTCTAAAGGGCAGTGGATGACTTTAGTATATCTGGCAAAGTCTCCATTAATTAAAATACATTATTACCCTATATTGAAGGAGGCTTGTTCACCAAGCCCACTAATGTTGATATTTTAGACACATACCTACCATAATTCCTCAAGGCTTTCCAATCTTTATTTCTGGGTAAAGTCAGGTCTCTAGAATATCATGAAAATTTATCTATAAAGGCTATATATAAATTGTTATAGACATTTTAAAAATTGCATAGACATTTATGTATGCATATCTAAATTTACCCTATAATGCCTTCAATTATTTATAAGCATATAATTATTGTTAAAAATGACTTTAAACAATGAAGTTTTAATATAGATGTTAAGGGAGGCAGACATAAATAAAGAAAAATAGCTCAAATTTTTAACATTGCTTTTATCCGTTATGATATTCCATGTCCTAAATGCAAAATCCACAAGCTAATTCTTTCCAGAGTTAACATCTCTTTATTAATTGGTGTGCTTTTTCTCTTTCAACAAAAAGAACTGTGCATTCTATTTGTGTTTTCTTCTTTGGTTTGGCTGCCAGCAAGTGTAGGCTTGGTTCTCATTTGCAGTACTCTTGTTTATCTTAAGTTTTCTGGTACAAGTTATCTTCCTCCTTTATCATTGCCCACTTCTTTGGCTAAGTCTTTTTATTATAGTTCTAATGGACTACGTTTCATTTTATCTGTGCTTTTTAATATAAACTCAGATCCCTTTTAGATGTCGGTGGGACATAAACATGTTGTTATTTAAGAAGTTTGACTGTAATAATTATTATTAATCATCATCATCATGAGCTTGGATGATAACTTGATTTTATCTATTCCTCTTTTCAGTAGAGCCTAAATATTCTTGTCCTCTCTTTTGAACTGCTAGAACTTTCCAGCTCAGAGTAATAACAAAATGACAGCAATTGCTTTGAGCTTCTCTTTTCCCAGGTGAATGTCATAGAGGCCATAAGGCAAGTGAGTGCCTCTTTTGTTCCTAGTTACTATTCAATGGAAATTAGTTGTCTTTTTCTAATGGCTCTCTCCTTGGGCAGGAATGAGATCCCTCCCTCCACTACTTCACGAAGAACCTTGAAGAACTAAGGTGCTTCTGCCAGCAAGTATATAATTGGAAATCCTGCACCTTCAAGTTTCTGACATTTGAAAAAAGACAACCAACAGAAGCATTTCATATTACTATATCCATGTCAGAGGAATTTTTCTAAGAAAAAAAGGATAGGCATAGAAGGAAGAAGAGATACAGTTGAAGGAAACAAACTGACAGCACAAAATGTCCATTCAAAGAAAAGTCAAGTCCAAGTGCTGATCTCTTGGTTAAAATTATTTATTGAATAGGCAGAACTTTGCTCTTTTTCTTATTAAGTTCTCTATTAAGAAATACTTTATTTTTTTCTTATTTATTTATTAACACTATTTGCTTCCCCCCAGCCCCTCAGATTGAGTCCCCATAATTTCCTTCCCCA
This sequence comes from Talpa europaea, assembly GCF_964194135.1. Classification (NCBI taxonomy): domain Eukaryota; kingdom Metazoa; phylum Chordata; class Mammalia; order Eulipotyphla; family Talpidae; genus Talpa; species Talpa europaea. Next base: position 20,864,748 of record NC_140077.1, on the reverse strand, counting down.
AGACATCCATGCACCATCACCACAGTCCTCTGTGCTCCTCCCTCCCTCCCTCTGATCCCTCTCCCTCCTCCTCCCCAGCAGTATGTCTCTGATTTATAATTGTCTGTTTTTGCTTTGTTGTGTAAGAAATACTTTAAATGTTGTTGTCATCATTATTCTTCTTGGGCAATTCCTTCTTCCAATCCCTTTTTTTGCTTGCTATCCCACCCACTCGTTATGATTAATGCTCTTGGGTCATTCTAAGGTGGATTCCAAAAGCCTCATGCATTTTTTTTTAAGATTGATTGATTGATTGATTGATTGATACAAGCACTGGGTATAGTCAGAAGCGCAGGAGGGTGAGAGAATTCACCAGAGCCAGAGCGGGGAGCAGAGCAGGCAGAAGGACCGAAGTACACTGCTGAGGGGAGCAGCGGGCGGCAGGAGAGGTCTGCACGCCATGTGGGACCCACCTCTGGTGGCCGGGGAGCAGCTGGGGATTGAACCGGCGCTGCAGAGGCTGTGGGCAGCTTCGCAACCCACCTCTCAACCGCTGCGCCACCAGGGAGGCCCATGTATCTTTTTTTTTTTTTTAAGATTTATTTATTTTTATTTGAGAACCAGGGTACAGGCCAGATGCGTGGGAGGGTAAGAGGATTCACCAGAGACAGAGCGGGGAGCAGAACAGGCAGACTGACAAAACACACTGCGGCCTCATGTTTCTTAACATGGACTGGATACAGAAGAAAGTTTGGTCCTGGAAATGATGAAAGGGTTAAACCTTAGAGTGTTCGCTAGAGGATTGTAGAAAACTGGTGCATTTCACATAACTGTGTCTACAGAAGCCACAGAGAACTAGATCTTTCACATATGCCTTGGTTACTAAATTTATGAGCATAACTAAGTCTATGAGCACATTAGGGCTAAGGTTCAAAAGATTTTCAAATTCTAGAGAACCTGTGACTATACATGGCCAGTTACTTCTTAGGAAATTAGATTCAGGGTCAAGAGTTTTGAATTCCTATTGAAGGGAATTCAATCAGGTTGAAGGTGATCAGTCTCAGAAATGTAAACACAAGAACTGATTAATGACTCCCTAAAGTTTCTGGTAGCTCTGAGGTCTTAGGATAGAAGGAAGAAAAATCCTATAAATACTTGTTCTTACCAAGTGGATGTAACAGATTATCCCAGTTGGGATGTACATGTGATACTGACATTAGACATCTAGAGGTTGGAGATGGGCCTAGGGAATAGGTTGTAAAGGTACACTTGTGATTAGTGGCTGGTACTTCTGTTTTATTCAATTCTTAGTGCATATTCAAGGGAGAACAAAAAAAAATGGATTCTCATACATTTAGTATAATCTTAATTGATGATTTGTAAACTCTTACATGTATTGAAATAAATTTCTAAACCCCACAGACCTAGATGCAATTGCCTGGAGTGTCAAACTTTTGTGTTTATGTCAATGTTCTATGATATATGCCAACCAGTAAATCCTTAAATGTCAAGCCAATGCCAGACTATTTATTTCCTCATTCCTAGATCTTTCTAAATTAGGTCAGATATGCAACTCCTGCCAATCATGCTCTGTTTTGGTGTTTCAACTTATAATGCTCAATAAAGCATGCTCTTGCCCCAAATCCCTTGGAAAGAGTGGTCCACAGCTGGTGAGGCATGGATTTCCCCAATTCACAGATTGTTTTCCCTTGAATACAGGACCTCAAACTTGTCACAAAATTGCTTGTTTTGTCATTTCACACATGGTTTCAAGACTGTTTAAAGAGTTTATTAAGGTGCCAGGAAATGAAAGGTCAGCAGGAAAAGGGGTGGTCTTCTTCTTCAAAGCCATCTGAAGAAATTGTGCTCTCCCAATAGCCTAGTTCTTGGGCTGCCCAGAAATATTAAGACACAGCATGAACTGCAGACAGTGTCATGAAAGAGACATAAGACTGTATAGCTTTGGTCTCTAACAGGAAGAATAGAGTCCTGCTTCAAGACAGTTGATACCAACCAAGACCAGCTTTGGAATGTTTTTTTTTTCTCTCTTAATATGGGGATTGATGAGTCAGAGATGGTTCTATACACATTCTCACAGATGGATTCCAAGGAAGACTATGCTTGTTCTTAACTGTGTTCCTTGAATTATTTTACCTGAGAGCTCCCAAAGACAGAGCTCTTGGAAAAATTAAGACCACAGAGAATAGTACAGAGCTGATATTTAAAGACTTTTTGTTGCCTATATCTACCACTACCAAAGAGATATTTTGGTATACTAGGAACTGAGGGAGTATTAGAAGAGGAGACAGAGATCAACAGGTGCCATACGAGAGCCCTTGAAAATATGGACCTGGGAGATATGGGGAGCCAGACAAGACAAACCTATAACCACACTGGTTACTCCATTTATGCTGCACTCATTGCATGTACTACCTTAACAAATAATATAAGAAAGGTGACTAATGCCTGCAAATGTGTTATACACTAATTTGTTAACACCTGTCAGCATCTTAGCAAGGATAAACTCCTGCCCATACCTAATAGAAGCAGGATCTTGAGAGAAGACTGCCAACTGATTACTTTTCTTTTTCTTTATTGGTGTATTTAAAAGATGATATGAAACATTAGAGAATGTTTTGAAATAAAATTGACCACCACAATACCAAAGATATTTTCACTTTTCCAATCCTTCTCTATATAATTACATAGTTGACCTAGTTGTATCATATTGTACACTCTGACTTATCATAAACATTTCCTCTTGTTTTTACATTTTCATTTTAATGATTATAGTCACACTGTTATTGCTCTTGTTATTTCAATCTTTGTCCAGTATAAGTAAATATAGCTAAACTTGCTTCCTTTTTTTCACTACTGTTGGATGATTTCCTTGGGAATTTCCTAGAAGAGAGATCACAAAACAGAAAGACCAAAAGGGAGGAATAGCTTTTTAGAACTTGCTATGTTGTCATTTTGCCTCTGTAAAGATCAGAGAAATTTATTACACTGCTAGTCCTATAAGATCACACCAATTCTATCCACATCTCATTTTTAGTTTTTCTTATTAAATAGGCATAACACAGTATGATTTGTCTTCATTTGTCTTCGATCACTAGTGACAAATGATCATTTTGCTTATATTTTGACTTACGGTATGTATTTATCTTCATGTAAATTGCATAAGAAAGATATATTTTAAGAAGGACAGGGAGAAAATGCAATGAGGGGGTGAAGTTGCAGCATTAGACCCTAAATTGGTGCCTGGTGGCATCAACCACCAGGGGGCTCATCTCTAAGATAGGAGTTCCCTGGTGCTGGAAAAAATAATAGCCAACAAGTAGGCACAGTGTTTGACCTGGGATAGGCCCTAGTAGACTATAGTGTCCCCTCCCCCATATTGACTTCATTTCTTCTCCCTTATGCTTGATTCTAAGAAGTGGGGCCAAGAGGGGCTTAGACACCAGAGCTATTTGGAGTCTCATCTGGCTAAAACAGAGCTATCTTTTTAATGCAGGCAATGTGGGTGAACCATCAATCTTCTCCTAGTAACGGTATCACTTGTGCAGACCTTTAAATCTCACCAAGAGGCTTCACATCTATTATCTCATTTGCTCCTGACAGCAATCCTGTAATGGATAGATATTATTATTTCTGTTCTACAGATTAGAAAGCAGTTTTTATTGTCATTGTGAATAAATAGTTCAGGAATGATCAGTAATTCAGAAGGTGCCTGCTGGGTGGAGTCGGTCCTATTTCTTGGCAGAGAAAATGCTGGAGAATGATCTTCCTGCCTCCAGCCTACCCCTCTGACTATCATCATATTTATGAAAGGGCTCCCAGCCCTTTGTCTTCTCAGCAGGATGGCTTAGCCTTTTGTTGATAGAGGAAACATTGAAGGTCTTTGTATGGAAATAATAGCTATTTGTTTTAGGAGACAGTATTGTTATCTCAAAGGTGCACCTGGGACTAGCCCTGGAGAAGGGTGGCTCTGAGCCAGACAAGGCTGGGTCTGGTCCCCATGGAGTAGGGGAGGAGGACAGAGACCCTCAGCCTTTGGTGACTTGCATTTACTTGCTAATTAACATCAGTTGGGTGCTCCTTATCACTGGTTGTAAGGAAAAATCTCCCTCTGTTTACTCTGCTTCTTATAGTTCTAGCTATAGATTGATGGGATTTGGCATTAATAGGAGAGACTGAAATAAGTTTGGGGATCAAGAAGGAGATTTTTTTTTTAAAAAAAATTGAAACATAACTGACATAGAATATTGTATTCAGGTGTACAATATAATGATTTGATAGATGTGTGTATTACAAAATGGTCACCACAATAAATTTAGTGAACACCTAAGCACACATAGTTAGTTTTTTGCCTTGGGATGAAAACTTTTAAGATGTACTCTCCTAACAACTTTCAAATATACACTTCAGCCGCTGCACCTGTGCACTGGGAACTACTCTCCTCTCTTCTCCTTGCCCAATCCAGACACCTCTGTGTTCTCCACTCATCCTTTAAAGTCCTAACCCTATAAAGATTGGGGAGGCAGATTTGAGCCATGACATAATAAAGTCTTTTCTGTGCCATAAAAAAAATTTCCATATTGTTCAGCTATCTGTATGTGACGAAAAGGGCCCACACTGTGTCCAGTTGCCTACCTTTCTTGAGGCTAGAGAAGATTTTAGCAGTTAAAAGCCTCAGAATTGGAGTCAGACCAACAGTCACTAAATTGGAATCTTGTGTGGTCTTGGGCATGCCATTTGACACATCTAAACCTTTCTTGATTTGTAAAGTGGGGGTAATAACCGAACCCATTTCATAGAACCATTGGAAGATGTCAATGAGATAATGTACGAAGTACGTGCTAAGCACATTAGACAATTACTCAATACGGGGGCCTCCCTGGTGGTGCAAGGGGTTAAGATGCAGCACTATGGAGCTATTTGCAGTCACTGCAGCAAGAGTTCGATACCTGGCCAGGGAGGTGACCCACATGGTATAGCAGACCTCTCCTGACTCACCCACTGCTCCCCTCAGCAGTGTATTTCAGTCAGTCTGCCTGTTTTGCTCCCCACTCTGTCTCTAGTGAATACTCTCACCTGCACACCTCTGGCCTGTATATCAGTTCTTATATGCATAAATAAATAAATACATCTTAAAAAAAAGAAAATTACTCAATAAAGGGTTGCTTTTGCTGTCATGATTACAGTGGTGATAAACCTAGGTTTTCTGGAGAATATGCCTTAACTTAAAGGTGCAACATCAAAAGTGGATCCCACTTAAGTGACACTATCACTGTGTGTGGAGCCAACCACAAATGTGTAGTTTTTAATAGACATCTTTCAGGTTCAAAGAGAAATTGAGTAGAAGGTACAGAGATTTCCCATATGTACAGCTTCCCCACTATAAAAATCCCATTCCAGAGTAATATCTGTTATAATCAATGAACCTACACCGATATATCATTATCTGTAGTTTACATTAGGATGCACTTCTGGTGGTGTACATCTATGGGGATTGACAGATGTAGAACATGTATCCACCATTACAGTGTTATGAAGAGCAGTGTCTACCTATTCATCTCCTTCTTCCTCCCAGAAGCCCTGGCAACAACTGGTCTTTGTACTATCTCCATGGTTTTAATTTTTCCAGAATGTCATATAATTATAGAATCATACAATATGTAATATTTTCAGATTGACATCTTTCTTTTCTATTTTTTAAAGATTTGTTTATTTATGCATAGAAGAACTGGGGTATAGACCAGAGGTGTGGGGGTGAAAGGATTCACCTGAGACTGAGTGGAGAGCAGAACAGGCAGATCTACTGAAATACACTGCTGAGGGGAGAAGTAGGTGGGACAGGAGAGGTCTGCTGAGTCATGTGGGTTAGCTCCCTGGCCAGCTGGGGATCAAATTTGTGCTGCAGTGGCTGGTGATAGCTTGGTAGTGCTGTGTCTTTAACCCCTGTGCTATCAGAGAGGCCCAGATTGACATCTTCCTTGATATTTATTTTATATAAGAATCTAGGGGGCCTCCCCTGGTGGCACAGCAGTTGAGCGCTGGGTTGCGAGGCTGCCCACAGCCTCTGCAGCACCGGTTCGATCCCCGGCCACTGGCGAGGGTCCCACCAAAAAAAAAAAAACAAGAGTCTAAAGGACCAACTGAATATTTTAAAATTCCACTGGCTAATACAAAGATAACTCCCACCAGTGATTTGGTAGATTCTTTATACATATTATTTCTGTAACATAAGTATTATCATCCTTGTTTATTACCAAGGAAATGTCCAAGGTCACAAAACCAGTAACTGGCAGAACTGGTACTAGAGTCCAATTTGTCTGACTCCAGCATTCACTTTTTGTCTTTATGACAATGGCATTTACCCTGATACCTAAAGGGGTCCTAGAGTATTTGAATGCAGCCACAGGAACTGATAAGGAAAAGCACCCAGGTAAAGGCGCATATCCAACCTCATGTAACTGCAGTGCTTAGAAGACAGCATTCTGGTAGAACCACAGCACTCTCCCTGCTGTGGTCAGGACCAGCATTCCATCTTTAAACAGGAGAGATTAATCAGCACATTACTAGCAAAGTTAGGTGGATATAGTTCAGTGTCTCTTAACTACATTTGCATTATCTTCCCCCCTCTGCAACCAGGAGCGCCTCAGATATATTTTTCCTAATCATCCTTCACCCCAAATTAAATGTTAATACATTTATACTCAACACTTAAATGTATATATACTGTGGCCCATTGTAAAACCAAAAAACTATTGTAATATCTAAGGGTTTCTTTCTTCCAGGAGTCAGTTGCCACCCCCTTAGGTGCAATATCATCCATTACTAAAATGAGTAGTCCAGCTACAGATGTCCAAAGTTTGGGGAGACTGCCCGGGTGTTGCTACCAGGAGGGTGAGATCAGGACCCTGGAGAGCACCAAGGCAGCCCCACCGAGCTGATGCCCAAGGCACAATGTTGCCTCAAGATTTGTCTGAAAAGCAATACAAAATAAATAAACTCATGCCATTTGCAGCAACGTGGATGGAGCTAGAAGGAATTATGCTCAGTGAAAGAAGTCAGAAGAAAAAAAAATAGTGGATGGTTTTACTTATAGGAGGAATATAGGGGAACCAAATAAGACCTCAGTGTAAAAAAATAGTAGCAGTACAAAACACAACAAAACAAAACCAGACAATTATAAACCAGAGACATCCTGCAGGGGAGGAGGTGAGAGAGGGATCAGAGGGAGGGAGGGAGGAGCATAGGGGACTGTGGTGATGGTGCATGGGTGCATTGGTGAAGGAAATTCTTTGGGGACTACATGGGGCGGGGGAGCAAATATTGTTTAAAAATGAACAATGATGCAAAAAAAAATTTTTTAAATTTTAAAAAAGATTTGTCTGAAAGAAGGAAGAGTCCAGGAGAGGATATGGGCTGGGAAACTATTATTTGTATTATTTTTACTATGTGTTGAAAGAATCTTTAGAATGTGAAGGCCTTCAAATTCTGTTGCATAGGAAAGTTCTCTAGGGAGCTGGCACTTTGTAGATAGGGACTTCAGTTTCAAGGTCAAGGTCAATTAATGACACACCTTCAGGTAGTTTAACAATTTACCAAGAGCCCAACTTCATAGGGGTTGGAGGTTTTCAGAGGTTTAAAGATAGCAGGTTAATTCTCCCTCACTCTCCATTACTGATTGAGTTTACCATAAAGCAAAATAGTTGTACAGTCTGTTGTGAGCAGAAAATAATAATAGGTATTATTTATGTGTTGGACCCCACATTAAACATATTAGTGGGCCCCTTTATCTTTACAACAATCTTATCAGGTGGTGATTATCATCCAAGAGTAAGAGAGTTCAGCAAACTTGCTCCAGATCACACAGCTGATATCTAGAAATGCCTGGTTGGAACCTACTAGGGCTTCAGCCCCAGTGCTCAACCAGCATGCCATAATGACACTAAATTTCTTCAGCTGTCTCAGTATGGTTGTTGTGAGGGCTAAATAAAATATCCCATTAATACGCTTAACACAGACTAGCATCTTCCCCAAAGATATTCTCTGATTCAAGGCTTTTATCCTCTTCCCAGAATTAGAACTCAAGATTTGCCATGTCACTCCTATGATGATAATCCTTCCAACAGCTCCTTCTTGGCCCTCAGAATAACATCCCAATTCCTTATCATATCTTATAAATTTTTCCATGATCTACCACTGGTAATGTGGCCAGACTCATCATTTTTTTAAAACCACTTTGCTCCTCAAACTCTCTGCTTAGGGCCTCCTTGGTGACCTAGGGGTAAGTCTCAGTGCTAGCACCACTATGGGCTGAGTTCAATCCCTGGCCAGGAAGCAGCAAGTGAGACAGGAGAGGTGTGCTGTGCCATATGTGGATTAGCTCCCTGTCCGGGTGTTGAACTCAGGCAGTTGAGCTGATAGTACTGAGACCTAACCCCTAGGCTACCAGGGAGGTCCCCAAATTAAAATTTTAATCTAGAGAACATATGACCAAATGACCAAAGAGAAACATGATCACTAGAGTCACTCAAGCAGTTGAAGTGCTGTCACTGAAGAAAAGAACAAGGAGGTAAATGGTTAACAAGAGAAGAAAAGGAGAAGGTGAGCCTCCAAAAGGCCTCAGAATGTCATCGCTGTGTTCTCCAGTCCAAAATCTGGAAGGGGCTCCGAAATGGAAGGAAATATGGTTGCCCAAGAGAATGAGTTTTCTCCATGAAACAAGTGCCCGTGGATATTCTTCAGGATGGGGCTGGCTGCCCATGTGACAGTGCACCCCATGAGGGAATCCTAAAGAAGGGGTTGCTGCATCCTTGAACTAGCACTTTGGAGTGCTTGGACACTAAGGAATTCTGTAATTATTGGACTGAGTCTATGAGTAAAACTTTGGCAGGTGACAGACCACCTCCCAAGATCTTGGGAAGTGGAGACAGGTAGATGGGACAAGTGGGCTTCCAGAACCCAATCTTCCACCCCTCCAATTCCATACAGAGGGGACAGAAAAGGTTTGCTATAACTCAGGGGAACTAGAAATCTCCCAATTTTCTCCAAAAGTGAATCTGAAAATGGAGAAATTTGAGTCATTTACAGAGAAAGGCTCTGTTTATGGGTTTCAGCTGCTATCACAGGATGTGAAAAAGGAGAGGGACATTTCCTTTCTAGCAGATGGTGAAGACAAAACTTAGTATGTCAACAAAAGAACTTCTGACAGTCTTTTGCTGAAAGTAATCAAATGGGCCCCACAAAATGTACACTGGGTCATCCACTGTTCCCCCCATGGTCTCCTTTCACTCCATGCTGATAGCCCATGGTAAGCACTCAGAACCCATAGTAAGCCCCCCCTCACCCCCAAAGTGAGTCACAATTGAGTGGCCAGAAGTGAGTGTTTTCTCTTCTGCTTCCCTAGGGGCTTACATAGGTGAGCTCATAGAGGCAACTATAAATATAGGTGGCTCATAAGGATGACATTTTCATCAACACTTAGGTTATCATAACTTTGGATTCCACTTTCAAAAGATCCATGCATCCTAAAAAGAGTAGTGCCTTTTGTGAGGTTTAAGGTCACCTAGCAATGGAGACACCTTAGTTGTATGGTCCAAACTATATTTTTAATGAACAAGCACACACACAACTATGAAATTAGTCAAACTCCACTTGTGCAAGTTTTTAAAGAAGTAATTAACTGGACACAAAACACCCTTCTCTTTAGTTTTTATAACTGCTGTTTGGTCCACCTTTATTATCCTCTACAGCTCATTAAGTCTATGCTTCTGTGACTCACCATTCTATTTTTTTACTTGCTCCTTTCAACTTAGAGTCCAAAGTTTCCTGGTGCGTCTACAGACAGGGTTTCAGATAAGCCCTCTCAAAGCCCGTGGCATGGCGGTCACTCACTAGGGAGAACCTGACTGCATTTACCACCACCGCACCAGCTGCATTTTTAACTCTTTTATCAGGGATGACAGTTCTAAGGCCTGTTGAATCACTTCTTCCTGTCTCTAACGAGACCTGGATCAGACACAGTATAATAACTGTGAAACCCACCATGCTGGTTTTTTTTTTTTTTCTCCTTCAAACAGAAAGGAAGGTCTTCCATCCTTTCCAGAAAGGTAAAAATTTTCCATGTGCTCATAGAAAACAATGGGATATCACTAGCAATGGTTGCTGAGTAGGTGTTGGGAACTTGCACTTAAAAACTGGGTTTCACCTCTGAATCATAAACCGTGTTGTAAATGAATGCCAACTCCATTTAAAAAACTGTTTCCCTTGTGACTCTTGACAAAGCAACTTTTTATTAATAGTCTTTCTAACAATCTCCCGTCTATTGAATTTAGATACAAATTCTTTTTAAACAAAATATCTTAAGCTGAAAAGGTAATAAATAGAAATGTGTTGCTGATATGAAGATCCCGGGACACAGCTTACTCACTCACAGTTGACCCCACAGATGTTGCCTGCAGAAGTGTGTACACAAACATTGTACACATTGATGCTTCTGACAGACTGATGTACAAAAGACAGGAATTACTCACAGAGACAGGTGTCCACCAGGAACATGGCATACACCAGAAGCTCCCGCAGGGTGGTCTTGACATAGAGCTCCCGGTTCTCGGCTGTGTTTTCAGTCAGGGTTGTTCCCCAGAGTCCTAAGGGGCAGTGGAGAGATGTCTAGGACCCCCGCCAGCAGTTCCTCCCAGTTGCCCCCACCCCTCAGTCTCTGGACTTTACCCCATGTCCACCCCAGCCCCTTTCCTTGCCCATCACCTCATCCCTCTGCTGAATCCCTCACTCTTGAGCCCACACCTGCCTCCTCCAGCCAGCAACCTGAGGCAGTAGGGGAAGCCTGGCCTGTAGAGAATGAAGGTTGGGAAGGACGACCCTGTTGCAGGTGGGGCTGTGAAGAGTCCATCACATCTATGTCCTCCCTCAAACTAGCTCCCCCATACATAATCCCACACGATTGTCTTGTGCCCCCAAGAGATAATCATCCCAGCTCTCCCTCTGGGACATCGCTAGTTTGACCTCTTTGTTCTGGAGGCACACAGCCAAATAGCTCACAAACCCCAAAGTGACACTGAGATTTTACCTCTTCTTTAGATTTCATGCTCTCTCTCTCTCTCTCTCTCTCTCTCTCTCTCTCTCTCTCTCTCACACACACACACACACACACACACACACACACGCACAAAACTAAACTTTTAGTGACCCCCCTCTCCTGGCTCCAACATCCCAGGAGAACCTTCCTCCCCACCCACCCCTACCCATACCTCTGACACAACGACGGATCTGGAGGCAGCAGCTGGACACAAGGGCCCTAGATGCCTTCTCTTGGGGTTCATCTTCAGGCTTCTTGGGGTGTGGCTGGGGGGGAACCACGCTGGAGATGGTGAAGATCTTCCGTGTCCCACATGGGGAGTGGGGACCAGCGTAGGCAGGATTGTCCCAGGCTCCACTCCCCAACTTTTGCAGCTCCTGCACCTCAGAGCTTTCCACAACATTCATTGGGGATGAGGTGGGGGGCCAGGCACCTCAGGTGCCCACTCACCCAGAGAGAAAGGCACAACCCAGCCAGCCAGCAGAGGACAAAGGAAAGGGAGGCAGGGAGCAGCTGGGCTCCGCAGCCTCCTGCCTTTTATAGGGGAAATCTGTGCCCAGTTAGGGGGAAGGAGCCAATGAGAAGGAGGGATGACCGGCAATCTTATCAGGGCTTCTCCAGCTCTCTCCCTCCTGCTGCAAGTCCCAGGGGACAAGCAGAAAGGGGGTCGGAAGGAATTGGGAGGCAGAGTTTGACAGGAGAAATACAAGGAAGATGAGGAGACCGGGGGTGTGCGAAAGAGGGGTGAAAGTGGTGAATGCTGAGGGAAAGGTGGGCTGCTTGCAGATGGGCGGAGGGAAGGTCCAGAGTCAGAAAGAAGAGGTGATGAAAGCAAAGGCCGGGCTGGGAGGAGAGAGGCTGGCAGCTCCGTTGCAGGTCTGGGCTATTTTCCTCTAAAAGCTCTTGAAAGGGCTGCCATGGATCGGGGTGGAGGCCGAGGCCAGGGCCGGGAGCCGGAAAGGGCTGCTTCCCTCCAGGGCCCAGCCAATGGTGTCTGAGTCTTGTTTATGTGTCACCTTGAGTTGTCCCCTAGCGGAGTGGAAAAGGGGGCTCCTCCTCCCACCCTCCCACCACAACTGGAGGTAAAGAAGAGAGAGAAGCCCCCTGTTTCAGGTTAACAGTCTCACAACTGGAGGTAAAGAAGAGAGAGAAGCCCCCTGTTTCAGGTTAACAGTCTCTGGCTGCTGCTGAGGAGAGGTTTGCAGAGTTCCAGATTCACCTTGTGTCCTGCGGTCTGCCCTCTGGTGGCTACAGATGAGCCGTGCCAGTAGAAAGGAGGACGTGGGCTCAGGCTAGGAAAAAGCGGACCCTCTGATTTGGAGGACAGATTAGAATGCAAAGGGCAAGGATGTGTTGAGGCCCCTTTCAGGGAGTGGAGATCTGGATCCAGCTCAGCCGACAACCTTACCTTGTGGCTCTGCTTAGTGCTAGACCTAGAAATGTGGACACAAACTCAGAATGGAAATATGAGTGGCAGGACAATCTCCTATCAATGTCAGATCTCTGAATTTAAGTCCCTGCCTGTGCCCACTGCCGGCCTCTGCCCACCTACCCTGGCAGCCTGTAGGTTTGTGCTCTGGCCCAGAGTGGAGCTGGCTCACCAGTGAGGAGGGGGAGCTGCCCTCTAACTCCTGCCCTTACTACTCGGGCTACTGCATTGCTGCACTAGCCTGAAACCCACCTTCACATTCAGTAAAACATCAGCCCGGTGGAAGGCACTAGTTCTCAGTGCTTCTGGAAAGAGATCTTGATCCCAGATAGGCCAGAGCAGGGCTCAGCAACATGACAAATAATTTCACCACAATGTATCAGACAGGCCGCCAAATAGGTGGCGACTGTCTGCCCCTGGGTCTGCTGTGTGGACCGCCCGCCCTAGGTCTAGATACTGTCGGAAGTAATGACCCGCCTGGCTGGAGCTCAGGCCTCCCTGTGAGACTCCGAGATGGAGAAGTTTTCCATCTTCCCATCTTCCCAGCCAGTGAAACACATATCAAATTCTTGTTTTCTTTGGGAAGAAAGAAAATAAACAAGTGTGCTAAGATCAACCATTTTGTACAAAATGGTCAGTGGTGAAGGAATGGAGGCTGCCACCTCTTACACACAAGTTTTTTTTTAGCAATTGCAAAAGGAAGTCTGGCTTGCAGATTTGGACTTTGGACCAGGATGAGAACAAGACCCTAGGGAAGCAGGAAGAAGGCTGGGAGATGGTTTCTGATTCACTTGGGGTATTATTGTTCTGAAGGAGTCCTGTCATCAGGAGGGGATGCATGGACTCAAAGGAGGTTCACTGTGGGACTCCTCATGCTCCTCACGCTCAAGGCAGCACCAGACCGCTTTATTCAAGGTCACCTTCCTGGAAAACACTGCTTTTCTTGAGCACTCACCATGTGCGTGGATCAGCCCAGAAAGTGTCCCCCCCACCAAGCCCCAGGTTGTGCAACACAGCTTGAGAAATGTTCTCAAAAGGCGCTCTACATTCCTTGGATGTTTACTTACTCTCAAGAAGTTGCCAAATGTAGTAATCAAGTGGGACATCTCCTGATGATTTTGTGTCCAGTAACTTTCTGTGTCTTCAGTCTTCTATTGCACTCGACGTTCCTGGTGACTGTACCTGTTAAGAAAGACAACCAATTTGGGGAGAGTCCTGTGGCCCAGAATTGCCTCTTATCAGTTCAGTAAAATTCTAGAAGCTTGAACTTGAAACCTAGGTTTAACTGTGGCTTCAGAACTGTGTGGTTTTAAGCAAGTTTGTCTTGAGACCTAACTTGCCTTCCTGCAAAATGTTGGTATTAATACCTGCCTTGTTGACCATAGGATCATTTTAGGATTAAAAAAGTAGAAGATAGAAGTCTTTATCATCTGTGCACTACAAAGAAAACACACAAAAAATCAATTTTCTTACCATATCATGCATGCATCCTTGTGCATCCCACTTACACACAGCCATTCATGGTTCAAAGAGATACTTTCAGTCAGGACCCTGTTGTCACTCCCTCTGAGAGACAGGGGTCCCAGAAATCTCTGTTCTATTCCATTTCAGGTGACACCAGGAGAGTGCAATGATGGCATTTCATCCAGAGAGTATTATGAAAGTAGTCTTTGAATAAAAGCACCCCTTAGAAGTTTTATAACCATATGCAAGCCTTCCAGCTCATAAAACCTAAAGCACAGCTTCATCATGCTGCCTCTTAGCCCACTGGTGAATTGGTCCCCCAGGATAAAGTTTTGGGTCACAAACTATCCTAGCACAGAAGCCAAGAAGAGGGTTACCTCATTCTTGCCACCAGTGCACTCCCTTTTCATACCACGTTCACCCCAGCTGGCTTCTTCCCTGCTACCCAGATCTGCTTGGCCCTCACAAAGAGTTCAAAATGTCAAAATCTGTAAGATATAAACTCGAGACCCATCTCCTTATTCTCTTTATATGTTCTGCATAAAATTCCCCTAGGAATCCCTTTTCCTTCTTTTCCTAATAAACTTTTCCTTTTAAAATGTGAAAAAAAAAAGTTCCCCTGGATAAGTCACCTTCTAAAGAAAGGAACCCTGGGGTGATTCACAGTGCAGGTTCTTCAGGGAGAAGCAAACCACCTTCTGTATTGTACAAAGTGACTCTCTGCCTTTTCCATGCCAAACAAATAAACAATAGAACACACTCCAGAAGGAACAGTGGTTTACTGTCGCAATGATTCCCAACGGAAGATATTAGAAATCACTTATCTAGAGTTAAAGAGCCCTGTGCATAAAGAGCTTAAGCTTCAATAATACACCACTAGAGTCAACTGCAGGGCAAAAAAATTTAAGCCACCCCAAGTTTTTAGCAACAAAGACGGTGAATCAAGCAAGCAGATCCGAGCAGGCTCAGCCCCAGGAGTCCCCTGTGCATCTTCATGTTATGCACACCATAGTACAGGGATCTCCACAAGCCCCAGCTGCTCAACACATCAGAATGGACCACCCAGGTCATTGGAAGGTGCAAGGTCACAAAGTCCTGTTGCAGCTGTCCCAATCCAGGAAACCAGGAAAACAGCATTTTGTCCTAATTCATCTGGGACCTCACAGAAAGGCTCGAGGTCACTTACCTCCTCATCAAAACAACCTAACTTACCCTTTTACTTCCTTCTTATCACCTTCTCAGTTTTACAGGTCCTGCTAGTATTTACTTTGTGACTTCCATCTCTCCAAAGAAAACCCTTTTGAGGGAATTCTAGACCTCCCCATGTCTAGAGGACCTTCCTGGACATCTATGTCCATTTGTCCATGACTTCTACAGAAGATTTCACAGCTGGAGGCAATGAATCAAGTCCAGGTGGTAGAAGACAGATGATGCCATCAACAAAAAATAAAAATAAAGGAAATTAGTCTTCAGCTACCTAAGCCCTTGGAAACTTGGTTCTGGGGTCAAGATCATGCTCCTTGCTGAGTGTAATCCGGACATGGAGTACTCAGGTGGTCCCGAAATGATCCCTTTAGGCAGAGCTCCAGTTTCGACAGGCAGGTTCTGCAGGTGATGTGGAGTGATAGCTGGGCTACCTGCTGGCGGGGTAGAGTGGGAAAGGTAAGTGCTCCCTGTGAATGTAAGACACCAGGCTAGAAAGAAAGAGGAGGAGAAGAAAATCATGAGAGAGAAGCGCTTGGGGATGAAGACCCGAGAAAACACAATTCTTTCCCTCAGAGCTACTCAGCAAACTGCACATTAGGCACAGTGTTCTGAACACCCCAAGGCTGACAAGAGGGGAGATTGGGCACCAGGGCAGAGTTCCTGCTGCTTCCTGTTCTAACTTTGTTTCAGGGTCTTGGGCAATGACCCAAGACACCCTCTAATCCCACAGACTCTGAGGGGCCCATTACAGGAGGCACATATTTTTTCATCCTGAGTCTTCATTCCTGTCTTTCAGTCATTCCATAGATATTTACTTGAGTGCCAGCTATATGGTAGGGACTATGCTTAGCTCTAGGGACAAAGCAGCAAACCCGATCACTTAAGGCTACTGCCATGTGAACTTACATTCTGGCGAACAAGATAGTCATTAAACAAATGCACAGAGAATTTATGATTTATAAACATAAAAGGGGCTGAGACTATTCAGCAGGAGATCCGGCTTTGTGACACTCAAGGGCAAAGGAATGGTACTTTTCTCTTCCTTTTATTCCTGCAGCAAACAAGGTTTTCTGAGGTGCAAAATGTTTAGTTGCTAATAGGCACAAGGAAATACATAGAGACTCTCCACCAAACAAGGAGAAAGTTACAGCAATGCAAGAAATGTTGAGACTTACAGTCATCTTTATCCCACATGGTCACAGGAATGTGAGTTGAACTAAGCTTGAACTCTTGTACTTTTTCACTCCTGTAACTGGTTATCTCCTCAAAATCTGAAAAAGAGACAGATATTAATAAAAAAAAAAGCTAGGCAAAAGGGCAAACTGATTTCAAATTTCTCAAGGTGATGTTTCCATGGGTGCATACTTATCTCCAAAATCTTCATGTTGCCTACGTTCAAAAGGTATGGTTTTTTTTGGATGTCAATTAGACCTCAACAAAGTCAGTCATATTTCAATTTCATCTTAATTCCTGAAGAAGAATTCAGAACCGAGAAATTTATTTTCTTTTATTCTCTTGGCTCTATAATCCAAAATCTAGAAATCTATCCTAATATTTCTATTAGCATGCTTGCTAAGTGTTTATAAAAAGAGGAAGTCCAAATATCCAAAAGTAGGGAAAAAATAAATAAATTAGGACTCATTCACACGATGGGTGATTGTATAGAAATTAACATTTTCAAATAATATTTAATGTAATAAAACCCTTTTAGAAAAAAAATTTAATATCATGAGAAAACACTCAGCAGGATGTTATGTGAAAAATTCTGGCATCTACAGCTACAGAACCTGAATATATCTTATGTTATATTTTATTTCGATGAAAAGAAATAAAAGGACTAATATTAAAAAGCAAAACTGAATAGTGGTATCTCTGGCTGAATGTGATTACAGATTATTTTTATTTTGTTAAACTTTTTCTACAATGGTTGCACTTTCATTTAAAAAAATAATAATTTGGGATCTCCCTGGTGGCGCAAGAGGTTAAGCCTATGACACTATCCGCAGCCACTGCAGCATGAATTCGATCCCCGGCCAGGGAGATGACCCACATGGCACAGCAGACCTCTCTCCTGTCTCGCCCACTGCTCCCCTCAGCAGTGTATTTCAGTAGATCCGCCTGTTCTGCTCCCCACTCTGTCTCTGTCTCTGGTGAATCCTTTCATCTCCTCCTCCCCCCTCCCCACCCCCTGCTCCACACTTCTGGCCTGTATCCCAGTTCTTGTGTGCATAAATAAATAAATCTTTAAAAAAAATAATTTAAAAGCCAGTAGTCAGTAAGTGTGTTATTTTCATCTCAGATTCAGAGAAGCTCTTGACTTGTCGCCATTACCACACCATCTCTCCCCATCAGCAAGAAATCACTGTAGTTCATTTCTTGAGTTGGGAGTCATCCAGGCAGTTGATTTGCTTGTCTCCTGATTTCTGCAAGGCTTCACATTAATTGTTACTTCCTTGGAGATTACAGCTGGGAAAGGATATGGGCATGATGTGTGATAGGTGTGGAAATGCTCTGACAAGAAGCAGCTAAGAGGTTCAGAGGAAGGAGGGCACTGGGAGTCCAGAGGCTTAGAAACAAATTTTGAAGAATGGCGCAGAGATGGACTTTGGAGGACAGATAATATTTTAAAAGTCAGAAAAAAAGTATGAAGTACCATTTATTTACTGCCCACATGCCAGACATTTACCATTATCTCAGTTAAGTCTCACACAATCCTGTGGGGCAGGTGTCTATAATCTCCATTTTACAAGTTAGAAATCGAAGGTCAGAGATAACTTGTGGTTGAATCGGTCTTCCAGCTCAGGTCTAGCTTACTGAAGTCAACAATGACTTCCTGAGTGTCATCCATAGAGGGATAAGCAGGCTGGGCAAAGCCAAGCAGGTGGGAACATTGGGGTCTCTTTTGGAAGAACTGTTTCACTTTGGCTGGAGAATAGGCAGTTCAATAAAGAGGGATGGGAACAATACAGAAGGGCTCAAACACCAGACATCTAATTCATCTCCTTCTGAGAAACCCAGAAGGAGAACCAATAGAAAGACAAAGAAATCTCTGAACAGAGGAATGAAATCCAAGTTCTATTTTATGAAAAACTATTGGCAATAAGATGTGTTGGTTGGTGGGGGTGGCTGGGAGAAGGGAGAATTGGAAGCAAGGAAAAGTTGCTAGAAAGGAATGGAAGGATACACAGAATATCTTACAGACAGAGACTGCTGGGACTGGTGCCTGTTATAAATGCAGGCTGCAAGGGAGTGAGAAATCAAAGGTGGCTCTGATCTCCAATGTGCACAAGTGCAAGGATGACTCTATTAGAAGAGGGAGGTCAAAGGAGCAACTTTGAGAGGGAAGATGATGAATTCAGCTTTAGATGTGTTTGAGTCTAAAGTGTTAGCGGGACATTCAGATGGTGAAATCTGAGAGGCCATTTAGACAATTTGGACTAGAGCTTGAGACAGTAATAAAGATTAGGGAGAGGCACGCGGAGATCATATACTAGACGTGTTCGAGCCACAGGTACAGTTGAGATTGCCCAAGGACTGAATGAAGAAAGAAAAGTGTTTATGGAGCAGGGGGATGGAAGAGGAGCCAGACGAGGAGGGAGAGAGCCATGAGAAACCCAGAAGGAGAACCAAGTTTTCTCAAGACACAAAAGTCACAGGAGTGTTCTAAGAAGGGGGAAGTGATCAGCAGTACCAAAGGTGCTAAACTTTCAAAAAGGGTTCTGATCATTTAAAAACCTTTGACTGTTTAGACTAGAAATTCTTAGGGACCTTGGAAAGTGAGAAAAGTTCTAGATGTGTAGAAAATGAGAAGTTTCTAGATGCATCTAGTAGGGAGGAGTAGAGGTATAGAGATTAAAGAGTGGGTGGTGAAGCAAGGAAAGAATTGGCTCTCTAACTGCACAGGTTATTTTTTGAGTAGTTACTGAATATCCACTGTGCCACTTTCTTGCCTGCATTTGGAGAAGTGACAAGACACTGAAACCAACTATCGTCATCTTTTACTAAAAGTCTCAGTTCATTCCAACTCTCCCTTGATTTTATTTTATTTTTTTTTAAAGATTTATTTGCTCATTTATTTATACAAGCACTGGGTACAGTCAGAAGTGCGGGAGGGTGAGAGAATTCACCAGAGCCAGAGTGGGGAACAGAACAGGCAGAAGGGCCGAAGCACACTGCTGAGGGGAGCAGCGGGCGGCAGGAGAGGTCTGCGCGCCATGTGGGACCCTCCTCTGGTGGCTGGGGAGCAGCCGGGATCGAACCGGCGCCACAGAGGCTGCAGGCAGCTTCACAACCCAGTGCTCAACTGCTGCGCCACTGGGGAGGCCCTCTCCCTTGATTTTAAAACATCGTTAGTGAGAGAGTTCATATACCGTACAATTCACCCATTTGAAGTGTACAATTCAAAGGTTTTGGTATATTCACAGATGTGCAACTATGGTGCTGTTTTTATTTATTTTATATTTTTTAAGATTTATTTATTTATGCATACAAGAGATGGGGTGTAGGCCAGAGGTGCAGAGGAGGTGAGAGGATTCACCAGAGACAGACTGGGGAGCAGAACAGGCGGATCTGCTGAAATACACTGCTGAGGGGAGCAGCGGGCGAGACAGGAGAGGTCTGCTGTGCCATGTGGGTCAGCTCCCTGGCTGTGGATTGAACTCATGCTGCAGTGGCTGCGGATAGCTTCATAGTGTTGAGACTTAGCCCCTTGTGCCACCAAGGAGGCCCTGGTGCTGATTTTAAAGGAGAAATTGTGAGGCACAAAGATTGGAAGCCAATTCTTATCATTTATGCTGTAAGTTAGGGTGAGAGAGAACCCCAAACACCAGAACAAATTCTGTATTCACAATCTCTTCAGCAGGATTGCAGAACAGAAGACAAACAAGGTACAATTTCACTCATATGTGGAAGGTAAAGAAACAAAACTAATGAACAAACAAAACAAAAGCAAACTTAGATTGTAAAGAACACAATGGTGGTGATCAGAAGGAGAGGAGGGAAGTGGGGGTAGAGGGAGGGTAAGATAAAAAAAGGAGTCACCTGTATAGTGAAGGATAGGAACTAGACTTTTAGTGGCAAACATCATGCAGCATGCACAGGTGTTGATTTCAAATGTTCACCTGAAACTGTAACAGGGTGGTCCCCAAGGAAAGGGTTGGTTCCAGGTTCCCTGCCCCACCCAAGAGAGGGTGGAGCTGAGCAGGGAGGAAAAGAAGCTGGAGAGGAGACTGGAGAAAGGAGGAAGATGGATGGAGAGCAAGAAGGAGACCTGGAGGAGGCACAGGGAGCAGAGAGACATGTGAAGAAGCTACACTTGTTTCTTGGTCCTGGGCTGGTTGAAACAGATGTGGGTGAGAGGCCTGTGGGGAGGTGAACAATTGCGGAGTTAATCTTGATTTTGATTTTGCTCTTTTCTTTCCAGACTTGTCTGGCTGTTTCCTATGGGTCCCCACCAGAAGGTGCTTTAGACTGTGGCAGGCTTTCGGGCCTCAGAGGCCCGGCTTTAGGTCAACCCTGCCTGACTGGGCATTTACCCATGAGGGGATGGGTAACTTTGGGTGCTTGATTTGGGAACTATATTCTTCCCCATACTTTCTCTTTTCTGTATTGCACATAAATTGTATTAAAGTTCCTTTCCATTGAAGGTCTTACGTACTAGAGTATGTTTTGTCTTGCTGTGGCAGACAGCAGAGCCAATTTAGAGTGGAGAGGCTTGGGGGTTTGGGGTGTCCCTCTCCCTGTCCTGTGACAAAATCAAAATGATGTTATAAATCAATATTACTTCAATTAAAAAAATCAGCGGGGTGGGAGGCTGCAAAGGTGCTTTGCCTTGAACGGCCACCAGGGGACAGCAGGACCCGCGCCCCATGTCAGTAAAGGCAAACCAGGGCTGTTCACTCAGAGGGTCCCCTACGAGGACCCCAATTAGCAACTCCTTTCTGCTACTTACTCTTTTCTTTGGGCTAATTCTGCAGGTTCATGTCTGACCCGACCAACAGGGACTTGTCTTCTCTGATAATCTGGGGCATCTGATAATGGCATTATTCAGAGACTGGATCAGGGGCAATGGTTTTTGTGGTGGAAAACACTTGTCAGAGAAAACCAGGAGAGGACCAAGGATGTTTGGGGATGCTGTCAGACCACGAAGCTGGTCCAACGTGAAGGAGAGAGCATAGGAAGATTAGGTGGATTTCTGGTGTAGTCTAGGAAAGGTTTGCCCTGGGGTGTGGAAGTAAGCCACCAGGGAGCTCTGTGTCTCAGAGGAAGGGGCCTGCATATCCCTGCTGAGTGCAGTGGCTGGTTGTTTGCTCCTAGGAAGCAGAAGTTCTGACCACACCTGAAAGTGTGGTCTATGTGGACACTCTGGGTTAATTACTCCACCAGTAGTTGGAGGCTTATGAAGTCCACTCTACTGGACTCCAGCCTTCCTTTGGAGAAGGGTCAGCCACACCCTCAGAAAGCTCTACCACATGCCATGTCTGTTCCCCACCTCTTTAGGGGAACAAGTCCATCTCCATTTCTCTACTTCTCCCCGCTCCCCATCCCCTCCAGTGATCAGCTTCTCCCACACCCTGCATCTGACTCTTCTTGCCCTCCTGGGTGAATCCAGGTAAAGGCACCCTCCCAAGCAAACATTATCTTCTCACTGCCTTCCAGCTATGGCCATAAAATGTGACTGTGGTAATAGGATTAGCTGGGTGTCAGTTTCAACCCCGACCCACAGGCGTAGGCACCAGCCTGCCCTAGCAGGAAGCTGGATGACCAGCACCAAGTCACATACCTTTCCCGGGTTCCCTCTAACTCAGATGACTTTCCCCTGGCACCAGAGATGGTGGTTTTGGCCTCAGAACAAGGCCAACTATGTGGCAGGGCAACCACAACTTTGCCAGGTGCTCTAGAGGGTCAGGTGCTCTTGAGGGTCAGGAAAATGTTGATATTTGTCAGGGGGAGTAGAGGTTTGGTGACGAGAGAGTTAGGAGAGCAGACTATTAGATGCCTGGATGACAGGAGCTAACTGGGCCAACCACTGTGGGCATCCTTGAGTGTTCTTGGGGCTGAGGGACCCCTAAGTGTGTGGGGCTCTGGGTTTGGCCCGTGTCTTTCTTTGGCTGACTCTTGGATGCCAGACAGGCTTGGGAGGAATGTGATAAACACAACTGGCGCACTGGGCTGCTGGCTGGAAGGAGGACATGGGGAAACAAAGGATTCCATAAGAGTTTGTCTGGGCCAGATGATATTGCACATCTAGAGTCCCCAAGGAAAATGAGAAGGAAATAACTCTGGGTTTTCCATGGAATCTGATTAACCCCTGGTGTGGGAGCAGCAGAGAAATAACCTAGGAAGCCATTGGACTACAGGACTTGAAACCATAGGTCTCAGAGGTGAAGCTGAGGGCAAGTGTGGGATTTTTCTTTTACCCTGGGGGTAGGAAGGGGGGGAGACATGGAGGAGAAAGGTGAGTTGGGAGTGGGGTAAAAGAGGCCTTCAGTGACCTAGGGGCCTTCCAGACTGTGGCTTGCCCAGGGAGCCTGGCATTGGACAACAGGAGCCATGTGGGTTGTGGGAAGGCAGAGGAGTAGAGTCTGGCAAGTCTCCTTCCCACTCTCCTTAGCATGTTGTGCTGTGCTTGGAAAGAACTCCTTGAGAAACAAAGTTCATGAAGTGCCTACCACACACCTAGCAGGTGTACCTGATATATCCCCACTCCAACACCCGCCACCCCCAATAATCCCAGGCTGACACAACTCTTCTAAACCTTTCAAAAGAAGGTTTAATATGTGGTGATTGAAAGATCCCTGTGCATGTAAGTAGACACTTAAAAAAATGTCAAACGGGTGTGTTTCAAGCTCCTTCTCCTAACCAATTCTTGGGGTGCCCTTCTCACTTCCCTGAACTCTTACCCCACTGAATAGGGTGTTTGCACTCTGCCATCATCACCAGGTTGCCAGATACTATCCTGTGCTATCCAGGTTGCCAGATACTATCCAGTTGGCTATTGTGCTTTGTCCTGCTTCTCTTAGAAATCTGTAAACTCCCCAGTGGCGGGACCAGACTCTTGGCTCCATTCTCCCTGCATGGAGCAGGGAAGTGACTTTCCACTGGGCACAGGGAAGGCTCAGTCAACACGCAATTCCCAGGTGGAGCCATTGGCTCTGCTGGACATCCAGGGGGAACAGCAACTCTTGGCAGTGAAAGGCTAGGGTGGGAGGGATACAGAGGGAAGCAAGCTCTGGACACAGCCAGCCGCCCTCTGACCCTCAAATCCTGCCAAGCCTGGCTCAGCTGAGTGTTAGTGCAAAGCCAGGGTGACATCAGCATAGAAGAGGTTATTGTCAGGCAAAGAGAAGGCAGGGAGAGCAGGCTTGACTCTCTGGGGGAAGGGTGCCTGGGGGAGGAAATTCTGGCTGGGGTCTGTCTGAACAGCACCTCCGGAGGGAAAAGGGAAGGAGAGAAGCAAGAGGGGGTGGGGATGAAAGGTGAAGCTTGGCGAAAGTCCCTTGCCAGCCACCTATGGGAGGGAGGGAGGTACTCGTTTGGAATTCTGGACTAGTTGTGACCTCCCCCGGGGACTCTCAGCAACTATAAGCAGACTAGGCAGGTATGATTATGTCTCCGACCACAGAGGCAGGTCCCAATCCTTTCCCCGACTTTGACTCAGAAGCAGAATCTGGATAAGGACTGATGTTTGGCTCACTTATTTGTTGTTGCAGCCCTGTCCTCCCTGTGTGCCCATCCATGATGGGCTGCTCAGCAGGGGTTGGCCCGGGCTGGGGAAAAGAGTCTCTCTGGGTGGTCAGGCCACCAAGAAATCTCCAGTCCTGGCCGTGGTGCTGCAACCTTTGTCCCCAGGTCTCACCTGCCCAGTCATTCCTGCTCACTATCTGTTCTGCAGACAAACCCCCCAGACTCCCTAGATGGGTGGTAACAATCTGGGAGAGGCTCTTTCCTGGGCGCATACCCCAGCACACACAAGTATGTATGCACACACATGCACACACTCCAGTTATCCTGTAATTGATGGGGAGAACTTGGGGAAGAAGGACTGGAGAGAAACGGAGACTCTGGCTCTGTAGATAGTGCAGCGCACAGGCATCTGGGAGCACAGGGAACTGGCTGAACAAGAGTATTGGCCTCTTCTAGACCAGGATTGCTCAGCAGAAAATCTATGCACTGTCTCTCTGGCCAGGGCCCAGGAGGAAGCATGTCCAAGGCCCTAGTCAGTGGAAGGTGAGTTTAGAGTTCCTCTCCTCCTTCTGGACCACTAAACTTATCAACTGCCCTTCTCCCAATGGCCCCTTTGAGGGTTAGCAGTGCCATCTCCTCCAGGAAGTCTTCCCTGATTTTCCCAGTCAGGAGCCCATTGCTCCATCATCCAGAGTCATGAAGATCTCCTCCACCAGAGTGAACTGCCTCCTTGTGACCTTAGCACTTATCACTGTGCCTGGGACCATGTGGTGTTCCACAAACCTTCACTGAGTGAATGAACCAATACACTCAAGGAGCTGCAGGGACCACAGCCCTTGTTTCACTGTCTCTCCAGAAACCCCTGGTGCCAAGAGAGATTCCAGAAGACCAGAGTGCCCAGTGTCTTCTTCCTCGGCCTGGAGGAAGAGCATTAATTCACACTCTCTCCCCAGGCTCCTGCTGCTGTGACTCAGCTTGGATCACAGGACAGGGTCCCACCCCCACCCCTCTCTCAGCACAGAGAACTGGTTGGGTCAAACATGAGACCAGACACGGAAGCTGGCTTCCACACTTCTCCACGTTGCCCTCTGCCCCCAGGGAAAGCCTGAGGTCAGGGTTGTGAGGACAGTTTGTACAGCTCTGGCCCTTTGCCCTGATGCCACTTTGCCACGGGCAGTGTGAGTGGACAGATATGTGGGGCTGGTTGGATCATGACTTTTCTCAGTGCACTTGTTTGTTTGAGCAAGCTGACTCTTTAATCTCAGGATCTGGGGGCACTGAATGACAATGGCTAGAAGGCATGGGTCTAGAGCCTGTCACTCATGGGGGAGGACATGGGTCTGGTGTCTATTACTCATGAGGTGGAGCCTAAAGTCAAGGGAAGCGTTAGCTTTACGTATACTCAAAGTTTTGGTTTAGATCTGTGCTAAAAAGTATAAAAGAGTGAGGATGGAGAAGGTTAAGGAAGTTCAGGACTCAGAGGGGAGCTGGGACAGCAGACAGTGTTGTGGTCACTGAGCACCTGGGGCTCATGGCCAATCCTTGAGCCTCCCCTCCCAGGATCAGGTCCTTGTGGATTTGATGGCCTCGCCTTGCAAGGAGCCCAGACAGTAAGTGACAGTGGGCTGTCACGGTTACTGGAAGATCTGGGAACATATCCCAAACTTCATTCCATTTGACTTTGACATCTGGCTGGGGATGATCACAGGACTTTCTGGTAGGTGTGAACCATGTCTAGCCCCCACCACTTACCTGGGACTCCATGTCTCTCTTGCAGACTAATGAGTTACTATCCCCCGCATGTGCTGCTAAGCTCCCACTCCTTCATGTGTCTAGAGAGAGGAAAAGAAGAACCAAACCATCACCTTTGCTGGGGCCGGTCCAGGTCACACCTAGGCAGGCACCAGAATCACATGATTTCCTGGGATAAAGATCACTCATTTGCAGAAAGCCTATCACTGGGCCCCTTGTACTTTCCCCAAGCCCCTAGGAAACCAGAGCTAGATATGCTGACTCCCCATCTGCGAGAAAGCACATGGTTGGCTAAGTCAGCTTGCCCCCATTTCACAGAGGAAAAACTTAGGGGCAGGTAAAGAAAGAGCAAGTCAGAGATGAAGCTGGGACTGGAACTAGCAGAGATAGAAACAGGGTCAGAAATCACGGTTTTTTCCATCTCCCCACATGTCAGTTAATTTCTCCTGCTCAGCTACTATGTCATCCCCTTGCCTACAGTGACGTAGGGAAAGAAACTGAAACCTGCAAAGGGTGTGGGGTTTGTCAGCTACAAAACACTGCAGAGTCAGTATCCTAATGCACAGGTCTCTGGGGTTTCACAGAGTCCAGGCAGCAGAGAGGTTAATCAGCTGTCAGAATGACCAGCACACACAGCACGCCAATTCATTCCAAGAACCTGGCCCAGGCCAGGTCACAGCAACCACAGCGATCATCTTAACAGACGTGGCCCCTGACTTTGCAGCCAAGAGTAAGATACAACAACTCCCTACAAGTTTGCTTCTTCCCAGAAGCTCAGGAAAGCCCTAGGGATGAACCACCCTCCCCTCCCCAGAAGGACTCCCCTTTCCAGCGAGATCATGGCTTTCCAGGGAAGTTTATTGCACTAGTATTGGTCTGGAAAACTCAAAGCCATGAATGCAGCAGTGACTCATTAGGGAGTCCTCCACAAGAGGTAGTGGGAGGACAGGAGGGGGATGAGGCAGCGTCCTGTGCAGGAGACTTATCACTCCTGGTCATCTCTCCAGACAATGGCCTGTTTGGGTCATGCCTTCACTTTGTAGGTGGAAGGAAAATTTGACAGGAGAGACAACATCCTTGCTCTCTCCACAGAGGAAGAGGCAGAGGATTACTCTGAACTGTCCTCCCTCTTGTCAGGTGTCCAAATGAGACAAAATTCAGACACATGCAACAGTGCAGGTGCTGGGGAGAGTTCAGCTGCCAGACCGCTGATGAGAAGCAAAATTGAGTAAGAGCCAGGACACAGAATTCCTAAGAAAAATGGTCATCCCTGACAGAAGTGAACAAGGTGAAGGAAGATCCACTTAGGAAATCAGACAGTGCCTCTGGGGAGTCTGCCCTCAGGTTGTCCCTGCAGTTACTGGCTCTCTGGACATCAGCCTCACGTGATAGGAGTCAGCCTACTGGGCTGAGGACTGGGCCCATCCCTAGAAACATCCGTGATAACCAGACTTAATAATAGTAGTTGTGGCCCAAAGGGGAGCCAGATAAGTCATAGCCAAAATAAAACTCAGTTCAGAGAATTATTAATTACAGACTTGGTGTACCGGGCTTACTGGGCCAGAGGACAGCAATTAAAAAAAAACAAAAACAAAAACAAAACCTGAGCTTTGTCTGAGCAACTGTTGAGCAAAAATGATGCCCAGAATCTTCAAGTGCCTACCTTCTATAGAACAATTTACTCTAAATCCCCTTATCCTTTTTTTTCTGCACCTCACAAATATCTATAATTTTATTTTGCTAATTGTCTCCCCCCCAGAATGTAAGCTCTATGAAAGGGGGGAGCTGGCTAACCAGTGTTACCAGCTCCCTAATCGGTGCCTGCCCCTTAGGAAGTGTTCAATAAATATTTATTACATTTTGACTGAAGGAGGAAGGAAGCCAGCAAATTTTAGGACTCCCTTTCATGGGCTCAGACTGGTTCCCAGTCCTTCCTACTTTTTAAAGTGGAGGCATAATTACATACAATAATACGTGCGGCTTGTAAGTGTTCAGTTTAATGAATCTTGACAATTGTATCTACTCAGGTAACTAGCACCCAAAACAAGATTTAAAATATTTCCACCCAAATCTCTGCTGGGGCCCCTTCCGAAAACAAATCCCCCCATTCTGGGCAACCACATTCACTGTAGATTTATTTTTCCTGAGACTAGATTTCATTTAAAAGGAATCAGTGTGTGCTTTTGGCATCTAAGTTCTTTGGTGAGCATGCTACGTACATTTGTTTTTCATTCTTTTCTGTTTGGAGTATCCTTGGCATAAATATCCCAAAAATTGTTTATCCATTCTCCAACTAGCGAACTGTTGGGGTGTTTCCTATTTGAGGCTTTTATGTGTTGAATTTTCTTGTACAAATCTCAGGGACATACATGTTTATTTCACTTGAGGAGATTCCTAGGAGTGGCACTGTTGGATCTTAGGATACATGAATGTTTAACATTCTAAGAAACTGCCGAAATGTTTTCCAAGGTAGTTGTGCCATTTTGATGCTTCCCCCAGCTGTGAAGAGTTTTGGTTGCTCTACATGTTCACCACATTTAATGTTCTGTTTTTTTAACTTTGTCATTCTAATAAGTGTGTAGTGGTGTCTATTCCAGTTTTTAAAATAGCTCTATTGAGGTATAATTTACATACCATACAATCATGTAATGTAGTGGCTTTTAGTATATTCACAAAGTTGTGCACCCATCACCACTAACAATTTTAGAATCTTTTCATTATACCAGAAAGAAACTCTGTTTCCCTCTGCCACAGTCCTTCCAACCTCCCCTGCAACCCTTTGAGGACTTAGAGTAACACTAATTTATTTTCTGTTTCCATAGATTTCCCTATTCTGGATGTTACATAAAAATGCAATCATACAATATGTGGTTCCTTTGTGAATGGTTTCTTTCACTCAGCATAATGCTTTCAAAGTTCACCTGTATTATAACATATGTTAGTACTTTGCCCCTTTTGTGGTCTGATAATATTTCATTGTAAAGATATACTCCCATTTTATTTCTCCCTTAGTCAGTTGATGGATATTTGCCCAATATGCATACTGCTGCTATGAGTATTTGTATACACATTACCATATGGATGCATGTTTCATTTCTTTTAAGTGTATACCTGGGAGTGGAACTGGTGGATCAGATGGTAATTCTATGTTTAACATTTTGAGGAAATGCTTAACTGCTTTCCAAAGTGGCTGCGTCGTATTATATTCCCACCAGGTGTATGAAGGTTCCAATTTCCCCACATCCTCGCCAACACTGGTAATTATGTCTTTTTGAAGATAGCTGTCCTAATGGGTATGAAGTATGACTTAGTTTTCACTTACATTTCCTTGATGACTAAGAATGTTGAGCATGTTCTCATGGCATTTAGGTCACTTCTGAATCTTCATTGAAGGAATGTCCATTAATTTTTAATTGGGTTGGCTTTTATTATTGAGCTGCAAGAGTTCCTTGTATATTCTAGATATAAGCCCCTTATTATATAGCTGACATACATTCTCTTCCATTGTCTTTTCACTTTCTTGATAATATCTTCTAATGCACAAATGTTTTTAATTTTGATAAACTCTAGTTTTTCTATTTTTTCTTCTCTTGCTCATCTAGGTGTCTTATCTAGGGGTAATGATGTTGAACAATTTTTTAGGTAATTGCTTATCAGCCATTTATTTTTTATTAGCAGCCATTTTTACAACGTCTCCTGTGAAATGTCTATCCTGTGAAATATCTCTTGCCATTTTCATTGTTTGTCTTTTTATATGTTCTGGTGTATGTTTCTATTCTCTGTTAAGAACATGTTTTCTTAACATTTTCCTTCAGTAGCAGAAAATTTTAATTTTCATGAAGTTTAATTTATTTATTTTTATCCTTATGGTTATTGCTTTTTATATTCTATTCAAAGAAACTTTGTCTACTGCAAGGTCACAAAGATATTTTCCTGTGGTTTTATATAGAAGCTTTATGTTTGTGAGTTTTACATTTAGGTCTGTGATCACTTTAAAATTAATTTTTTGTGTACAGAGCAAGCAAGCCAGAGATTGGGGTTCATTTACTCTATATGGCTATCCAGTAGTTGCAGTAATATTTGTGAAGAGATTTTCATCTCCACAGTGTATTGACCTCACCTTTGTAAAAAATCAGTTAACCATCTGTGTGTTGGTATATTTCTGGAATTTCTAATTTGTTTCATTGCTGTCTCTATGCTTTTGCTAAAATCACACTATGTTAACTACTCTAACTTTATAGTAAGTCCTGAAATAAATTAGCTAATCCTTTCAACTTTTTTCTTTCCCCTCCCCCCCCCCCAAGATTGATTTGGCTGTTCTAAACTCTTTGTAAGTCCATTTGAATTTTAGGATTAGCTTGTTTATTTCTTCAAAGAAAACTGTTGTAATATTATAGGGATTAATTTTACCTATAGATCAGCACTGAATCTTCCCACCTACCAATATAGCATTTCTCTATTTCTTTAAGAATTTTAAAATTCCTCCCAGCAATGTTTGTATTTTTCAGTGTAGAGATCCTGCAAATATTTTGTTAATTTATTCCTTTATATTTGATAGCTTGTATGCTATTGCAAACAGTGTATCTTAAATTTATTCTCCAATTGTGTTTTAACAATATATAGAATGGAATTCATTTTTATATTGAATACAAAAATAATAAAATTTTTAAAAGTCATGTAATTGGAGACCTACAGTATGTAGTCTTTTCAGATTAGTTTAGTAATATTTAGTAATATGCATTCAAGATTCTCCTATGTCTTTTCATGGTTTGATAGTTCATTTCTTTTTATCACTGAATAATATTCTATTAAAATCATTATCACGTGGTTTCACTCATAGGAGGAACACAGGGAAACCATACGAGGGATCAGGAAAAAAAAAGACAAAACTAGAAGGCAAACAACAAACCAGAGATGTTCAGCAAGGAAGGGTGAGGGAGAGGGAGCAAAACAGAGGAGGGAAGAGCACAAGAGACTATGCGGATGGTTCACAGGTGTATGGGTGGTGGGAATTTTATGGGAATGACACCTGAGAGGAGAAATCAAACAATGTACAAAAATGAACAATGTAAAAAAGTATATAAATAAAAATTTTTAAAAATAAATAAAATCAGGGCCCCCCTGGCAGCACACGGGGTTAAGCACCACACTATGAAGCAATCCACAGCCCCAGCCTGCCAGAGACAAACCCACATGGTGTGGCAGACCTCTCCTGTCTCACCTGCTGCTCCCCTCAGCAGCATATTTCAATCTGCCTGTTCTGTTCCCCGCTCTGTCTCTGGTGAATCCTCTTACCCCCCCCCCATCTCTGGCCTGTGCCCCAGTCTTGTATGCATAAATAAATAAATCTTAAAAATAAATAAATAAATAAAATCATTATCATGAAAAAAAATATATTGACTGGTATCCTTGACCTTTCTAAGGTCACCAATTTTGGCTTTTTAGTTTTGTGAATTCCATAAGGTTTTCCATATGCATGATTGTGTCTTCTGTAAATAATAACAATTTTATTTCTATTTTTCCTATCTTTATGCCCTTTTCTCTTTTCTCACCTATGCTACTAGCTGAAATTTTTAGCACAATGTTGAATAATTGTGGTGAGAGCAGATGTACTTGGCCATTCTCCTATCTTAGGGAAAAGAGAGTTAATATTCCACAGTTAGATATAATAAACAGTAGCTGCAGGCTCTTTGTAGATTTACCAAGTTAGGGAGGTTTCCTACTATTTCAACTCTCTAAGAGATTTTTGTTTGAATCTGAGATACCCCTTCTCTGCCCCTTTCTTAATATTTTCAACAGTCTAAGCCCTCTTAATGTTTTCTTCCATCACATCGCTATCAACCAAACACTAGGCTTCTACCTTTATCCTTAGCAACCAGCTGATTAGAGCCAAAGGTTACACATTCACTGATCTCCTACTCGGCCCCATAGATCAGATGAGAGGGCAGTATAGTCCCTGTCTCAAGAAACATGGTGTTCTATAATAGAGATGATATATGCATATAAGCAAGTAATTCAGCTTAAATCTGCGTAAGAAGTGCCAAAAGTGCTAAACTCTCTGAGAGAAAGGGTGAGAATCCCAGAAGTGGTGAAGATGATCAGGTAGGTTTTCGAAAAGGGATGGCTTGAATTTGGTCTTGGAGAAAATGATATTTTAGCAGACAGAGGTAAGGGGAAGAAAAAACAGGGAAGAAGCAGCACATCCAGAAATCAGTGAGTGTAGTTTGACAAAGGTATAAACAGGGCAGGTAGGAGGAATGAGGCTGAAGAGGGTTATTAAAATGAATATTAACATGGGGCCTCCCAGGTGGTGCAGCAGGTTGAGCTCAGCGCTGCTGTGAAGCTGTCAGTAGCCTCTAAGGCGGTGGTTTGATTCTCGACTGGCCAGGGAGATTCCCACATGGTGCAACAGACCTTTCCTGTCTCACCCGCTGCTCCCCTCAGCAGTATATTTCAGTCCTTCTGCCTGTTCTGCTCCCTGCTCTGTCTCTGGTGGATTCTCTCACCCTCCCACCTCTGGCCTGTCCCCCAGTGCTTGTATAAATAAATAAATCTTTAAAAAAATGAATATTAAAATGAAGGAGACTGGATGTAGATGAAATAATTATTGTAACTTACTGTGTGTGCAATGGTGTATTATCAACCTTAATATATTATTTACTATTCCCAACAATTTTGCAAAACAAAAATTATTTTCCCCATTTTACAAAGGAAGAGAGAAATTGAAGTTCACAGAATAATGAAAACTGCCCAAGGTTAGCAGGTATGTCAGTAAATGTCAGAATCAGGATCTCAGTTTGACTTTTTTCCTTCCTTCTACACAGTTTTTATATATTTGAGATGTAAAATGTTACTCACTTTACACAGTTGAGATGACATAAATATATGCTTTTGTTTCCCTTTGTTAATATTCTAGCACGACATATTCCCCATGTTTTTAGAAACGCTTCCCACATAGTATTTTTATTGGTGTTGGCTGCATAAAGCTAGTTTAGTTTTTGTAATACGTTTTGTAACATGATCTTGAATATCATAAACAATGTTGTGGGCCTCCCTGGTGGTGCAAGGGGTGAAGTCAGCACTTTATGAAGCTATTGGTAGCCAGGAAGCTGACCACATGGTGGAGCTGACCCACATGGCACAGCATACCTCTCCTGTCTTGCCCGCTGCTCCCCTCAACAGTGTATTTCAGTCAGTTTGCCTGTTCTGCTCCCCACTCTGTCTTTGGTGACTCCTTTCATCCCCTGCCCACACCTCTGGCCAATATCCCAGTTCTTGTATGCATAAATAAATAAAATAAATCTTTAAAATAAATAAATAATGCTGGGCCTCCCTGGTGGTGCAGCGGTTGAGCGCTGGGTTGCGGAGCTGCCTGCAGCCTCTGCAGCGCCGGTTCGATCCCCGGCTGCTCCCCGGCCACCGGGGGAGGGTCCCACATGGCGTGCAGACCTCTCCTGCTGCCTGCTCTGCTCACTGCTCTGGCTCTGGTGAATTCTCTCACCCTCCCGCGCTTCTGACTGTACCCAGTGCTTGTATAGATAAATAAATAAATCTTTAAAATAAATAAATAAATAAATAAATAATGCTGTGGTGACTGTGTTTGTGAATCAATTTATTTATTCTCCCACCAATAGCTGGAGAGAATGCTTATCTTCCCTCACCAATATTGAATTTTCCTAATCTTTGGTAGGAATTAAGTATCATTGTTAATTTTTATTGAATATTTAGTGAAGTCTAACATCTCTCAAGTGTATGTTTGCCATCTACATATCTTCATTTATGAAGTGCCTATTCAGTTCTTTCTTTATAATTTTGAGTTTCAGTTGAATATATGTCTATATGAGCCCTTGATATATAAAGGGCTATGATACACATAATGATATAGATAACATTTTGTTCTCCTAACTATTGGAACAATTTGTCTCTTTTGCTGCATTAAGGACCCTTGACCAAGAAACAGGCTTAAGTTCCAAGTCAGTGTGTTGGTTTGACCCTTGTCACTGGAGAGTCACAGTGTGACCAGGGCCTCAGGAGTACTGACCCCTGCTTGAAAGGAATTAGGGAAAAAGAATAAAGGTATACACAGATGATTCATCTAAGGTCCTTTTTTTATTTTCCTTTTCCCCAGTGTAAGCATCTCAAAGTGTCTTATGCTAATAAGGAGAATGGAGTGGTAGCTGAAACAGACACAAACACAGAATCTTTCAATTAAAATTATGTTCTCATCAGGTTCATGTTAAATGTAGTGACAATTTCCCAAGGGTATGATGGAGGGACAATTATAAATAGCCGTGGTAAATTGTTGCACTGAAACAGTCTTCCGGGTGCATTATGGTCCCTGGCTCTCAGCTGTGCTGGATTGGAGGACCTTGGGATTTCCAGGCTGATAGTCCCAGGACACCCAGAGAAATGGGGTGAGCCAGAGAATTTTCTAAGCACAGATTTGCATTCCTGACTCTGTCCTGCATGTGAGTAGTTCCTTGCCTATAAGCACCAGAACCAGGAACACTTAAGAAGAGCTGAATACACAAGGAGACTATTTTCTGTTGCTTCTTGCTACTGTCACCTTATGAAGACTGCCAAAGAAGTTCTGTTTCTGCTTGCTCTCTGGAGTTGAAGAATCAAAATGAAATTCAAAAACTATCATAATACCTTGTGCCCCTTCCACAGAGGTTTACAGCTCCAATCTCCATCTCCCAAGCACATTTTGCGTTTCGTTCTTGTATACTAAAATATTCATCATCTCAATATATAAACTTATAAAAATATAAAAAATATTATAAAAATACTAATCACATATTTATAACTTAAAACGACGCTGACCTAATACCTGACACAAAACTCATGCATTCCCCATATTACTCCTACCAATCAGGCATAATTTGGTGGCAAGCTACTAAGAGTTCTAAGTAGTGGGTGACATGGGATATGGCCAGATGAACTTTGGCCTAAGTGATAATGCCAGTACTAAGTGATTCCAGCAATAATACCTATGAATCTAAATGAGAAGGCAGTGTCCAGGGAATCCTGATTATTATTTTTAGATTGTTCTTGATGAAGTTCTTGAAGACTTAATGAAGTCTGGAGAAAACCAGGATCAAATATACTCAGGTAGCTAAAGAAAGCTGTGCAAGGTCGCACAGCCACCTTCAACAAGCCATAATTAATGAGAGTACAGCCCCAAAGACATCCTGAATCTCCTCCCCTGAAGAATAACCCTAATGTTGGCAGAGGAATAAAGCAAACATTGCAGAGAGCCTGAAGAGGAGCAGCATGCACATACTTATTGTTCACACGCCAAGTACTTTTGAAGCATGATGAGACAAGCTAGCCATATCTGAAGGCATCTAGTCTCATTTCAGAATTTTCACACTGGACAGGGAGGCAGAGCTGGGATGAAGGTGCCTGGAGACTGGCCCAGAAGTTGGCCTGATCCTGAGATCTGTGACCAGTAAGGGAGCTCCTCGTGGGCAGTCCCCAGTGTACCTTCCCGAGAAGGTACCCCGGGCACAAAATTCCTTATTTTCTATTCTTCCCAGAAGATCTTGGGATAGTACGGGGGAGCAGGGGCTTAGGTGTGGAAGCAGGCTGGGGAAAGGCAGAGCCTGCCAACTTCCGAGCTTACTCTTTTGGCAAGATTCCCATAGGGCCAGAAAAGATAGGGGTGGTGGGGAGACTGTTAAGTCGGAGAATCTCCGACTTGAGCGAAGATTAAAGGCTTCAACTCTGTCTTTTCTGCACTCGAGACCCAGCTGCACCACGCACGGGCTGCTGTGACCACAGCCAAGTTATTGAATCCCTCCATATCTCACGTCCCTCCTCTTGCAGCGGTCGGCGTGGACTACCCATGTCAGGGTCACAGTGAGGACGAAACAAAACGCTCCTCGTGAGCTGGCTTGCAGTAATAATTCAACACCTGTTAGATATTCGTGTTCACACACAAGTCCTGTCCCAACTTCTGGGCGAAAGCACACGTCTGTGCTTCCTGCCTTTTCCAAGAAGGAGCTTCCCAACTTAAAACCCGACAATCTGAAGACTCTGCAAACATCCCGTCCGCGCTCTGGGGGCGCCCGCACCGGGGTGGGATGGCCGCGGGCGGCCGGGTCCTCCGCGGAGCGCGCGCAGAGGCGGCACCCGGTGCGCGCGTGCAGGTCCGCACATAGGTGGCTCCTGCGTGTGCGCCGCCGCCCGCGCGGGCGACCGGAGCGGGGCCCGGCTGGGAGCGGGTGGGCGGGGCCCAGCCATTGTTCCGCGGCGGCCGGAGCCCCCACGCTCGGCCGGGAGGGGGGCGGCGCAGCGGCGGCCCCTCTCCTCCCGACGCGCGCCCGCGGCCACGTCTCCCTCCCACGCGGCTCCGCAGCGGGCCGGCGCCACGGCGCTGGGCGCGGTGGTCGCCCCCGTGGCTTCCTCGCCGCATCCTGTGCAACTTCCCCGGCACCCAGCCGCCCGCGAAGTGCGGGGGGCCAGCCCCGGACGGGCACCCACCCCCATCCCCGGCCGAGTCCTCTCCCGCTTCCGGAGGGCGAGCGCCCGAGCCCGCCGAGGCCGCGGGGTGCCGGGCAGGGGCCCAGCGGCCGGTCGGAGAGCAGCCGAGAAGCTTAAGGGGAGGGAGGGGGGCGCGGAGCTCGCGGCACAGGGAACAGCAGATTGCGCCGAGCCAATGGCAGCGGCAGGACGAGGTGGCACCAAATTCCCTTCGGCCAATGACGCGCCAGAGTCTGCAGAACCATTAGCATTTCCCCAGGGGCAGGGCAGGGGCAGGGGATGCGGCTGCTGTGCCTCGGTGCCTTCTGCAGCATCCAGTTTTGGCGTCTCCAGCCCCCTGCGCGCCTCGGCTTCTGTCTCCTCCCCTTCCCGCCCATGTGGGGCTCCCGCGGCGAGCCAACTCTGCGCACTTTGCCCCTTGTTGGCAGCGAATAAAAGGGGTCAGAGGAAATACGGGACACCGTCACCCACTGCCAGCCCTAGCCTTTAAATCCCTAGCCCGGGGAGATCCAGGCAGAGCGTGCAGGGTCTGGCCACGGATCCCGAGCGCGAGGCGCTGAGCAAGGTTCCGAGCGCAGCGCAGCTGATCATCGTGCAAAAGCGGACTCCGGAGCCCGGTCCCCGCTCCCTGCCGACTGTCCGAACTCCGCTCCGCAGTCTCAGTCCCGAGAAAGTGATCCCAGCGTCGGAGAGCCCAGATGCCGGCCCACTTGCTGCAAGAGGAGGTGAGCTTGCGAGCCCTGGCCCGCAGACCGCGGGGTGGCGGGCGCTGGGTGGGCTTCTAGGTGACCGCTTGCTGGGGCAAGAGTTGCGAGCTTCGCGGAAGGCATAGCCATCTTTTGCGAGTTGCACTACTGCCTTCAATTTGTTGGGAATATGGATTGCAATTTGGGGACGTGATTTTCTCCAACTTTCGTTTCTTAAGCTTTGATGGAAAATCCGGTGGTGTCGGTGCCTTTATGTGTGTGTGCTTGCGGATTTTCCTTTGTGTGTCTTAGGGGTGCGAGTGTTTTACCCTCCTTCCTATTGCCCCTTCACCTTTAGGTTTCACCCCCCCCCTACTCAATCTATCTGCGCAGTTGCTGGGAACTTTCCTCATCTCGCTTAGGAGGAGCTGGCTCTCAGTTAACCTGGGTTTCGGAGCAGGGTCTGTACTCCACTCCCCCCCAGCCCGAGGCTAGTGGCCCCTGCTACCTCCACGTGTCTTCTCCTCTCTCCTGACTTTCCGCTTCCTCCGCCTTCCAGATCTCTAGCTCCTACACTACCACCACCACCATCACAGCGCCTCCCTCCAGAGTCTTGCAGAATGGAGGAGGCAAGTTGGAGAAAGTTCCACTGTTCTTGGAAGAAGACATTCGCCCTGAAATGAAAGATGACATCTATGACCCAAGCTACAAGGACCAGGAGGGTCCAAAGCCCAAGCTTGAATATGTTTGGAGAAACATCATCCTTATGAGTCTGCTACACCTGGGAGCCCTGATTGGAATCACCATGATCCCGTCCTGCAAGCTCTATACCTGTCTCTGGGGTAAGAGGTTCCTTGTCCTTCTGACCCAGCTCCTTGCCACTCTTTATAAAGCAGGATCCAACATGGAACACAGATACCTCCAGGTCCAAGTTTCCCCAGCCATGTCTTTTTGGTGCCCTGAAATGCTGAGTGGGCTGAGAACAGAATCTAGGGAGATTGGAATGCAGAAGTATCAGTTCTGGGCATCCCTTAGTATGACGATTGGAGAAGGAGTTGACTGTTGGGGAAGGAGCCCTGAGACCGTGTGCTGTGGGCTTTGGAGCGAGTATACCTGGTCCAGAGAATCAGCTTTCCCTGAAAAAGCTTTTCTGTTTGAGTCACTTGTGTGGCTGCATGTCCTGGCAGCCACAAAAGAATCCAGGCTCCTGCCTGGAGGCAGGGGAATGGGGACTAGACCAGTGACTTGAGAGGCTACAGACTGAGCACAGTGGCCAGGAAAAGAAAATGCTCAGGCAGAGAGTAGAAGGGAGCGGTGGCCATCCACACAACTATTTAGCCCTAACCCCTTGGCCTCCCCAGCCTTCTTTGTTACACAGAAAGATGAAGAAGGCTCCTGTGTAAGCCAAGATCCATGACTATGTGGGTCTGTAAGTCCATCTAGATATTAAGAAAGTTACAAATGCACCCAACAAAATGCTCTTGAACGAAATAAGGTTGCAGAGATGTTCCATGTGCCATTCCCCATTTAACCTGTCTGTCCCCTCTCTCCTGGTGCCAAGAAGTTCCTCCTTGCCAGGGACAGCCAGGTCTGGCCAGAAAAGAGAGCCCCTCGTGAGCAGCCGGGCCTTGAGGCTGTCTCGCTGAGGCAGAAAGTTCTCCATTGGTCTCTGAGCTGCCCTCACTCGGTTCTCTCAGGGACCCATGGGGCTGGGCTGACAGCAGGACCTTGCTTCCAGCACATGCATGTGCTTTGCGGGCATTGTCACCCCCGCACCGTAAGTTGGAGACGGGAAGCGGGGAACAGGGAGTTTGAAAGACTCAGGGTGTCCAAGTGAGCTCTCTTTGAGGTGGGTGAACCAGAACTCCCTCTCCAGGAATAGTTTTCGGACTCCCAGGGCAGTGTGGAAGTGCTTGCTGGCAGCTGTACTCTCGGGACGGGGAGGAGGGTTAGTGCAAGAGCTGGTAGGCCAAGCTAGCTGGTTCCTCAGGATCTCTTAGGTCTACCGGTGGTAGAATCCAGTCCCTGGGGCTCTATCTTGTGAAATCCACAGTGAAAGGTGACTGAGTAGATCCCCTCTCTGGGGAGCTCAGTGTGTCCGGGTAGAAACGGGTGACAGTTCTTGTTGCGAGTTAGGAAGGCGGCTCCTCAGGTTATGTGTGTGTCATTGCTAGGGCAGGTCATGAGCAAAACATGTTCCTCCACAGAAAAAGAGTGACTCTGTTCTCTCGCTCCTCTAAGAACACAGCAGAACTTTAATTGCAGCCAGAGGAATCAAGAGCAATATAAGGATCTCCCCAGGAGAGTCCTCTCTCCACCTCTCCCCAATTCAGGAATCCTCACAGGTCGTTTTGTCACCACAAGCCCCATTCAGCCTCCCCAGTCCTCCCTCGTGGGCCTCTTGAAACAGAGTTTGGTCAGATAGCCTCTCCTGGGTCCTCTTCCTTGGCTGTGTTGCCGGGAGCAGAATGCTACCCCCAATCCAAGGCTATGCCTGCTACCTTTGGGTACCCTTCCCAGGTGTGTACTGTGCCTCTTGGACAAAGAAACATGGCAGGCAGAGACTGGATGGTGTGACTTTTCACTCCTACCCTGAGCTCTGTGATGGAGGACTTTGTTGATGGAATGACTGACTAGATCATGGGAATATCAGAGAACTCTGTCTTAAGGAACAAGAGGAATTGGGGTCTCACCTGAGTTTAGAAGCTTAGCTTTCCTTTTTGGCTTTATTCCTAAGGACAGTGTTACCTTAGCAACTGTTGTGATTCCAGCCTTTCTCTTGTCTCAGAAGAGCCCTGAGAGTAGGGTAGGGCTCAAGGGGTATCTCTAAGGACCTAGGGGCAAAATTTTTTAGAGCTAAAGCTTGAGATTTTGTTTAACCATCAATCTGGACATTGATAGAGGATGAATCTTTGATAGGCTGAGAGATGTCTACAAAAGGACTTGGGGGGAGGGGCTCCCTGGTAGCATAGGGGCCTCCCTGGTGGTGTAGGGATTCAGTCTCAGCACTATCACACTATCACCCCTGCAGCCTGAGTTCGATTCCCAGTCAGGGAGCTAACCCACGTTTGGCACAGCAGACCTCTCCTGTCTCTCCCACTGCTCCCCTCAGCAGTGTATTTAAGTAATTCTGCCTGTTCTGCTCCCCACTCTGTCTTTTTTAAAAAGTTTTATTTATTTATAGAAGAACTGGGGTACAGGTCAGAGGCGCAGGAGGGTGAGAGAATTCACCAGAGACAGAGTAGGGAACAGAACAGCCAGACATGGACCAAAGACACTGCTGAGGGGAGCAGCGGGCAGGGCAGGAGAGGTCTGCTGCGCCATGTGGGTTTCTCCCTGGCTGGCCAGGAATCGAACACGCTCTGCAGAGGCTGAGGACAGCTTCACAGCGTGGTGCTCAACCCGCTGTGCCACCCACCGGGGAGGCCCTAAATAAATAAATCTTTTAAAGAAAAAGGACACTGGATTATTTTCCCAGTTTTCCTGTTAATACTCGGATCTCAGGTAGTTTCTGAGAACTTGCCAGGGGCATCTGTGGCTCCAAACAACCCTAGTAGCTTCCTTGTTTCTGGCCTGAGTGATTCTGCTCTCCTGCAGAAAGCCAGTTTTCTTTCTCCATGTTGATTTACAGCTCTGGCTCAGGCTGATACTGCCTCTGGGGAGATAGCACCACATGGCTTCAGGCTAGTAAATCACTTGGGGTCCTAATCCTAGCCCAGAAGCCCTATGGACGTAACTTTCTTTGGGATAGACTGCAGCCCCTGGCTCTCTCACAGGAAGAATAGGAGGGGTGGGGGGAGAGGAGGTGGGGCTATTTAGGAAACTGGTTTCTATGGCCAGAGAACACAGGACAATTTGTTACAATGTGTGGTATCTCCAACTGCAACAAGTTCTGTGACCACTGAGGAGCTATTGTTTCTAGCTGTTTCCCTAGGAATGAAACATTGTCAATAGTCACTGCTCCACCAAGGCCTCAGTCCCTGCCTCCTAGAGCTACTGACCAGAGGAAGATGGCTATACTCAGCAGCTCGCTGCCCACTTAGGGATTGCATCTGGCACCTCCTGAGCTTGCTGGCCTCCAGGAAGTTGAGGCAGAACAATGTAGGGGTGCTCCAGCAAGTCTTATGCCACTGTTGCCTAGAATTAACTAGAGGGAGTAAGGGCGGGCAGGAAAGTGGCAAAGAAAAGACACAAAAACTGTGTACATATCCTGGGAAGCAGCTGGAACATAAACTGCTGACAGAAAAACCTGGTTTCAAATCATGGTTCCATTTCTTCCTTGCCATTTCTTCCTTACCACAGATAAACCCTTAACTCTCTGAGCATCTTTTCTTTAAGTGCAAAGCAAGGCTATTAAACCCCATTCAAGGTATTCAGTGAGTCAACCCACAGAAAATATGGTACACAGGTGGTAAAGAACAGCAAACATGACTTCCAAAAGTATTAGATGAGTCAGAGAATATAAAGGCCTTGGCAAAGCTTAAGACACTGTAGATATGACTTACATGCAGGGCAGATCCACCTCCCCCCATGTGGCCATACTGCCTACTAAAAAATTAAAATGCTTTTGTACCAGTTGGTCGGTAGACACATCTCTAAACCCCATAGTGCCCCCCAAGAACCCAGGGTCCCTTGCATTGATCAGTGCCTAGACCATACTGGCAGTTGCATATTTGAATACTATCCTTGCTTATGGGTTCTAGGCTCTGCAGGTGTAGTCTGTGGTCCTGAAGCCTTGGGGAGAGTTTAGGTGAAGGTCAGGGATCTGGGATGATGTCCTCAAGACTGAAAATGGCAAGTGACTAGGTGCTAAGAGTCCTGTTTTCTGTCCTGCATTTCTGAAGTTCCTGGAACTCAGTTTATTCCAATCCCCAGGTCAAGTGGATGCAAGACACTTTTTCAAGTAAAGGTGAAGAGGCCTGAGCCAGGCACCCCTGGAATTCAGGGTGTAACAAGATTCTCACCCAAGCCTAGAGGAAACACAGACTCTAACCTGAGACCATCATGTGACACTTCCCCCAGATTGAGTCTAATCACTGTCACTGTCTTCCCTGGCAGCGTTTCTCTACTATTTGATCAGTGCCCTGGGCATAACAGCGGGAGCTCATCGCCTGTGGAGTCACCGAACTTATAAAGCTCGGCTGCC
The DNA here is from genome assembly GCF_964194135.1 of Talpa europaea. Classification (NCBI taxonomy): domain Eukaryota; kingdom Metazoa; phylum Chordata; class Mammalia; order Eulipotyphla; family Talpidae; genus Talpa; species Talpa europaea. The sequence continues at coordinate 20,822,809 of NC_140077.1, read as the reverse complement.
CCTGCGACTCTTTTTGATCATTGCCAACACGATGGCGTTTCAGGTAAGAATTCACCTCTGTAGCTCTTTTCCTCCACTCTGTCGGCAATCCAGGGCAGAATGGAGGGGGTCAGGACCTAAGAGGAGCAACGGCTGGACAGCCACTTGCTTTCTCCTCTTTCCTTATTGCCACCTTAAGTCTAGGCCCTTAAGTTCATAAAGCATGAGGATATTTCTGAGTAACTGGAAAAGAGAAATAGGAGGGAACTAGGAAATACTTTCCTATATGATTTTTTTATCCAAAAGTCCCTCCCATTATCACATAATCTGGCTGTTGTGCTCTTGCATCCTAAGGAACCACAGTGCATAAGCCAGGAGTTAACTTTAGTTCCCAGGTAGGCATCCATCTTGCAGAACACACACACACACACACACACACACAGAGCACTGTTCTAAACACTTGATATTGATGACCTCATTTAATCCTCAGCAATCTTAGAAGGCAGGTACTTTATTATTGCTATTTTAAAGATGAGGAAACTGGGGGCCTCCCTGGTGACTTAGGGGTTAAGTCTCAGTGTTATCACCACTATAGCCTATGTTCCATCCCCTGCCAGGGAGCTGATGCACATGGCGCAGCAGACCTTTCTTGTCTCACCTGCTGCTCCCCTCAGCAGTGTATTTCAGTAGATCTGCTGTTTTTTTTTTTTTTTTAAAGATTTATTTATTTATTTATACAAGCACTGGGACTGGATATAGTCAGAAGCGTGGGAGGGTGAGAGAATTCACCAGAGCCAGAGTGGGGAACAGAACAGGCAGACTGATGAAATACACTGCTGAGGGGAGCCGTGGGTGTGGCAGGAGAGGTCTGCACGCCATGTGGGAACCTCGCCAGCAGCTGGGGTTTGAACCAGCGCTGCTGAGGCTGCAGGCAGCTTCGCAGCCCAGCGCTTAACCGCTGCGCCACCAGGGGAGGCCTCTAGATCCGCTGTTTTGCTCCCCACTCTGTCTCTGGTGAATCCTCTCACCCCTCCCCACCTCAGTTCTTCTGTGCATAAATAACTAAGTAAATAAATCTTTAAAAAATCTTTAAAAAAATAAAATAAATAAAGATAAGGATACTTGTCACTGACAGGTTAGGTAGATCAACATTGTGGTCCTATCTTGGGCTGACCAGGCCAAGTCAAATTTTGAGGTTTGTTGAGGCAGAAAGTATGTAGCAGACATACGTGACGGGGGTTGGAAGAGGGAGCCTATAGTTATTAAGCAGTGGCAATGGGCTTAGCTTGGGGCCAGAAGTAGGCAGTCAAGTTGGTCCTCTTCTTCATGTCAGTATTCCAGGTACTTACCATAGTTGCACCATAGTTGCATAACCACCTCTGCCTTAGCACTTTATACCTTGAAGACATTCTTGATGTCCTGCAGAACAAAGGGTAGGAAGAGATATTGGCACATTGTCTCGGGGATAGGGCGAGTCACAGAGGATCCCAGAGGTCATTTGGAACTGTGGCCAATATCTCCATTTACATGCTTGGTCTTGTTGAGTTGTACAAGCTGTCTTTTGCAGAGACATCAGCTTGGAAGCTCTCTGCTGGTTTCATCTACCAACTACACCCCACGCATTCTCTGTGCCCAGGCATTTGGACATCCCACAAGGTCCGAATGTTTCTTCCTTGAAGAATTGCATTCTGCTTTTCTAATGAAACTATCCAAGCTCTGTATGATCTACCACCATCCTCCACACCATATAACCTTCAAGAAGCAATTAGTTCTAGTCTGTGGAATAGATTCTGTGGTCCTGGGACTTTGAGTTGCTTTTCCACTTAGGTTTTAGTGGCAAGTTGGGGAAGAGAGGAGCCGACTCCATTACTTCTTTGGAGCTCTGACCCCTGGGTGTTTTCTGAGATTGGGCTAAGAGTCATGGTGTCTTGCTCACTATCTATTGGGACTCCCCTAATCTAAGAGTGTGTCTCCTCAGACCTATGTTGCTATTCTCTATTCCCCCAGAATGATGTTTTTGAATGGGCCCGAGATCACCGTGTCCACCACAAGTTTTCAGAAACAGATGCTGATCCTCATAATTCCCGGCGTGGCTTTTTCTTTTCCCATGTGGGTTGGCTGCTTGTGCGCAAGCACCCTGCTGTCAAAGAGAAGGGTGGTTTGCTAGACTTGTCTGACCTAAAAGCCGAGAAACTGGTGATGTTTCAGAGGAGGTAAGTGATGTGATGATGGGGAGGGTTTGGGGAGGCTGGTTTAGGAATTTTTTCCAATGATATAAAGTATGAGCAAAATAAGAAACATCCTGGGTTTGCATATTCAAAATCATAACTTAGAACCCCAATTTTTAACAGCCTATAGCCTCACAGTTACAGACTATCTTTCTTTGTTAGCTATTTTATTTAAACCAATCAAATTCAATATATGTTTATTGACCTAGGATATTCATGCATATAGAGATGAATGTGTCAGAGCTCTTACCTTGAATACTTCCATAGCTGGGGGGGGGTCATATATTTCCTAGCCAAATATATGATTAACAAGGTAAAATACTTCCTATACCATGAGAGGCACATAGGGGAGGGATACCGTGTGGAGGGGAACACCGGGGAAGGGTTTATGAAGAAAGTAGCTTTGGAATCTACCAGTGGATGGAGATTTTCACAGGTGTATATGGGGAGGGGCAGTGCAAATAGTAAGACCAGAATGAGCTTAAGCATGTTCCAGCAATAGAGTCCTTTTGTTTGAAGTATAGGGTGTGGTAGAAAAGAAGACCAGAAAGGGAGACTGATGCTGTTCTTAAAAGTACACTTAGGTTGAATTCAATAGACAACAGGAAAGCAGAGTGTTTTGAACAGAGCTGTGGTGTGGTTGGAGCTGTAATTTGGAAGGATCACTCCTGGGGCAGGTGAAAGGAGCCATGGAACCAAAGAGATGAGAGGCAGGACCAGGCGTTAGGAGGTAACAATCTCTGCCTGGTCGCGGTGGCATGGAATGGAAAGGAGTTGGGTGCAGGGAATACCAATGATGCCAGAGGGGAGACTTGGCTGCTGAAGGGATGTAGGCAATCAGCTCTCTTGGAACGGCAATGGCCGGGTCCGCATTCGAGAGAGTGAAAAGTGGGACAGGGCTTCCGGAGAGACAGACCTGTAGGCGGGCAAGGACACTCATTGTGCCTCTGAAGGAATAGAAGAGCAAGGCCGAGAGGGTGGCAGCAGGACTGGGAGGCCAGGCTCTCCACACACACTGCAGGCAAGAGAAAGGCACCCAGAGACAGAATGCAAAAACTGCCGAAGGAGAGCTCTGATTATTGGTTTGGACTTTCCCTGTTTTCCCAACATGGGAGTATGCTATCATTGAGAAAAGAGAGAGCAGTGGATTTAGAATCAGGAGACAAGCCTTTCAGTCCTTGCTCCACCAGTTCCTAGTGGTTGGATCCTAGAAAAGTCATTTAACCCCTCACTAGCTCTCCTGACAGTGAGGGAGTAACACTAACTCACAAAAGCTTCCCCACTCCATTGTGACTTGCTGTTTGCTGCCACACTGCACTCATAAGTTTCAGGGAAAGAGACATCCAGTGGCAAATCAGGCAGGTCTCCGAGCCCTCTCTTTCCCGGACTCGGACTCAGCCTGTGACCTCTCACGCAGGTACTACAAATCCGCTGTCCTGCTGATGTGCTTCATCCTGCCCACGCTGGTGCCCTGCTATTTCTGGGATGAAAATTTTCTGAACAGTTTGTATGTGGCCACTTTCTTGCGTTACGCCATCGTGCTCAACGCCACCTGGCTGGTGAACAGTGCTGCCCACATGTACGGCTATCGCCCTTACGACAAGAACATCAATCCCCGAGAGAACATCCTGGTTTCACTGGGAGCTGTGGGTAAGTCAGTCTAAAAAGAATAGGTTCAAAAACAACAATGTCTCTGAGTCCAGGTTCCAAAACAATCCCCAGATGTTATATGCAATAAGCCCCTTTGGGTTTTCCTTTTCTCAGTCACCTCTGGGCTGGACTGCAACCCTGCTTATGTCAGGGGATACGTGTGTCAGTCATCTTGGTGGCCAAAAGCCTAGTGTTTCATATTTAAATATGCCATATAAAATGTAGAATTACTCATTAAGATTTGGTTCAGTAAACTTTATCTGCACACTCTTTTCAGATAGGCAATATTTGAAGTCTCTGCCAGGTTGCATTGCCTGGTGATGCCAATATGAAGGATGTCAAAGCCTGTACTACAGTGGCCTTTTACTGTCACCTATTTCTCTTCATTCAGTGTCATAGCCAGAGTCTAAGGCAACAGGGTCCTATCATCTGTCTCCATTTATTTATTGTCTTTCTTTTCAACTAAATAGAGATCTTGACTAAGTTTTCCCTAAGCAGACGCAGTGGCCTCTTCTTTCTCACCAGTCATGAGAACTGTGTCATCCAAGATACCTGGGTGGACTCGTTGCATGTGGATGCACAACTTGGTCTAGCCTGCGCTTTTTTTTTTTCTTCTCTGTAGCCTCAACCCTAACAGTCCTTACTTCCTGTGCCCCTGGCATTCTTTCCCTATCTCTTTAACTTGTACATCTCCTCCCTCCTCTCAGGCACCTTCTTACATTGTCTGTGTTCTCATTCTGAGTGATGCTTGAAATAAATTACCTAGGCTATAGAAGCCTGAGCTTTTCATAGAAATGGAAGTTTCTGGAATGAGTTCTGTCCTGTACTGTAAATGGACCTAAAGTGAGGTTCTCCAGCTCCAGCCTCTATGACATCAGTTCAGGGTGGCTGCCAGCACCATACTTGGTCCTAGCATTCATTCTCTACACCTGCCACCCTCCTCACTCATCACCACACTCTGTCTTCTGTAGTTTGGTTTCCTGCCTTTTTTTTTTTTTTAAGATGTTAAACTTTATTTTTTTAAATTAATTTATTTATTTATACAAGCACTGGGTACAGTCAGAAGTGCGGGAGGGTGAGAGGATTCACCAGAGCCAGAGCAGGGAGCAGAGCAGGCAGAAGGACTGAAGTACACTGCTGAGGGGAGCAGCGGGCGGCAGGAGAGGTCTGCACGCCATGTGGGACCCTCACCTGGTGGCCAGGGATGGAACCGGCGCTGCAGAGGCTGCAGGCAGCTTCGCAACCCAGCGTTTAACTGCTGTACCATAGAGGAGGCCCTTTATGCCTTTCTAATCTTTGTCTCCTTGAATTACCTCCCCTACGGTCACATGCTCTACCAAGGTTGACCTCCTCCCTTGAGCCTCTCATGGGCTGTCTCTCACTGTCCCAGTTGCACCCATTGGCCCTCCCTTTTTTCTTCCTTGGGTATGGGTGTGTCTGATTCAGTTTTAAATCTGATTAAATATAGGCCTGGTTAGGTTATGCAGAGCCTGGCTGCAAAGCTATTTATGAAAATTAGTAATCCTCTCAGTCCTTCTAGCCTTGGGGTTACTCTGCCCTCCTACTCAGTTCACACTATGGGTAATCAGGTATCACAGAGAGAGGACATACCTGGAGATGCACCGGATGATGTCATTTACTCTGCAGGACTTCCTTCTCTCACTTGTTATTAATACCATTAGTCTTTGCTGGGGTCCTTTTATCTTCAAAGGGCTCAAGTGGATCTTTTATTAGTTATTATTAGTTATTTCTTGCCTGGCTTTATCACAGTCTCCTAAGGGTCATTGTTGATGTTATTGAATGTGTTCAGAAAGAAGCGTCCCGCCAAGGATTAGAGAACTTGCTGTCTACAGAGGTTCCAAGACTTTCTGCATTACAGAAATTATCCTGACTCTGGAAGTTCTTTGCTTTTCCTCTGTCCAGCAAATGCACTGTATATCTCAGAATCTCAGGAGTTAGAGGGAAGATAGATGCATTTTGATTCTTATCCCCTCAGAGAGCTTCTGCTTTATCAGCATGTCCCCACACTGGGATCGAAGCTTAAAGAATTAGAAGCCAGAGCAGTCCACTCTGAATCGATGGTGACTAAGAAAGTCAGGCCCCTGGTTGAGCCTCCTTTCTTCTGCCTTTTGGCTATTAGTTACCATGCTCTACGAAACACAGCAGAAGTTCCTGTTCAGTATGTACATACACAGCCTTTAGGATTCTGGAATTTTCAAATCCATTCCAGTAGTAAGTTTCTCTTTAGTCATCTTATCCTCTGTAATTGCTGGTTCCCTTCCCACAAAGACTCCCAGCAAGCTGGGGTTGACCAGGGTCTTCCCAGTCATCTCTTAAGAGAGTTTTGAGATCTTTTGGTTCATAGTAGAAGAGACTGGCTTCATTCAACAACAGAAGTTTCTCCTCGGTCCCAGGTGCTTTCCTCGGCGTGGAGAGCAGGAGGCGGCGAGCCACAGTGTAGCTTCATAATGTTCTCCTTGCTTTTGTTTCAGGTGAGGGCTTCCATAACTACCACCATACCTTTCCCTATGACTACTCCGCCAGTGAGTACCGTTGGCACATCAACCTCACCACATTCTTCATCGATTGTATGGCTGCCATTGGCCTGGCTTATGACCGGAAGAAGGTATCCAAGGCTGCTGTCTTGGCCAGGATTAAGAGAACTGGAGATGGAATCTTCAAAAGTGGCTGAGTTTTGGGTCCTTTAGGGTCCTTTTCCAAAAGCCAGCCAGGCAGAGTTTTAATGTTCTGTTTATTAACTACTGAATAATGCTACCAGGATGCTAAAGATGATGTTAACCTATCCAGTACAGTATTCTTTTAAAATGCAAAAGTATTGAAAGCCAACAACTCTGCCTTCATGATGCTAAGCTGATATTCTTCTCTTTTAGTCCCATTGTCCTTTGTTTTATTCCTATCACCTTTCTTTCTCGTCCCCCTCACTGCCTCCCAGGCAAATAGCTAGTCAGTCATTGGTGGGTGTCCGGCTTCCAAAGCTTAGACAACCTTTCTGTAGTCCCAAGCAAGTGATTCTTGCCCCAGATAACTCTTTCCTTGAGCTGTTCTGAGCTTTAAGGTAGATGACTCAAGCTAGAGAAATGACAAATCTTTTCGGAAGGCCCCTGTTAATTACCTTCACACCAGCCTCTTGCCAAATGGGATGGAAATATAACCATTTGGAATGAAGCTTCTAAAAAACAGGTAAATTGCCAGGGGAGAGAGTTAGCATGCATGGTTTGATTGATAAGTAAGGATGGGATGAAGTGGGAAACAAGGCAGAAACCTCCCACTGTGATCAGACACACAACTGCCTGCATGGAAAGGACTTGAAGCCCTCCCCTCCCCCCCACACACACATGCTTCCTTTCTCTTCTCACCAAGTAAGGAGTGGCGATGGAGCTCAGCAGTGCTATAACAAACAAACAAAAAAAGTCTCAAAGTCCCAATATCATTCAGGCTGCAGATAAAGTAGTATTGTTTGAAGTAACATTGGTCTATGCTGGGAAGGCCTGGGTTTTTTTTTTTTTGTTATTTTTGTCTGTTTGTTTATTTTGTTTTTTAAATGACAGGAAGATTTATTATTTCATATAACAAGAAGTCTTGAGTTTGGGTGTTTCCAGAATTGGCGAATCCAGTAGCATCTTTCTTTTCTGCCACCTTTGGGATGTTGATGCATTCCCCTCCTAGTAATAAGGTGGCTGCAGCATTTCCAGACAAGAAAGGAATGCATTGGTAGTGTGGTGGTGAACAGAGCTGCCTTCCAAAAAAGGAAGAATTTTAGGAGGTAGAGCTGGATCAGACATAAACATATATACATATATGCTTAGTTTGGAATATTAAAGTAATTCAGACTATTTCCCTCGGACACGAGGGGCTTAAAGAAATGGAAGGTGGGAAGGAGTTAGGTGGGTTGTTTACTTTCCCCTCACTGCTGGCCAGGAGATGGAGAGGTTGAGGGCAGCATCTGTAGGCAGTTCCTGAGCAATGGCTTTACAAAGGGGGCTCTGGGAATGCACTGCTGGGGCTTCAGAGGTCACAGCATAAGTTACTGGGTCTCCTAATATGTGAGCAGGTTATAAAAACAAGTTAGATGTTAAGAGTCCTTCATGAATTCCAGTTTCCCCTTGGAATTAGGAAGAGCTTCTCCCCGTGGTTTCAGCCCCTTTCGCTCATTCCTTCTGTGTTAACAGCGAGCCGAAAGCATGGGCCGCTGCGGGGGGGCAAAGGGGAGCGAGGGCTCTCTTGACTACTCTGACCACTGATTCCTGACTCCACCCTAGATGTCCATTTCTCCTATTGATTCTCTCCCCTGATGTTTGCTTCTTCCTCTGGGCAGGCGGCCTCCTCTGTGTGTAAGCACAGCGCTGATGGCTAGTGCTGTCCAGGCAGCGGCCTCTCCTGCAGGCAGAATGCTCAGGTTCACTGAGCCACTGCTTCTCCTTACAAAGCTGAGCTAGCTGCCCCTTTCACTTGCCTTCAGAATCTCCACCTATACCCCTGGGCTCCCCTGCCACACTGATGACTCAAGACAAGGCTGGCAAACTCTACTAGCAACATCCTTGGCTCAGAGAGACACTCTCATGAGGCAGAGCCACGCCAAATCCTTGCGCCGTGCCAGTGAGTCAGTCATGGAGCACAAGAGGGTTTGTTTTCAGCTTCCTTTGTCTGAGCCAGAACCGGAGAGCATGCTGGATGCCTCCTGCCTGCTCAGTAAGCCTCTTGCCCAATCTGAGTCAGTGCTCCCAGCTGACAGTGCAATGTCAGTAGCAGAAAGGGGAGCCTGGTCTTTGCTGGGAAGCACAAGAAGCAAAGGCAGGTTCCAAGTGCCTCACTCAGTAGGAGGCCCCATTCCCGAGAACCAGGACATACTGCAAAGCTTTGGCTTGAGACTTAGGATCTGAGATGCCGTGAACTTTGCTGAATAGCATCTCTGTTTAGCAAACTAACCAGCCTTCCCTGCACCACAGCTTAGGGCTGACGGTAGTATAGAAGAGGTCTGAAAAACACCCTCGGCCTTTGGAGAACCTTGGACTGTTGCTGTCGCTGTACCTCGTTGTCAGTGCAGAAGCCTGGCTTTATTCCTACTGGAAATGTACGATATCAAATGCTCTGTCCGCTGTTGAGCCCAATGGTGGAAGGGAGCAGGGCCCTCCTTTATTAATTGAACAGATAGAGGGTTAGCCTGGACTAAAGTCAACCCTGTCTGGTATGCTGTTCCTCTTGCTGGAAAAGAATCTAATGGAAGAATGCTATAGTTTCAATCTGCTGACCTGTGTGCCTACCCCTTGGAGATGTCTGTTGGGTGGTTTTAATTCCATGGGCCATCAGATGCCTGCTTTATAATTTATGATCAAAACAACTCTATCTTTCTATCCTAATGGTGTTCCATGGATCTGATCCATACCGTGACTGCTACACAAGGTTGAGGGGGGTCTTCGGGCTGCAGGTCTCAGTATGGATGTGGATGTGTTAGTTGGGGGGATGTCTGTTGATTGAGGAACACTTTTTTCGAGATTCTAAGCTAAATTCAAATGACACATGAATGCTGATTTATTCTGAATTTCTAACAACAGTCCTTGCTTTGTGGGTGTGCTGACAACTTATTTGGGTGCCTTACATCTTTTCTAATCAGTGTTGCATATGAGCCTGCCCTCACCTCCTCCTTGCTCCCTCTGTGGAGTCCTTTGCACCTGAGAGCCTGCAGACATGGCTGGTAGACAAGGGGGCCTGGCTGGAGAATTATGGGGATGGCTTTGGCAGGATTCCCTTCTGGGCTTCATTTTGAAAACTTTTCTTAGGGCTGTTTTTTATCCAGTGCCCACAATGGATGGAGGGTGAAAGTAATTTGAATGTATTTGGTTTATAATTTCTTTAGATTAAAAGGTGGTTGTAGCATTAAAATGGAAACTTTTTCTCCTTGATTTGCTGGTATCCTGAGTGTAGTCTCTGTACGTGTAGATCAAATGGGTCAGGATGAAAGGTTCAAGAAAGCAAGTTGTCAATGTTAGTGGGTGGCTAAAGGCCAGGGCCTCTCCTACCACTGTGTCACTGACTTGCTACGTGACCCTGGGCAAGTCACTTAACTATAATGTGCCTCAGTTTTCCTTCTGTTAAAATGGGGATAATAATACTGACCTACCTCAAAGGGCAGTTTTGAGGCGTGACTAATGCTTTTTATAAAGCATTTTGGGATCCTTCAGCAGAGGAATTCTCTTAAGTCCTGAGTATTTTTATAGTAGCTGTGTCCACCGAGAATTGTGTCCACCATGAACCAAGTGTCTCAGCGGCTATCAGTCTATGTGGTTCTTCTCTCCAGGAGACTGAATTCATTGGATGACTGGTGGATAACTAGCCAAGCAAAATTTGAGAATGCATAAACTCATTGCCATGGAAACATGCACAGGATACCTTTTCCTTGACTGGGTGGGATTTTCCCCTTTTTATGTGGGACAGTAGTTGTTTGTGACCTAAAAATAATTTTGGAATAATTTCTATTAATATCAACTCTGAAGCTAGTTGTACTGATCTGAGATTGTGTTTGTTCATAATAAAAGTGAAGTGAATCTGATTGCAGTGTGTTTTTTGCTTGTGATTCAAAGTCTCCTGGGAGTTGCCTTTTAGGGTCCACAGCCTTAGCCACGCCCTATCCCTATACCTTTAAGAGAAAAAGGAGTAGATGTTACAGTGGTTGACTCATGCCCCAGTAACAGGCCCAGCCCTTCCTAAGGGTAACTTTAGGTTAAACTCTGAGCCTTGGCAGCAGGAAACCAGGAGTCTGCTGCCATGAGGTCAAACACATTCACACCAGCTGGCACCTTGACCTGGAGAAATGCCAGGTCTTTTGTGTATCACATGGACCCAAGAGGGAGGGGCAGAGAGCAGCGTGAGAGGCACTCGGGGAAAGAGGGTCTTTACCTTGCAACCGGGCTGCACAGTCCAGGGCATTCCTGAGATGTCATCCCTCCAGGGAATGAAGTGGCTTCCCGAAATGCTGACTGGCCACAGCAGGAAAAAAAAAAAAAGGAAAAACAATCCGAGGAAAGGCGTGTATTCCCGGGAGAGACGGGGCCTCGGGATCTTGAGGCAGCAAAGGCTTTGGCTTTTACTGCTTTATCAGAGACACCTGAGGTGGAAAAGGGAAGGCCGTTTGCAGCTCCACCTTCTAACAGGATCCACCTGCACAATATTTGGGCTTCTAGACTTCCCCAGAACCCACTCCCTCAATTTCTGATCTCAGATTGCCCTCACCTGGGACAAAAAGAGTCTCTTGGTAATTCCAAGCATCCAATTCAAATCTATGGTCATGGATGTCTTGGCCAATGTTAGAAACTTTAGTTGATTGTGTCATCATCTTTCTTCATATCTGGCTTCCCACACCTTTTATTTTGTTTAAAATGTTCTGCTGGACAACTTTTTCATGGTTCTTTAACTTCCCTATTCTTTCCAAGTTCCTGCTTTGTTTCCTATTAACTGGCATCCAATGTAAACAATTTTTCTTCACTCTTCATTTCTTCCTGTTTTATGCCTGGCTGGCCTCCCTCGCGTTAAATATTGCTATGCTTTCTCCATAGCTACTTGTATCTTGTATATTTGTTATTTCAACATGGGGCTGTTTTCTTATTCTTATCTGCAACTATTCACTGAAAGAAGGGAGAAAGCTCTTACGAGTCTGATCCATATTTTCAGTTGTTTTTAAGATTGAGAGAGAAAGTGACTAAGTAATGAACCTGTGAAGGTGAGTTATTTTTTTTTAAAGATTTATTTATTTACGCATACAAGAACTGGGGTACAGGGGCCTCCCTGGTGGCGCAAGGGTTTAAGCACCGCACTATGAAGTGATCCGCAGCCTCTGCATCGCAAGTTTGATCCCCAGCCAGCCAGAGAGAAACCCACATGGTGCAGCAGACCTCTCCTGACTCCCTCGCTGCTCCCCTCAGCAGTGTATTTCAGTCAGTCTGCCTGTTCTGTTTCCCCACTCTCTCTCTGGTGAATCCTCTCACCCCCCACATCTCTGGCCTATACCCCAGCTCTTGTATGCACAAATAAATAAATCTTTAAAAAAAAAAACAAAAAAACTGGGATACAGGCCAGAGGTGTGGAGCAGAGGATTCACTAAAGACAGAGTAGGGAACAGAACAGGCAGATATACTTAAATACACTGCTGAGGGGAGCCGTGGGCAAGACAGGAGAGGTCTGCTAGGCCATGTGGGTTATCTCCTTGGCTTGGGATCGAACTCATGCTGCAGTCGCTGCGGATATCTTCACAGTGCTGCGTCTTAACCCCTTGTGCCACCAGGGAGGCCCGAAGGTGAGTTTTAAAATACAGCTCCTTGGGGGCAAAATAGTGAACTGTTATTTTAGACAGGTTGTGTAGGAATATGTAAGGATAATAAGATTCTTTTTAAGAATCAAGATTTAACCACAGGACAAAAGAGTAAAAAGTAGAATAGTGGAGAAGATAGAGAAAATTCCTGGTGCCCAATAGTCACCAGTTTTTTCCCTCTTCCCTAGAGAAAAAAAAAGCAGGGTAGTTTCCAAAAAATGTGCTCCAGGGCAGAAAAAGAAACAAAAGCCTATATATTGGAAGAAATAAAACTATTCCATATGCAGATGACATGATTTTATATATAAATCCTGAAGGATCCACACAAAAAATTGTTAATACATTTAGAAAGGTCACAGGATTGTAAGACCAATACGCAAAAACCAATTACATTTCTGTAAACTAGCAGTGAATTATCTGCAAAGAATTCCATTTATAACAATATTGAAAATAAGTAGGAATAAATCTCACGAAAGGTAAGCATGCCTACGAATGATATATTATAAACTATAAAATAATAAAAGAAAGCTTAAGTAAATGGAAAGAAATTTCAATGCACATTATGGATGGGAAGATTTAACATTAGTGAGTTAGTAATACTCTCCAAAGTATTTTTTATTTGTTTTTTGGTCTACAGATACAATGTGGTCCTCATCAAAATTCCAACTGCCTTTTCAAAAACAAATTGACAAGCTAATCCTTAAAACTCACAGAAATTTAAGGGAGCCAAAGTAGCTTAAATGAACTTGAAAAAGCAGCTCAGTTGGGGAACCCATATTTCCCTGTCAGTAATCAAGACAGTTGTGGTACTGATATAAGGACATACATATCAATCCACTGAATAAAATTTACAGTATAGCAGCAAGCCCAGATACTTACCATCAATTGATTTTGACAAAGGTATCTAGATAACTCAACAATGGTGTTAGGACAAATGGGTAGCCATGTGCAGAAGGGTGAAGCTGACCCATGACCACGCATCATAGACAAATATTAACTCGGTGAAACAGCTAAACCTAAAACTCTTAGGAGAAAACAAAGGCATAAATTGCTATAACAATCTAATCCTAGAGAGCCCTCAATGGTGGTGCAAGAGGTTAAGTCTCAGCACTATGAAGCAATCTGCAGCCACTATAGCACAAGTTTGATCCCTGACCTGGGAGGTGGCCCACGTGGCGCAGCAGAACTCTCCTGTCTTGCCCACTGCTCCACTCAGCAGTATATTTCAGTGGATCTGCCTGTTCTGCTCCCCACTGTGTATCTGGTGAATCCTTTCCCCACCCCACCCCCACACCTCTGGCCTGCACCCCAGCTCTTATAAGCATAAATAAATAAATCTTTAAAAAACAATCTAATCCTAGACTGCCTAATGATGCCAAAAGTGCAAGCAACAAAAGAAAAAAATAGCTTGAACATCATCAAAATTTAAAAAAAAAATCATGCTTCAAAAGATATTAAGAATGTAAAAAACAATCCACAAAATAAGAGAAAATTTTTGCAAATCATGTATCTGGTAAGAGACTAGTAGCCACAATATAAAAAGATCTCTTACAAATTAACAATAGGGCTTCCCTGGTGGCACAGGGGTTAAGACTCAACCAATGAAGCTGTCGGCAGCCTCTGCAGCACTAGTTTGATCCCCGGCTGGCCAGGGAGCAACCCACGTGGCGCAGCAGACCTCTCCTGACTCGCCCGCTGCTCCCTTCAGCAGTGCATTTCAGTCAGTCTGCCCATTCTGTTTCCCACTCTGTCTCTGGTGAATCCTCTCATCCCCCACATCTCTGGCCTGTACCCCAGCTCTTGTATGCATAAATAAATAAATAAATCTTTTAAAAAATTAACAATAAAAAGATAACTCAATTTAAAAATAGGCAAAGTATTTGAATAGACATTTTACAGAGAAGATACACAAATGAGCAATAAGCACATGAAAATATGTTCAAAATCATTAGCAATCAAGGAAATGCCAATCAGAAACCACACAGAGAAAGACCACACTCACTGTGATGGCTGTAATCCAAAAGACAGTAAATTAACAATTGTTGGTGAGAATGAGGAGGAATTGAAACCCTCAGACATTACTGGGGGCAGATCTAAAATCACGTAGCTGCTTCAGAAAATTGTTTGGCAGTTCCCCAAAAAGTTAAAGCTAGAATTACCATATGATCCAGCAATTCTATTTCTAGGTCTATACCCAAGAGAACTGAAAACATATGTCCACAAAACATGATGTACATGGATATTCACAAGTGCTTCATATACTATCTAGTAGCCCAAAATTAGAAACAACCCAAATGTCCATTAAGAGATAAATAAACACAATGTGGTACCATATAATGGAATATTATTCAACTATTAAAAAAATGAAGTACTCATACCTCAACAACATGGGTGAACTTTGAAAACATCCTGAGGGAAAGAAGTCCAGCACAAAAGACACATATTGTATGATTCTATAAATGTCCAGATCAGGCAAATCTAGAGACAGAAAGCAAACTGGTGTTGGGGGTAGGGGCAAGGAGAAAGAGGGAGGGAGGGAAGCTGGGGACAGGGAGAGACTGCTAGTCCTTATGGGAATTTTGGGGGGATGATGATGAAAATGTCCAAAGGTTAGATTGTGGTGATGGCTGCACAACACTGAATATACTAAAAACATTTGCCTCATACACTTGAAAGGGTAATTTTACGATGTATGAATTATCTCAAAGGGAGTATAAGAGAAAAGGACCTCTGATTTTATGGTTTTGCCATTAATTGTAATTGAGATTCAAACCCAAATATGATCAAAGGAAGAACCCCATTTTCTCTCAATTCTTTGGTGATGTGGTCTTTATTCTCAAACTGCAATGAACAGACCCAGGCCACATGAGGAGGGGTGACGGCTATAAACCAGAGACTCTAGGGTAATAGTCTTTTTTTTTTTTTTAAGATTTATTTATTTATGCATACAAGAGCTGGGGTGTAAGCCAGAGGTGGAGGAGGTGAGGGGATTCACCAGAGAGAGTGGGGAGCAGAACAGGCAGATCTACTGAAATACACTGCTGAGGGGAGCAGCGGGTGAGACTGAGACATGAGAGGTCTGCTGAGCCATAGGGGCAGCTCCCTGGCCTGAGGGGGATGGAACTCATGCTGCAGAGGCTGGTGATAGCATGATAGCGCTGTCTTTAACCCTTGCCACTAGGGAGGCCCTAGTGTAATAGTCTTACTATATACCACATTCCTTGGGAAAATTCATATGCCGGGTTCTACATAGTTAAACGGGTTGAGACTGCTGCATAAACACAAATCTAACATCCTTGTGGTGAGGGAAATCCAAGTTTCTGAGCCCATCAGAACTTGGAGTCAAGGTTAAGGACCGTGCGTACTCAGCCAGGCTTGGGGCCAGTGTTATCTCACTGGCGCCAAAGCTGCTGCTCTTTTCACCCCAACGTTGCAGATGAGGTAACTGAGCTCACTGGAGGAAGAGTAGCTTTGAAAGAGCGATTGGGCTCTAGAGCAACGGACGAACCTCTTTTCTTCACTGGGTGTGGAGCTGATGACAGACTCGATAAGCCAGAGCGTGCAGCTGTCGCCTACTCAAGGATATTCCCGGTGAATTCAGAGATAGGCCTGGATGGAGAAGCAGGGGTTTGGTTGTTTCATTGGTGAAAAGTCAACCTGCAGATGCATCTTCTGTTTCTCTGTTCCAGGAGCTTCCACTCCCTCTCCCTGGTGACCATTTTAACCCTGCCTGCGCCTTGTTCTCCTCTCAAGCCATGCGGCACGGCTGGCATTTCCTCTACACTTTTCCAAATGACACCTCACCCTCTTGTCAGGTTTGGTGATTCTGAGGGGCACGAGTCTTTTAGGAATGTCTCCTGCAGAACTTGATAAAACGATTCAACAATCTCATGTCTGCGTTTTAAGTTCTGTCTCCGTGATCAAATGGAATGTCAAAGGGAGTAGGAGTTATGTTCTGTGACCTCTAGTTAACTCTCTGAGCTGCAGGCGAAGTGCTGATTCTTGTACACTGACTTTGGGACAAATGCCTCAGGCCTTAATTGCAGGCTCCGAGGTGCCGAGGTTCTAATCTGGGGTTGCTGGAGGCAGAGCCTTCCCTTTTTGGGATCCAAGCCTGCCCCTCCCCCAACAGGCCCTGCCCAACCGGCTACACCCAGGCCACAGGCCCCTCACAAAGGGAAGTGTGTGCTGTGCTGACTCACCCAGCCTCCGCGCAGGCTAAGAGCCACTGGAGGGGCCAGAGGGGCCGCTCCCTCCTGGCCATTTCCCATGGGAGCAGTGAGTAGCCAGGCCATGCCAGGTTAAAACAACTTTGTGACCAACAAGAGAAAATGAGCTATGAGAAGAAAGTGAAAGTGAAAGGCAGCAGAGGGCACAGACTTGCGCTGCAGTCCACTCCCATCCTTCCAGCTCCTTTCTTAGAAAATTCTACACAACAGCAAGGATTCACCCCTTCATCTTTTTGTTATACACACACACACACACACACAATGTCTATATGTGTGTTGGTATATATTAAAGTATAATTCACGTAACATAAAATTAATCATTTTAAAGCTAACATATCACTGGTATTTACACTGACATGTAATATTGTTCAACCACCACCTCTATCTTATTCCAAAACCTCTCATCACCCCCATAGAAGACTGTATTCATGAAACAGCCACCTCCTTTCCACTCCTCCCAGGTTCTGGTCACCCACAATCTGCTTTCTGTCCCTATGAATTTATCTATTCAGGGTAATTATAGAACTGGAATCCTATAATAATATGTGACCTGCTTTCTATGTCTAGCTTTCTTCTCTTTGCATAATACTTTCGAGATTTGTTTATACACATGCAGCATATACCAGCAGGGAGACCTGTATTTCTTTTTATTACTCAGTTTTATTTGACTGTGTGTATACTGTATACCACAATTGGTTTTGCTCTTCCTCTGTTGACTAACATTAAACAGAAACATTAATTTTGACTATTGTGAATACTATTGCTATAAACTTCTACTGTGTGTAAGCTGTTTGAGTTCCTGTCCCCATTCATTTGGGCAGATACCTAGAGGTGGAGTTGCAGGGCAGTATGTCAAATCGACCTTTGACTTTTGTGGAACTACCAACCTGTTTTGGTAGTGGCCATGCTATTTTGCATTGGCACCAGCGACAGGTGAGGGCCACCCTTTAGTGTTTTTGTTTTTTTTTTTTACCTTCTCTATTAAGTCTACTCTAGGTCAGGGGGAGAGGAATTGGCCAGGGTTACAGTGATCACCACCTTTATCTATGATATGGTGAATCTTATCTGTCTGTACCCCCACTTTACCCCCCCCCCCCCAGTAAATGCAAAGGGACAGGAGGTACAGGGAGAGAGAGGGGAGGGTGCCTCTAGGCCTTGGACAGCAGCTGTGTTGGGGTTGAGCTGGGAAGGATAAACAGACCGTGGATGTCATGGTGGGGTGGGGAAAGCCTCACACAGGCATGAGGTGGAGCATGCAAGAAACGAGAGTTCCCAGCCCCAAGGCCAGGAGCAGGGTCACCCTTTATTCTTAATGTGTGACCACTTGTTCCTTCCTCCCTACTTTCAAGAAACCTCTCCCACAGACTTGCTTTTCCCCTGGACAGCGGGTGGGGAAGCTGCATCTCTGATAAAAAGACTAACATCAGGCAAAGCTGAGCAGCAGGAATGGCTCTGGCCTCTGGCTCTGCCTCCACAGCTGGGTTCTGTGACCAGAACAGGCGAGGACAGGCTCCCATCTCCCTGTGGCACACCCACGACAGCCATTAATTTTGCCCTATAAAACTACCCTCCCAGCGCCCTCCAACACCTCCACCCTCACACAGAACAGAGCCGGGTGCAGAAAGGAAGCAGCTGCCAGGCCTGGCTCAGACCTGCGGGTGGGTGTTTAACTTTCAACTCGAGCTTAAGACGGCCCAAGATACAACCTTCAGCCTCATCCTGCCCAGCCCCCTCTGCTAAAGGGCTGCCTGTCTGGGCCTGGTTAGAGCAGACATGAATGGCGAGGAAGAGCCTTCTCTCCACCCCCTCTCCCCGGGGTTACTGCCGGTCACAGAGCTATTTACATTTACAACAGCCCGACAGCGCCTGACCAGGCCCGAGCCAATCAGCAGCCCTCAAGCTTGTCTGACTCGGCCTGCTCCAATCAGGAGGTGCTATCCTAACAGCCTCTCTGTCTTTGAATCACAGGTCGGCTGTCCCCTTTTTTGGGGAGGAGTGTCTGAGTCAGAACTCTGCTCTCCTAGAACTCAGTCTGCCATTCCCTGGAATGGGGGAAGTGCTCAGACCCCGTTCTGTCCTGGTGTTATAGGGCAGCCCCGATATTGAACGGGTTCCTGGCTGTGGGTCCTCACCCGCGCGCTTTAAAGGGAGTTATGAAAACTCCACTACAGACACACACAAAAGGTTAATAAAAGGTTTATTTACAAGAGAAAAGGAAATAAGGAAAATGTACAACTCAGGGAGAAAATAGGGAAATAAAGTCTTTATGCGTCCTACCCGATCCGCCGACCTGGAAACCCAAAGTCACTCTCAGAGCTGGCCGGACCCTGCAAGCTGGCGGAGAGCCAAAAATGGAGAGAGCCCCCAAAGCCCACGTGTCTGCCTTTTGTATCCACCTGGCTGCTTAACCCCACCCTCAGGTCCCAGCCACCTTTCCTTTGGTGGGGATGGGATTTGGAGTTCCCAGTGTCTTTGGCTTTGGCCTGGGGTGGGGGTGGAGTCCACAAAGCCTGTATGGAATTAGCTTTGGGACATCCTTTTCCCCCTAACACTGGGGCGACATCTGCTCTGTAGGATTTTGAGTTTTACATAGGAGTGGAGACCTGGCTCCTTGACAGCACAGATCCAATCCTCGGCTGCGAAGAGGTGTACAGATTTTCGCCTCCCTCTCTGCCAGCTCCTCCCTAACTGAGGATTGTCAATAGGAGCTCTTGATCCACGAGGGCCTTGGAGGTGTTGTGAGACCTCGCTAACCAGGACAGGCCATTCGCAGAGCAAATTTTTATCCTAGTTTGTAATCGGGCAAACACCCATCATGTAAGAGGCAGAGGGCAAAGAACCAGTCTAACAGACTAAAGACAGCAGAGCCACAGGGTAGAGAGTGAGTGCTGCCTGGAAGGGTAGACGTGCTCCCTGACATCTGTGGCTGATGTAAGCAAAGCAGGAAGGTGGAGGGGAAAAATAGAGGGCAAGGTAGCAGGAGGTCTTAGGAGCGGCCTGGGAGGGGTGGAGACTTCTGTAAACAATTGGGAGTCATCCGTGTTCTCAAGCGGGAGAGGAAAATACTCTCTTTCTGTGTCTCCAAAGTGAAGTCTGGAGGCCACAAATGAAAGGAGGGCAAGAGAAGGCCTGGAACAGCAGTTAGGAGGTCTTGGACCTAAAAGCAAGGATAATAAAGGTGGAAATTGAAAAGAGGGGCCCAGAGGAGAGGCATTTGGAGTGGAACCAACAGCACTTAATTGATTGGGTATGTGAGATGAGGGAGCAGAGGAGGCAAAGAAGACTTTGAGGTCTGTATCCTGAGTAACTGGAAGACTTGCAACTCCACTCACTGAATGAAGTATGAAAAAAGAAAGAGAAGCTGACTTTAGAAAGCGAGTAAGAGTTCAGTTATTGACATGTGGAGCTTGAGTTGCAAGGAAAGTATTCAGTAAACAGTTGGGAATAGGGACCTGGTGTTTCCAGGAAGAAAAAGAGAGATGAGATCCAAAGAGTTTATAATGAAATTAAGAAGAAGGCTACTCACTTAGGAAGGAATTATAGAGGAAGCATTTTGGGAAGTACTAACATTTAACAAGTAGAAGTAGGACATAGCAAGATAAACTAAGTGTCAGATATGGAAAACAACTACAGTAGTATAAGAGAAAATTTAAAAAATCATCCCAGGGAGAAGAAGCAGCTATCTAAAAATAGATACCTGACAAAAGCACATTGGTTAAACAAATTATGAAACACTTAATGGAATGCTATACAGACAGGAAAATTATGTTATAAAATGCCGTAACTGCTATGAAAAGATGTTCAACACATCTTGTTAAGAGGAGCACTTAGTTTAAAAAATAACATATACAAAATTGTATCATCTCAAAGATAACATACATGACAGCAAAGGGGCATAAGGGAGCTCTCCCTATGGGTTTGCAATGTGGCATCTGAAGTCGTAAGCTAAACTGCATATTCTTAGTAATAATGAGTTATATCCAGCTTGGTATTCTCTCTTGTATTTTGAATGTCCCTTTGAAAAACTGGCAAGGGTGAGGGAACTTCTATACAGTAAATCCTCAATAGATCTTTCCTTTACTTCCACAATAGGCCCTTGAAAGCTTTGACTCTACACCAATAGACATATAATGAAATCAATTTTACCATAGACTGACTGATAGAAGCAAGAGTTAAATTCCTATGGCATACTCCTGGTCAAAAAACATCACCAAACGTCTAAATAAAGTCCCCAAACACTGTTAATGTTAAACATTCATTTGTATTCATTCATTTTCCAACCTGCTTATTGCATTGCAGGGTCACAGGTGGCCACTTTCTCTGCCAGCTCACACATGGCACACACACACTCACAGTGGGAAGATTTAGACATGCCCATGAGCCTAACATGCACATCTTTGGGGTGTGGGAGGAAATTGGAGTACTGGGAGAAAACCCAGACATGGGGAGAAAGTATAGACTCCACACAGACCTGGCCCTGGCCTGGAATCCATTCCCTCTGCATCCACTACCCCTCATTATATTATAAGGAAGTGACATTGAACTAGATGATGTTCAAGGACCTGTTCTATCTCGATTGGGGTGGTAATTATACAGCTGTATAAATTAACAAAAATCCTCAACGTATAATGCCTTAAAATAAGGGGGTACTGCTGATGGTTCTCTCTTCACAGCATTGGTCTGGGAATTCAACAACACTAGAGAGCATGAATGCCTGAAATACAAGAAAGACCCCATTAGTGAATGGGAGGGTAACCCAGGACCACTGCATAGAGGAGGTGACACAGGAAGCAAGGCATAGCAAGATTAGTAAAGACCACACCTGGCCCGCCAATAAAATAGAAAACAAAATCCCTGGAATGGGTCTAGACAAAAAAGAAAGTTGGAGAAACTGAGTAATTCAAACCTAAAAAGAACAGTTATAAAGGGACTTGGTAACTGACTTAAAATATTCCACAAAAGAAGAAATAAACCTCTTCCTTGTTTCTCTGAGAGGGTTGGATAAAGGAGCGACACTCCATGAGAATTAGAGCAGGGCTGAATGGTGGGCAGGAGGTGGTGTAATAACTTTGACTGGTCTACATACATATCTACAGATCTGTTCAACTTGTCTAAGATATGAGGTGGCTCCTCTATGGGGTAAGGTATGGACTAGATTACCTCTCAGGTTCCACCTAGTTTTAAGATGCCATGATTTCAAAGACAGGAAAGTCCCTTCACCATAGGTGACAGTAGTTAAGTTTTGTTATTTTCAGTCTGTGGAATGGACGTCAATCAAGTCTCCTTTGATTGTCTAGCTATATCCATCTCTTCAAGATTTTAAACACATCTATTTCAGCTGTTTTTGTGACTTGGCTTAGATGAACTTAAAATGATCACACATGAATGATAACCACTCTTTATGTTCCAAACTACATGTCTAGAAGAACTTTAGTAATTTGGTTTTAATATGATTTCACATTATACTTCATATCCATATTGCTCATTTTGTCATTCGATGGAAAAACAATTAGACTAGGAGTCAATAGGACTGAGTTTCAAGTAGTGGCTCCACTAATTAGTAGGCATGTAATTTGGGAAGAGTCACTTAACACAGAGGTTGTCAATATGTGATCTAGGGACTCCTAACACTATCCCACCCCCCACCCCTTGCAGGGAGTTCAATCCACTTAAAAGTGTTCTTGCTAAAGAAGTACAAATTACTAATTGGAGGAAATCATGGCCTTTGAGAATACATCTTTCTAAAATTCTGTGCCATCACGCAGAAATCTGCACAAATACTTCTGCATATCCGAGAATGGTGCTGTTGTAGGCACATCATTTTAGCTTTGGGCTGAATTAACCCCTCTTTCCATGTAACATCATTTTTACTTCAAAGAATGACAGAGAATGATGCATATGCAACTTGAGTAATTGCAGACATTTTCTCAAACATTAATGAAATAGGAGTGTTACTTGCAACATGCAATATTTGTTCCAATGATAAAATTTGAACTTTCAAGAAAAAAGATGACAATTTTGGAAACCTTGTGTGCAGCCCTGAGTTTGACAGCATTCCAATAATTACTCATGTGATGACAGCAGTGTTGAAATTAGAGAATCTGATTTTTATATATTGTAGAGGGCCTCCCCGGTGGCGCAGCGGTTGAGCGCTGGGTTGCGAAGCTGCCCGCAGCCTCTGCAGCGCCGGTTCGATTCCCGGCTGCTCCCCGGCCACCGGAGGAGGGTCCCACATGGCGTGCAGACCTCTCCTGCCGCCCGCTGCTCCCCTCAGCAGTGTCCTTCAGTCCTTCTGCCTGCTCTGCTCCCCGCTCTGGCTCTGGTGAATTCTCTCACCCTCCCGCGCTTCTGACTGTACCCAGTGCATGTATAAACAAAACAAACGAACAAACAAATAAATGAATAAATAAAACATGCCTCTATAAAAAAAAAAAAAAAAAAAGAAAAAAAAAAGAAAAAAAAAAAAGAAAAAAAATATATATTGTAGAATGAAATGTGTCAACATTTTGGAAGATTTGCATTATTCAGTGAACCAGCAATTTCCAAATGACAAAAAGTCAGTGTCACCAAATCGCTGGTTCATAAAAGATACATTTAAATATAAGAGAGAAGAGTGAGTTCATATGTGACAGCATATGAAAAGCTCCTTGGCGTGGCTTCAGTTTACAAAGCTTTCACTTGCCTTGAGTTTTAGTATGGTATCAGTGAATAATATCTAAATTCTTTTACAAAGTGATTATAATACTCCTCCATTTTCTAATTACTTGTGAGATAGGATTCTTTTCATACTTCAACCAACCAGCATATGAGAATCATAGCAACAGCTATGAGAATCCAACTATCTCCTATTAAGTCAGACATTAAGAGATTAGTAAAAATGTAAAACAATACCACTCTCATTAAATTTTTTGGGAAAATAGAGTTCTGTTGTTTATGTAATAGGTTTGTTATTGTTTCAAAAACAAATCAATGCTCTTTCATCTCAGCTGCCAACATACCATTGTCCAGAATGAGTAAGACCCAGAATTTTGGGGTCACATGAGCCAAAGCCAAGGCAACATTGGCAAACACAGGATGCACCCAGGAGGCTGGGGTAATGCTGATAGCATACGTGCCTTGCCACAGGATGAACTTCGGTAGATATCATCTGAGTCACCTTGGGAAAGTTGGTACGAGGCACTTCCATTTAAAGAGGAATCAGGGCTTCTGCCCAGCTGTCAACCTTGATAAGCTGAGGGCCCCGGTCAATGAGCAGACACGGGTAATGCTGCCAAAACCAAGACTG
Source organism: Talpa europaea (assembly GCF_964194135.1). NCBI lineage: Eukaryota > Metazoa > Chordata > Mammalia > Eulipotyphla > Talpidae > Talpa > Talpa europaea. The sequence continues at coordinate 20,799,115 of NC_140077.1, read as the reverse complement.
GCGCTGTGCCTGTCACTGATGTGGTGCAATTGGGCTACTTACTACAATGTTCTGGGGAAAGCAAAGCTCTCAGAGCAGCCTGTCAACATGAGGGCCAAGCCTGCAGCAGAAGAACTGGGGAAAAGATCCAGGGTGTGGTGAATCTGTGTCCTGGTATCTTGAAACCAGGGCATGGTTTCAAGTGAGGTTCTTTAGATGCTCCAAGTGCTTTTCTAAACAAACAAACAAAGCCAAGTTAATAAATTTAATTTATTAAATTTATTATGCTTTAATTTCTACTCTGGTGAATGTTTAAAAGATAAATCCCACATAAACACTCTTCAGGAGCCTCATTTTTTTTAAGCCATGTTATTGAGATATAAGTCACCTGCCTTGAAATTCACCCATTTAAGGTGTAGAGTTCAATGAGTTTTAGTATAGTCACCATTGTGCAACTATCATCACAATTGATTTTAGAACATTTTCAAAAATAACCTACTAGCAATCACTCCCCGTGTTCCCCAGTTACTCTCCACTCATACCCCACTTTTAGGAAACCATTATTTTATTCTCTGACTCTATAGATTTGCTTATTCTGGATAGTTTGTATAAATAGAATCATATGATATATAATCCATCATCTGGCTTCTTTCATTTAGCCTGGTTTCAAGGCTCATCCATGCTGTGGCATGTATAAGGACTTAATTCTTTTTATTAAAAATAATATCCCATTACATGGATATACAAGATATTGGCATCCATTCATTTAACCCAAATTTGGTGGATATTTACATTGTTTCTACTTATTGGGTATTGTGATCAATGCTGCCATGAGCATTCAGGTGTAAGTTTCTGTGTCCCAGAGACATCATTTGCAAATTTTTCTCCCATTCTGTGGGTGGTCCTTTCACTTTCTTGATAGTATCTTTTTAAGCACAAATGTCAATCATTTAAAAATTCAATTGGATTAAATCCAATATATCTGTTTTTTGGTTTTTTATTGCTTATGATCCTGATGTCATTGCTAAGAAACCATTGCCCAGTCCAGTGTCACAAAGGTGAACCCTTGTGTTTTCTTCTATAAGTTTCATGGTTTTAGCTCTTTTTTTTTTTTAAAGATTTATTTTTATTTATTTATACAAGCACTGGGTACAGTCAGAAGCGCAGGAGGGTGAGAGAATTCACCAGAGCCAGAGCAGGGAGCAGAGCAGGCAGAAGGACCGAAGTACACTGCTGAGGGGAGCAGCGGGCGGCAGGAGAGGTCTGCGCGCCATGTGGGACCCTCCTCCGATGGCCGGGTTGCAGCCGGGGATCGAACCATCACTGCAGGGGCTGCGGGCAGCTTCGCAACCCAGCGCTCAACCGCTGTGCCACCGGGGAGGCCCATGGTTTTAGCTCTTACATTAATTTAGGTCTCTATTTATTTTTATTTAATCTTGCCTATGGTGTGAGGTTCTTCAATAAATTTAAGAGTATACATCGGTCCCAAGGGCAAAATATTTGAGAATCAGTAATTTACTACTGGGAAGCTTAGTTACTCACCTTTAAAATGCCAACTGTCTTTGATCTACCATCTCATAGGGCAGCTATAAGTCAAAAGAGATGAACTGGACATGATAAATTAGAGTACCACTCCAATGTCAGTTATCATCACTGCCTTCATTGCCTGTGGGTGGATTCTCTGTTAGTCTGTGGAAAGATCCATGATTTCTGCTTCTTTTCTATGATTCAGCACTTTCCTCATACTAGACACATAGCAGATCTCGGAAAATACTGATTGGTGAACTGATTGATACAGCATGAACAGTCTTGCCTCTGCTCCCCAGTCACTACCTGCTGTCAACTTTCTAAACCTGCAGTGACCTAAGTCTCAGTGCCTTTTTTCACTGTTATGCTGTCTTTCCCATGCTGTGCTTGTGAAATGAAGGTTTTGAACATAAGCATGGGATTTATAAGCATCCCTGGTAAATTTTCTAACTTGTGAAGCCTAACTTTGACATCTCTTGAAAACTTTTTGAAACTCACTTTTTAATTGCAAGATATTCTAGCTTTGTTTAATTGAAAATTGGATAAGCACATCGACTATCACAGATAAAATGTTTGTCTAGGTCAGTACCAAGGACAATATGAAATGTTTTGTGTTGTTGTTTAAACAATCTAAATTGAGACATTCCTCACCCCTGGATGTTGTGTAATAAATGGGTGAGCACACCTGACCTGCCAGGGTTACTCTCTGTCCTTCCAACAGTTCCCATAGCTACATCATTTCCTAACCTTGGGCCTGGAGGCAATAGAAGAACCAGTGAAAGAGAAAGGGAATATATTCTAGAATTTGGCAGGCGAAGGGTAATATTCTGTACAAAAAAGAACCACTGCTGATGTTACCTCTAACTTTTAACCCTGATGAATGTAACACAGTGAGATGAAAGGTAACAAAAATAGTTTGCACCCAAGTACTACAGATCTGACAAATGTGATCATCCCCACCCCTCAAAGCAGATGAACCCTGAGGTCACTTCTATCTCTACAGGAGAACATACCAAAAAAAAAAAAAAAATGTAGAAGGTGACTTTAAAATCAAGGACTTTTTTAATATTAAAATTTTCTTTTTAACTACTTTTTTCTCTTTTTTAATAGCGTAACCTGGCATTATTACATTATGTAAGTTTCATGTATGCATTATTAAAAATCAACAACGATATACTACATTAAATTCACACTAAAAGTCCAGTTCTATCCTTCAACCTACAAGTGCCCCCTTTTGATCCAATTGACCCAGGATGAAGGGTCTTGGAAGCAAGCTCTTCAGTGGAATGTGAGGAAGAGGAAATACTGCAGGAGCGGCCATCTGGTTCTGATAGCTGTTATTTCAGCAAAAAACCTTTAAATCACCTAGAGAGAAGTCATGTCTTGACGAGGGAGGATGACCCAGGGACGCTGACAAGATCCAGGCAGCGCAGATCCCAGGGCCCACAACTCTCTGAGTAGCCTGGTCTGTGTGGAGAAGCGCTTGCTGAAGGGGACACAGGAGACAGGAGATGGGTGGAGCTGCAGTAACTGTCCCTGTAGTCTCAATTGAAAAGTCTCTTGTAATCTGCATTTTGTTTCTGTCTTATAGCTAAGTTATACGTAGCCAGAGTTAAAAGGTCAGATCATTTACAAAGCTTATTCTGACCCATCCACCTGTTCTCACCATTTTCTGTTCCTCAGCGATGGCCATTTTCAGCTCTTTCTCATCCCATCTGCATCTCTCAGGGACGTGCCTATGTGGGCCCTCACCGCCTTTTAAGGGACCTTACGCACTGTTCACTGATGGCCTGCCAAGGAAGATTAGAATGTCCCCTTTCCCCATAGCCACCCTGCCGGCCGTGTCCTCACTCCTTGGCAGGAGCACGCGCCACCTTCACTTTCCTTGTTCTCCCAACACAGCTGTGTTGCAATGTCTGGTCCCAGCAACAGTCAGCGGTTACACCTCGAGGACTGAGTGAAAACCGTGCACACATGAAAAATGAAACGTAGCCATGATTCCTCCCTTGCATAAGTTTTATTTTACCTGGAACTGTTATCTCTTTTCCTTTTCCTCTTCTGCGTACTTGGTATTCGCTCCACCTGCCCTCGGCCAATCGTCTGCATCTTCCCTGGTACCTGTGGGGACACTGGTTGTTCTGCCGTTCTCCTTTTTGAAGAAAGCTGCTCTGCTGGGGCCTTCTGGCCGCCCCACCTGGGCTGCCAAACCGCTGCACAGCCAAGCTCCAGAGCCCCTTTCTTCTCTCCTAGGTTACATTTCCTGCTCCTGCATCATCTGTGCTCCTCTTTGTGGGTTTATCCATTTTTTGTATGTGTGAAATGCTCCTTCTCTATTTGTTGTGTGAAAAAGGACAGATAGTATCTGTCCTCAGTTTTCTAAAACTTCATGGTAATGTGCTCTGGTTCAGATCCATTTCCATCCAGTACCAAGGATTTCTGGCAGACACTTTTAATCTAGAAATGCTTGTTCCTCAGCTCTAAGATTTAAAAAAAAAAAAAATTTCTTCCCCCTCTCTTCATTTACTTTGGTCTCTCTCTGTCTCTCCCCCCACTCCCCACCCCCCCACCCTCCAGCATTGAGCCTCTGTATTTTATTTTCCATGTCTTTTTCTTTGGCTTTTTTTTTTTTTTAAGATTTATTTATTTATTTAGGCATAGAAGAACTGGGGTGCAGGCCAGAGGTGCAGTGGGGGGTGGGGGAGAGGATTCACCAGAGACAGAATGGGGAGCAGAACAGGTGGACCCACTGCAATACTCTGCTGAGGGGAGCAGTGGGGGAGACAGGAGAGGTCTGTTGTCCTCTCCATACACGGATCAGCTCGGGCTGTAGTGGTGATAGCGCCGAGACTTAATATTAGGCCGCCAGGGAAGCCCTTTGTCTTGGTTTTCTAGGCTATTTCCTCAACTTCCTCTCACAAACCGTCTATGACCTTGTCAGATCTGCTATCATTCTTTAACCCCAGCCAAATTCTTTTCTAATTTTCCTTTTTATTACATCTTGTCTTGTTCTATGCAGCAATATTTTCTCACGTCCTTTAAGAACATTAATGATGGCTTGAGGAAAGACTTTTCTTCTCCTGCGTAGTCTTTTGTCCTCCCAGTTTCCCCCTCTGCCTCTGGTTTCTGTTGGGCAGATCTGTTACCACAGATAACTGATGCTCCTGCCTGCCCATGTACGATGGTGAGCACCGGCAAGCCACCACAGGGCTGGAGTAGCTGCTATATACACCCTGTCACAGACCTCTGTGGTCCTGGCTGGACTGTCTCTGAGTCATCCCCGATATGTCCTGTACTGACTGATAAACTCACAAGTGAAGGTGTCACCATCTTAGGCATCTCTGCTCCTCCCATCCAGCTGGAACACAGCTGGCACGCACAACGCATTCAGTACAATACAAGCTCTGCTTAATGGAGGGTTAGAACAAGGGAGCAGGGCTGCAGCGCTGGGCTCCTATCCTGCCAGATGCTTGACCTATCAAACATTCAAAGTAATTGCTAAGTCCAAATGCTCTTTGCTATTGTTAAAGTAACAGGAAGACTTTTAAAACACTTTAAAAAGTCAACTCTATTCCTTTGGGGCAAACAACATGTTATGTAACATCGTAAAATCTGAGTAAACAAGAAGGCTTTCTCCAGTCTTCTGTTTGTGACTCTTTGTAAAGTTTACTTTCTCATTTCAAAAGGTCTTGCCTACATTAATTTATTACCAGTGCAGTAATCAATAGAGTGAAATATATTTGCAGAGTTCTCTGGTATGGCGTAGGGAAATAAGGTCAGAAGCAACTCGGGACTTGGAAGCAGGTGGCTTTTATACTTTCTATACAAGTCTCCCTCTTTATCAAACTGAGCTCTCCCTGCACATTGAAATAGGGAGGTTGATTCAGCTCCAGGGTTTTGTGCAAAATATATGCTAAATATTAACTAGTGTCCTAGGTACTAACAGACCTGTATGAAATAGATTTTGCATACATAGATATGTATATCTATGGCATCATTGCATAGATACTATTTGTATGGATGATGCTATATAGGTAGGATTCTACTTATGTAGATGATCCTATATATGAGTATGCACACATATATGGGATATATGTACATATAATTAGATCATATGTATATATAGGACATATGTATAGTATATACATATATACAGGATCATCTATCTATAGAGATGAAATCTATCTACATAGTGATATCATCTATATAGATGAAGTGAAAGTTTTGCAAACTTAAGAACTGGCTTGGGATCCTCTGTGTTGAAAAAAATAAACTTCTCCTGCAATCTTCCCCCAGTTTAAGTTTGGCAAAGAAATAGAACAGGCATCCAAGACATTCCTTAAATTCTTCATGCCGCCCGAACCACATTAGTCACTTGGACATAACCATGAAAGCTGAATTTCAAACCAAAATCTACCAATGAATCTACCCGAGGAATCCTTACAAAGAGTTGCAAAGGGAAATGGTGATCTTTCATTGAGGAAGATAACAGGCAAGTACCTGCCTGGCATAGTAAGAACCTTAGATTTCCTTCACGAGGGAAATTCCAGGTGCAGCTAGACATCAGAGCAAGACGGGGGATTCTGGGAAAAAAAAAAGTAAGAAAAAGAATCTCTTCATGAAGAGATGTCCAATAACAACTGTAATATTTTTTATTTTCTTTAAACATTTTCCAGAAACACCTATTTTTTTTGCAATTATTTGGTTACCATAAGAATCAAGAGGACACACCCAGAATTCACTTGTTTTGTTCTTGGGAGGGAGGGCCAGTCTGCTGCATCTACAAATGTTCCCAAACTTCAAGGGGAATGTGGCACTCCCAACAGTTGTTGGACTTGTGTGAAGAAAGTAGACCTCTTCACAGGTTTTATTTAGTAAGGGACTTTATAAGAGTGTAGCATGAGGTGATAATGAGGATGGAGGATCTCCCCAGACTGGTGTAGGCTCAAAAACAGTGGTGCCAGGCTGGTGCCTGCCAGAGGGGTAGAGTGATTGTTAGAGCAAGGGTGAAAGGGATCTTTCTCTGCCCCTTCCTTTAGTAGTAGTTTCTCTCCATTTTGTGAGACATAAACTTCCATTAGCTCTCAATATATTCATCCTGTACCCTCTGTCTGGAAATAGACATTGGGCCCATATCAACCTGTTCTTGATATAACACTAAAGGACTTAGCTTCAATTATTTTTTGCTTTGGGAATCTATACCTCTTCCTACCCAGCCTCATATTTATCTGAGAGAGAGAGAGTCAATAAAAGGAAAAGGTATTGGTTAAGCTTTTTTCTATGCCAGTAAAAGGTATACCTTCCAATCTGCTGTATTTACGCAAGAAAGCTAATAGATTTGCAATGTTCTGTATTTGCAGTCCTGTGGAGCTGCAAACACTTAAGTCCATATTAAGATCAGGTATCAAATTCAACCTCAGACTGGGCTATGGCAGGATTTTGATGTTGACATATAAAAGTGGACTGCTTTCTCCTATTCAGATGAGCAGTCCTACTCCCAAACTCTCAAAAAAAAAAATCCCCAAAACAATTAAAATTCTACAATCTCAGAACTGGAAGGGACCTTGTCCTTGTGATTACCGCTCAGGATGCTACCCATGAGTCTTGCTTCCAAAAATGTCCCTTTTATATGAAGTGGGACTCTGGGGCAGCCAGAGTTTTTTTTTTTTTTTTTTTTTTGTCTGTTACCTCTTTGTAATCAGAGAAAATACAACTGGCTGAGATTGCTGACAGCACGTGGGTGGGGCTGGAAAAAAAAATACCCTCTGTGACCAATAGTTCTTTCTTCACTGTACTCTGCTTTCATACCATTTCTCATGAATAAAACATATTCACATGACATTTTGTTCTTTTCTTTCCTTATTCAGTTTATGCAGATAGCCACTTCCTTTGGGCAGTAGGAGAGAAGTGTCAGTTCTGCATAGTAAGAAAAAGAGGCATGAAGATGTGACAGAATTTACTTACAATCACCTGATGATCTCCTAATCACCCCCTAGAATGGGATGGGAAGTCAAAGCAATGGACTCTGGGCTGCTAAATTAGTCTGATGTCTTATTTATTAAAAAAAACAACAAAACTTGTTTACTTCCTGGGACAAAAGAATTCCTCTTTTTTTTTTTTTTTTTTTTTTCTGGGAGCAAATGTCTATGAGCTCTGTCTTCATGAAGGAAGGAGGGAAAAAAAGGAGAAAAGGAAAGGAAGGAGAGAGAGAGACAGAATCAGAGTAGTGTCAAATTCAAACTTTTTAGAAAAATACAAATATGGGCCAGATTAAAAATATGAACCTTCACTCAAGTAAACATGATATCTTTGTTTTTGTAGAACAGGCAAATCATTTGGAAGGTCACATGCAACAAGAGCAGTGAGGTTCAATCTGAATAGTGTTTAAGGGAGCTGGGGCTCTTCTAACCAGGTCATGCCATCCCCAATTTTAACCACTCGTCTTCATTGATAAATGATAAACTAGGCTCCTTTGCAGTTCCTATTATCAGACACCAATGTAAGGGTCTGTTAAAAAATATAGGATGAAAAACTGATCTGCAACAGTGTCTTTAAACACCAAGATCTTTTTTTTAAGCTCTATTTACTTATGCATACAAGAAGCTCTTGTAAGCTATAGGTGTGGGGGTAAGAGGATTTACCAGGTACAGAGTGGGAAGCAAAACAGGCTGATCTAGTGCAATACATTGCTGAAGAGAGGTCAGTGGGGATTGAACTTGTGCTGCAGTGGCTGGTGATATCTTGATAGCCCTGTGTCTTTAACCCCTGTGCCACCAGGGAGGCCCCCTAAGCACCAAGATCTTAAAATCATTTCTAAGCCAGAAGACTAAGAATAAATTCACTTACTTGTTTACAAAAACAATGATTTATTGAGTAATGTTTTAGAATTAAAGCTGTGTAAATGTCTTGCTTCACACTTAATTTTAACTGTGTAGGCTTTAATTCTGACTTGGAATAGAAAATACATGAATGAAAATGCCATTAAACTAAGGGATACTTTCCCAAAAAGCAATAAAAAAGGGTAAAAATAAGAACTGCCATTTACTTGTAAAATATCAATTAAGGCCTCTGAATGAAAAAAGAGATCTATTTAATGTTTAGGCCTGTAGGTTTTCCTATTTAGCTAGGCCCATCTACCCTACTTACCCCAACTTGAGAAAAATTCTGAAAAATACTTTTGAAATTTACCAATATATGAAATGATACATATAATTTACTATATGAAGTATAGTAAAATTTTCTATTGTGCAAATTTTTACATGTAAATATACATTTAATATAAATATTTAATATATTTCATTGTATTTGATACTATCCTTGTATTCTGTAACCACCAGAAAATATGAACAATTTAAGATTTCAATCTTAAATGTTAAAGTGTAGCTCTTTTTTTGGTGACTTTTTAAAAATTTACACACAGGAAATATTTTACTAAAAAGAAAACAATATATCATATTGTTTATATGATAAACATATAAATAAATTCCTATTCTTTTCCCCCTTTGACCTGACCTTTGGGTTATCTAAAGTGACTGCTTGGCATGTGCTGGTTTTCCCCACAGTTGAATTATTTCTGTGTCAACTTGGCTTATGAAATGCTTACAGTTTGAAGTATTACAGCAAATGGCACAGATAGGCCCAGAGGGCTTTTAAAAACACATTTTCATGATTTCTTTTAATTGTAAGGTAGAAACAAAGGTTACCAGAGCGATTTTCAACAGATTTTCCCCTAACATTTGCAGAACTATAGCGAGAGAACAAATAAAGGCCCACAAGCCATTGTTTAAATGTTAAATTTAAATTTTTAAATCACTCTAACAAATTGGTCCATAAAATAGGATAAAATAGTCTTTCCTTCTACCTTGACATACATGCCTTCATATTCTTGGATTGGGTTTAGAATTCTCAAACACCCTGGAGTTCGATGCCAGAGAGGGATGGCGTGGGAAGAGCTGGCACCCAGGCCCAACCTCTGGCATCTTCTCCCCCTACCCTGGCTCTATTCCATACTTGGAAGGTCCTCGTGTTCATTCAGATGAACTTGGTGACTCAGCCCTTCAGATCCAGTCCTTCATCCTTAAGCTGTCACTCCTTGGGTCTGGTGATGTGGGCGTAGGTGGTGTTGTGCACCCTTGGGGACCCAAAAGAGTCCCATACAGTCTCTGGAAGAAGGCTTCCAGCCTTTGGGCAAGAAATGTTGGGGCCCCAAGCCCCAAGAACTTAGTCTGTCCCTTGGATGACTTTACCTGCAGGAAGAAAGATCGAAGGGGATCCAAAAACCTAGGGCTCAAGGCAGGGGGTGCCTCTTCCCTGAATCCAACTAGGTGCTAAGATTCATTTATTTGTATTAACGTTCTACATGTACAGAAAGCAGATCAAAAAGTAGAGACTAGTTTATAATGGGACATCAATTCTCCACCCCCACCTCTTTGCAACCATTCTTCAGGGGCAAATTCTTTTTTTTTTTTTTTCAAAGAGGCAATATTTAATCTATGGGACTATGCGGAAAAATATGAAATATTCCATGTTATTTTTTGCTTCATGAAAACTCTTTGGAATGATTTTATTTTTTCTAGGTAACATTGATTTACAACTCTGTATATGTTTTAGGAGTACAGGTTCGCTCTTCTTCACATGTATGTTACTACCCATGTTACCACCAAAGTACTAGTGACCCTTCACCAGCCGCCACTGGATCCCCTGAGGAGGTGGCCTGAGGTAACATCAATTCTGTTGTCAGAACCCAAGAGTATGTTTTGCTTTGTTGTGTCCACTTGTTGCTTTGTTTCTTTAGAGTCCACAGGTGAGTGGAATTATCTGTATCAGAGGAGACCTCTGAACCAGCAGCTTTTCTAGCATTTACCTCAATAGGCTGAGATTGCCTTCACCTCTGTTTATTAATATATTTTTTGAAGATTTATTTTATTTATTTATGCATACAAGAGCTGGGGTATAGACCAGAGGTGCGGGGGGCAGGAGCGTTGTGTGTGTGACAGCATTCACCAGAGACAGAGTGAGGAGCAGAACAGGCAGATCTACTGAAATACACTGCTGAGGGGAGCAGCGGGTGAGAGAGGAGAGGTCTGCTGCGCCATGTGGGTCATCTCCCTGGTCAGGGATCGAACTTGTGCTGCAGTAGCTGCAGATAGCTTCATAGTGCTGAGGCTTAACCCCTTGTGCCACCAGGGAGGCCTCCTGTTTAATAATTTATCAACTTAGACATGATCTTATTAATATAAACAATCTGAAACACTAGAAAGGCTCTAAGTATAGCGCAAAGAACATTTTCTGAACTGTTTCAAAGTGAGCTGCCAGTATGATGTTCTAAAACTCCTGTGAATTTTTTAGTGTAATTTTCCAATAAACCAGGGTGTTCTCCTATATAACCATGTGGTAATCATCAAGCCTCAGATCCCATTCAATTGTCCCAATAATGTCCTTTATCTTTCTTTTGCAAAAGAATCTAATCTAGAACCATGCATTGCACACAGGTAGCATATCTCTCCAGTTCCCATCCATCTGGAATGGAGTTTTCTTGACTTGCAATCTGGACATTTGAAGAATAAAGGTCACTTATTTTTTGAAATATCCCTCAATGTGAGTTTGTCTAAAATTTCTTCATGATTAGATTCAGGTCACGCCTCTCGGGCAGGAGTGCCACCTTGTGTCGATGCCGGATTCTCTATCTTTTCAGGGGGGCACAGGGTTTAGATTTGTTCCATTCCTGGGGATATTAATTTCCTTTACTTGGTTAAGGAGGTGAAGGAAGGATAGCATTTGATGTTATTCTGTGGGGAAATGCTCTGATAATATTTAAATACCCTGTTCTTAGGCAAAGGGATGCCTGTGCTTGGGGTCCAATACCCAATATCAGGCAACAACCTGCAGGGACATCCCCACCTGGTTAGACTCCAAATTCCACTCTAGGTGCTATGCTGTGTGCCTGAGGTCCCTGCTGCAAAAAAAATATTCCACACTGAGCCGTCATATCTCCACTCTGCCCTTGCTAGGTGCCCTGAAATTCTCATGATTTGTCACACATTTGGGGAATTAAAAAACACTGGGATAGAGCCAGAAAGTCTTCATTTTAATACATATTTATTGCCTCAAAGACAGCAGGCTTTAGAGAGAGTCCCTTAAATGTCTCCTATTTATGGTTTATGTAAAAGCTGAGAGTTCAACAAATACATATTAAATAGGCCCCAGGAGTCCTGGGGAGGTGATAGTGAAGGAGACAGACATGACCTCTGTGCTTGTGGAGTACAAACGCGATGAGTGTCACAAAAACAGAAACCTCAGAGGACTTGATGAGGGAGTAACAAGGAGCGCACCTGGATGTGCTTTTGGGGGGTTTGAAGAAAGTAAGGACTAGTTACGTGAAAGCTTAGTGGGAAAGGGGGGGAGTGAGGGAAAGGAACAGGACGATGTTCAAAAACAAAACAAAACAGTATCATGGAGTAGAGAACAAGGAAGAACGGAAGAAGGATGGGCAGAGATAAGCCAGATTTAAGCAGGAAAGCAGAGGTAGAGAGGCCCTTGTAAGCTTTGGCAAGAAGTATAGACTTTGTCCCAAGGGCAATGGAAGGGGTTTAAACTGGGAGGCGACAAGCAGGTTTGTGCTTCTAAAAGATTCCTATGAACGTTGTGGTGAAGAAACTAGAGACACCAGGAAACATGGTGAGACCTGTAAGGAAGCTCTTTCAGTTGTCCCGTGAGAGGTATGGGTGGCAGTGGGCGGCAGGGGACAAGCTGAAGGGGTATTTAGGAGTTAGAGTCAACAGTATGGCAGGTGATACTAACAAGGAAGAAGCAACAGAAGTGGTTCTTTAATTTTGCCTTGATAGTGCTAATAACAATAATGACTAGTTATTTGAGCAATTATTTGCTTAGCGTCTGTCTTCCCCATTGGATTCTAAGAAGCGCAAGTATCAAGCTTGTCCTTAGCCCTGTGCTTGTGTTCTAGCAGTGTGTGGTGCATGGTGGGGTTGAACTTACACTGTTGGCGATAAGCAATGGGCTGACGGTGCTGCCACTTGGGCAGTTAATGGACGTGGAGGAACTTTGGAGGATGAGAGCTGACTGCAGAGCTGCAAGTCCCATGAAGCATGCAAGAGGGAAAAGTCCTGCAAACAACTGGAAATGCAAGTCCAGCAGGGAAGTGATATCATGTTTATAAAAGAGAGTGATCTAGGAAAGCACTGAGAAAACACACTGAAGGGGCTGCACAGCCGAGTAGCCAGGACTGAGGAGGAGCTTAGGGAGAAGGGGAAGCAGGAGAGGATGGAGTCCTCAGATTAAGGGAAACCTATTTAAGAAATAAGGGGTCAATGCAGACAATGGAGGTAATTTTTGTGTGTGTGTGTGTTTTAAAAGAATTATTTGTGTGTGTATACAAGAACTGGGTACAGGCCAGAGATGTGGGGGGTGAGAGGATTCACCAGAGACAGAGTGGGGAGCAGAACAGGCAGGTTGACTGAAACACACTGCTGAGGGGAGCAGCGGGCGAGACAGGAGAGATCTGCTGCGCCATGTGGGTTGCTCCCTGGCTGGGGATCGAACTCCTGCTACAGTGGCTGCAGACAGCTTCATAGGTAGCATCTTAACCCCTTGCACCACCAGGGAGGTCCCAATGGAAGTAATTTGTAACCAGTTTCCCTACAGTGGCAAATGAGCCACTCAAAAGCCAGAATGCGTTAAGGTGAGTGCAGAAAGGGAAAATGGATCGAGGGAATGGAAGCCACTCATTAATCAATTGATCAGATGAACCAATTTATGGTCCAGAGAGATGAAAGTGAAGAACTTGGGTTCTAGAAAGGAGACTGAGTGCAGCTGAGACCTGGAGGAGGAAGCTAAGGGGAGGAGCAGGCTTGGGAAGGTCTCCGGCCTGAGCACTGACCTGTAGGTGGGAGGAGAGTGGGGTAGATAACTTTATTTCATCATTTTGCCTTAGGTCAGCCCTAATCCTCACCTTCAAAGAAGGTCAAAGGATTTGCTGTTAGGACGAGGTTAACCAATGGAAGTCAGGTTTTCATGGATAGATTATTAAGGTCCTCACCGAAATAGCAAGTAGATAAAAAGCTCAGCTGAGAAATTTTGGGCTATTTCTCTAAGTTCCCAGCTTCTCAGTGAAGAAGCTACCTAGTGGAGAGAAAAGAATATTTAAAAACAACAACAAAAGAGAAGCTGAAAAACGGGGATTCATGGTCAGCTAATGTCTTTTTTGTAGTTCAAGGATTTGATTTGTTGTATAGCCGTCTCTGCCTGCTTATCTAGTTAGAGGCATGTTGACAGAACTAATAAAACCATTTGTGTGAAATGTTTAAAACTTTAAAGTCAATAATAAAAATACAAGGTGACACTTCCTCTCCTAAGGGTTAATAAATTAAACATTAACCTAAAGTGCTGTTTACCACAGAAACTTTCTATGTTCAGCCCAATTGCTAACTAGCAAAATGTCACCATAAAGCACAGATTCTGTTTCTGATCTTGAAATTTCTAAAATTATATCAGGAAAAGTTGGCCTGAAAATGCTTTTCTTAGCCTTAAGTACAGGAAACCAGACCCTCCCACAGCCCTGACATCCGAGGCATCAAACTGACCTCCAAGTGACCTTGGATCTGTTAGGAAACCACACACTCCCTCTGCTTTGACTTGGTGGGCCTAGGTTCCTTGCTCCCCAGTCTTATCTTCCCAGTTTAGGGAGTTGGGGAGTCTCTTCTCTGCATTCCCGATGTCCACTCGCTTCACCACCTTATAATCACGCCTACCTTATAATCTCTTGTTCAGAAGAGGCTAAAGTTGATTTGAGTAGAAATCTCAGTGCAGAGAGTGCGGGAAGTCAGATTCCTACCCAGACAGCAATATCTCCACAGCACATATAAACTTTATCAAGACACGGTAGTTCAGAAATGAGGTAAAATTAAAAATGAAGAAATTATAGGAAAGTTGTCTTTTCAATGTAATTGCCAGCTGCACACGTTTTTGTACGTATGTGTATCTCCCAAGGTTATGTTGCCAGTGGACAGTCACACTGAGGATTCAGGAGCTTAGAGGTAAACTCAAAAATACTCCAGGTTGGGGATGCAAAAGATAAGTCTTTCATTTCCCTTAATCTCTACCCATCACTTCTACTCTAGTTACATTTTCCTGGCTATCATAAACTCGTTTCTATCAACATTTCCTTCTATCCTTACAATTTAAAAGAAGGCCCTTAAGTCTTTCCCAAAATGCATTTATTCAACAACTACTTGCTAAGTTCTTTTTATTTCACAACATAATGCCAGGCACTGCAGGTTCTAATGTGAATTAGATATGATCCTCATTTTAAAGCAACTGACGGTCTAGTGGTGGATTTAAGAAAAACAAAATTCAAAGAATGGTAGAACTAAAGCCATTTCTGGAATATAAAGTCTTCCTGGAATTTTGTGGAATATGAAAGTAAACACAAAGTTCTACTTTTGTAGATAAGTACCATCTTCTGATTTTGTATTATTGAAGCCTTGACTCCTAATCTAAATACACCTATGTATGCATCTAACCTTACATGTTTACATTGTTAAATTTTAAACAGGTCCTTAAGTAGAGGGCTTTTGCAATTCATTTATTTTTGGGTTTGTTTCTGAGGTATTTCTTAATACAAGCATATCTACAAATTTTGTGAGTCAAAGGGCGTATCTGATAATAAGCACAGGGTACGATGTCCAAGAATTTTCTGTTCTCCCTCGTTTTGATGACTTTGCCTTGTTTGAAAAGACACATTTAAATTGTATGTTGAATTCATGTTTAACAAACCCTTTTTTGCAAAGCTGAGTTGTGACATTTTCTATTTTGCTTATTCATTTGACTTATCTGAAGGGTTTTTACAACTCAGTCTCCGGGCTTCTCACATGGTGTTTGAAAATGAGATACACAAAATGAGACAGAAGTTCACTGTGTTTTATCACAACAATTATTTCATATTTATCCTCTTCCTTCCTTCTCTAATTATAAGCTCAGAGTTTTGGCTCTGCAGATGCCAACTTGCCATCTGCTTGCTGTGGGTCTTACAAATGCTGATTAAATGAACACAGAACTATGTGTAACCATGAGCTTGAACTTGAGAGATCAAGTGACTTTGTGCAGAATTAATATTCCAATTTCATCTCATTCTTTCATTCAACAAGTATTTATGGAGGAACTTCTGAGGAGCAGGCACTGTTCGAGGTGTTAAGCTTACATCAGTATACAAGAGACAAAATTCCCTGCCCCTGGAGAGTTCACATTTTAATGGGGCTTAGGTATATTTAAGCAAAAATGTATTAATCCCAATAACCAGTTGTAAGAATGGACTCCACCTGAATGGAGGGAGGAAGACAAAAGACAAGAATCCCAAATCATTTAAAAGGTGCGGCCTGGTGGATTGAGGGCCACTGGCCTTGCTCCCAGGAGACATTGACCACCATCCAGCTGCACTAACCCTCCTGGCTACTTTCTGGGTCTCTGTGTTCCTGTCTGCTAAATAATGGCATTGCATTTCAAAATCTCAAAAGTTTATTCTGTATTAAATAGTCTAAGATAAGTAATAGGCATTTACTTAGTGAATGAAGGTAAGCCACACACAGAGAGATGCATGAGCGCAGGGATTTATTTTTGAAAAGTATAGAAAGGACCAGGAGTCATCTTGAGCTCCTCCGCCTTCTGTAGCTACAGTGCAGTGTAGAATTATATAGCATGTTCCAAGTAATGATCCCAAGGCATTGCAGGATGCTGAATCAGTAAGAGAAGATTTAATTATATTCATTAGACAACTTATTAAAGCGAGAAGATGCACCGAGGCAATTTAGAGATTTCAAACAAAAAGTGTCTTCTCATTAACCCATAGTTAATCAGAAACCCAATTAACCAGTTCACTTTATTCTATAATTTTACTGCTTTTAGACTTATTTAGTCTTCTTTACAATCACGACCAAATCACTGATCCAGATCCCAGGCATTTCACACGTACACCACGAAAATCAATGACTTGTTTCTCCCTCAAACAATATAAAATGCTTCCACACAAACCATCCCTCCAAGACAGAAAAGCAATTATTTAAATAAGGAAAAGACAAAATGGGAGTGATAAAATTCTGAGTTTTATTTTTAAAAAAACAAAGGTGCCAAAGTCTAGGATAAAGTAGTTATTTAAAGGGACAGGTGCTTTCAAGAGAAAAGACATTTAAAGGTGTGACACCTAAGATAGAGCAGACACTACAAAAGACAAGCTCAGCAGACAGAAGACATTTAGAGGGGTGGGTGCCAAGAAAAGAAGTGCATTTTAAGGTGATAAAGCTAGACATAGAAGGCTTTTAAAGAGGCATGGCCTGGGGCCTGAAAACAACTTTTTTCCCCATTCATTTTACATGTTCGGGATTTTTTTTTTTTTGCATAGAAGAACCAGGGTGTAGTACAGAGGTGCAGGGTGGAGGGGGAGTAAGAGGATTCACAGAGACAGAGTGGGGAGCAGAACAGGCAGATCTACTGAAATATACTGCTGAGGGCAGAGTGGGTGAGACAGGATTGGTCTGCTGCACCATATGTGGGTTAGCTCCCTGACTGGGGATCAAACTCAGACCTTAGCAGTGATAAGGCAGAGACTTAACCCCTAGGTCACCAGGGAGCCCCCCCCCATTTATTTATTTATTTATTTATTTATTTATTTATTTATTTATTTATTGGCAGCAAGACCATATAGGAATAAAGGGGTGGCTTGTCAATGCCCTTGAAGGAAGAACATTTACTTCTGTTCTTCCCCATTGTAAGAGACAGCAAATAGACATGAATGAGTGAAGTGATACAATTCTGAGTTTTGCTTCAAAGCACTAGATATATTCTACTAAGAAAATGTGCAATTAAAAAGCAAGTAAAAAATAGAACATCTATTTTTCAAGTATGCTTTTATTTGAAAAAATCTTAATCCTTTCTAAACTCTAAATATCTATAACCATTAAAAATTGCTAAATAAGGGTCTCTGGAACATGAGCCTCAGTGACAAGACTGAGCATCAAAAAGGCTAGGCCAGCTGCCACTTTTACTCTTGCATCTAAGAAGCTAAAACTGAAGCAGAATTCTTTGAAATCTTGGTGGACACAGAATAATACAGGAAGATCTTAAAATGGTCCAGAACCAACATTTGATTGTAGCATCAGGGAGAATTTGAAGCTTGACCCATTGTATTAAATCTATGTCCATTAAATCTACGTCCTTCATCAATCTGAAGTTATTCCAAAATTACACCTCTTTCCCAGGATAGCCTTTCCACCATTCATTTTTGGCTTCAATCCGCAAGGAAATCTTATTTCTTCCTATGTGACCACGAATGTCTCCTCAGATGTTAGGATTGTCCACAATAGCATTTCTGGTTTTTGAAAAACGGTGACTCCCATTTCCTCCCGTCATCTTGCCTTTCATTAGACCTTCACTTCCATGTTCTTTTCCCAACTACTTCCTCTCCCTGGTCGGTTAAGTCAGTCAGTTACAAACACCATTTTTTTTTTACATCATTTTTCACTTTTGCACAATATATGCTTTTTCCTCTTGTTTATGGTCCCCATACAATTCCCACTTCCCTTATTTTGACCCTAATCCCTCCCACACTTCCTCCCCCCGCCCCCACCCGAAGTGTGTCTCCGGCTTATAGTTGCTTGTTGATTTTGATTTTTACTTTATTATAATTAGTCTTTTTCCTGGTCCCTCATTTAGGTTTTCTAAATTCCTGCTATGAGTGAGACCATCCGGTATTTTTCTTTTTCTTTCTGGCTTATTTCGCTGAGCATGATCCCTTCCAGCGCCATCCATGTTGCTGCAAATTGCATGAGTTTATCTTTTTTGATTGCTGAGTAATATTCCATGGTATATATGTACCACATCTTCTTGATCCAGTCATCTATTTTTGGGCATTTGGGTTGTTTCCAAAGCTTAGCTATTGTAAACAGTGCTGCTATAAACATAGGGGTGCAGGTGCCCTTTGGAATTAGTGATTCTGTGTCCTTTGGGTAATTACCTAGGAGTGGAATTGCTGGATCATATGGAAGCTCCATCTTTAGCAGGTCGAGGAATCTCCACACAGCTCCCCATAGTAGTTGGACCAGTTTGCACTCCCACCAGCAATGCAGGAGAGTTCCTTTTTCTCCGGATCCTGCCCAACATTTGTTGACAAACACCATTTTTTATCCCTTTGTCTCTCCTGACTCTTCTCCATGTCTCACCTTCTAAGAGGCCTCTTCTTACTACTCAGCCTGTCAACCTCCACATTTCTACTGAGCAAGAGGTGTCTACCCATCAAGATGTGTCTGCAGCAGTACATGGACAGTCTGTATTGGGTTTTTTTTGAAATTTATTTATTTATGGATACAAGATCCGGGGTACAGGCCAGATGCGCAGGAGGGTGAGAGGATTCACCAGAGAGAGACAGGAGAGCAGAACAGGCAGACTGACGGAAAACACTGCTGAGGGGAGCAGCGGGCAAGACAGGAGAGGTCTGTGGTGCCATGTGGGATTCTTGCTGGCTGGCCGGGATCGAACCTGCACTGCAGAGGCTGTGGACAGCTTCACAGTGCTGCGCTCAACCGCCTGTGCCACCAGGGGAGGCCCCTAACTGTATTAATTTGGCTGTATCCCTAAACATGATTTGGCCACTGAAAATGGTGCCCAGGTACAACTATCAGAAGTACGTGTGTATGTGCACGTGTGTGTGTGCATGTGTGTGTCAAGAGAGGCACAGAGAGTCATCTAGCTGGGAGAGAGTCTCTATCAAAAACAAGTGACTCAACCAGCTCCACCAACATAAAGCAATGTATCACCAGGCAGAAATACCATGACACTAGGTCAAATCTTCAGTGATGGCTGACTCATATGTACCATATAAAAAAATCAACTATTTCAAGACATATCTGACAGCAAGTACACTCGCAGATAGTCAATCTTTACGAAAGTGTGCACGCATCTAGGGACCTTAGTAGTTTTATCTAGACCAAGACTGTTAGAGGTAATAGCTTTTAACCTCAGTGGGAGGCTTGTTCATGCCTGTGCTCTTAGTCTCTTCCCCAGTGCAAAACAGTTCCACAGTATCCAGCTAATTAATGTCTGATCTGGCAGGATTGCTCCAGCCCATGCCTTCTCCCCTGGGAAATTTAGAGCGCATCTGCGTGGGTCCGCACCCCTTCCTGAAAACATAAGGAAGAGGCGCCCTCTGCAGGACAAACTGGTAACTGCAGCCCCGGTGTTCTCGCAGAGCAGGTCCTACGCTTCTTGTGGCGCTAGATTGTTTTTTTCCACAAGGTGGCGCTGCTGTTCTAAGTGACATTTTACAGTCGGTTTAGGGGGAGAAAGAGTTGGGACAGAATTGAAAGTGGGGAGGTCAAGGAAGCAAGCAGGCTTTTTCTTCCACACAGGGTTTCTCTAGTGCCCCAATCAATTACAATCAGGACTCCTTACAATGAAGGAAAGTAATCTCCTACGCCAGGTAATTCACTTCGGGATCATTTAATCCAACAGATAAACCCGGCAGGCCAACAGCATCACCAGGGAAGCTTAGAGAAGATACAGATTCTACTCCAAGAAACTGTGATTCACAAATTTGGGGAGGGACCCAAGCTCTCCTGACTATCATTGGTATTTGATTTATACATAACTTGGAAGGGAAAAAAATATTTTAAAGGAGTCTCTATCCTTGAAGGACTCTGTGAGCTTCTCAATTCAATAACAAGAGGCGTGGCGAGAGGCGATTCTGTGCCGAATCCTCCGGGAAGTAAGCACAGCTCGCAGCGGCTCGTCCGTGTGTTAGGCGCTCACTATACAGACCTCCCTCCCCGTGTTTTCTCCCATCTGTTTTGGGCAAACACTTTGTGACCCAGAAGATTCATTATTTCCTAGTACCAGGCCCCTGTCTCCCTCCCGCCCCCCATGTGGGTTTCATTCCCACTCAGTAGGTATGGGGCATTTAAAAAGTCACCTAACCTTTCGGAGCCTTTTTATTTATAGCAGGAGACAATCATATCCGCCTCTGAAGGCTCTTATAAGACTCAAAGGAGAACACTGAAAGTCCTTGGCACCCTGCCTGGCACATGGTATTCAGGGAGTGTTATTTATTAATAGCAGTACTCAGTCTTATCAGTTTTTCTGCTACCTCTATCTTTAGAACTCTCCAGCACCCATGATAGCTAATTAATCTCCTGTACAGGACCTTCCTGCTTTGAGAAGAACTGCTTAATGTTGCCGCTAATAGCCAATAAAAAGGCAAGTAATGAAACTGTCTTTTCCTTCCTAGAACCATAGCAGGTAGATAAAATAATATACATTCGTTAATCCTTAATTTCCCTTCCCCACCCCTCACCTATGATGTTGGAATGATATGCTTGGAACTTACCTTAGCAGCTTTTAAAGTTAGCTGAGACATAGAACCCCCAGGAGCACATTTCAGGTATGTGTCCAAGGCCAGGCTGTGAGATTCTCAGTAAACCTGTGGTGGAGCACAGGAATCTTCACTTTGACAGCCCCCTAGGTCACATTTTGGCCTTAAAAACTACCTGGTCCCAGTGTGTCACATTCAAAGACTTTGAGCGGCCAAGCAGATCATGCACCTCTATAAAGGGCAGGGGATAAAATAAAAACAGGATGATGTTTGCCAAATGGAACTGCAAAGTATTTGCCCTACATGTCCTCTTTTCTTTCTTAAAATTAATGCATTTTGAAATAATCTGCTAGACAAAGACATTAGTTGTTGAGTCTAGAAAGTTAAAATAACTTGCTTAGTGTTCCTGGAGCGTGAGCACGCTGGCCCCCATGCTCAGGCTTTGGGAGTGAGCTCAATAGTCTCCTTCTGTGACCCAAGACTAACTTGCAGCTGGGAAAAGGAAAAGTAGCCTTGAGAAGCCCAGCTCAGAGGGTTTACTATTAATCGTTCCCTTAAACAGAAGTTTTATTTATTTTTTTTAAAGAATTATTTATTTATGTATGCAAGAGCTGGGGTACAGGCCGGAGGGGTGGGGGGGGGGGGTGTGAGAGGATTCACCAGAGACAGAGCAGGGAACAGAACAGGCAGACTGACGAAATACACTGCTGAGGGGAGCAGCTGGCGAGTTAGGAGAGATCTGAGGCACCATGTGGGTAGCTCCCTATCCAGGGATCAAACTCGTGCTACAGAAGCTGCGGATCGCTTCCCAATGCTGTGACTTAACCCTTTGTGCCACGAGGGAGGCCTTAAACAGAAGTTTTAGAGCAAAGCAGCCTCGAGTTCATGGAGGACATCTTTGTTCTGTGGTCCTGAATGCCAAGATCTGTCAAACAGCAGACAGTTGTCTTCAGCTGCCTTGTGATAGTTCTTAACTCTAGCTAAATATTTTATTTTCAAAGCAATGAGAAACAATTTGCATCCTTCCTGGGAGAACTGCCCACCTGGCAATGTGATAGGCAGCAGGGACTGAGTGAAAACCTATTTGCCCATCGCCCATCTGATAAGGAGCTAATATCTAATACCCATGGAGAACTCATACCACTCAATAAAAAGAAAACAGGAACCTAATCAGAACAAATATACACAAGAGCTAGATAGACATCCTCCTGCAGATGAAGGCTGCAAATGGCCAACAGGCACATGAAAAAATATTTAACATTATTATCAGTAGCATATCAATATTAACATTATATTCAAAATGTTATCACCAGAAAAATGTAAATCCAAACCATAATGAGATACCAACTCACACCTGTGAGAATGGCCCATAGCAAGACAAAACACCACCAGAAACAACAGATGTTGGAGAGGGGTGAAGAAAAAGGAATCTTGCACACTATTGATGGGAGTATAGACAGATCCAGCCCCTGTGGAAAGCAATATGGAGGTTCCTTAAAATGTTAAAAATAGATCCAAAAATTACACACTTGCACATTTTTTTTAAAGATTTATTTTTACTTATTTATTCATACAAGAACTGGGGTGTAGGACAGAAGTGCAGGGGTGAAGGATTCACCAGAGATGAGTGGGGAGCAGAACAGGTGGGTTGACTGAAATACACTGCTGAGGAGAGGTCTGCTGCGCCATGTGGGTCTGCTCCCTGGCCGGGGATCAAACTCATGCCACAGTGGCTGGTAATAGCTTGATAGTGCTGAGACTTTAACCCCTATGCCACCAGGGAGACCCCCCCACTCCTGCTATTGACCCAACAAATGCAAATCACTAATTTGAAGAGATATACACACTATGTTAATTGCAGTATTATTTATAATAACCAAGTTACAGAAACAACATAAATGCACATCAACAGAGCTGTGGCTTGATAGTTCATTTCTTTTTATTTAGTTTTTTTTAAAAAGATTTATTTATTCATATAAGAACTGCGGTACAGGCCAGAGGTGTGGGGGTGGTGAGAGGATTCACCAGAGACAGAGTGGGGAACAGAACAGGCAGACTGACTGAAATACACTGCTGAGGGGAGCAGTGGGCGAGTCAGGAGAGGTCTGCTGTGCCATGTGGGTAGCTCCCTGGCCGGCCGGGGATCAAACCTGTGCTGCAGTGGCTGTGGAAAGCTTTATAGGTTGCATCTTAACCCTTGCACCACCAGGGAGTTCATTTCTTTTTAAAGCTGAATAATATTCCATTGCCTGGTCATGTCATTTATTTAACTGTTCAACTACTGAAGTCCATCTTGCCTCCAAGTTTTGGCAATTATGAATAAAACCTCCTGCAGGTTTTCATGTGGACATAAGTTTTCAGTTCCTTTGGTTAAACACCAGGTGCTTGCTGGCTTGTGCGATGAAAGCATATTTAGTTTTGTAAGAAAATACCAAATTTTATATTACTGCCAGCAATGAAAAACTTTTTGCATAGTTGCTTGTTTATTTTTAAATATGGAAACTATTTCTTCAGGAATCCAGAGTAAATTAAAATCCCAGAGGGTTTCTTGGAGGGCTGGACTTTGCACAGGCTGAGGTGGTCACAGACACCATATTTCTCTCTTGTGGAATTAAGCTGAAAGGCTGCCATCTGTCTCCCTGACTTGCCATGTAACTCACCAAACTAATTCTTCTCTCTCTGTTCTTTCAGCAGATTGCTGTCACGGAATAGCTTGCTTTTTTTGTTATTGCTGCCTTTGTCCTGTTTCCTTTTTTTCTTAACATCATAAAAAACACAATATTCACCATCTTAACCATTATGAAATATACAGTTCAGCAGTGCTAGGTATGTTCATTGTTGTGAGACAGGTCTGCTTCCCTCCCTCTTGACCAAAGCCACCCCCTCTTCTGTGCCCCCTTGCTCTTAACAGCAACCCGCTCGTCCAAATCCAAAGTCCCAGAAACAACTGTTGACTATTTGCCCTATTTCACTTATGAACTACAATCCATTCCACCCGGACGTCCTGGTAATTGAGCCAACCTCCAAGCTGTCTCAGCTAGTTAGCTCCTTCTTCCCGACCCCTTTATCTTTATTCTAGCCTAAATCCCTCTTACTCCTTCCCTGCTCAATTATTGATACAGGAGCTTTATAGATGATTTTTTTTTAATTTCTAGGACCTCTCCTTTTTGATCCATATTTTCCCAAATTAACTTTTTAAAAAAGATTTATTTATTTATTTATTTAGTTAGTTAGTTAGTTAGTTAGTTAGTTATACAAGAACTGAGATACAGTCCAGAGGCGTGTGGCGGCGGGGATGAGAGGATTCACCAGAGACAGAGTGGGGAACAGAACAGGCAGACAGGCCGAAGACACTGCTGAGGGGAGCAGCAGGCAAGTCAGGAGAGGTCTGCTGTGCCATGTGGGTAGCTCCCTTGCCGGCTGGGGATGGAAATGCTGCAGTGACTGTGGATAGCTTCACAGTGCTATGCTTAATCTCTTGCACCACCAGGGAGACCCCCAAATTAACTTTTAAAGTAACATTTTAAAATCATGTTATTCCTCTGTTCTGAAAAACCTTCAAAGACTCCACCTGCAAAATAAAGTATGGTGTCCTTAACCTAGCATACAACATTCCACACCATCTGCTATAACTTAGTGTTATAACCTTATTGCTTATAAGCATGGTGTGACTTCAGGGACTTAACAAGAAAAGAGCTATTGTTGACATGCAAAACAGGGAGTGCATCTCCATCAAGATCATTCCATGATACCAAGGTGACGCTGACTTCATTAGCACTATCCCCAAACAATGTAAGGGTATTGTGATTGTAAAATCACAAACACTAAAAGTGATATTATCAACATATCAACAAAAGTGAAGATAGGGCCTCCCTGGTGGCGTAGCGGTTGAGCACTGGGTTGAGAAGCTGCCCTCAGCCTCTGCAGTGCGGGTTCGATCCCCGGCCGCCAGGTGAGGGTCCCACATGGCGCGCAGACCTCTCTTGTCGCCCACTGTTCCCCTCAGCAGTGTATTTCATCTGTCTGCTGCTCTTCTCTCTACTCTGGCTCTGGTGAATTCTCTCACCCTCCCGCGCTTCTGACTGTACCCAGTGCTTGTATAAATAAATAAATAAATCTTAAAAAAAAAAAAAACTTTAGAAAGAAAAAAAGTGAAGATAAAAATCACATGATAATATTAGCAGACGCACAGAAAGCATTTAACAAGATTCAGCACCCATTTATGATAAAACTCTAATCAATAAGGGAATAGAAGGAACCTGCCTCAACATAATAAAGGTTGTATATCAGAAACCAACAGCCAGTATCATACTCAATGGTGGGAAACTGGAATCTTTCCTCATAAAATCTGGTGCAAGACAAAGATGTCCCTTGTCCATTTCTATTTAACTTGGAACTAGAGGGTTAAGCCAGAGCTATCAGACAAGCACAGGGAGTAAAGGGAATTCAAGTAGGAAAAGAAGCAAAACTATTACTATTTGCATATGACACGATGTTATATTGGGAAGATCCTAAATGTAACAGGGTGGTCCCCAGGGAAAGGGGAGGTTCCAGATTCCCTGCCTCACCCAAGGGAGGGTGGCTGAGGAGGGAGGGGAAGAAGCTGGAGAGGAGGCTGGGGAAGGGAGGAAGGATGGAGAGCCAGAAGGAGACCCGGAGGCGGCACAGGGAGCAGAGAGACATGTGAAGAAGCTGCACTTGCTTCTTGGTCATGGACTGGTTGAAACAGATGCGGGTGAGAGACCCGTGGGGAGGTGAACAATGGTGGTGTTGATCTTTATTTTGATTTTGCTCTTTTCCTTCTAGACTTGTCTGGCTGTTTCTGACCCTTTTCTCTGGTCCTTACCAGAAGGTGCTTTAGACTTGTGGCAGGCTTTTAGGCATCAGTAGCCCTGCTTTGGGCCAACCCTGTTTGGTTGGGCATTTATCTGCAACGGGATGGGTTACTTTGGGTGCTTGATTTGGAAACTATATTCTTCCCTTTTCTTTGTTGCACACTAATTGTATTAAAGTTCCTCTCCATTAAAGGTCTTATGCACGAGAGTATGTTTTGTCTTGATGCAGCAGAGGGCAGGACCTATTTAGAGTGGGCAGGTTTGAGGGTTCTGGATGCCCCTCTCCCTGCCCTGTAACGTAAAGAAAGACTCTATCAAAAATTATTATTTACAAATAAATACAGTAAAGTAAAATACAGGTTTAAAAATTAATGTAAAAAAACCCATAACCTTTTTATATACAAACAACAGACAAGAAGTAAAAGAAGAAAATAATTCCATTTATAATTGCTTCAAAAGATTAAGTACCTTAAAATCAACCTATCGAAGGAGGTAAAAGACCAATGCAATGAGAACTACTAGATGTTATTAAAGGGAATGGCATCCCATGCTCATTAGTGGGGACAATCAATATAATCAAAATGACTCTCGTACCTAAAATAATACAAAATAAATGCCACCCCCTTCAAAATACCAGCAATATTTTTTTCAAAATCTGACCAAAAAAATTGAAATTTATATGGAACCACAAAAGACCATGCATTGCAAAAGCAACTTTAGGAAAAAAAGAGAGACATGGAAGTATCACTTTAAGTGACTTCAAACTTTACTGTAAAGCAACAGTATTAAAAACAGTATGGTATTGGCCCAAAAATATATACATGGGCCAATGGATCAGAATTGAAACATACCCAATATATTTGAAATATAAATACAATTCAAACACATTGAATTGGAGAAGATATTCACACAGCATGTAATATATAAGGTATTAATAGCCAAGATATATAAAAACGAATAAAATCCAAAAATTAAAAAAAACCACAAACAACCCAATGAACAAAGGGGCAGCAGATAGGGACAATTTACTAAAGAGGATATCCAGGTGACCAAAAGACATATGAGATAATGTCCATTGTCACTTCTAATAAGAGAGATGCAGATTAAAAAACTACAATGAGATACCATCTCACACCTGTGAGAATGGCACATATTAAAAAGACCTCAATAATAAGTGTTGGAGAGAATGCAGAGAAAAGGGAACCATATTACACCGTTTGTGGGAATGTGAATGGGTGCAATCATTGTGGAAGCAATCTGGACTTATCTTATAAAACTAAAAATGAAAATATCGTATGACCTGGCAAACCTACTCTCGGGCATATATTCCCAGAATAGGAAACCATTAATAACCCCGACCCACTGGCTCCATAATGTTAACAGCAGCATTAATCACAGTATCTACAGCCTATGTCCATGGACAGATGATTGGCTCAAGAAGATATGGGGATATACACTCTAGGGAACACTATTCAGCCATAAGAAAGGATGAAATGCAGTCATTTTCAACAAAATTGAGGGAATTTGAGAGAATTATGTGTAGCAAAGTACATCAGAACAATAAAAACAAATACTGGACATTTACTTAGTAGACAATTCAATAATGTAAAACACTCTCAAAATCTAGTGGACATTAATGAACATTCTGAGGGCTCTGAGGTTAAGAGGGAATGGAAAGGAGTAGGGACAAGTAAAAGGCCCATGCTTCTTGCATGTCTATATTATTTTTATTTTAGAAATAATGGAAACATCCTTTCTTTATAAAATCATAGAACCAAAGTACTGGAAAAATCTGACCTGACCTCTTCTTTTTATGTCCATCGCTACCACCCTTGGCCAAACCACCACCATCTCTCACCTAAATCACAGTAGTCTCCTACATGGCTCTTCCTGCTTCTGTTCTGTAAACCCTCTAAACTATTCTTCACACAGAAATGAGAGTACATTTGCCTATAATATAAGCCATATCATGATCATTCCCTGTATATCTTCCATTGTGGTTACAATAAAATCCAAACATCTTCAAGGCAGTTTCTGATCTAGTTTACTCCCCTCCTTGCTAACTGTACTTCAGCCATACAGGTCTTCTTTTTGCTCTGTAAACCTGCCTAACTTGTTCCTACCTCTGGATCCCAGCATCAACTGTTTCATTCACCTGGAATGTTCCTCCTAGGACCTGTGCCAGATGGCTCCTTCCTGTCTTTCAGGTCTCATGGCATATATTACCTCCTCAGAAATGCCTTCCAGCTCCAAACTATCTAGAGTAGACCTGTAGTTATTTCTTATCATCTTGTTTTACAACATGTAGTATCTGAGGTTTTTTTTTTGGTCATTTGTTCATCATCTATCTCCTCCTGCCCCACCTCTCCATGACAACAAAATTTAGATTCTGTGTCTTATATGTAAATCCCTGTGCATAGTACAGCATCTAGCTCTTGATTTTAAATATATGTTGAATGAATGAACGAATGAACTAACCTTTAAGCAGCCTGGGAGGTTGCAACATAATGTCTCCTGAAATATCTCCAGAGAAGATTCTACCATGTTTCTGAAAATGGATTCCAGTGTCCAACAACTTTGAGCTGTTAGAAAGTTCCTTCTAAAATCCAAACTAAATCCTTCCTAAAGCAATTGCTGTCTCTTCTTCACTTGGTACTCAATGGAATCATTAAATTGCTTATTAAGGTGAATAATAAATATGCTATTAAGCCTCTTAACATGTAAGCGTGTACATCTCACACCTTCTAACATATTATTTTATGACCTTGTCAAAGTTCTCAATCTCAGCCTTCGTTTGTGAGCCTGATGTTGAACATAGACATTACTGTTTGAAATAATGGCTACATAAGAAAACCTCAACTTGTAAGTACCTATCATGTAAAGAAAAGACTTTTCTTAATCTCTCCTTAATCTTGCCCTTTTCAGTCTCATCACTTTTTTTTTCTACAGGTTCCACCTGTATTTTCACCAGCACTTTTGGGGGAAATACTTGTACCCATTTAAGAACCTGTGGCAGAAATGAGAAGAGGTTGTGAAATAAGTAAAGGGTTCAGATTCCAGACAGCCTCAGCCTCACTGGCCCACCCTGTGTTTGGTCACTACTCATAAAGCATGTTCAGGCCTGAAGTTCCAACACCTCAGAGGAAGGCTGGATGTGTAACAGTTAAAGTATATATTAGTAAGAAGCTATTAGAACTAAAAGTGGGCTTTGGGGCTAAATCTTGCTGAAGTTGAGGTGGGGAAAAGATACACATAACTGAGAAGCTCACATACTACACTGGCAGAGGCTATCAATGAACAGAGTTTTGTTTTGTTAGACACTGCACTGTGGTTAAAATAACAAGCTCTGGAGTCAGGCAGACATAAGATCAAATCCTAGCTTGCCATTTTCCTACTGTGTAAACCTGGGCACCTTACCTTAACCATTTCAAGCCCCAGCTTCTTCAACCAGAAGTGAGGGAAATGATAATACCTCATAGAGTGTGAGAATTATATGACTTAATCCATGAAAATCCTATTATACAGGAATTGTTCAATACATTTCTAGTTATTACAATGAATTCTATGTTCTCTAGATGCATTTATTTCTGTGGTTGCAAATTTGTTCTTTAGTTGTTCAATTTCCCTTAATTAAAGGTTTGCTTTTTGACTTTTCATGCTTGAGTCAGGATAGCAAGGGGGCAAAGAGTAGACTGAGGTGAAGCCCAGATGGGAATGGTGGCAGCCATCCAAGCCTGCTCAGCTCTCTGGAACCACATAAGCTCAAGAATGGGGAAAAATGAGAAAAATGTTCACCACAATGAATACAGCTTTGTGAATGTACAGGTAGTGTACACACAAATACCAGTTATAGAATGTGCCAGAGGTGAACAGAAGTCATGATGGACAAAGAAATTATCATCTCTTCAGACATGTTCACCAATTTTCTTAGAGTCTACAGGTGGATGACAATCCTACTGGGAAATAAGAGGAAGATAAAGCTATTCTAGTGTAGAGTATAAGATCAAAAGCTGGACACAGTCTGTTGAGAGATAATAGTACCTGCCCAAAGATATATACTAAGTCTCAACTTACCACCCAACAATTAAAGTTGACTGTTGTAAAATCTCTTAAAGAAATGGGAGTGGAATGGAGAAGGAGATTAAATTCATATCAGAAACGAGAAACAGTGTCACTAATCTGTGAGGAGTGTTAAGTTGTTCTGGAAAGATAAAAAGCAGTCAAGATAGTCAAATGGTGATGGTTGAGATGGGGCAGGACATAATAACACCCAAAGGGAGATAAAAAACACTTAACTGCTCAAATTTTGGAAGGAGGACAAACAGAGATGAAACTTAGATATCAACAGAAAAATACAAATTAAAATACATTTAATGGAGTTACCATATGACCCAGCAATTCCACTCATAGAGATCTACCCAAAGGACACAAAAACATTAATTCCAAAGGATATCTGCACCCTTATGTTTATTGCAGCACTATTTATAATAAGTAAGACTTGGAAACAACCCAAATGCCCAAAAATAAATGACTGAATCAAGAAGATTTTATATATGTATGTATATGTGTGTGTGTGTGTGTATATACACAATGGAATACTATTCAGCAATCAAAAAAGAGAAACTAATACCATTCACAGGAACATGGATGAAGCTACAAGGGAAATAAGTTATGCTCCATGAAATAAGTCAGAAGGAAAAAGAAAAATATTGGATGGTTTCATTTATAGGAGGAATAAAGGGGACCCAAATAAGGGATCGGGGGAAAATATAACAACAATAAAACCACAACAAAACAAAAATAAACAGACAACTATAAATCAGAGACATTCTGAAGGGGAGGGGGAGAGAGAGGCATCAAAACAGGGGAGGGAAGTGCACAAGGGACAAGGGTGATGGTTCACAGGTGAACTGGTGGTGGGAATTTTATGGGGACTACACCTGAGAGGAGAAAGCATACATTGTACAAAGATGAACAATAATGTAAAATATATATAAATAAAATGAATTGATAGAAAAAAAGAAAAGAAAAAGATGGAGTAGGGAGACTGTTCAAAATAGGCCCTTCATATGTAAATATTAGCTATATCAACACTATTGAAAGGAATTTTAATCTCCTGCTGTATTATAGGTTCTCTAAAATGCTGGCTAGGATTAATATTGACAATTTTGTTTATTCTATATCTTGTTTTCAATGCAGATAGAATGTGGTCTGCTAAAAATAATAATAGTCTGTGCATACAACGGTCAACCCATCAAGTACACTCCCTCCATCGGTCAAGTTCTCTTCAAAACAAGTCATACAGTCAGTGAGAACGTGCTCACTCTGCAAAATGCAGGCTCTAGAATCACACAACTTCCCAAAATTTGATGTAAAGAACCTGACCAAGTAAAAGGGCCCAAAGTGTTCAAGTCTGAGATTCTATAAGATCTAAGTAAGAATACAAGGTTTGTTTTTTGTTTTTAAGGATCAACTTTTCTTAACACTTTACCATTTACTGCCTGATGGATTTTTTTTTTCATAGAAATCGGATGTAAACTAAATACATTCTTATAGTCTACAAGAAACTTAGAGCATCGTATTAACAGAAGACAACACGTTTTGCTGCAAAATGTTATAAAAAATGATACAATTTTGTGGCTCTTAATTGTTTAATTACTTAATTTGAAGAAGGGACTGAAAGCCAAAAAACACCAACAGAAAAATCATCAAGACAGGCCTGGCTTTAATATTTTTTTGTATTCAATGCGTCCTACTTTCATGTCATCTCCAATTAACTAATACACTTATGTGACAAGTGAAAAGCCTCAATGTCCTTCAACGCAAACGAAGGAGTGACATTTATTTCCAAGGCATTATATGCTCCTGTGGCAGAACCTCATTAATTTGTTTCCACGCCCAAATGCTTCAAATACGTGTGTGTGTCCGGAGATAAGAACGTCCACATCAAATGGAGGCTACAAAGTGGGGAAGGCAGGGGGACGACAAAGTGGGGAGGGGAGACAATGAACCATAATGGACTCGGGGTGCCCTAGTGACGGCGTGGAGTGAGGACTTGCACAGGAGCGGGAGTGATCATACTTCGCTGAATCACACGGTGCCCTACAACGCTGTAGGACAACGCTACCTCTGTTGAAAAAAGACAAATTAAGTCTCTCACCAAACTGCCTGCGCAGCCGAGTTAAGCTGGTGCACCTACCCTTGAGTAACCTGACGTGCATGGGTCAAGCCAGCTTTGAACCGCCAGTAGCTGCTTTCTGTTGTGGAGAATTCTAATTCTCATCAGTCTCCTCACAACACCAGCATCACCAGCCAGCGGCTTTACATAGTCTCTTTACGTCACACTTTGGTGCAGAGGCTTCCAGCGCAGAGAATGTGCTAAATCTTACCTGGCACCAGCAGATTTTTGAACTTAGCAGGCAAACTGTTGCTCTGGTGTGGGGTGTGCAGGCCCTAACCCCAGCTCCAGCCGCATCCCTGGACTCCAGAGTCACCACAAGCACACGCCTTCTTCCTCAGCCTCCTGGGCCTCTCTTGTTAGTCTTTTAATTGGGTCTATAGTAGGTGTTTTTTATGGATGCCTGATTAACTTTAAAAAGATGGTTTTACTTAAATATTAATTATCTTCGTAATAAATTTAATAAGCGATTTTAAAAAATACTCTGGAGGACACTAGATTAAATATTAACAAATTGAAAACTTAATGAGGAGGAAGTGCGCAGCAAAGATTCGATAACAGCCGCGTCCGGGGTTAAATGGCTGTGTAATTCTACCCTCCTCATCCTCTCTCACCTGGGTTTCCGCTCTTGACTGGAAATGGTCTCTGCCTCTAGTCTTATCTAAGTCATCTTTCATCACTGCCTCAAATCAGCCCTTCTGATGTACACCTTTTATGTCACAGGTCAGCTCAGCCCCTTTCTTCATGATAGAATCCAAAGGCCAGGCCCACCTGCACCTAACTGGTGCCTCTGGCCCTCCTTCACTCACACTCCAGTCTCCAGGGACAGGTTAGTTCTCCAAATGCACCCTGTGGCTCTCCAGATCTGCAGTGCCCTCTGCTAGTCCTTTTTTCTCCTTCACTAATAATGGACTCTTGTTTCTTGTAGACTCAATCCAGTCCCTTGCGCCCTGCATCCGGCTCTGTTCCTTAGGCATTCGCCTCTGTGCTTCTGTCCTCATGGCGACTTTTCTCCCTTGGCCCTCGGAGTATTTGCTAGCATGTTTCTTCCAGAAGATGACAAAAGTGGTAGCCGTCTCCCCTATGGCTGTAATTCGAGGTCTTAGTATGACTTGACACATTATAGGTTGTTAGGCTTTTGCCAAATAAAAACTTAGACAAATTAACATTTTCATATTTTCTTAGGAAGGCAAAAAGGCAAATGTGTCACTATCAAAGTTTGAAATAGGGATGAAACAATATAGTAGAGTGCTGGGACATTAATAATAATAATAATAATAATAATTTTAAAAGGTAGTATCACTTAAAGTAGTCAGTATATTGCTTTTCTACAGGAGTAGAAGGAGATGAAGAAATTTGGTTGTAAAATACTTTGATATATCATTGTCAGTATAAAATTCCAAGAGACCTAAGAACATCTTATTTTCAAGTATCTGTATAAATAAAAGCTATCAAATAAATGCAATGTAGTTCAGTTTTGTTTTTTTAAAGATTTTATTTATTTATTTTTGTGTAGAACTGGGGTGCAGGCCAGAGGTGCAGGTGAGGAGATTCACCAGAGACAGAGTGGGGAGCAGAACAGGCAGATGTACTGAAATACACTGCTGGGGGGAGCAGCGGACGAGTCAGGAGAGGTCTGCTGCGCCATGTGGGTCAACTCCCTGGGCTGGATTGAACTCAGGCTGACGTGGTGGGCCCTTGCCACGTGATACTGTTGAGATTCAACTCCTAGGCTACCAGAGAGGCCCCTGTAGTTGAGTTTTAGAATAAAAATATAAATAGTTCATTTTACATGGAATCCTTGATTTGAGGACACTGATAAGAAACTCCAGATGCAGGGTACGGAGATGATAAGAGATTAAGAAATCATATATACTTCACATTTACACAATAGAATACTACTCAGCTATCAAAAAACATAAAGTCATGCTTTTTGCAGCAACATGGATGGAGCTAGAAGGGATTACGTTCAGTGAAATAAGACAGAAGGAAAAAGAAAAATATCTGATGGTTTCACTTTTAGGATGAATATAGGGAAACTGAGCAAAGGGTCAGAAAAAAG
Source organism: Talpa europaea (assembly GCF_964194135.1). Taxonomy (NCBI): domain Eukaryota; kingdom Metazoa; phylum Chordata; class Mammalia; order Eulipotyphla; family Talpidae; genus Talpa; species Talpa europaea. The sequence goes on along the minus strand of NC_140077.1, from coordinate 20,765,168 downwards.
ACAAAACTTGCAGGCAAACTATAATCTGAGGCATACAGCAGGGGAGAGGAAAGGGAGAGGTCAAAACAGGGGGAGGGAAAAGCACAAGGGACTATGGTGATGGTTCACCAGTGATGTGATGGTAAGAGATTTGTGGGAACTACACCTGAGGGAAGAAATCAAATACTGCACAGAAAATGAACAATGATGTAAGAAAATAAAAAAGTTTAATAAAAATTAAATTAAGGGCCTCCCTGGTGGCACAAGGGATTAAGCACGGCACTATGAAGCAGTCTGCAGCCTCTACAGCACGAGTTCAATTCCTGGCCAGCCAGGGAGAAACCCACATGGTGCAGCAGACCTCTCCTGGCTCGCCTGCTGCTCCCCTCAGCAGTGTGTTTCAGTCAGTCTGCCTGTTCTGTTCCCCGCTCTGTCTCTGGTGAATCCTCTCACCCCCCCCCAACATCTCTGGCCTGTACCCCAGCTGTTGTATGCATAAATAAATAAATCTTTAAAAAAAATAAAAATTAAATTAAAAAAGAAATCACATATACTTCAAAGTTGCTAAGACAGTAGATTTTAATTGTTCTCAGCACAAAAAGGAAATGTTGATTATACGTTATGAGGGGTCATGGTGGTGATACTCACAGTATACCAACCAACACCTAACACTCAAGCAATGCAAGGTTAGATGTCAATTATATAGTGATTTTAAAAATAAGGTTATAAAGTTGAAAACAAATACAAAGGAATGGAACTCATTGCTATATATAATCCATTGTACTTAAGATATGGTGATAACTCTGTTCTCTGGTATCAAAGATTAAAAAGTATTTAAGTCCAAATTGAAATAAATTACGGTTGCCAGTTTTTTTGTTAGAATGAAGATAACCTAAATATTCGGCAAAATAGGACTGCTCACAACTTATATACCTGAACAATTTATACTATCTTCCTTTTTAAAAAAACAAAAGAGAAGGCTCTTAGGCCCTGGCATAGGAAACTGCATATTATTAAGTAAGAGAATCAACTGCAAAATATACTTTATGTAATCTCATTTTTGTGAAAAATGTTAATATACATATTTATTTTCATTATGTATATTTAAAAACCCAAAAGGCCATCCAAAATTTAATAGATAATGTAATGTTATCCTGGAGTGGGGAGAGGGAGGAAGGTCAGCAAAGGAGACTGGAACTGTCTACTTTCTAAGTTTCTTTTTTTTTTTTAAGATTTATTTATTTATACACGAACTGGGGGACAGGTGAGAGTCATGGGAGGGTGAGATAATTCACCAGAGAGAGAGGGGAGCAGAACAAGACTGAAGACACTGCTGAGGGGAGCAGCGGGAGAGGCCGGAGAGGTCTGCCGCACCATGTGGGTATCTCCCTGGCTGGCTGGGAATCAAAGCCACGCTGCAGAGGCTGCAGACAGCTTCACAGTGCAGCGCTCAACCCACTGTACCACCAGGGAGGCCTCTACTTTCTATGTTTCTGTCAAAGTTTTTACAATGAGAATGTATTAATTTTGTACAAGTATTAAATTTTTCTTTTGTGGAAGAAAATTCTAAGGGGATGGGGACGTACATCAAGAAACTTGTTTTAAATTAGCTGTTCTGTTGCCCATAAAAGTCGTCCAACTCTGTTCTACTTCCCACAAGTGTTTCCACCTCCTGGGAACTGCCAGTCCAGTAAGTGGGACGAATCCTGTCCCCAGTCATCAGGGAAGAAGCCAAGATTAAATTCCTGGAGCCCTAGGATTTGACTGTTGGTTTTAAACAGACTCTGCTATTATCTTTCTGAATGATGAAAGAGAGAAGGACCAGCCAAGGGTCCAAACTGTCCAGTTATACAAGATGATTATATCCTGGGACGCCAATGGCCAACTTGGTGACTGAAGTCAGTGTCATATACTGAAATGTGCTGAGAGGGTAAGTTTTAAGCATTCTCACCACACACACACACGTGGTAGCCATGTAAGGTGATGGGGAGGTATGAATAAGCTTAAATATACATCTCTATATTAAAAACCATCACACCTTAAATAGTTCTCTTTTTGTTGTTAATTATACCTCAATAAAATGGGGGGAGGGTGTTGTGAAGAGAGAGTGAAGGACCTAAAGTTGTTTGTGTGGGGATCAAAACTGACAGAGCTCATTTCACAATAAGGGATCCCAGAGCAAGATCCACTCTGGAAGATTCCAAGTGGATAACAAAGTTATCAGGTTATATATTTAGGTTAAGATCCCTAAGTCATCTGATCTGAACAATCCAGACAATGAATTCATCTAGCAATTCTTTATTTTCCATTTCAATTTACCAGTGTAAGTCTGGGCACAGAGGGTCCTGAAGCAAGAGGAGCAAAGAGAAAAGGGAAGAGAACAAAGACCATTGCCCAGGGAACCCAGAGGAAAGATGATGTGGGTGCTGAAGCATATGTGGCCACGTGGAAGTAAGTTGGGGGCCTTCTGAGGGCCCCTGCACTGTGACTCAGGCAACCCCTCCTCACTAGTAGAACAGAAGGAACAGGTGAGTGTGCCTTTGATTCCGTCACTAGATTTTCAGAGGCCAGAGATCTGGCTCCCTATTGAAATCTCAGCCCTTCTCTGAAGCAGTTTCTACCTTCTGCAGCAACCCTCCTTTAAAAGACTACATGGTCTGTAGTCAGTTTGTAGCTATTTAAAACCTCATTAAATCACATTCTTCTATTATCACCTTACTTGTAAATGTTTTCAGGGCAGAAATTATGTTTTGATTTTAAAAACTGTTCACAATGTGGAGTGTAATTGAGAATATAACAGGTGTTCAACAAGCAAGTGATCAGCGGAAAAGTTGAAGGAAGAAACCATCAGGCCCCCAAAAGTTTCCTAAACTTTCTTAGAGGATAGGAGAGATAGTTGCAGAGAATCCCCACATTCTCAGATCCGGGGGTCTGATGCTCAGTACCTGGGGCATTTCTCCCTGAAGAAAGCGATCCTGAATGCAAATTAAGTCTCAGAGCCCTACAAAGGACAACCAGGGAAGCAGTCCCTTCTAAATCCCCTTGGGGCTACCAGCTCTCCTCTGTGGTCTGTCTAGGGGTAAGTGTGGTGGGTGGGGGAGGCTGTGGTGGGGTGGGAGGGCTTGGGCCAGCAGGAGGAGAGGGGCTCCAGGCAGTGATTATGTGGAGGGGATTTGCTATGTCTCTTTTCCTCCCCCTCCCTTCTTTCTTTGTCCCCTTTCTCCCTGTTCCTTTCTTTGTCCCCTTTTCCTCGTCCCCTTCTTTTGCGTTTGTCTGGGAGGATCCTGGAGTGTTCTTTTGATCGACTCAATCTTTCTCTGGCACTTGAGTTCTGATTGGTTAAAGGACTTAGAGGGGAAAAAAACTTTAATTAAGTAGATAATCTCTTCTTTGGAAGTTTGGCAGCTCCATTTCACCTCCCCTTAACTCTGTTTGGGATCGCTTACACACCAAAGAAGTTGGGGTTTGAGGAGAACTCCATCCCACTACTACTGAGAACACTTCCCCATCTGACTCTCTGTCTCTCAAGTTTTCAGAATTTTCTAGCTCTGTTAAACCAGAGGATTATGTTTCTTATGAAGCCTTCTGTGTGCATCTTTCTTTTCACCTGTGTTGTACACCTCAGCCACACCTGGTAAGTAACCTGGACTCTGACCTGGAACTGGGAGTAGGAAAATGCATGTGATGTATTGGAAAGAATTCATTTTCATTTTCAGAAATGTAGAAGTCTTGGAATCTCTCCTAGGGAAAAATTGCGCAGGGGAGTAGGACTCTTCCTAAATGTAGGGCTGATTTCAGTAAATCCTCAGAACCCCTACCTATAAAGGAATGGGGTAAGAAAAGGGGCATCCCTATTTTTATCTATTGCTCTACCACAGATATAATAAGTGGCTTTGGGGAAAATGGACAGTAGCTCTTCTTACCAAATACTAATGTCAGCATTGTGAAGAGGAAGGTGGTTCAAAGCAAGTTCTACTGTTGTTGAATCTGATCTTTGATGTGAAGACTGGAGACAAAATTCAACAGGATCTTATTTTGAACTTTCTGACTTAGTTTTAATTTTTCAGGATGTTCTAAGTAATGGTTCATCTCGTCACTTCCTAGAGGTTAAAAATGTACTTGAGCTACCGAGTTGGTATTAGGTTAACAAACATGTTTGAATACAATATTTCAGAAAACTAAACTCCTCTAAGAATTTAATTTATTCAATTTACAACTATTTCTGAATTGCTCAGAAAGTTAGATAATGCATGTGAAAGTAGTCTGTAAGCTATAAACCACTGCAACAAATGATAGATGATACATTTTTATTTAGCTCCTGGAAACCACATGAAGTTTCTGCACAGAGAAATTGTTGATAAGCAAGTACACAATAACACCCAGCAGTAAGATCTGGGAAGTGTGTGTTGTTAGGGTGAGCGGAGAAATAAATAATCCCAATCTCCCGATCAGCTCTTACACTGACCATCTACGGTAGGAGTCTTATTACTACATAAACTTGGAGGAAACAAGAAGAAGAATTTCTTTGCTGAAATCAGCTTCCTGTGTTAATTGAGTGTGTGTTCTTTTCATTAGCGAGTACAACCATCTTTTTTAGAAAGTTGATAACAAGTATGACAAATTAATACCCCTCTTTGTAAGTTAATGCAATCATTTACAACATTTCTGATTGCAAAGTGAATTAGCAAATAATCGGCCAGTTTTAATTGGCACTTTAATTGAATATTTCATGTGCAAAAAAATCTCTCTCCTCTTCCCTTCATGAGAACAAAAAGACAAAAGGGAGAGGAGACTATTTCAGAGCATTTCTACTTGATGTCAGGGTATTCTCCAGCTGATTCAGTATCAGCAAAAGAGAAACACGAGACTCCTTTCCCCAGTCACCAGGGCAGTGTGAAGAATTGTTCTATAAAAAATACCTTTACTGTGTGTTCCTTCCCTGCTGCAGAGGTCACGGTCACTTCATTCCGATACTGACACAGCCCCACTGAAAGGTGGCTGGCTTGCTTCTCTGTCCAAAGTGTCTGGATTCAAAAAGAAAAAAAGAGATGAGAAAGAAAGTTCTAATTTAAAAACAGGGTTTAAAACCCCCTTCTTGCCTTGCTTGACTTTGAGAAGAAAATGTACAAATCTCCTGTCTAATGCAATTAGATTTTAATTGCTTTTTCCCTCTAAGCCCCAGTTTGAATTAAACATTTATCCTTTGCCAAGGGTCTGTTTTTGGTAGCATTTGAAAAGCAATTTTTAAATTTAACAATCAATCTTGATTGTTTGTACAATGAAAACATCAGCGTTTTGCATAAGGTCATCTTCTCCTTTGTGCCAGCAGAGAAATTTGGCCAACTGCTGCCTTTCCGATGTTTTTCTTAATACGTTATTGTCATCCTTTTATGAGAACCTCAGAGAATCGCGATTTCTGCTTGGCGGTTCAACTGTAGGCTTGCCTGAAATTACTGTCTAAAAGAGTCCATCAGCAGAAATTCCTGGGATTGAAAGAGAGAATAAAGATGGCATTCACTGACAATACACCGTTTTGCTAGGTATCTCGGTACAAAATAACTCCGGGAGAAAAGCAGTCTCCAAATTCCCTCTTGCCGGAACATTTCTGAGGAGAAGCAAAGCATCCTGTAGTAGCTGGAGAAAAATCTTTTCTTTGAATGTGTTTTTCTTTCTCTTAATGACCCTAAAAAAGAGAACGGACAGGACGCAGCGCAAAGCAGATGGCGAGGGTTGTAATGGGGGCGGGAGATGAATTGGACAATTTTACTTTTCACTTCCAACACATTTTACTCAGCTGAGATGAACAGGACTAGAATATGTTCTTCTCTGACTGTTGTTTTCATTTCACTCCAGATGATGTCTCATCACGATAGTGGGTCTTGCCCAGTTCTGTTTCTCTCTCCTCTCTGTTCATCTTAATTGCCAAACCAGAAGGATGCGCTGGGACGCAGATTAGCGAGGCGAGGCTCTCATTCTTTAGTGATCGCTGCCTCTACTTCTTTCCAAAGGACTTAAACAGGGTCAGTTTCTTTTCTGCAGTGGAGCAAGAATTGATCTGAAATGTTGGGTTTTAAGGCAGCTTTTGAAAGACATCATCCTTGGTCTTCTATGTTTGCATTTGGAGGGTAACCTTTTTCTTGGTTCTTGAAATTTTATCTCAGATGCAGGACCTTTGATTAGCAAAGACCAGTTACTGTGGGGGTTGGGGGGGACTTTGAATCCATATTCTCACCAAACAGCTATAGCTAACACTTCTGTTCTCCTTACTTTCCATAGGTGTTACTATTTTTCAAATTTATATAATAAACAATAAAATATACACTCACTTAAATTATTGCATTTCATGGTGATTTGTTGTCACATTAAGTTTTTTTGAGTTTTTCTCAATGACAGATACAAAAAGAACAAATGCAATCCTGTGAGGATCTTCTAAACTTTGTCACATTCAAAAGGGACTCTTCTCTTCCCAGAGATGGGAACACTCTGAAGTTAGGGAGATAAAAAGTAAGGTTTAGGAAATTGCTTTGGAATCTGAAAAATAATGTGCCAGAAGATCACATATCTAAGATCTTCCCTGATTCAAAAAAAAAAAAAAAGTTCACAGTCCATTAAAAGAAAAATTGAAATTCCTAACTCTGGGGAGGACCAGGTCAGTGGCTGCACTATTGGAAAGTCTTCAGAGCGCTTGGGACCTGATTTTAGAAATTTAACTCCTAGTTTTGTCATTGATTTCCTTGTAACTTAAGCCTTAAGTTTTTCCTTTTACAGCCTCAATTTCTTCTGTCATGAATAATAATTATATTATTATTAATTGATAATGTTGATGATTTACAAAGGCTAAGTTCTGGGAAGTCCTGGGAAGAGAGACCTCGTTATAGCTTTTCTTACAGACCAGTTAGTATAAAGGGTGAAGTGGATGCTTTGGGGTACATCTTCCTGTGTGTGAATGGATAACTTGGCACACAGAAGGATCTTCTTCTTCTGACATTCTGTAGATATAAAGGGGCCATGAAAGGACTAGAAAAAAAAAGGACTATTAATCCAAACCCTCTGCTCCATGGAAAGAGGTTACTTTTTCCCCCAGTTGGGACAATTGGTGTCATATTGCTTTATATTGGATAATGTTATTCTCCCGTGGGACCATTAACGAAATCTCCTTTCCCAGGCTCCATTTAACTCATTTCTATTTTCATCAGAAAAGCAGAGGAGTCGCACAGCTTAGAGAGAGGTCAATACATTTTTTCTTAGAATAAATCCTCATTTTTCAGAAAGGAGAATTTTTTTTAACTAGGTAAAAGGCTAATACTTGGGGGAACGCTGAGCATGGTTCATATAAATAACATTTCCCATTGTCTCCTACTTGAAATATACCTACCCTCCCAAGGCCTCTTGAAAGAAACTACCATCCACTTTGAACAGACTCTTCAGTCTCATTTTAAGTCAAATCTTTATGGTTTGTTTTTCCCAATCTTTACTGTAGGTCCTGGTTATTGATCATGTCATTTCTCTGTGTGCTTCTTAGGTCAGAGCTTTTTCTAGGCCAAGAGAAATCAGGCCATAAGGGGGTCATTGAAATTTACCATTATCTGGCCAGCCCAAATTCACTTTTCTTAATAAATTGTTCTCCCAACAGACATCTTCCGAAACCAGTGAAATAGGAGGCTGTGTCCCAGTGGTCTCACCAGATCCTGTAGGTGGATCAATAGTTTAGTCTTTCTATGCAACTCCATGGATGAAGTTCTTATGCTTACAAGTTTAAATCATCCTGAGGATTCATAAAAGGAATTTACTCTTCATTTAAATCTATAATTCTCTCTTGCTGCGTAAATCTCAATCCTTTCCTTTACTCAGCCTCTTCAGGTTCGTCATACCAGACTTTGGGGTCTCTATTCCATACCAATATCCAGGGTAATAAACAGCAAACCATATACAGTGTCTTGCTCTTCTTCATGTTAATCCAAAGTATCTGGATTAACAAAGTATCTGAAGCTTAGATTGCACAGATTATTGACTCAAGAGCATTCTGTTGTTTAATTTACATTATAGAAAATTTAATGTTTTTACAAAGGGAGAGAAAAGGGTATATATAATGAACCCCCATACCTACAATCCTGACTAATCTGTGTCATCTATACTCCTGACTAATCTGTAGCATTTTTAACTCTGTATATATTTCCTTTCATTGAATCTTCTAAATACAATCATGGTCAAAATAGGAAGACAAGGGATAGGAAAGAAATTCCTATGTCTGAGAAATCAAGAGCCAGTAATTAGAGTGAATGTTGGGAGATATCATTTGGCAATGATCGCCCTTGGGGGAAAGAAAATCAAAAATACAAATTAGTGGAGAGAGACGATCCATTCAAATACCTATTTGAGTTTATGTTTGTTTGAGCTGTGGCTAGTCAGCAAAGACAACAGAAATTGATAGATCAGATTAAGGAGAGAACATTTTTGTCAACCATTTGGATTTAGTTCCATTAAATAGTGAAAATAGTATTAAAGAGCCAAAGTCTGTCAATTTTCCTACCTTGAACAGTTCAGCTAGTTGTTTTGTGGATAACTACCTTCTGATCCTGGAATAAACTGGCATTGTATCCAGCAATGCAATTGAGAATATTATCTAAAGTCTATACCATAGAGACCAAGATAACAAGATCAGAAAACAGAAAAAATTTCTCAGCTTCTGTAATAATCCCCCCCACACACAGGAGTGTGGGGAAGGGAGTGTCCTGCAATCCCAGGCTTTCTGGGAACAGTGACTTGAGCTGTTCCTTAGCAGCTTTTACTTAGAGACCACGGAATGGAGAATGAGTACAGATTATTCCCAGTTAGAGCCCTCATTTAAATGCTAAGTGTTGGAGAGCTTTTTTGTAGTTCAGCGTTTCTCAGCAGAGTTTGCCACAATGCATAACGAAGGAAGGGAATGAGGACAAGGAGAGACAGCCTATCGCTCTATAAAAATATCCTGCTCTACAAATGGTATTCAGTACCGGGGGAAAGATTATCTCTTGAAAATTTGTGATTTGCTTAGGAAGGAATCTGCCAGAGATTGTTTTGCAGAGATCCATGTTGCCCCGTGGGCTATTATATGGCCTTGAGTCATTATTTGGCAGTGGCTGGATTTGTGGGATTTTATTGTAAAACTTAACATAAGGACTACCACGGAAATGGATGCATCTATTTAACTTTTTTTTTTTTTTTTTAAAGCCAACTGGTTTACAGAACTTGTTTTTCGTATTTGAGGGCACTGTGTTAGACCATAGAAAATGCACATTTATAAACAATGCTTTGAAAATTGTTTATAAGGTCACATTCCCTTTGAAGAAAGACATGAAGTTTAAACCAGTGATATAGGTACAGGGCTATGACTAGAAACTCTGCATTCATTAATTTTTCCTTTCTATTCACTTTGAAAAAACTTTCCCTTGGCCCCAATCTTCACTTCCTTCTCCGCTCCTTTTTTAATCCATCATTCTTGCTTGGGCCTACAGTAGCTGCTTTCATTTCCTCACTCTTTGCTCCCTGAGGTCTGGCTTCAGTTCCATCGCTTGTTCTACTGAAACTGATCTCTTGACTGATACCAACTTTATTCCTTCTTAACAAATTTTTAAATAGGAGGAGACTTGTCTTTGAATTTCTGAATACTTCTCTTTCCTTCAAGACCTCCTTCTACTCCTTAATCGTAATCCCTTCCCTTAGCTAACCAGGAAAGAGCAGAACTTCAATTATTTATTTTTACAGTGGATAAGAATGAGTGACACTATTCACTCCTGGGGAAAAAAATGCATGTTAGCTTAACTCTTTCAAATTATACAGGGAATTGTTCCTAGCTGAAATATGCTCAGGTATTTTCAGATAGGATAATGAAAACTATTTTGGGAACAATGGGGTATTCCTTCCCAGGAGTCAGTGAGGCCTGCCCTCTCTATACGACTGCGTGTGTGTCTCTGTGTGTGCTGGTATATGTGTGCACAATGGGCTACATGTATAGTTACAGGAAATTTGCTCAGAAACAGCTGTCCTTGGCCTCTCCCTGGCCCAAGACTTCTTGCCAGTTCCATGAGGTGAAAAAACTGGCTGTCAAACACTGATCGTAAGGTGAAGTTGCTTCACTGGGGCACCTCTTCCCTGGAACCTTCCCTCAACCTTTGTGCCCTTGCCCAGTGTACTTTCCTTGTGCCAAATCATCAGATAGAAATCTTTGGTCCACATTCCTTCACTACCACTTCCCCTTTCTCTCAGGCCATCACCCCAACTTACAGTAATCAGATGTTTCTCCTGAAGTAAGCCAACCAGAACTTCATGACCCAGGAACTTTTTTTTTTTTAAACACCATTTTTTTATTTTAGATTTATTTATTTATTTATATAAGCACTGGGTACAGTCAGAAGCGTGGGAGGGTGAGAGAATTCACCAGAGCCAGAGCGGGGAGCGGAACAGGCAGACTGACGAAGCACACTGCTGAGGGGAGCAGCGGGTGGCAGGAGAGGTCTGCGCGCCATGTGGGACCCTCGCCTGGTGGCCAGGGATGGAACCGGCGCTGCAGAGGCTGCGGGCAGCTTCGCAACCCAGCGCTCAACTGCTGCGCCACCAGGGAGGCCCAACCCAGGAACTTTTTATGGACATGAAGAGATGAGATGGTAGGGAGAGGCCAAGCATGTTATTCAAAGACTTGGAGGGAAAGTGAAGAGAACAAAAGAGGGGCTCAGAGGGCATGAGGGTGTAAGTCCCGGGTGTTGGGAAGAAAACACCAATTTGTGAAGATTCATATTCAGAACCTTTGCTTTTTAAAAGCATGTGTAGGAAAGGGGGGAAAGCAAACCCCAACTTAAGTCTAAACTACGTCAGCCCCTGGGGTTCAGATGCATCTGGGCCCTCTTGGCAGACTAGTGAGGCTCACTCACAGAAAGCTTGCTGCTGAGACTGAGTTTTTCCTGAGAAGGAACTCTCAGATTGAGGGGAAAGGGCACACAAACTTGGCCTTGTGGGTGGTGGAAAAAATCAGTCCTGTCATGCAAAGAAAAGAAGAGAGTTGAGGAGAGCACGGGGCTTGGCATTCCTGGTCCGGTGGTATGCACAGGCTGGACGGAATCAGCATGTGTCAGCATGGTGCCCATGCCAACCGCAGAATGGGATATGCCACAGGTCGCCACCCTAGTTTTAAGAACGCCCCCAAATAGGGAGAAATAGCTCAAACCAGTTGGCTTAAACCTGTCCTCCACCACTAGACATAACCCCCGGAGAATGGGAATTCAACGAATGCAATTTTCTGTGTACTCTCTAGCATGGTAAAATCATGTCAGTTTTTTTTTAATCAATACCAGGTGAAGAGAAGCTTTTAACATTTAAGTGTATACATCTACAAACAATAAATTTTAGTAAAAAAAAAAAGAGAGAGACAGACAGACAGACAGACAGACAGACAAAAGAAACTCGGAGCCTTTCCAAGAGCATTTGTATTTGGGTTGACCCAAAGTCCATCCCCTCATCCCTGTCTCAGCTTCCTGGAAAACTTTTTCCTGGTGGCCAGGCTGATTGTGGGACAGGCAATTTGGAAAGCAACACAGCCCAGGACAGAAGTCATGTAATCCGACAGCTGTGGGTATTTGAGGAGCTCTAGTGCCTGAAGTCAAAAATCTTTTGAATTGTGGTTAAATTATGGCCAGCTTCTAGCCATGGAGGTGTTGCAAGTTTAGAAGGTCCTTAGAGCAGAGAAGCAAGGGGGAAATAATAGAAGCTTTCTATCCACAAATCTATGCATTAGCAATACTGAGGAATTCAAACTTACTAGTGCATCTGTAGCTGCAGATGGTAGTTTCACAATAGTTGAAAAGACTTTTAGTAATGAAGAGAACAGCCAGGATTTAGACACATTAAAAGGAAGGGTAAAGAACTCGTAAATATTGCTATCAGCGGAACTGTGGCAGAAGGTAGTGATGACAAGGACAAAAGGACACAACTTGGATGACCAACCTAGCAGGGAGCAAGCGACAACAGAAACTACTTACTGGGAAACACTATTGTGTGAGCTCAGAATGAGTGGCAGAGTGTGAGCGAGATGATCGCTTTCCCAAATTTTTACTGTTAGCAAATTAACTTGGGAGAAGGACAAGGTGGCATTAGAAACTTGCAGGGGAAACTGCAGACCAAAGAGTGAGTTCAAGACTGGCTTCAGGAATGAAGACAAGCATGTGGCGGTGGTATAAGGCCACAACGTAATAGCTGTGGCATGGAAGACTTCCTGAGCAGGGGTAGTTAGCATGTCAGTTAGTTAAGGAGTTAGCAGAGGATAATCCTCGGAGGTATATTCAATTTCCCAGTCTTTTATTCCTGTTATGGAGAAGGAGGTCAACTGTGGTTGCCAGGAAAACACTCCGTACTACCAAGAAAACCTGCAGGGAAGAAAAGAGACCCACGATTTTTATGCTGAGTGCAGAGACCCAGCCCTTAAGGACAGTGACCGGCGAGAGCTTGGAGAGCTACCAGAACCAGACAAAGAAGAGAATGTCCACCAGTTTGTTACTGTTGCAGCTGAGCAGTCATTGTCCAAAAGTGGAGGCATCAGTTGCTTCTAGGCACCTCCCTTCCAGTGTTTCTTAAGGTGGACTCAGAGGGTCATTTTCAACACAGGAAGGTTGTCCATCTCAGGAAGGTGTCCACACCAACTGCTACCACCATGCCCCCATCACTACCACTCAACAAGTGCTGGAACCCAGGAATCTTCTTGTTTAATAAACTCCCCTCCGGAGGGGGGTGGGTAACAACACAGAAAAGACAAAGCATATAGTTTCTAAATCAAACACTCAAAGTTACCCATCCCCTCATGGGTAAATCTCCAGCCAAACAGGATTAGCCCAAAACAAGGCCTGAAAGCCTGCCATGGGTCTAAAGCACCTTCAGGTGGGGACTCATAGAAAAGGGTCAGAAACAGCCAGACAAGCCTAGGAAGAAAAGAGCAAAATCCAAAGCAAGATAAAAGCTGCCATTGTTCACCTCCCCGTGGGTCTCTCACCCACGTCTGTTTCACACAGTCCGGGGCCAAAAACCAAGTGCAGCTTCTTCACATGTCTCTCTGCTCCCTGTGCCTCCTCCAGGTCTCCTCACTGCTCCCCATCCACCTTCCTCCTTTCCCTAGTCTCCTCTCCAGCTTCTTCTCCCTGCTCAGCTCTACCCTCCTTTGGGTGGGGCAGGGAACCTGGAAACTCCCTTTTTCCTGTTTCGCTGGGACTCACAATGAGGCCAGAACAGATTGTGGGGATGCTTTCATCCAAATAACCCTCTTCAGGCATCTGGGCACAGGTGCAGGGCTAGAACTTCAGTCAGAGTCTCATTCAGTAATTATCTTTTCTATCTGGCCAGAAACTATCCTCATCTATTTGCTTCAAGCCCTCAGAAACTGCTAACTTCCAAGGAAGAGAATCTTCCCTAAAATGGGAAAGTGCACTTGCACCTATTCTTCAGAGACCTTACTGGGGCAGAGGAAGCCCAGAGGAGCTGTACCATAATGGCCAGGAGAGCATGAGAATCCTGAAAGCTGGACCCAGCATGGTATCAACAGAACATGGGAGATTCTACCTGGTACTTTTTTAAAGTGCCCATATCTTTGCAAGGAGAGGACCACCCTTTGCAGAGGCTCCGGGCTGGGCTCACCACTTGGACTCCGCACAATGGGGAGGGCTAGAGTATTGGTAGGGTTGCAGGCCCCAGGTTCTAGAGGCTTCTCAGCAGAGAATTTTCTCTAGAGGAAGGGAATCAAGAAGACCCAGCCACCAAGCTTGTCACCTGCATTTGTCCATGGACCCTCAGTCCAGTGAAGGGCGCTGGAGGGTGAGTGGGGGTGGGGGGTATTTAAGCCCAAACTGGAAGAACAATCTCACTAAAACACATGGCAGTGTGGATACCAGAGTGGAAAAGTAAAACTCTAAAGGAGGTTAGAAGACATTTATCCTAATATTTAAAAAATTAGTTGATTTTATTTTTTAAGAGAAGTTTCAGATTTATGGAACACTTGAGCAGAAAGTACAGAGCTCCCACATAACCCCTCATTCTGACTCTGCACGTGTCCCCCCATTATTAACATCTTGCATTAGTGTGCTGTATTTGCTTGTCCCTACTTTTTTTAATTCATTAAACCCAGTGTGAGCAACAACAGTGAGAGCAGTCCCCCCAAAATGTTCCCAGGGGATGTGGTGGTGTCCACATAAAGCAAAGCCTATGCCTGGTAAATCTGGGTGCCTCCTGACCTGGAAGCAGCAGACTGGAAGAACAGAAAACAGCAAACACGACGTGAGAACTAGCTGGGCCTGTCCCCGGGTGTGTGCAAAACACCACTGAGACCTTCAAGAAATGCACTTCAGGAACTCTCCAGGTACCAGAAGCCCTGCATTAGCATGTGGGAATCAGAGCAAGGGAAATAAGGGACGCAGAAGAGCAAAGCTATGGAGCACGTGCTCCAGAGTCAGACCGACTAGATTCCAAGCCTGGCTTTGCCACTTAATGCACATGATGCTTGGCGAGCCCCTCTCTGTCTGTGAACCAGAAAACGTAATAGCTTCTCATTCATATCATTGTTTAGATAGTTATATGAGCTTAAAACATGTAAAAAACTTAAGACAGTATTCGGTGTGCCCAGAATAAACAATAAATAATATGACTCCTACCCCATGGGGCGGTTATGAAAACTAAAAATAATGATACAGGTAGAGCATTCAGGAGAGTTCCTGAAAGACTTGATCGATATTAGCTCTTATTGTGTAAGAGAAATTACATTTTACACGCTATCAACAGATATACTAGAAGACTAACAAAAGGAAAAAAAAACAATAATGCTTGTATTTGACAGTGGAAAAGCAGAAGTAACTACAGGTATTTATGCAAACTGATTACCACTTCTGCTTGATTACTATGAGGCACGATAACAATTACACATAGCAGTAGTGTCAGATTGACTTCGCTGAAAATATTGATGGTAACACAGCCTCTGTGTACATATGCTTGGAGTTTGCTGTCTGGGGATCAGCTGCTAATGGAGCACAGTCATCTGCTCATGAAATCAGGAACTCCCAGCAGCACTGGCTTGCCACAGACTTCCGTCCCGAATCTTATCCTTATTTTCCTCCAATTTTCTGTTGCTTTTGATGATGTTTCATTTTTTTAAATCCTTTAATTCAATCCACTTTTTATGGATTACTTACTGTGCTCAAGGTACCATGTTAGGAGCTGGAGGGATACAAAGATGAAGAACACAGCTCATATTTGTCGCCCAGTATAAGGGAAAAAAGAGAAACCTTAGCATCAGGCAGGAAAAAGAAATGCTCTTAGGCTTTGAACTAGAGACTTATTTAAAAATAAGTAAGATTTTACATAATAATTAGACTTAATTCACATACTATAAAATCACTCTTCAAGTGACACCAGTGGTTTTGGGTATGGACACTAACCCCCACAGCTCTCACTACAGTCTATTTTGGAATATTTTCAACATCCCCAAAAGAAACCCCATATCCATTGGGGATCACCTTCCCTCTGCCCTCAGCTCCTGGCAAGCTCTAATCTACGTTTAGTTTCCTCTTCTGGACCTTTCTGGACCTTCTGCCTCTTCTGGACCTTTCATTTCTGGGTTCTTTCACTTAGAACGAAGTTTTCAAGGTTCAACATGTTGTAGGGGGGTTCAGGGCCTCATTCCTTTTTACAGCTGAGTACACTGTGCAGACAGGCTGTGTCATTACATTGATCCAATAAGCATTAGCGGACACTGGGTTGTTTCACCTTTTTGGCTCTATGAATAATATGGCTATGGATGCCCATGTAGAAGTTTTTGTTGAACATGTTTTTTTAGTTGTGATTTGGTTTGGTTATTTTCTTTTCCTTTTTATTGAGGTAACATTAGCTTACTTCATTCCATGGGTTTCAGATGTACAGATTCTCACCTCGGGCACTGTCTGTATCACACCAAGCCACTACCAAATGTCCAGCCACCATCCGCCACCAACTTCTTGGCCCTCTACAGGTTCCATCCCCCCTCCTTCCCCTCTGTGCAACCAGTCTGTTATCAGAACCTAAGGGTATGTTTTTGTTGGGTTTCTTTGATGGCTTTTTCCCTTTATATTCCACAAATGAGTGAAATCAACATGTCACTTAGCATAACCCCCTTGAGATCCATCCTTGCTGTCTCAAATGGAAAGATTTCATCTTTCCATCATGTTTTAATTCTCTTGCGTTTATACCTAGGAGTGGAATTGCTGGGTCATATGGTAACTTCATGTTTAATCTTTTGAGGAATCACCAGACTATTCTCCAAAGTAGCTGCATCATTTGACAATCCCACCAGCAATGAATGAAGGTTCTGGTTTCTCTGCATCTTAGCCAATATTCATTGTTGTTTTTTTAACTTAGTGGGTATGAATTTTTGTTGTATTTGCCAGTGACTAATAATGATATCTGATCATAGGCTTCTTGGTCATCTGTATATCTTCTTCAGAGAAAAGCCTGTTCAGATCCTTTTTTCTTAATTGGGTTATTTGCTTTTTTATTGTTTAATTGTAAGTCTTCTTTATAAAGCATCTGATACATGAGTCTAGCCTAAAAAAAATGATTGACAAATATTTTCTCCCATTCTGTGTGCTTTTTATTGTCTTGATGTTGCCTTTTGAGTCAGTTTTTAATTTTTTAGTATATGTGCTGCTGAAGCGAGCATGAGTCAGTTTTTAATTTTGATGATATCCAATGTGTTAATGTTTTCTTTGGTCACTTGTGTTTTGGTGTCATAACTAAAATAATCATTGTTTGATCCCAGGTCATGAAAACTTCTATTATGTTTTCTTCTAAGAGTTTTATAGTTTTAGCTTTTACAGCTAGTCTATGATTCATTTTGAGTTGACTTTTACAGATGGTGTGAGGTACAGGTCCAACTTCATTCATTTGCACATGAAAAGCCAGTTGTTCCAGCACCATAGGTTGAAAATACTAGTAATGGGTAAGATTTAACAGAATAGCATGAGCACAGGCACAGAGGTATGAATGCATGGATGTCCAGGAATCACAAGTGGTTCAGATTAACTAGAAGATTGGACAAGAAGGGTTATTTCATGAGCAACAGGCAGGAAAGATATGTGGGATCATATTACTGAGGGTCTTGAGCTGCAAGAGTTGGGGAAGTACAAGAGATTCTTGAGCAGAATGACATAAGAATCAGACTTTTAGACAATTGGCCTAGCAGCAGACTGTGCACTGAATTGGAATGGGGTAAAAACTACAAGCAGAGAGGTCAATTAGCGGCGCTTCTACAGTGGTATTAGGTCTACAACTGAGGCTGTGGCATGAGAAAGAAAAGAGGGAATGGATGTGTGAAAAGTACAATAGGGTTGAAATGCAGATGAGTCTTAATAACTGACAATGAATTAGGAGAAACTTGGGTGAATGGTGATTCCATTAACAAAAGAATGGTAAAGTCAGAAGTGGTTAGTTTGGCAAGGAAGATGAGTTGGTTTTTGAAATACTCTCTTTACAATCTGAAACAATCCCAGTAGAGAAATCTAGTATTCATTTGGAAAGGCAGCTCTGAGCCTCAGCATGGAAGTCAGAGTTGGAGGTAAAGGCTTGGGAGACATTATAATGTCTCCCAATAATGACATAATCATGGTGGTTAAGACCATGAGCATGCGTGAGGGAATCCTCTCTAATCCATCTTCTCTCTAGATAGTTGTTCCTTCTCAGTTTCCTCGGATGATAACATCTTCCTGCTCCCACCCCTAAGTATGAGTTCCCTTGATTTAACAATTGTTTATTAGATGCCTACTATCCTTAGTGATTGCTCAAAGTACTAGGAATACTTAGTGAACAAAACAGACAAGAAACACTACCATAAAGAAGCAAAGAGCAAACAAACATCAAATCTACTGTTCAGATGATGAAAAGTGCCATGGAGGAAAATGAAGCAAGAAAGGGGATGGGGAGCTGCAATTTAAAATAAAATCATCAAGAAAAGCCTCTGGGAGAAGAACACATTTGTTTTAAAGGGCAAGAGGTGCAGGTGAAGGAACAAGTTAGCTGACAGCTGAGAAAACAAAGTATTCCAGGCAGAGGACAGCAAGTGCAATGGCCCAGAAGGGGAGAGTGCCTGGTGTGTTGGAAGAACAAGGAGACCAGTGTAACTGAATCAGAGTAATCCAGGGGAAAGTAGTATAGGATGCAGCAGCTTTATGTAGGATCTTATAAACTATGACAAGAATTAACTTTTATGCTATGGGAGATAGTACAGGATTTTGAGCTTAGAGTGGCAAAACTTGATTTATATTTTAAAGGAATTAATCTTTGAAGAGACCAATTATTTTGAGAATGGAATGTAGGAAAATAAAGATGGAAGCAAGGATATTGATTAGTAGGCACTGACAATAATCCAGGCAAGAAATGATCACAGCATAGACCGGGGTGAGGTGTTGAGAACTGGCTAGAGTCTGGGTATAGTTTGAGCGGGAGCTGGCAGGATTTGAAGACAGACTAAACAGGATGTGAGAGAAAGGAATCAAAGAAGATTCCAAGCTTTTTGTCTGACCACTAGAAGGAGGAACTGTCTTTTACTTAACTGGGGAAGACTGAAGAAGCAGGTTTGGGTGGTGGCGGTGAAGAGGCAGGACTTTAGTTTTGGACCTGTTAAGTTTGTTTACTAAATATTGAAATGGAAATGTCAAGATTGTATTTGGATATGTAAGTCTGGAGTTCAGGAAAAGGTCTGAGAATAGTTGAGAAAATCCAAGAAGGCTTAAGTCCTTTGAATAACACCCAATCTGGGTTGTATCATCTGAAACTGTATGCACAGGGGAAGGGAGGCTTGTTCCTCCTCCCAGGAGTATGTTAATTGTACCGTGTCCTATAGAGCTGCCTCTATCTGCTAAACTGTTGGTGAGGGTCATCCCTTCCATCATAACTATTCCTGGTGGTACCAAACACTTAAATTCCTTGCTATTTGGCTATCACCTCACATCACATGCTCGTGTTGATTGTTATCCATATTATATTTTACTCCCCCCCCCAAAAAAGACACCTTGCCATGGTGTCACTAATGAAAATCAAGATCCTTCTCTTTGGGGGCTCACCACAAGAACACAGTCTTTTTATTTTTTATGTGAGTAATAATTGACATAGAGATTAGTTTCAGGTGTACAACATAATGACTCCATAGATATATTGTGAAGTGATCATTACCATAAATCTAGTGAACATCTATAACAAGTCTCTTCTTAATACTGAATGGTTTGGGTATGAGTAAACCAGCCAGAACAGTTCAACTATGGCTACAAATAACTTGAGGATTTACAACACAAGTCAGTTTATGGCAATGTCTGAATAAGGTTCACTGTCTTATTGTATAGGAGATGTTCTGTTAAATCTGGTTGATTAATCATTTTGGCTAACCCTGAATGTCGTACATCTCTTTGCATATTGTAGGGTCTCCCAGGAAGCTTTCTAGTATCTTTGCTCATTACTCCCTGTGAGTCCAACTACATATCCTCTCACAGAAAGTATCTTCACCCAGACTCACGGCAAAACTTCCTCTCAGCTACATTATTTTTCTTCGGTTACTTTGCGTACTTTCCAGATACTGTCTCTCATGGAATGGACTAGCCTGTCTGGCCTGGTAATATCCAAAAGTCTTTGAAAGTTATTCCTAACATAAAGGCTGTGCTCTCAGCCAGAGAAAGTTGAGACTCCTTTCTCTGAGGCAAATGACCTGACTTCTCTAACGTGTCTTTAAGGAGCAGAAATTTATCCCCAAACTCATAGTGGCTTTGGCAACTGTGAATTCACTAAGGGGTTGAAGTTGTCTTTACTGGTCCTGCTCCTCCGAGAGATTGATGCTTGTTTTTGTCGACTGAACTTTGCCTGCCAAGCTTTAAAAAGTCAGTCTTAGTTTTGAGCCTCTAACAGGAGACTGAACTTCCTCAGTTGATTTCATTTCTGTCTGCTTTCTGGTGATGCCTAGCATCTTCATGGCCTTTAGAACTGCAGGGGTCACCAGCTTTCAGGAACCCCACCTGATTCCCGTGTTACTTTCTGCCATTATAATGGAGAACAAAAAATAACAGGTAATATTTGGACTAATTTTCAAATGCCTATACTAAAGTTCATTTGCCAAATTACTGGCAGTCGAGATTATGTATGTACATACACATGTGTGTGTTTACTATTTTTATATAATCATAGATTTTCAGAAGGTTGCAAAGAAGTGTGCAGGAAAGACCTAGGTACACTTTCCCAAGTCTATGCCAGTGTTAACATCTTACAGCTGTTTTATAATACCGATAGCTCACTCAGTGTGGTACATATACGTGTTTGTGTGTGTGCACGCGCATTTTCATATAGTTTGGTGCAATTTTGCCACATGTAGAGTTTTGTCTAAGCACCACCACAGTCAAACTACTTAACTCTACCATCACCATGAGATTCTGGTACAGACACACTTACCCCCCATCCCTAACTTCTGGCAACCAATTATCCATTCTCCAGCTCTATAATTTTGTATTTCATAACTTTTATGTAAATGAAATCATGCAGTATGTATCTTTTTGATATTTGCTTTGGGAATTCAGTGTAACTTCCCTGAGCTTCACACTGATGCATGTATCAGTGATTCACTTTTTTCACTGCTGAGTGGTGTTCCATGGAATGGATATACCACAGGTTTTGTTTTAACCACTCAATCTTTAAAGGATATTTGGGTAGAATACAATTTTTTACTATAGTGAATAAGGTTACTTTGATCATTCAAGTGCAAGTTCATAAATAAAAATAAGTTTTTTTCTAGTAAAAAATGACCTAGCATGGAACTGCCAAGTGATATGGCAAGTCCATGCTCAGTTTCGAAAGGTGCACCTAAACTTCTCCCAGAATCAGATTATTCTTGGAATTCAATCATGACTCAATTCCTAGAGAGAAATTCCACTGTTTACCTCTTTCTGATTAGAAAACTATTCTTTCCAGAGTCCCATGGAATCAGATGGACCTGGATTCATATCCTGCTTCAATCACTTATTAGCTGGGTGAGCTTGAACAATATATTTAACTTTTTAAGAGTCTCTGATTCCCTATTTGAAAAATAGGGGGAGTAATGCCTGAGACAGTAAGGACTCAACAAGATCAACATGTAAAATATGAGAGTAGAGCATTTGGTATAGTCAGTTAATGCTAGTTTTCGTCCTACCCCATGGCAAAATAATGCCCAAACACCCACCGCTTATGGTATTTCAAAGTTTAACTTTCCAAAGAAATCATCATGCTAGCTCCTGAGGACATATTTTTACAAAATAAATTATCATGAATAGATTCCTTATGCATAGTTTTTCTTTGGCAAAACCATTTTCCCTTTCCTCCTATCAATTATATTTGCCGAACTAACTCTTACAATTCTTGCCAATAGAAATGCTCTGGTCTTCTTCTGTTACACACACTATAACTTTTCTTCTAGGTCTGTGAACAATTTCCTGATGACTGGTCCAAAGGTAAGGAAAAATTCCTTTGACTTATTTGGATTTCACTAGTCTTAGTTTCTTGAATGAAGACTAAGCAGGCCGAATTATTTTTCATTTTCATTTGCCATTTTTTTATGCTGTTTATATTACAGACAGAAAAACCCTCACACAGATAAGGCTAGTGACACACCCAGCACCACATGGAGAGCTAGTGTCAGCCAGGGCAAGAACTCAGGAGTACTGATTCTGAGTTTATGGACAGAATTTACAGAGTCAGAAAAATCAGGAGACTTCCCCAGGGTTGGAATGCATTCATTAGATGAAGGCACAAGATGCACTTTTCATTTTGAAAATGCTGGAATTGTGCTGACTGACATATAAAGATATTTACAGCTCCAAAATGTTATTTTCTAAGATTATAATGGAATAAGAACAGCTTGAAAATTCATGAAATATGTAAGTGGGGATCCCTTTAAAGCAGCAGACTAGTACAGTGAATAAAGGCTAATGGGGCCTAGCATCTGATAAAACTGTGTTTCATTCCTAGTTTCTACCATTTGCTAGCTATGGGACCTTGGGAAAACTGCTTTATTTCAACTTCATGAGCCTTAAGTTTCTAATCTATAAAGTGAGTCTCTGACTCCCTGATACACAAGACTATTTTTAATGTTAAATAAGATAGCATTTCTAAAGTGCTTACTTTGTCATTATTTTGGAGGGATAGGAGAGCGGGCAGGAGAGAGGTGCTTGGTCTCTTTAAGGCAAAACCTCCCAAGTCCAGCTGCTGTGAGTCTGAACTTTGACCCCTGTGTCCCCACAGGCTTACCTGATCTATTCCAGCAGCGTGGCAGCTGGTGCCCAAAGCGGTATTGAAGAATGCAAATACCAGTTTGCCTGGGACCGCTGGAACTGCCCTGAGAGAGCCCTGCAGTTGTCCAGCCACGGTGGCCTTCGCAGTGGTAAGGAAAGCCTCGGCCACAGCTCCCTGGACCCCCTGGCCACAGGTTAGAGCCCCACTCTCCAGGGATGGTCCCCTGTTTCCTCTGCACCCTGATGCCCTATCTGGTCTCTACTCTCAGGCCATCTTTCCCTCTGGGATCTGCTCTGTTCCTTCTTATGCATACAGCTTCTTTCTTTCGTTCCCAACACCTTTGCCTCACTCCCATTTCAAAACCATCCTTGGCATCCCAGTTAGCTAAAGTCTTCCTCATACAACAAGTCACTTCAGGAGGTAGGTGGTAGTCATAATTCTCCCTGCCTCTTAGCCTCTTCCTTCAGCACACTACGTAGACAGGTACTGGACAAGTGGGAACTGACTGGGTGAACAGATGCTCATGGAGAAGATAGAGTGGCCAAGCCAGTGAATGAAAGAGCTGATCATCACAGGTTCTCTCCAGGACTGACTAGCACTGGCCTCTTAGACCAGTAGTGTTCAGGAGGAAGTGGGGATGGGTTCTCTATAACCTGGCCCTCAGATTCACCTTTTCCCCTCCCCACCTAAATCCTTTACAACCATGTGCATCAATGATAACCCAGCTGCCTATTTAGTCATAAAATGTGTACCCTGTAAAGATGGGAGGGGTGAGAAGTGGGGCTGAGACCAGGGCTGGAGCAGATCCTGAAAGTGAGGAAGGTACATTATAAAGATGGGGAAATAGGCTGCAGCCAGGAAAGGAGGTACACCGATGGTATTCAAGGAAGGTATTTATTTGAGCTACAGCCCTTCCCTCCAACTCTTCCTATTTTTGGTTCCTGCCAGCTAATCGGGAGACAGCATTTGTACATGCCATCAGCTCTGCTGGGGTCATGTACACCCTGACAAGAAATTGCAGCCTTGGGGATTTTGACAACTGTGGCTGTGATGACTCCCGCAACGGGCAATTGGGTGAGTAGCGGTTTTGGGGGTGGGTAGGACAGGCCAGTAAAGTTCACCTACAGAATGAAAAGCTTAGCAGAATGAGGAATTGTGTTCTTCAAAATCTGAGGGTCAACCAGTTGCAGCCCAACCCCTATAGTGACAAATTGGGCTAATATAGCCTGGAACTCAACTTCCACTGAGCGATTTCCTTAATTAAAATAATAAAGGAACAACACTTCCTGCAGACCCAGTCCTCAGTCACTCCCTCAGACACCGGCAGAAGTCCTTACCTGCCCCTCTCCCTGGGCTCGACCTTCTCTGGCATCTCTGATGCCCTGAGCCCTCCAACTCAACTTCCAACTTGGCTGTCCCGTATTCTTTCAGTGGTGCCTCACTCTCCCCTAAATGCTTGGGCTTTCCTCGCCCTTTCGGCTTATTTTGTCCGGATGTCAACCTGCTTATCAGCACGTGCACGCTCTACCGGAACCCTGTGCTCGGAGGAGCACGCCGGCCCCTGGCAAGGAATCCACTAGGCAACTACTTACGTCATGGGTTTCTGAGCAGGAGATTGGCGGGGGCAAGAAGCGGGCGCGCAAAGGTGGCAAAAAAAAAATCTAGGCTGAAACTAATCTGGAGACAAGGCACTCGCCCAAACCTTAATCTTTCCACATCCCGAATCCCCCGAACCTAATTAGAAACAGCAGTGCAGGAAGTTCCCTGGCGCCTGATCAACAACCTTTTCTTCCCATGCACTTCTCCAGGGGGCCAAGGCTGGCTGTGGGGAGGCTGCAGCGACAACGTGGGCTTCGGGGAGGCAATATCCAAGCAGTTCGTGGATGCCCTAGAGACCGGACAAGATGCCCGGGCAGCCATGAACCTGCACAACAACGAGGCTGGTCGCAAGGTGAGTCCTTCAGCCCTAGGAGTTAGGCAGCTGCTTCCAACTACACCCCATCTGAGGTGAGGGCGGCTCCTCGGTACGTTCAACAGCAGTGGCAGGTGAGCTGCGCAGGTAGATTAGAGGCCTCGCAAGCGCCCAGAGGCCGTCTCCCCAGGGCTCACTCCGCTCTCTCTCCAGGCGGTGAAGGGCACCATGAAACGCACGTGTAAGTGTCACGGCGTGTCTGGCAGCTGCACGACGCAGACCTGCTGGCTGCAGCTGCCCGAGTTCCGCGAGGTGGGCGCGCACCTGAAGGAGAAGTACCACGCGGCGCTCAAGGTGGACCTGCTGCAGGGTGCTGGCAACAGCGCGGCGGGCCGCGGCGCCATCGCCGACACCTTCCGCTCCATCTCCACGCGGGAGCTGGTGCACCTGGAGGACTCGCCCGACTACTGCCTGGAGAACAAAACGCTAGGGCTGCTGGGCACCGAGGGCCGGGAGTGTCTGCGGCGCGGGAGGGCCCTGGGGCGCTGGGAGCGCCGCAGCTGCCGCCGGCTCTGCGGGGACTGCGGGCTGGCGGTGGAGGAGCGCCGCGCGGAGACCGTGTCCAGCTGCAACTGCAAGTTCCACTGGTGCTGCGCCGTCCGCTGCGAGCAGTGCCGCCGGCGGGTCACCAAGTACTTCTGCAGCCGCGCGGAGCGGCCGCGGGGTGGCGCGGCGCACAGGCCCGGGAGGAAGCCCTAGGGGTCGCCTCTCTCCCCTCCTTGCCGCGTTTGTCCTCGGCTTCTCTTAGCGACCCCAGTACTGAGGAACCTGAGGTTATAGGGCCTTCGCACTCTGAAGCCCAGGGGTCCCGAGAGCTCTCCGTGAGCTCGCCGCTTTCCATCTTCTTCCCTCAATTCCTCTGCACTGTTTGGAGTTTTGTCTGAGCCATCCTTGCGGCCCACTAATAGGCTTGAGAACTGTTCTGAGATTTTTCGACTATTGGTCTTCTTTGGATTAGGATGAGAATAGACATTCCTTTTTGCCCTTCCAAGCTGCCCCACCGCCTGACCTAGTCTGTCAAGACTGAGGAACTGGCGGAACCTTCTGAGAGATGCAGACTCCTGGTATAACCATGGCTGGTCTCCTTTACCCATTTTCTTCCTTCTGTCCCCACTTTGGCTATCAGGTTTCTGCCATGGCCCCATCTTTCTTCTGCAGCACCCCTCCGGTGCTTCTGATTCCCTGTTCAGTGTTGGCAGCCTGTCTTTGGGGGCCGGGTCCTAGAGGCAGGGGGTTGAAGATGGAGGAAGTGGTAACCCTGGAGCTCTGACTTGCCGAAAACCAAGGGTGTTCCTTGTCCTTGTAATGCCATGTCTCAAATGACTTACCATTGGGACAATGACCTTTCTGCCATCACCCAAGGGGCTTCAGACACTTAACTACACTATCTGGGAACAATGTCAGCACCGATGACCTGTCACTGCCTACCTGTTAAATTTCTCCCTGCTCCTAACCAATTTTCTCCTACCAACTTCACCCTTTCTCCTTCCCCAAAGGATCCCTTGTTTATCTGAGCCAAGACTAAATAAATAAGTTGGCTAAATAAAGCCAATTTCTCATTCAGATCCTGATTTGCACCTCCATAGGCAGGTCATAAGGAAGGAGAAGGTAGGACCTTTTTTTTTTTTTTTTTTTTTTTTTACTAACCTGATTCTCAAACCTGGGAGTCTCAAACAGAAAGGCACCGGACTTTTCAGTAACTTCCTGCAATAAAACTTGCTAACAGGAAGTTCAGCACCTTGAGCCTTAATTTATTGCAGACACCATGATATGCCCTCTCCCCCCGCCTCACCCCAGTTATTGAACTTATGTTTGGGGACAAAGTGGAGGGCAGGTAGAAGACTGGGACTGGGACTGGGACCCTCTAAGCCTTCTTGCTTCCCTAAAGCCTCACTTCCCCAGTGGCCTAAGTAATTATCTTGACCTGACTGAGGCTAAGCTGCCAAGGATTAGTAAATCAGCCACGTAAATCTCCCACTAATATGTTCACTCAATAATTAAGAGTTTGTTGCTTGCAGTGCTTGGGTCTCCTGATTCTTTTCTCATGGAGCAGCAGTGGGCAGGGACTTACTGGTGGAAGGGGGCTCTGGGAAGGGGACAGTCAATTCCTGACAGATCCTCTGCTGCCCACAATTTTGCCCAGCCAGCAACTGGACCTGGTGCTAAGCAGTCCTTCTGGAGAAGTGGTCAGACGCTAGGCCACCTCTCCCACTCCTCCAGAGGAGGAAGAGCACAGAGGAAATGTGACTATGTAAATAACAACACGCTTTCGGTATAAAGCTGACCTGTGAGAGTGGCAGGACTCCATGTCACAAACTGATACTGTGGCCACGTCAGACCCCAAGCCCCTGGCCTCCCCCCTACACATCTTCTGGTCCTCCTAGCATTGAGGAGAGAGGTTCCCCTTCCTTTCAGGATCTTTCAACACTTCCTTTGATGGTCTACTAGGGCTTTGTTTCCAGCGCTATCAGCAAAAGACCCTCAGCTTTGCTCTGGGCCTCGTGAATCTCCTGCCTGGCCCTCCTGCCTTAATGGAGCAGCAGCAGATACTAGCCCGGCGGACAGTAAGCTGACTTGGCAGGCAGCTGGAAAACATAAAGTACAGTGTTGGAAGTAAGGTGCATTCTCCAAGTCTCTCAGCATAAAAGTGGTAAAACTATCCTGCTCCCTATCCGGTAACGCCCAGTCAGTACTTGGAACATGTCGTGCTGCCAGAAAGATTCATAGATTATGTTTTTGTATTTCCAATGGATGTGATTGATACCAGATTCACTTGATTTCTATAAAGAAAAATTACTGAGCTACCTTAGATCTGATATCCTACCTTTTTTCCCCGCTACCTCTTGTATCATCCACTCATTCATTTGTGCATTCCACAAACACTGCAGTGGAACCGGAGCGAACACCACACTGATAGCCTCACTCACGGAGTTTAGATTCTCCCCGACACTCCTCACCAGGGCTGTGCCCTGCTTTACAAATATGGGCAACTTGAAAACAGCTGCTTGGGAAGACATCTTGGAGGTCAGCTAGTCAAACCCCTCTTTTTTACAGATTTAAACTGATGCTGAGAAAGATGGCTGGCTTGTCCCACCAACTAACTAGTAAGTCACCGCGGGGTGAGGACTGGGACCCAGGCGCCACCCCTCCTCTTGTGTGCTCTTTAGGGGCCCATCTGTCTCCATCTAAAGACAGAAGCAGAGGGAGGTCCTGAGAAGTGACAAGGACACCGGTGGGGGTGAGCAAAACACTGTCTCCTTCCTGTCCCTGGCCCGTGAGCCTGCACACAGGCAGGGCGTTCTCTTCTTGAAAAGAATCCCAGCCTCAACTGGCCTTAGCAGCAGGTTGGGGCAGAGATATAGACAGGGTCGTGCTCAGCGCTGGTGGTGCTGGTGCTGGTGGGAGGGGAGGGCAGGCCAGGGCACTCGCCTATTGTGGGTCTGGATTGGATGCTTCCACTCATTCATTTCCTTTTAATTAACCCGCATTCCTGAAGGAGAAATATTTATGTTGGCTCCCATAGAGGCGATCTGCAGACTGGAAAGAAGGGGAAAGAAAGTCTGCCTTAGCAAAACAATATCTCTAAAGAGCTCAAGAAGAGAAAATAAGAGAACAAAATGCCATTAAAATAGCCTTCTACCCCCACTGGAGTCAATGAAAACTTCATTTCACATGCTAATCCCCCACTCCGCCCCCTTCTCTTCTCACAACACCTTTTCCGAAAGTGTTTGGGAAAAGTCTTCACAGTCAGTACACAGCTCCCTGCAGCTCAGACTTCTCCTTGTGTTAGTTCAGGGCCCCAAGTGGGGCTCTCGCTCCAGCAGCGGCTTTTTTCTCCCCCCCTTTAATTTAAACAAAGACTTCGGAGTTCATCAACCTCCCACTGAAATTCACAGCTGCTGAACAAACTAATCCTCTCTCCCGGCCTTTCTTCCCTTCAATGGGCTCTTGGCTTCAAAGACACTTTGGGAAAGGACTTTGCTGGGGCTCACACTGCTTCATCAATAGAAGTTAGTGCAAGTATTATCTGAAGAGCAAGTGGCTTTACAAACAAATACTGCCTAACAATCCCTTCCTCCCAAACACACACATCTAGCCTGCAGACACGATGGGATCTACAACAGGATTAGAGGTAGTACCCCCTGGCTTCACACCCAGCCCCTTTGTGCAGCTGAGCTCAACCCTGAAGTGGTGTGGGGGAAACCCTGGAGCTGAATGTGATGCAGGGAGGGACGGACGGGGACACACACACACACACACACACACACACACACACACACACACAGAGCAAGAGAATCTTGCAGCGAATTTCACTGACTCCCTCCTTTCTTCAACTCACTTGACTCCCCATCTGCCCCCAAACTTCTCCCCCTGCCTTACGGGGGTGCAGGGAGCAAGAACAAAGAGGACAAGGAAGAGAGGCCGTCAAAATAGGACCCGAAGGAAATAATTGGGAGATGACTGAGGAAACCAAATCAACACAACTTTATTGCACATTAAACACATCAGTGCATCAAATGCAGAATCCAACCGTGAAAGTACAGCCAGAGAAGGCAGCCCTGAGACACGTGGGGGCTGAGAGGGGAGAAGGGCCTCCAACCTTATAGGATCAGTGCTAGAGGAATCTTTTGCTAACATGGCCCCTTTCCAGAACTGGACTTATTATCACAGAATGAATAATCTAGGGCCTTGGGCCAGGGTTATTCCCCCTGGGCATTGGCTCCTCTGCTCCTTTCTCATAGCCCAAGACAGCCCCCAGCAAATGGCAGTGCATACCCCCCACCTTCCAACTAACCTAGCCCACCCTGGATAATGCTGGCAGATTTTCAAAAGGACCAAACTTTCTTCTCTCGGTTCTGCTCAGAACCCATCTCTCAAGTCCATGACTTCTTCCAAGAGTGAGCAACAGTCAATTCTACCCCAGGCTCCAGGGTTCAGAGAAATAAGTACCTGAAAATATGAAGTCAGATGCAAGGGGAAGGCCAGGTCAGGCTCGTCATCCACAGAAGGGGAAAAACAAAAGACCCACAGATGGGTACAGCAGAGGTAGACTGAGAAGTAACAACCCTGCTCACCTCCTCAGGAGCCACTTAACCACAATGCCCTGGAGGAGAAGACACTCTGCCCCAGGCCTCTGGGAGTGTGGCAGGAGGCAAGTGAGGAGGTGGCTCTAAACACTGCTTCCAGGGTGGACAGAGCCCTGGGCAGGTCCTAGAAGGCCAGGCACAAGGGGCACGAAGCAGGCACTCAGCAGGTTTGGAGCCACGCCTAGAGCATCACATATCTGACAGCAAGGGAAGGGGGTGGGGAAAACAAACTGAATCTGTTCCAAAATTCCCCTTTTCTGCAGGGAGTTGTTGGGTAACAGCAGAAGTGGCTTCCATCAGATGCTGCTTAGGTTAGATGTGCAGCTTCAGAGCAATGGTGAGGACGGCCTTCAGGACAGGCATGAAGCCGGAGACCTCGCTGAAGCTGCTGCACCCCACCACCTGGGTGTGCACCGCCAGGCCCTGCTCAAAGCTCCCCGCGTTCACACAGCGGGCCACCTCGTGGAGCCCGGCCAGGACAGGAGGCGAGAGCTGTGGAGGAAGTGATCGTAGGTTAGTGAGCGCCCAGCCCCTCCCCTGGCAGCAGGGATGGCTAAGAGAGGACTTAAGTTCTGGAGCCCAGTTCAGATGAGATATGTGTATTTTGTGGGGAGCTGATGGGAGGAGACATGGGTCCCCTTTGGCCATAGGTGAGGGTGGAGAGGCAGGAGGTGGAGGAGGCACTGCTAATGTACTCACTGTCCCTTCGCAAAGTTTCTCGTATAAACATTCTAGACGTTGGGCTGCCTCATCTAGCTTCCGTTTTGTCTTCTGCAGAGAAAGAAACAATTCTGACTCCAGCCCCTTAGCCCCACACTACACAGGATATAAAGAATCACAGAATACTAGAGCTAGAAGGCCTTGATGCTGCTTCTTTTGTTTCACAGAGAAGGGGAGGCCCAAAGAGGGTCAATGACGTGATGACGCTGACACAGCCGGTGGAGGAACAGCAGGCTTCCTTCCTCCTGTTTCACCCTCCCTCCCAGTACTCCCTGCTGCCTTTCCAAAAGTCAACTCTTGATGCTTTTGGGTCCTTCTACCAGGGAATTGGACTTCGGACCAGACAAGATCCCCCCACTCCACACAGACATCAAATAACTATAAGATACAGCTAGCATGACAAAGGGCAGCGCAAGAAATGTCACACAAGGGGTTCTGGAAACACCTACAGGTGTGAGGAGGGCATTGTGGGGAAGGTTCAGACTCACTAAATCCGTGGCACACAAGGAGCAGCGCTGCAGAAGCGCCTCGAAGCTGGTCTTCAGACACTGATGCTCCGGGGGCAGCTCCTTCTTTTCCACCTTTTCAGGTGGTCGTTGCTGACATCGCTAAGGAAAGAGCAGGGAGACAGGAGACACAGGCAAGATGGCGTCCCCAGGACTGGTCCTCTGCCCCCCGTAGAGCAGAGACAGGGAGAGGGGCACTAACCCGTCTCTACAGTGAGGACACTTGCAATCACCCTCCATTTCCTCCAGTCAGAACCTGCCTCTGTATTGAAGAGTGAGGCCTGTCTACCATGCCCCCTGCTTGTCCACACCCAAGGAGGGCTGCAAAGTTCCCAAGAGGAAGGGGACAGACTGTTCTATTACCTGCAGGCTGAGTTCTCCCGGAGCCCCAGGGGGAGCATGACCCACACAGGGGACAGGGGGCTGTAAGGAAAGGGTCCCTCGTGGCTCAGGGGTGAGGTTCATAACTGGAGCAGTAATGGCTGCTGGGGGTACAAATGTTTCTGGGAACTAGAGAGAGAGAAAAAGGCGCAAGCATTTAACTTCCTCAGGCTCCTGAGGCCCTGGTTTGAGGGAATGGCAAAATTATGAAGGAACAAAGAGAAGGATGAGGGGGCACCAGGAAGCGGGAAGACTGGCGAGCGTGTGTAAGAAGGAAAGAGGAGGGGGCAGAGGAGAGAAGAGTGAGGGGGAAGGAGAGAGACCAGAGCGGACGGCTGAAGATGGGAAGGACCCAGCTGAGCTCTCCAGGGACCAGATGTGGGTCACTGGTGAGATACGGGGTGGGGGAGATACACATTAACCTTTTTCCTCTGAAGGTTTCCCCTGGGAGCTGCGGCATTTTTCAAGGAATCTTGAGGTCCTATTTGGTACAAAGGTAGAGGTACTTAGGGTATGGTCAAGAACACTGGAAATTTTTAGTCTGGAGAACTGAAAACTATTTCAGTTGGTGTCCACCACATCTCCCTCTGCAGACTGGCCGCATTCTCAATTCGCATGCTCCAGCCTGACAGGCCCCACTTCACTGCTCAAGGAACGATACTCCCAAAGCGGTAACAGGGTGGTGAGGAGAGGGAGTGACTCAAAGAAGGAAGACTGACCTGGATGAGGAGGCGAGATGCCGATGGCGGGGAGAGCACCGGAGCACGGAGCACCTGGTCCTCCCGGAGGGTGTGCCACAGGGAAGCTGACAGGAGCCGCGAGGGGCTGGGAGCTCATAGGGCTGAGACCCGGTGGCCTCACAGGGAGCAGCTGAGGCATCGCAGACAGGGAGGTAGAGCCAGGCTGCATGATGTCTAGGGGTGCCGTGGGTGTCAGGGGACCAGGAAAAGGCCACAATCCAGGGACTCCCACAGGGTTAAGAGCTTGTGACTTTTGCCCTCTCAACTGCTGTGGCTGAGATACAGCTAAAGCAGAAGAGAAACAGTTTATTTGCCAACAAATGTCAATTTGGGACTCAGAGCACCTGAGTGAGGAACAGGGCAGCAATGAAAGAACAGAACTCAAAACTAAAGATGATCATAAATGGTTAACACAGGTGTTTAGAGAGCTACCATTTACAAAGTACTTTTAACTCTATTTCTCATTTGACCCTCAAAACAATCCCAACAGGCTGAACTGACCAACATAAGTAGTACTCCCATTTTTCAAAATCGTGGCTAAGTATATTGTTCACAGGTACAAACCCAGTGGTTGTACTGGGAACTCAGATTCACATTCCAGAGTCCTCTCACCAGACAGACAATACACCTCCCAAAGCCATGCTGGACGGCCACTGTTCTCCTCTGTGATCTGCCTGGCCAGATCTCCATTTGCTCACTCACCAGGCCTTACTCCAGGACCCAGGGACAAAGGCTGGGCTACCTGGAGCCCAGGCGCTCTGTAATCGCTTATATTCTGCATCCTGCAGCCCAGGTAAGGGCTCGAATGGGCAGCTGTCAAGGGCATCACTGGTGACGACTGAGGTGTGAAAATCCTTGGCCCTGGAGATGGAGTTGCCACCTGTGAAGAAATAAAAGGGTCCATGCTTGGAGAAGGTAAGTTATTGAAAACAGAAAAGCAATAGATAATGGCACAAAAAGCTAGTTCTTACAAAACATCAATAAAACTCATAAATTTCTATAAAGATTGTCAGAGAGAGAGGACACAAGTTGTCAAACTCAAGGATGAAACAGAGTAACAGACCAGGTAGCCATTAAAAGGAAAGTAAATACTAACTTTACATTCATAAATTTGACAGCTTAGAAGAAATGAACCATTCTTCAAAAATGACAACTACCAGTGAAAATTAAATAGATAACCTGGACAGTTATCTATATCAGATAACCTGGACAGTCTTATCTATTAGCTCTTCAAAAAGAAGTCTCCAGACCTAGATAGTTTCACCGGAGAGATTTACTAAACATTCAAAGATCATCGTTTACACAATTTCTTCCAGAAAACAGAATGAGAACATTTCCTAATTCATTTTCTGAGGTCAGTATCACCCTTATGCCAACAACAGACAGCACAAAATAAAATGACAAACCCATATTTTCTCCTAAGTTTAGACACACACTCACACACACCAAAATTTTAGCAAATCTAACAGTGTATACAAAAAAATAATATATCATAACCAAGTAGAATTTATTCCAAATCATGCAAGGTTTGTTCAATATATTTGAAAATCAATCAATAATCCATCATATCAACAAGCCAAAGGAAAAATCATATGGATCATGTAAAATGATACAGGGGGAAAAATCTGACAAAATTCACAATTCAGTACACCAGGAATAGAGGGAAACTTGCTCAGACTCATAAAAAACATCTACAAAAAACTCTACCACTAATATCATACTTAATAGTGAAAGACTGAATGTTTCCCTTGCCTGAAAACAAGGCAAGGATGTTCTCTTTTGCCATTCTTCTTTCAGCCATTATGATAAGAAAAGGAAAGAAAAGAAAGGCATAAAGATTACATACAGGCATATAGAAAAATAAAACCGTTTCTTTTCAAACAAAATGACTATATACAAAATACCTAGGAATCCACAAAAAAGTTCAGCAGACTTGTTTCTGAATATTGGAAAGTCACAGGATACAAGATCAACACACAAAAACCAACTGCAGGGCGTCCTCTGGTGGCACAGTGGTTGAGCCCTGGGCTGCGAAGCTGCCTGCAGCCTCTGCAGCACCGGTTCGATCCCCGGCCTCCGGAGAGGGTCCCACATGGCGCAACAGACCTCTCCTGCCACGCCCACTGCTCTCCTCAGCAGTGTATTTCATTAGTCTGCCTGTTCTGTTCCCTGCTCTGGCTCTGGTGAATTCACTCACCCTCCTGTGCTTCTGACTGTACCCAGTGCTTGCATAAATAAGTAAAGAAATCTTTAAAAAAAAAAAAAAAACCAACTGCATTTCTACATACTGAAAATGAACAAGGGAGAATCAGAATTAAAAGTGCCATACCATTTGTTCAGGAGAAAAATAAATACCTAGGTTTACTAAATATCTCAAATCCAACCTCACTCTCCAGTTCTAGGTCATTTCATGTCCTCATCACCTTCTGCTGTTGTCTCCTAACCACCTCAGACTTGCCCTTCCTAAACACATAGTTCCCCTCCCTTTGCATAAGACCACTCAATAGCTCCTGTCTTTAGGGTCAAGTTAAGCTCTTGAACACAGAATGCACAGAATTCTCTAACTTCTACCTGTTCTACCAGCTTCCTCTAACCTCACCTCACTTCCACAGATACCTGTTTTGCAGCCCCATTAAAATATTAATAGTTCTTCAAGTAGGCTTTCTCCACCCGCCTCCACTGCCTCTGTACATGCCACTCCCTCTGCCTGAAATAAACTTCATCTACCCTTTCCTTTGCCCTAAAGAGCTTTTAGTTTTCAAGACTCAGAACAATCATTCTCCTTCTGAAACATTCCCTGAACTGCTACTCCCCCCTCAAGTAAATGCTTTCTTTCTTTTTTTTTTTAAACATTTTATTTATTTATTTTAAAGATTTATTTATTTATTTATACAAGCACTGGTGGTACCTTATCTAGCCCTCACCACGGTATAAGATCACCTTATAAGACAACCACTTTATCATGGTATTTAAGATTTTTACAAATCTATCTTTTCATGTAGTTATGAGCTAGTCGAGGGCAAGGAGCATGGTTTGCACACCTGTTTTAAGAACTTAGCAGCTGTTCCGTAAACAATTACTGGAAAAATGAGTGAATCTATGCTTTATGAAGTGAGGAATTTTCAACATTTTTTGTTCACTAACATATACCAAGTGTCTAAAACCATAACTAGGCTTAGCA
This sequence comes from Talpa europaea, assembly GCF_964194135.1. Lineage (NCBI taxonomy): Eukaryota > Metazoa > Chordata > Mammalia > Eulipotyphla > Talpidae > Talpa > Talpa europaea. Next base: position 20,730,321 of record NC_140077.1, on the reverse strand, counting down.
GACAGTAAGTATTTTTGAGTGAGTAAATACAGTCTTACCTGTTGAGAAGGCTGGAATCCCATTCTGTAAGATGCTGTCTCTTTATGGTGGGGGGTGGTTCCCACAACCACCCGGGGGAATGGGAATGGGGGAGACTCTTGGCCCAAGATGCCAGAACCCTGGGCATGAAAAAGTCGATCTCTCAGCTGCTGAATTGGTGGCTGTAAACATTGTAATAATGAAGAACTGTGTTAAGTAAAATTAATATAAGCAAACAGTCCCTCTTACAAGCCTGGCCCCATACAGCATTCAAACTTGGGCTGACCTGTACACTCTGGGCACCTTCGCTAACTCAAAGGTCCCTAGTGCCTGCCAAGCTTCCCACCCTTGCTGTTCTTTCTGATTAGAACATCCTTCATCTGTTGTATGCTATGTCTTTGCGGTTCAGCTCAAGTGTTTTAACCAAGGGGAAGGCTTCTTTGACCTCTCCAGGAAAAACCAGCCCTTTGCTAAGTCCCAGAGCATTATGTACAAATTTCTGTTATGGCACTACGGCTATCACACATATTACATAAAATTTGATTTCCTCCCCCAAGAGATTGTGAGCTTCCTGGGGGAAGAGATCTTATTCATCCTGAAGCTTCAGCCTTGAGCAGAGTGCCTGCGACATGGAAGTACTCGGTCAGGGTTATCTGACTGAATGAAAAGATCTGCTCCCTCCATGTGGCCCACTCACCTGAGCACAGTCACTGGGTAGGTAGCTCATGGCAGCACCAAGGCTGCCCTGGGCTGCCAGTAAGTTGGCATACTGAGTGATCCTGTAGGTTGTGGCAGGACCTGGGCTCACCCCATCAGCGCCCTGCAGTAGCCCCAAGCTCCTGTTAAGGACCATCAGCTTCTCCATCAGGTCCTGCAGGACAAGGATGAAGGCAGTCAGTCCTCTTCAAAGCACACCCTGCTCTTTAGGCCCAGGCTGCTTAGCCAGGAATTTCTCACTATGGGCATGAGGGCACCTAGCCAGAGCAAGGTGGAAGCAGCAGGCGATGACATACGAGCAACCTGACAGAAGGGCCACTTGGCCTCACTTCCCAAGCTGCTAGGACTGGGCTCAACTGGGCCCATCTGGATTTTAGACCCTCATATGTCTGTGTCTTTTTTTTCTTTCTTGCCTTTTCTACTAGTAGCTCAACAATTTCATCAGCAAGTCTAGGCTCTGTTACACGTTTTCATGTGTGACTTTGCTTCCCCATGAGCAGTGGCCCCCACCTCCTCTGGTCACCTGCAGTGTGTGGGACCATTTAGAGTCTCAGAACTTTTCACAGTAGCTAAAAGGGCCAGGCTCACAATTACTCAAATATAGAGTAAACATATATAACCAATCTGAGGTGGGAAAAAATTATGAAGGTTAATATCTAAGCAGATGCTGTCCAGTCTCTCCTGTTGAGAAGAAAGGAGGTGTTGTCTCTTCCTTGGGAGAAGCTCTTGGACACCGACTGTCCTTCTCATCTTCCTAATGCCCTGGTTCCAGTTTGGGCATCTAGAAAACTGACTTGGATGTCCCTGCACATCCCTGCATCTCCTAAGAGCTTGGTGTGGAGGGACCAGTGTCCTGCAGAGAAGGGGTACCTGTAGAGCCACGGGGGATGAAACCTGGTGGCATTTTGCCCAGCACTCCACCAGCCGCTCTACACTCCCTGAGCACACATAACAGAGTCTGGCTTCGGAGGTTAGTGCACTGCCACCCTCCTGCTCCATGCGAGAACCCAGCATGTCTGCAGAGAGATGGAAACTTCTTTAATGCACAGCTCTCCTATGATCCTCTTCCTTCTGTTTGGGAATAGGTAGAGGACCATGAGCTATGCACAAGCAGCTGCAGTGGCTTTGGACAACATGGAGGTGAAACCTGCTCTGTGGTAAAGGGCAAAGATCTATACCAGGATGTGGAAGGAGACAGTCCGACAGACAATAGGTGCTCTCCACTGCAAGTAGGGGCATGCACTGCTGTCCCTGCCACGGCCTGGCCTCCCAGAACTGGGGCTGCACCTCTGCTCCACCCTCGGGGTGTCCACAGACTCCAGCTGGAGTCACACTGCACCATCCTAAGGCTTAGGGTCACCTACCACAGAGCTTAGGGAAGTTGTCTGGTCCTGAGTATGTCAGTAGCAAGGCCAGTGCCTCTTTCCAGTTCTGCAAGCTACAGGCACACACCATGTCTTTCCAATTCTTCTGCACAACACAGGCTAGAAGCTGTAACAGGCAGAGAGGGAGGGAGGCCATCAGCCAGTCACACCGCACCAGTGGGAGCCTCGCCTGTGCTAGGAAAGCCACTCATGAGCAGACTTCCTGTTAGACCGCTGATGAGGGGCGAGAGGTGAGGTGAGAATGGTTAGAGGAGGGTGGAAGGGGAGTCCCAATAAGTGGGTATCTTCCTGCCAAGGTCTAAGGTATCCCCCACTTCCTTCCTGGCATGGCAGGCAGTTACCGAGGAGACTTTGGTTTTCTTCTTGGCCAGGTAGCGCTCTTGTGTTCGCTTCAGCAGATCTGCACCCCCAGCCTGGGCCAGGATGATAGCATCAGCAAAACGCTCTTCCTTCAGACACAGCTCCACAGCAGGGCCCAGCTGCCCGAGCAGGAGGGCTTGGCTCAGGAGTCCGTCCACGTCTGCAGGCAGAGACAACCCCTCCACCTCAGCCAGCCCTCGGACCCCAGCTCCTCATCCCCTGCAGAGCCCACACCTCCTCGAGCTCTGTATCACTCAGTCTTCCTTCCCAAAAAACAGTCCCGAGCTTCATTCATCAGCAACAAAATGTAATGAGTAGCCTGGGGTGACCACGTCCAGCGATAACCCTCTAAGGACAGGCTCCAAGACCAGGACCCACAGGCGGGACTCAGGGGGCAGTATCCCAAGTGTGAAGTGTGCTTGCTCAGCAGGAACAGAGTCACAGTCCGTTAAGCAAGAAGACAAAGGACAGAAAAAGATACTGGGGTAGAAGGCCTTCCACAGGAAGAACCTAGCCATGAAAATCTAAACCCAGGGAGAGCTCTAACTGGAAACAGAACAAGGCAGCATCTGTGATGCTGGGAAGGAGGTAGGAGGCAAGGGACAAGATGGAAATGTCCTCAAGTCCGAGAATTCTGAATCCACCTACTCCCGAGCACAGCGAGTCCTTGTACCTTCTGTGACGGGGATCTCCCATGGAGTCATGTTCTGAGGGACCAGCTCATCAAAGAAGGCTGAGGAGGCAGAGGCTTCCTCTGTGGTGTGTTTGGAGGCCTGTACAAAGGACAGTGGTGGCTGCTTAGGAAATGAACCCAGGGAAAGGGAGCTGGCTTAGTAGCTCTCTCTGGGAATTCTGTTTGGCCATAAAAGGGTAAAGCTAAAAGAATAACTGGTAAGGTTTGGGAAGAACTCCAGTTTCTGGCAGAAACACACCTCCACTCCCACCCCCTAAGCTTACAGACTCTGGGCTCACTCTGGTTCCAAGTGTAAGGAGGCTGAAGACTTCTACGGAAGCCGGACACTTACTGGGAGCAAAGCAAAGGACCGGGAAGGGAAGGGTGTTACTCTAGGTCCAGACGACTGGGCTCCGGCCAACCTGGCTGCTGAAGGCCTGCTGTCTGTTCCGGTGGAGGCCATCTCCCTTGAGCTGAGGGCTCTCAGCAGGCCCCATGTCACTCTTCATCCATGTGGCCACCTGCGGAGAAGGCCCGTGAGCACCACCCTTCCCAGCACAAGGGTAAACAGACGTCATGCTTCCTCACACGGCCAGACACCGCCTACTGGACTCTCTAAGATCCTTGAGCTTTCCCCTAACTCCTAAAAAGCCTAAGCCCATGGGGTAAAATGCTCATAAATGGTTAATAAAGTCTGGGAGGAGGTATTCTGAGGTGGTTTCCCCGGGAAACCACCTCTGCATCAAGCCCATGTGTCAGATGTGAGAGCAGCTTACCTTCTTCTGAAGATCATCTTTACTGTACCCCAGCAGTTTCAGGAACTTAGTTCTGGAGTCTTGCTCTAAGGAAACCTAAGGAACCATAGAACACAGGCATCTCCATTAAATGAGAGTCAGAGACCCCCTCCTGCACAAGCTGGGCAGCTGTGCCAGCGCAGCCTGCCACACTGTTCTTTGTGCTACCAGAGGTGCTCGACTGAGGCCAATCCTGCCTCTCCCTTTCTCTCCCGACTTGATTCCTGTGGGGCTGGGGGCATAGCATTAACAAACCCTTTCCCCCCTTCTGCATGAGAACTGGACCATCATTTGACTTCTTAGATCTAATACCCAATAAGAGTAAAATGTCAGATAGGAGTCAATGTTCTAGGCAACGTTACTTAGGAGGTAAATGGCACCTGAGCAGACCTATATTGACTAGCATAACTGGACAGCATGGGCCGGGTCTCCCAGATGGCGAGGACTCTCGGCACCGTGTAGGCCCCTTGCAGGAACACTAGACGCTATGCTTGTGGAGTTGGTAGAAGAAATACTGGCTCTTGTGGGCAAGAGGCTTCTAAGCCAGGGCAACTTACACACCTGCCCGAGATACACCTCATCTCTTGCCCCGGAGCTGTCTCTCTGGGAGCTGAAGAAGAGAACTCTGAATGGCCTCATGGCCTGCTATAAGGACTCCCATAGAAAAGGGCCACCTGAGGCTGCCTGGCTGACAAGCTGTGGTTCCTGTCCCAGATCCAGATGAAGGCCACGTGAGCCTGCAGTAGTCTTGTAAGTCTAAATGTCTAGTTGAGGAAGACTCCTGATGGGAGGTGCATGGACACGGTAAACAAAGCTCTCCAGCTTAGTGTCTCAGCTAAGGAGGGCCAAGCCTTCTGAAGGCCTACCCCAATCTGGGTGAGCAGGCCTAGACCCTCCATTTACCCCACACTGAACATGAAATCTGACTCTGGTCTTCCTGATAGTCTCTTACCGCCCACTCCCTGGGAAATGGAAATGTTCACCCACACCCAGCTTCAGGACCATCATGCTGGACAGCTCTTAAACCAGAAGGCCTCTGTCCTTTGGACACTGCTGCCTCCTTTGTTCAGCAGAGCAAAGGCTGAACTCCTGATGGTGCCCTCTATGCTCTGTCCCACCCTACCCTTCCCAAAGCTGTTCTTATCCTGCTTAAAAGGAAAGCATCACTCTTCTTCCCACATCTTTGTCTAGCTTCACTCTACAGTTGATGATCCTTCTGAAAGCCTTTTCCTCTCCCCAGATTTCTGGTGTCTACTTTTATAAATTCAACCATGCCTCAAGCAAAGACCCCAAGTTCTTCTCAGAACCCCTGGGACACATCATTCTTTTTGCATTTGTCTCTACAATGCCAAATTTTTGAATAATTCTCTCACTGCCTGCCCAGGCAGTTATTTCTCTTTTCCTTCAGCTATCTCCTTCATTTGTTCATTGTCTTTGACAGGTACAGCACTCTTCCTGGTGTCCTAAACACCTGAAGTTAACCTAGCACTGGAGCTGAAGCTCCCTGCATAGTAAGTGGAATGTGGGCCTGAGTCCGCCACAGTCATTTGTCTTGGGTTACTTGAAAGAAACACAAAGTCTCCTCACAATGATGAACCTTTCCCACTGGTTCTTCCCTTCTTGCCCCTTCTCTCCCTTCCCATCATCTTAACTGGCCTTTGGCATAGCACTGGCAAAACCTTTACCTTTGCTCTGGTGAAGTACCAGGCCATCAGCACTAGTAGCAACAAGGGCAAATGTTGCACACTCCTCAGCTTCCCTAGCTGCAAATGGCTTCTGAGCCTCTGGTAGAGAATGATGATTTTGCGTTCAGATTTTGTGTGGGTGTCATGTAGGAAAAAACCTAACAGGGTTAGGGCCTCTGTAATCTGGGTCACAGTGTGGCTGTACATCTCCTGGAGTTCACAAAGGGTGGGGTTCCCAGGTTTGGGGTGCAGCCAGCCTCCAAGAGTCCTACCTTCAGGAACTGCCAAAGCATCTTTTCACTTTGCAATGATGCAAGCTGGATCTTGTTCTCACAATACTTCAGGAGATTTCCTGACCCCAGGGCCTCCTGCAGCTCAGTGGAGCGCATCAGGAACTCAGATTCCGTGGTGACTTGACTGATAAAGACTAGGCGGAGGCAAGACTGTGGCGCCTGATGGGTAGGGGTGCTGGGGATGCCAAATGAAACCAGCTTCCCCCCAAACTGGTGAGGAAAAGTAAGAAGGGTAAACATTATACCATCAAGTCAAAAATTAATACCAAGTCAGGATCACAAGAACCTATCTGTGGACTCTAACAGGAAATTAATGACAAGAGAAATCCCGGAAGTAGAATAAGGTCAGGAAGTAAGTAGTGAGTGTGCTCCACACTAAAAGCATTCTCAGCTGCATTCTTAGCATTGTCAACTCACAACGCTGCACCTGCTACCACCGTCCTCCCAGCCGCCTGCACGAAACACCTGGATGGTGGCCCACTGTAGCCAAGTAACAACAAAGTCTCACCTCTTCTTGTTTAATGTCTCTTCACCTTTGCCCCAGGCCTAAATTACCAGACCAGTTGTGAGCCTCCAAGTTTTCTCCTTCTCTAGCCCAAGCCTTAGCCTACTACCCTATACCTGTTGCTGCTCCGGAGCTGGTGATGGTTTCAAAAGACCACAGCAAAGGGCTTAAATTCCTGTTTGAACTGCACAAAATCCTTTAAAACAGGGCCAGACCTGCCCTCCAGCAGCTCTCCCCCGTTCATATATGTGATTACGCCACATCCCTAAAGCTCATTCCTGTTTCTTTTTTTTTTTAAGATTTATTTATTTATGCATACAAGAGCTGGGGTACAGGCCAGAGATGTGGGGGGGGGGGGGTGAGAGGATTCACCAGAGACAGAGCGGGGAACAGAACAGTCAGATAGGCTGAAATACACTGCTGAGGGGAGCAGCAGGCGAGACAGGAAAGGTATGCTGCGCCATGTGGGTTGCTCCCTGGGCAGCCGAGATCGAACTCGTGCTGCAGTGGCTGCAGATTGCTTCATAGTGCAGGCTTAACCCCTTGTGCCACCAGGGAGGCCCTCATTCCTGTTTCTGTGCCTTAACCTACCATATCCCCACCTGAGTATCCTTCTTGCCAAGTTAGGTCTCTCTGTGAAGCACCTGGCACAAAAGTGGCTCTTCCTATAGTTCCTACACCAGTGATTCTCCATCCGACATACACATTAAAGCCACCTCCAGAGCCAAGCTGAACCCCAAGACAATAAAATCAGAGTATCTGGGGTGGGACGGGCTATTGGTATTTATTCTGACTGCAGTCATGGCTGACAACTAATGCTTTACTCCCCGGCCATTCACTATTTCCCTTCCTATGATCCCCTCCTTGATGAAATTTCCCAGTCTGAATTCTTCTCTTGACTCGTACAGCACAAGTTGTACACTGCAGACCAATGCTAAACAAACCCATCTGAACATTTGACTTGTATAGTGCAAGTGGTTACATATATTCTTATTTGGGATTCATGTCAATTCACTAAGGTAAGGTAGGCAGGTATTACCATTTCTGTTTTATACATAAGAACACTGAAATTCTGAATTAAGCGACTTACCCAAGGTAATCCAGCCAATAGATGTCAGAGCTATGAGAAATCAGGCCTCTCGATCTCACTGCTTCTTGAGATGCTAATCTTATGTCCCCAATAAAACTGTTAACTCTGAAATCAAGAACTCCTACTTTTGTACACCTATTTTATATTTAAAGCATTGTGCTAAGTGCTTTAGGGCCTTGCTACTGGCCAGACCAGCACCTGGAAACTTGGAAAATTAGACTTGGGCCCTCCTCCAGACCAAATTCAGAATCTGGATTTTAATAAGATTCTCAGGTGACTTTATGCACATGAAAGTTGGAGAAGCACAGCTTTACAGATAAAAATGAATAAGACATGGTCCCTATCCTCAGTCTATGACCGTGTAGTAGTATATAAATAACCACAAAGGTATATAAATAATGTTAGTACAGTTAGAATATATCATTCATGCTGTATAAATCTGTGAGGTTACAGAAAGGAGGTGAAGTTTGACTAGGGCTAAAGGTGGGCAGCACTGAGAAGGGATCTTGAAAGGCCACAGCTGGATTCAAAGGCCCAGGAGAGAAGCTGAAGGGCAGGGTGGGTACAGGTGAGGCTGCAGAGTTGAGTTAATCATGGAACAAAAAGTTATCATATGTAAATAGAGCACAGGGGACAAAAAAGAATCAGGTGGAGATAAAAGGTGGGAAGAACACGGGGCCTGTGGGCACTGGGCCTCAGTGGGTAAGGCATGGAGTGCGAGGGCTTTCGGCGGAGGCTGATGATGACAGCTTTTCCTTTGCTGCTTATGTTCTAACCCTGACGTGTCTGGACTCTACCAGTACAGACAAGTAGGGACTAAAGGAAAATTCAGTGGAACCTCAGGCTGTTTTCCTAACTGGGAGGTCTAATGCAATTAACTCCCTTCAGGCAGGCTGGCACAGCAATCAGGGTGAGGACTGGAGAGGGAAGTTAGAGGAACCCTATGCTCTAGGGCAGAGTGGGATCTGATCTGAGACACAGCAGTGGAGATAATCTCCTATAGGCCTTGTTGGACATACAGCTTCACACACATACACACACACACACACATACATGCACACAAGTGCATGCACACGCACACACACCACACTTACAGCAAATGAAACGCCTGCTGGCCTTCTCATCCATTTGGGGGGTTTTTTCAGAGAAGGTACCAGTGATGCTTGGGCCACTTGCTCTGGCACCTGCAATGGTGGGAGAGGCCAGTCTTTGCTGAAAGAAGAAGAGATCTGGGGGCAAAAAGAGACCTGAATCACCAGCCTGAAGTGGTATCTTTGCCAGGAACTCCACCTACAAAATCCATTTTTGGAGGATTGCCCGAGATATACAATGTGGGCCATGAATGCTGGACTCCCATGTCCCAGGGGGTGGAAGTGGGCCTGGTAGTGAAGGTAGGACTCCTACTAGGTAGCTGCTGGCAAGTCTACAACAGAGTGAGACACAAGGAGATCTACAGGAGATGGAGGTAAATATGGTCCTAGCATAGAGGTCTAGTGACCTAAAACATCACAGAAAACAAGCAAGAACAAGAATTAAGCGAAGACTTCCTCCATATTGTTGGAGGAATGCACATCCTCTCAGCAAGATGAGTGATGGAGCAAAGGTGCAGCCCTCCCTAGCCAAGGGCCTCAGTCTCCCTGACTCTAACAGCCCCACTTCTTCCCAGGTCACGTGTCCTTTTCTTTCCCCCAAATAGAAATGGCTCCTTCCCTCCACCAACCCCCTCAAACCTTGTCAGCCTGTCTCATCTGCTGGACTTCCCAGCTCCTCCCCATCACAGAGTACAAACTGATGCAGCCATCGAAGGAGGCAGCAGAGAACACTGGAGGGTCCCGAGGGCACCACTGCACATCAAAGCACCAGTTGCTCAGTGGGGGCAGCTTATACACCACCTGACAGGAGGGACACGCCACTAGAAACCATGCAGTCCAGGCAGCCCTGAACACAGAGCTGCAGCTGGGGTTCCGCCACCACCTCTCCTCCCGTTCCAGCACCCCGACAGAAGAACCACACTACCTCACCGCTCCCCAGGTTCCAGCACAAGATCTGGTTGTCCTTGGCACAACTGAGCAGCAGTTCTGCATCAGCCTGGCTCCACGACACTGACAAAATGCCCCTAAACAGGAAAGAAAACTAACCTTTGTCGGATACCTACAATGAATGGGGTGCCGTCCAGATCTTGGCAAAATCTCACCCCTATCAAATGAACAGGCTGATTTCATTTCACAAATGAGAAAAACGAGGCTTTGAAAAACAAAGTAACTTTCTGAACTTTTTTGCCAGAACTCAAGGCCAAGCCCAGAGACTATGCCCATGCGTGGCAGCCCTCCCCCGCCCAGAGGTCACTGCAGGACAGCCCGCTTCTTCTCCTGGACAGTAGAACAGGGACAGTGAGTCAGTAGGAATCAGACTAGTCCCTTTGGGAGTAGAGACTCTCAAAGACCCCAAGGCAGCACGGCCCTTTAGTGAGGAAGAGCAGACTATGGAACCTGCTTTCTCTGCTATGGGTCCAAGAGCTACAGCTTCAGAGGAAGCATGTTCAAGGACAGACCAGAGTCAAGGTTCTTTTATTAGGAAGTTCTGGAGGAGGCAAACCCATCATCTAGAGATATGAACGTTATTCTGAGACCAGAACCTGGGTACACTCCCAGGGGAACTTAATGCTGGTTCCAATACTTTTCAGGACCCTATGCCCACTCCCATCTCTGGAAGTTGGGTGGAGTCTTGGAGTCTTCTCCAGAACCTTCCTCTTGGTTGATGCTAGGACTGGGTGACTATCACCGGGATAGCTTCGAAGCCAGGAAGAATGTTTGGCAGCAAAACCAGGCATTCATTGCCTCCTACCATGCCCCGTACCTCCCTGCTTTCCAGAGGGATGTGGCTAGGGTTTGAGATGCTACCTGCTGTGACTCTCCAGCACCTTCAAGGGGGAGGAGGCAAAGCGCAAGTCCCACAGCTGAATCACTGGGAGAAGATCGTCTTCTGAGCACAGCACCAACTGGGTGGCTATGTCCGGGTGCCAGGCCAGGTCTGAGCAGTGCATCTAGAAACAAAGCAGACCCCAGTGGGTGATGTAACCTGAGAGTTTGGGTATGAACCACTTCTGCCCAGTTGGAATGGGACCACCCTGAGGACAGCTTTTGTGTCTCTTCTGTAAGACGGAGAACCCCACTGCCATCAGGGAATAAGTGATGGTCCCAAAGAAGTAAGGCACATCAGTGGCTGCCGGATGAACTCTGTTGAATCTCCCCAAGCTTCATGCTCAATAGGAAATTCGCTATGGGGCCGAACCCACATATGCTACAGCTGAAATAAGAACCCTGCCCGGGGAGGAGCACACCAATGGCAAGGATGACAGAGACCAGCCTGGACTCTGCCTCCAAGACTCACCCTGCGGCTGTGGTCACTGACTTTGATGATAGGTTCATTCTTCCTGAGATCCCAAACAACAGCCTTGCCGCTGGGGTGAGCAGAAGACAGAATGTGTTGCACTTGCCGGTTCCAGGAGAGTGCCTTGATGTCTTCTGGGGGCTGCTGTGGCAGGATGAGGGGGCGCAGGACAACCTGTCACCCCTGGACCAAGAGCCATCTGCTGTTCCACTGCTCCCAACCACCCACAGAAAGTCTGAGAGTAGATATGGGGTACCCAAACCAAGACAGTCTCAAGGAGCTGGGAGTTCAAAATTTCCAGAGAGGATCCTTTATGGTACTGGTGTGGAAGTGGAGGGAATGGCAGGCATTCTTGGGTTTTACACCCATCCCAAGGGACTCCTGAGAGCATAGAGTCGAAATTTACAAATAATCCTTGTCTGTGACAGAGGGAGGGGAGAGAGATGAGGGAAGGAAGGAAACATAGACACTCTGACCCCAGGGAGAATGAGGCAGAAAGAAAATTCATTGCTATTTTTTGGACACAAGGTGCTATCAAATTCTATTTAACTTACCTCACGATACTGTAAGCATAAGACAGGGAAAAGCCAGAAAGCAAAAAGATGGGCCCAGTTACAAACTGACACACAGGAACCCTCAAGTAACAGAAGATACACAAGGCCCCAACTGCACGGGAGAACCACATACAGAGACAAGGCAGCCCCTCCCCACAAAAAGGACAAGGATTTATCTTGGGGTCCCACTCTTATCCCTTCTCCACTGAGCCTAGTAGCTACACCCTGCTAGCACAGTGTGATAAACAGTACTCTGCTCCTCTCAAAGTCTTTTACTTTCCTCACCTTTCTTCATTGTCCTTTCAGAAGCCCCCAGGACAGTTAATGACCACCAAAAACCACCCCTCACACACCCCTGCCAGCTTTCCCGGCCCCATTAGCTAATGGCAGCACCTTTGTCTGTGGAGCTTTACTGTCCTCTAGTGGTAAAGACTGAGATTGCCTGTCTCTGTCAGCCTCCAGAATTTAAGACTTGCGCTGGGAAAATCAGTGGCACGTTCTTAACTAGCAGCCCAGAAGCCTCCTCACCTGTGATTTGGATCCTGGGGTCATAGGCACACTCAGGTTATTCAAATCCCAAATGAAGATTTCAGAATCACTGGCCCCTGAGGCCAGGAGGTTGCCCTGTATGAAGACAGGCCTTTGGAGACCAAGCATGCCAGGGAAAGCTAGAACAGGAAAGGGGCTGGGGAGGGGGAAGACCCACATTTGGGGATTCCAAAGCCTCCCCTGTAAGTGCCTGGAAAAGGCTCACACTTATGGACCAGAGGTCGCAAGTGAGTGCTTGCACACAGATCTGACGCTCCCGGCATGGCCCTGCTCAACTGATGAAATGTAGTACCTGGAAAGGATTAAAGTCAAGGGCTCTGACAGCCCCCGTGTGCTTCTGTCTCTGGGCAATCACAGGCTCCTTCCCTGAAGACAGGATGTGGGTCACATTGTATACAGTAAGCATGCCATTGTCCCCGCCGCCTGCAATAACCCCGGAGCCTTCCAGAAGCCCATTGCCAAAGCTCCCCCAGATCAGCTTGTGAAACCTACAAAGAGGAGGAACTGGCATCAGCACCAACTCAGGTCCACACAGGAAAGCAAAAGGTAGAGTCTCTGTCAGCCTCTGCCCTCATGCAGGCCCCCCCTCCCAGCTGGGTGCCAGGAGTCTCCCAGTTCCCAGACACAAAAACAGAGGTCTCCTCTGCCCCATCCTGCCCTTTCTCTGGAAAAGCATTCCATCTGTATTATGCCAGAAGTCAGGAGGCCACTGCCTTACAATTGTGTGGGGAATTTTTTTAAGTTATTATAATTGGGGTTATCCAGGCACGGTGATGAATACTTCAAATAGATGATTTAATCCTCAACCCTCGGCAATGACAATATACTGATTATGTCCTACGTGCCAGGCTCTGTTTTAAGTATTCCACATGTATTAGCTAATTTAACATTCTGCTTTAATATCTTAATATTAATATTTTAATACTCAGATATTAGTAACTTCACTCTCCACTGAGGAAACTGAGGCACAGAGAGTTATAAAACTTTGATATACACAGCTAGCAATTTTATTCCCATTTCTCGGCTAGGAAGTGACAGTCAAGGTTCAAAGTCAGGCCCGTCTTATTCCAGAGCCAGAGCTCTTAAACATCATAAAATACTGTCTTCTGTTTAGAGGAAGATCTGAACTATGTGCCTGACTAGAAGCAGGTTCCTTATACCAACAATTGCAGTCTCCTCTTGCCTCTCAAATTGGAAGTAAGGAAAGGCCCAAGGGCCTCCCTGCATCCTGCCTCTCCCATAAAGTTGGCCCACTGGAGATGCTACATGGCAGCAAAGGGTCTGCCCCCAGGGATGCTGGGCATGAATAATTAATACAATTTGGGAAACCCTTTTCTGGCTTTCTGAGCATGGGCCTAACAAGACAATGCCAGTGTCTTGCTTATAAGAGAAAGATGGAGCCTGTACCCCCTACAGACAAATTTGAGTCCTCTGCAGAGTCCGTAGGGAAGGCATGTGAAAGCCCTAGAGCCTCGCAGGTGGTCTGGCCTTCATTTCACAGCTGCTAGACAAGGACACTTCCACAGCCCTCCACAGAAGCTGGGATTCCCATAGGATGTCACAAGATTCCTAACCCAAATGAAATGTTCCATGCACAGGGAACAGTCAGCAGAGACGTGCAGTGGGTGACCAGGCAGGAACCTGTTTGGCTAGTCATTAGCACAGAACCAACCTGTCAGAAGTAAAGAGCTGAGCACCGGTTCAGACCAGGTCAGCATCTGAAGCAGAGCAGCAGCCGAGGTGACACTGATGACGGCGCTAACGCTACTGTCAGAAAGGCTGTGTTTTCTAAGGTTGTGCAGATGTCGACAAGGGGAGAACGGCTCCACACTGACAAAGGAGACTGCCGTGTTATGTAGGGGCCAGAGCTCAGCCTGGCAGAGGGCAAGTTGACAGCGGGGCTACAGAACCCTGTCACAGGTCGCTCAGGAACACAAGAAGAGAGGGCCGTGAGAAACTCGCATGGGACTGGGAGGACAGGACATACAGAACAGAGTAAAAGGCAACTTGAGGCTGCAAGAGGGGTGTCACCAAAGGCCGGTTATGTTAGAGAGCTGAAATGCAGAACGCAGGGTTGACAAAATGATTTGCATTCTGTAAGCACATCAAAGCACAGTCCTCCTGCTAAATTCACTCACGACAGTGACATGGAGTCCGAACGGGACATGCCAGGGAACACCAAGGACAAGCTAAGCAAGGGCAGGGACTTGACCATGCAGGGGGCTTGAGAAGTGTCAATCGTTTCTGCTCTGCAAGGGGCTGTGGAACGAGAGTCATCAGGAGGGATGGAAGGGGGCAGTCATGGGCAAAGAGAGCCCAGTGTACAAACATGAAAAATATTAACAAATGAATCTAAGTGAAAGTAGATGACTGTCCATTGTGCTACTGTGTAAAGTTTCTAATGTTGGACTATTTTAAAAGCTTTTGGCTTCAAAATAGAAACTAAGAACATGGATTCTCTGTTATCGAGGTTCTCAGGATAATGACGGCGACAACAGGGACCCTCTGGAATCACACAATGATGGCCGGTATCTAAAGAAAACACATGTTCTGATGGAGCAGAGACATGTGGGGCAGAAGGGTGGGCTTGCCTCTCGGCCACGGAAGAAGACATGTGGGGTGAGATGTGTAGACACACTCGGAAGAGACCTGGTGAGTGAAGGAGGGAGGCTGAGAACGGCAGCTGTGATCTTGTGCTTTCTTTTTACTCCCTTCATCCCAGACTTGCCTGGCCCCTTCTGCCCTTTCCTCAGCCTCCCTGCCAGAAGGGGCTTAGACTAGGGCAAGTTTTTAGGACTCAATTGTCCTGCTTTGGGCCAGCCCTGTTTGGCTGGGCATTGACCCATGAGGGGATGGTTAACTTTGCATGTTTTATTGGAAACTACTATCCTTTCCTCACTCTTTCTATGATACAGTCATTAGAGCAGGAGAACGAAGCTAGTGGAATGCAGTGATGGCTGTCCAAGAGGAGAACCCTTTTCTGAATGGCTAGTATGTACCAGGTTCTGTGTGCCGACTCGGTACCCCAGATTTGGAGAGGAGAAACAGGGTCAGAGAAGTTAAATAATGTTCCTGAAAGGTAAATACATGGAAGTTGGGACTTGAACCTGAGTCCTTCCAAAGCCCATGCTCTCTACTGTGATCTTGATGTCTCCATAGAAAATGAAAGACCTGGAAACAGGAAAACTAAAAGAAGTACACAAGACATACTTTCCACTTGCTTTTTGTCCCTTATACAGGCACCTGAGGAGAGGTTACAGTGTTCCCCAAGTTGCTAGAACTGAGAGAAAAGTCCTGGAAGGTTGATCAGCTGCCTCTCCATGTTATGAGGAGATGGGCCATACAGAGGTGACAGCGGTCAGAGATCCAGGCTTGCTGTGTCGACAGAGGGCAGAGTGTAGCTCTCATGTTGGTCTCTGGCGCCAGCAGCAATGTCCTCAGTTCACAAGTCAATGAAATACACAAACAATGTATTTTTCTTCCAGACACCGTTCCTCTTGAGTGAGATTCACCTTACAAACCAAATACTGTTTTTTTAACTACACATGCTAATCCGTATTGATTTTGACTGCATCCAGTGGTATCTATCTGTGCACTCTCATCAGGCTATCTAACACTTGAGGTTGTCCCTTTTTATACCCATAGCAGTGTGTCAGAACATTTTTCTTTCAGGCAGGAATTTATAAACAAATAAGATTTCTTTGATGTATTTGGATTGAGGATTAAGGAAGTTTTCAGGATTCAAATGTGGTTAAGGAATGGGTCTGGTAAAAAAAAAAAAAAAAAGGCAGGCAAAGGAAGTGGGAAGCTTTTGAAAAGTACCTATTTAGAGGTACTAAATAATAGTAGACACAAGGAGGAGTTTAAAAAAAGGGAAGTACAGGCCACTAAGCTAGAAGAATTAAATAAGAGGAGAGAATGGACATAAGATCTGAATTCAGAGCTTGCTGGGTTCCTAGAGGCCTTCATGTACAACCTCTTCTTTATACATAAGGAAGGAAACCTTGATTTGGCCCAAAGACACAGTGCTTTATTAGTACCGTGGCCAGAGCTGCAACTCCCACAGAACCAGACAGAAGATGACACAGAAAAGAGAACACACACAGCAGAGAATGGGGATGCACTCGACAGAGCAGGTATCTTGGTCAACAGTTTGTGAAACTGACTTTTGAGTAAGTGACCTAACCCAGGCTGGAACATGATTATAAAGGTAGAAGAAAGTAGACAGGAAGTACTATCAATTATATGTATTCTATATTTTGGTCACAGCCCCCAAATCCCTGCCATGGAGGAAGGGTGTGAAGTGAGGTTCATGATCCTGAATTTAGTACCAACATTTCAAAAAGAGTCCCTGCAACCTGGTTGGCTACAAAGCAAACAGATCATCCACCCAAAAACCTCATAAGGCACCAAGACCATCTGTAACTGAAGAGGTGGCAGTGAATGTTCAGCTTGGTAATACAAAAGTTTCTAATGTGGCTCATAAATTATACAAATATTTTTCTAAAGATTATTTATTTATACAAGCACTGGGTACAGTCAGAAGCGTGGGAGGGTGAGAGAATTCACCAGAGCCAGAGTAGAGAGCAGAACAGGCAGAGTGACAAAGTACACTGCTGAGGGGAGCAGTGGGCGGCAGGAGAGGTCTGTGCGCCATGTGGGACCCTCGCCCAGCATCCGGGGATCGAACCGGCGCTGCAGAGGCTGCGGGCAGCCTCACAAACCAGAGCTCAACCGCTGCGCCACCAGGGAGGTCCCAAATTATACAAATATTAACAAGCATCTATTGCCAGACATTTTTGTAGGTGCTGGAGACACAGCAGCAAATAAAACAGACAAACATCTCATGTAGATTCTTAGAATTCAATTTTCAAGGTTTCTTAAGCAATTATATTGCCTCTTTCTCAGGAACTCTTAGCAATAGGGAGTCACTACCATGCTGAAGTTGCTGTTCAGCTTGTGAGGATACAAGCCCTTGCCAATTGCTAATTTTCTTATCTCCGTGATTGTAAACTTTATTGAATTAGTTTACCCCTTTCAGGGACCCTTTCTGAAATACTTGCTAAGAGGCTAAGAATATCTCACCAATATGTGTAACATCTCCCCACCCCCCTGCCTGCTCAAGAGATACAGGTTATTTATCCATGTAAAAGAAACATATTTTATGGGCCTCCCTGGTGGTGCAAGCAGTTAAGACACAAACTATGAAGCTATCCGCAGCCACTGCAGCATGAGTTTGATCCCTGGCCTGGGAGATACCCACATGGCGCAGCAGACCTCTCCTGTCTCGCTCGCTACTCCCCTCAGCAGTGTACTTTGGTCAATCTGCCTGTTCTGTTCCCCACTCTGTCTCTGGTGAATCCTCTCACCCCCCACACTTCTGGCCTGTACCGCAGTTCTTATATGAATAAATAAATAAATCTTTAAAAAAATGTATTTTCTAAAAACCTGAAAAATAAGGAATACTGTCATAAAAAGATATAGGGGCTCAAGAAATGGAGGACAGTAACTAATCCTTCATTATTAGGTTAAACTGTGAGAAGAAAAAGAGAGTATGTCTGTCTTAATATCTCTCAGATGGACCAAAATATGCACAAAGGATTTATCAATCAACAGATGGAAAGTTGCATTCTAGGCCAGTAATCTCTGAAATGAAATGGGCAAGATAATTCTCTGGGATATAAGAAAAAGATTTGTATTCGTAACCTAAAAAATTAGAGAAGCTGCAATGTATTATGGCACGGTAAGTATATTACTTATGTTGACTATGTAACTTGAATATAGTGATTATTAATTTTCCTGATGGTACAAAAATCTGGGCACCATTGCTTCAAAATGTAAGCCTCATCCTTACAAAGCCTATAAAAGAACACCTGAATAATGGAGAGAAGATAGGCTTGGGAGTCAGACCGCCTAGATTTAAATCCAAGCTTCTGAGAGTTTTGTTCTTGTCTATGTAAAATGGGAATAACAGTATTTATAACCCAGGCCTATTTTGGGGCCTGAACAGGATAGACTGAGCCCCCAACACAGTGCCTGCATGCATGTATGCTCAGTGTGTGCCAGTACCCATCCTGGAAGGCTGTCAGGGCCAAAGAATCTGTGAGTGCCCTATCAGTGCCCCAGGGCAATGTATTCTGCTTGGTGTAGGCATGAAAGAGAGATATTGCATAACAACGTTTTCTTCACAAGAGCCAAGGGAGGAAGGAGGCAGTCTCCAGGTTCAGAGAGAGATGAGGTACACTCTGGGTCCAGGCTTCAATGAGGAGTCTCTACACATGATTCTGCCTGACACTGCTGGTACCATCACACACACACACAAAAAAAAAAAAAAAAACCCAGAGTTAACCTTTCTTTGACTTGAAGTTTCTTCTCTCCTCACTGATCTCCACATGAGCCCTGAGGAACACACACTATTCCCTGTTAGGATCAGGATCTGTTCTGCACCCCCACCAGTAGTTCAGACATAGTACCTGCTTGAGGCGGAAAGGACTCCCTTGCGTTTCAAGTCCAAAGAGGGGTCCCTGAAATCAACCTCAAAGATTTCCAGTGTGCCATTTGTACTAAAGGAGGCATCTAGCTGCTGAGCAGATGTTCCTAGGCATAAGAACAGTCAGGAAGAGGCAGTACATGAGCAAAAACATATGCATGGATTGTGGGTATAACTGGTTAGGGAGAGGAGAGAACAGGAAAGGGGTTAGGTAGAACCTTCTCAAGTGATAACTCCAAAGAAAGCGTGAGGTATCTGCCACTGAGTTAGAGTTCACGCAAGGCTGCCCCCAGTAAAAACATTTACTATCCCCTTTTTTGTGCTGTAAGCTGACCCCACCTTCCCATGACTCTAAAGCTTTCTCTGATGCTCAATAAAGAATTCTGGATTCTAAGTTTCCCCACAACCTTAGAGTGGATCCTTGTCTGCAATATCGCCATACCTGTGGCCAGACACACAGGGTGCTGGCTAGCGGGGCTCCACACAGGGACTGCAGGCCGCTGGAGTTCTTTCAGCTTCATTGTCTGTCCTGTAGGTGGCAGAAAACTGACATGGCCTTCAGTCCACTGAAAATAGAAACCAGCAAGCTTAAGGCCAGAGCTAGGGACACTTGTGTTTCAGAAGATCTTGTTTCTCTCTTTCCATCATGGGGTGGGGCATTTCAGGGCAAGACAGAGTGACAATTACTGACATCTGCAGCTCTGTAAGGGCAGTTTATTTACTCAATTGCTGAAACCTAATACTTTAAAGCCCAGAAGATATTCAACTGCACTGGCTGTTATAGGCCCAATGGTGATTATAATCATCGAACCACATAATCTCTCAGTGATTATGTCTCTCATTGCCTCAAATATCATCCATATGCTGATGGCTCCCAAATTCTCATCACCAACACAAATCTCTCCTCTCAGCTCCAATTTCTTTTTTTAAAAAGATTTATTTATTTATACAAGAATTGGGGTGCAGGCCAGAGGCATGGGAGGGTGAGAGAATTCACCAGAGAGAGCAGGGAGTAGGACAGGCAGACAGACCAAAGACACTGCTGAGGGGAGCAGCGGGCAGGGCAGGAGAGGTTTGCTGCGCCATATGGGTTTCTCCCTGGCCATCAGGGAATTGAACCCGCGCTGCAGAGGCTGCAGACAGCTTCACAGCGCAGAGCTCAACCTGCTGTGTCACCGGGGAGACCCTCAGCTCCAATTTCTTATATTCAAGTCCTAATCAAATATTCCACTTGCACATAGCAAAGATAGCAAAAGGTTAGTCTATCTATAATGGAATTCTCTAGCCCACCATGTCCTCCCTGTAAATCTGTTCTTGCTTCTGTTTTCTTCATTTCAGTAAATAGTACCACAATCCATCCAAGTGCTCAAACCAGAAAGCTGAAAACTCCTTTGATCCTTCCTTCCCTTCTAAAACATATCTTCAACTATTTTTCTCCAGCTCCACTACCACCACTATATTAGAAGATACCATCATCTTTCACCAGTAATCTTCCAGCCGACCATCTCCCTAGTACTCATTACTCTCACCCAGTTCATTCTCTACATAACAAGAGCAGTGAACTTTTAAAAAATAGGATTTTGGGGGCCTCCCTGGTGGCACAAGGGGTTAAGTCTCAGCACTATGAGGCTATCGGCAGCCACTACAGCATGAGTTTGAAACCCAGCCAGGGAGCTAACCCACACGGCGCAGCATACCTCTCCTGTCTCGCCCGCTGCTCCCCTCAGCAGTATATTTCAGTCAACCTGCCTGTTCTGCTCCCCACTCTGTCTCTGGTGAATCCTCTCAACCTCCCCTGCCCGCCCGCCCCCCCCCCACCTCTCCAACCTATACCCCAGTTCTTGGATGCATAAATAAATCTTTTTTAAAAAACAGGATTTTGGAATTTCATGCTTAAGAGCTTTCAATGACTTCTACCATGCTCAGAATAAAATTCAAACCCTGTATGATGGCCCTGCTCAAAGCTTCCAGCCTATCCCTTAAACTTCATCTAGTACCACTTCCCCCCTAATTCATTGTGCTTTTTTCATTTCCTGGCTTTTTCACACCTTGAGCTTTTATAAATTCTGTTTCCTATACTTTAAATGTCCTTACTTCATTCTCTGGGTGACTGACTTTTTATCACATCTTTTTGGGTTCAGCTTCTTACCTCAGAGAGGTGAGCCATCCAATCGCAAATAGCCTCAACTTTCTTGTTCTTAGGAATTTACAATTATACATTTATTTACAATTATATCATTGGTATCATCCACTAATAGGTAAAATCCACAAGAGTTGGCATGGTGTTTGCTATGTCATGTTGTAACCAACGGCAGAAAATGTTTGACACATAGCAAGTACTCGATAATATTTGTTGGATATATGAAGACATCATTTTCTTTTTAATTGGTAGTTTCCAATTCAATTTAAACATACTCAAGTGGATAGCAAAGCAGCAGAGATTTTTATTTTTAAAGTAACTCTGATTTGAGGAAGGAAACTTTGGACCCACTGTGACCTGCTGAGCAAACCACAGTTAGGTCAGTCACATCCTACAGAAACAGGAGGGGGCATTACTCAATCTCGACTGTACTTTCCAGCTTCAAGAAGGTTTAAGGCTACCAATTTAGCCAAGATTTCCAGGGGGCCTCTAAACTTGAGGCTACATGAAGTGTCTTCTGACACTGCACACCGCACTATAGTCACCGGTGCCACCTGCTGGTCGAAGGCATTTTCACGTTTCTGGAGAAAGATGGTTTACCCAAAAAAGTAGCTAGATTAGCACAGCGCTTTTGACGTGCCTATCTCATTTAATTCTCACAATGGTTCTATGCGTTAAGTACTATTATTAGCACCGTTTTACAGCAAAGAAAACTCCAGTTTTCTGGCCTCCAGAGCCGTGCTTTCAGCCATCGTATTAAACTAACCCCCAAACAGTGTTTAAATCCCTGACAGCCTAGATATTGGGAAGATAAACTCTTAGTCTACTACGTTCAGAGACAGACGTTCACTAAAAGCACCCGGCTGGGGCGAGGATGGCGGGCGGGGGTACTCAGGGTGGGGGTGAAGACAGGTCGCGCTATGACCAACAAAGGGGTGAACCCTGCAGTAAAGAAGGTCGCCCGCTGCCTTGGTCGCCCAGTCTCTCGGGCCTTACCCGAAGCTCGGTGAGCCGGGTCAGCAATGACAGGCCTTCCCGCCCAGGCCGGGCACAGAGACCCGGCGCGCCCCGGGTTCGGGTCCGATCACCGCCCAAGGAGGATGGCAAGGCTCAAGGGCCGCGCAGGAGAGCCCCTCGTCGGTCTGGGGGCCCCGGACGCGGCGGGGAGAGGGGAGCCGCGCTCCCTCGGAGGGTGGGCTTAGTGGGGGACCCTGAGAAGCACCCCGGAGGGAGCCCTGGGGGCGAGGCCGGCGCGGGCCGGGGTCTCCGGGGGGCGAGCTCTTCCTCCCGCCCGCCGCACCTCCCCACACCACCCCCACCCTGTCCGGAGGGAGGAGCGGCGCTCTGGCCCCCAGCACGGTCTCTGCTCTCCGGGGCCCCAAACAGGTGGGAAAACCAACCTGCGCAGAGAGCCCAGGTCAGGGGTCAGGCGTGGAAGCCGAGCGGGTCCTCGCAACCCGCTTTGGGGCTCAGCTGGGCGTTGTGGACGGCGGCTGCGGAGGGCCAAAAGCTGTCCTGGCTGGCAGGGCACCTGCGCTCACACCCGGCTCGAGGCGCGGAGCCCGGCCCCGCCGACCCACGGAGCACGTTCCCTGGAGGACTGTGATTTTTATCAGGCCTCCCTCACCTGCTCTGTCATTGCACAGTTCTGTTGCCGTGGTCGGAGCCTGCTACCTGTAAGTCCTGGTCTATTCAACTTGAGCCAGCTCCGTAAGCAGCCTCGGAAAAGCGAAAATACTAATTCATTATCTATTTATTGAAGCAAAGACCCGGGCCTAGCTCCAGGAGCTCTCAGTGGAATCCACTTGGTTGAAATGGTGTGGAGCAATCAAGGCTGTAAATAGCGGCGAGTGACGGCACTGCAGCCCAGCAACAGCTGGTGCCCGGAAACTGTTGGACTAATTAAGGGCTCTAGGTGTGCGGAGGGCATCTTACTGTAGACCAGGGGCTTCCTCGAAGGTTGCGCTAGACGGATGTGATTCCTTGGAGCTGCAAAATGATAGGTGGTGTTCCAGCAAGGAGGAAGGGGCAGAACTGGCTAACAGGCTTGGTAACATTTCCCACGCCGTGAATGAAAGGCTATTTCATGGGGAGTGGGCTGCATACACTGTGGAATACTAATTCAACGCTGCAGTTAATTGGGAGCTGCTGAAAATTATGGACAGGGATGTAATAAGATATAGATGGTATTTTGAGACTAGTACTATGGGTCCCCTTGGAAAGAGATTGGAGGCAGGGATTCAAATTAGGAGACTAATAGAATCTAGGTACCAGCTGATGAAAGTTTGGGTTAATACAGGGGCATTAAAGGAGAGGACAGGCTCTTGTGACTGATAAAGGAGTTAAGGACCATGGCTTCAGAGCCTGGGAACTAGAAATGCAGTTGTGCTATTCAGAATAAGAACTGGGAGAGGAAGGGAAGGGGAGGTGAAAAAAAACCCTTTACTGTGGTTTTACTTCCAAGTAAAAAACATTTGTAGGTAGCTACAGATATTAGACCTAAGCGATCAGATTCAAACCTTTCATTTAAGGCATGAATTCTGTATTCTTGCCTGATATACCTCCAAAGATGCTGGGCAGGTCTTCTTATAATAGGTTTCCCCAAATCATTGTGACACAACTACATTTGCTTTTTGTGTGGACTTGGGAGTTTTGAACTCAGGACAGAACACAGCTTAGGGTATTGTCTGTGCCTGCCCACTCTGTGTATTAAATACTCAGTATTTCTTAAACATGTTAGCACAACAGTGGGTAAGATCTGAGGAAAAATAAACAGGGTTGAAAATGGACTCTTAGGCAACTCCCCAAAAGAAGGAATGAGGTAGAAGTGCTCCCAAAGAAATCTGAACCAAAGGCACATAGTCTGTTTCAAACAGAACTGACTTTTAAAAGTATACTTTCAACTCACACCTTTTAGAATTTCTTTTCATTTTGTTTTACAACTGGCAGTCTCCCCTTCCACGTAACTACTTGGAGGCAATTATTTTGTCTTGTTTGACTTTATATTGCCAGGGACAGTGATAGTAGATACACAAATGTTTAATAAATGATTACCAAATGCTCTAGAGGACAAAGAATTGAGACAGAGAAGTCATTGGAGACCTTTGAAGAGTGACATTTCCTAAGTACCCCATTCCCTGTTCTTTCACTGCTGGACCACAAAAGAACCCCGTATCTAATTTGAATGGCCTTGCTTCAGTGATCATGTTGAATGTGTGCTTTTTTTAATGGAAAAAAATTTAGGCAACATTATGAGAATGTTCTCAAAGGGAGGGTATGAAGGTATGTTGATTCACTTAAAAACAGATGCACTGGGCCTCCCCTGGTGGCGCAGCGGTTGAGCGCTGGGCTGTGAAGCTGCCCGCAGCCTCTGCAGCGCTGGTTCGATCCCCGGCCTCCGGAGAGGGTCCCACATGGTGCGACAGACCTCTCCTGCCCCGCCTACTGCTCCCCTCAGCAGTGTATTTTGTCAGCCTGCCTGCTCTGTTCCCTGCTCTGGCTCTGGTGAATTCACTCACCCTCCCGCGCTTCTGACTGTACCCAGTGCTTGTATAAATAAATGAAAACAAAAAAAAGCAGCACTGAGAGTGGCCCCTCAAACACATAATTTTCTTCTAAGACTATTTGTAGGCCTTATGAGTTCAGAGTAACTCACTGAACTGTCCTCTAATTCATAATTATAGTTTCTATCAACTTACAAGAAGGTAGGCTTCAGAAATTGCTTTGGAATAAGGAATACATGTTCTTTGAAATAACATTAGAGGTAGTCGCAGCCCTAGGTCAATCCAAAAACACCTGAAAGAATACTTGAAACACGTTATTTTTTTTTAACCAATCACTATAAAAAGGTTTTTCTAAGGGAAGTAAATCTTGCTCCAACTTGGAAACTATCTTCCTTTTTCCTCAATTCTGTAAGTGAAAAAAAGGAGCTCCCCTTACCACCTACTGCACTACTGGAGTCCTCAACTACCTTCGCAGGCCTAGCAAAATGAACAAATAAGCATATTCTTGTGCTTAACTCCCTTCATCCTCCCATCCTTCCAGTGTGGCGGAGGGGACGAGGGACGGTCAGACAGTAGGCAGAAACAGAGAAAGGATGAGATTCCTCACAGCAGCGGCTATTCCTGGGGAAATGAGGCACAGATACCATAGCACTAAGTTTTATTAGGGATTCCATTAAGGTTAAATCTCTGGGAATGAGGGAGTTAGTCAGGGGGCATAAAGCCCACGAAGTCTCCTCAAATCTCATAGTGAACCACCGGCTCAGGTTCTTTGGTGGGATCGCCGCCTCGTTCCAGGTAGAGATTATTGTAAGGATACTGCTTTGGCCCCTAGGAAAAAACACAGGTCAGCAAGAACAACAACGTCCAACCAATATCTGGCTATCCCCCACTCTGAGTTAATAATCACTTATAGTAAATGGGCACATGGTAGCCTCTGGCCAGACCCAGCTGGGACAGAATGTCAGGAACAGCACTCCTCTTCCACACTCAGCCCACGGCAGAGAGAAAGCCTAGATTGTAAGAGAACTGGTATCTACAGTGTGTGTGGAGGGGGTGGGGGAGGGAACACGCGTGAGAGCGTGAGCGTGCACACAGGCTTTGTAAATGAGACGATGCATCCATCCATCCCACTCTCTCTCGGGGTCGAGACAGACTCAATCTCCTTTAAGTCACTCAGCCTCTAATGGTTCCACCACTAAAGTGGCCTAGCAAATGAGGCGTGCAGGAGCAGCGGTGGGGGAGAGCACAGAGGAGACACGGCTGGGACGTGCTTTAGGGGCTGCTGGCTTTACCAACAAACAGCTGTCAGAGAACACAGCTCAAGGGGAGGAGAAAAGGGTGATGTGCTTACAGAACTGAAAAATGGAAGAGCCACACTGTGTTTCTTGCTCTCCTGAAGTGAAGTTAGTGCTCACACCAGCCCTACGTGCATTCTCCAGCCTGGAGCCCCTAGGGCTTGGTAGAAGGCTCGTGTCAGTGCACATAGACATATCAGCTATCATCAGGACATTGATTATCTCTGCAGAGGTAGCACTGGGCAGGCAATTGCAAACACGGCAGCTACCCTGCTTTCAGTTCTTTTCCTTACAGTCTATCCTATAGACTATTCCCTGTAAATCTTCCTAAAAATCTAGCCTTCGTTATGAGTCTTCTATTCAAAAGCACACTATAGCTCCCCACTGCCAAGTCATCATTGTATCCCAACCCCTGGCACCATCTGCATATGCTACATAGTAGGGGCTTCATAAATATTTGTTGAATTAATGTATTACTATACCATCAAGTATAGTCTACTCTGTCATCAAATTTCTTAGGCATGCAATAAAAGCTGCTCAAATAAATGATCACCTCACCTCACAGTATTTTTTAACATATCATTTTCCATACCTAATTTCCAGAACTACCTGGGCGCTTGCTTAAAAATACTGACTTTAGAACCCATCATGGGGCAACTGAATTAAAACAATCTAGGAAGTGGAGTCCAGGAATCTGACTTTTTAGCAGCTCTCCAGGTTAACCACTGCTGGTGGTTATCTAGGAACTATTTTAGTCTGTTCTACCCCAGCTCACTCACTCTCTACTGCATTGTTTTTCTTGCCCTAAATGTTCTGATGTTTTCTCCAATTTCTCCCCACCATTCAAACACACACACACACACACACTCTGTCATAGCCCTTTTCCTTAACAGCACTTCATACCCCTTAACAAATATATTCAGTACACATATATAAACATAATAACTGCACAATCCCCAGTGGTAATTCTAGAGACTTGCTGGCTTCCATATTCTCATTCTTCAGTTAGTCCTAAATTGCTTCTTCTCACTCAGACTAATCCAAGATGTAAGGCATGGACCAGTACTCTGGTACTTGTGTCAAGCCGAGAAGTAAGGTCCTCTACAGGCCTTACCAGGGAAGCCAAGCTTGGTACCGGCTGGATGGACCCCCTACTCCAGAGACTTCACTCCTTCAGGAAACTGGGCTAAGTAAATGTGCTTAAGGGAGCATTTCTCAGATACTCACCACAGGCTGGTAGGAGGGGTAAGTGTCACCCAACCAAAACATTAACAGCATGAAGGCCACGAAGCCAAAAAGGTGTTTACACATGACATTCCAAGAAAGAGGCGTGGGGGATGTGTCCACACGGTTCCTGATATACATGTCTAGGTCCCAGTGCATCTGAGGCAGAAAGGCAGATAATTGTCACCAATTGTTCTTCCTGTAAAAGTCAGGCAGTCCAGGTTTTGTACCAGAATTTGATACAAAGCTTGACAAAGGCATTCTACTGGCCTAGGCAATGTTCTGAGAGGTCAATCTGAGATACTCTCACCCATAGGAATAGAACCTGGCTTATGTGTATATTCTGCTGATCAGACTGCTCATACAGCATGAAAGTCCACAACTTTCACAATACAGAGTTTTAAGTATCCCCAGAAGTTCCATTTCATGTGTAACATGTGGAACCCCAGATCTCAGAACACTGGATCTTGCTTCCTTGGGCAGAAAACTGTGTTACTTGAAGAAGTAGCATTTAAGCAAGATAGAATCCTCAGGAAGACATTACAGGGAGGTCAAATGGGATATGGTTCTCTTACCGGCTCACCCCAGTTCAACCTCAATTCTGGATGGTCCCAGTCATACCACGGATCCCTCTCCTGCTGTGAGCGATCAGGGAGCTTCGGGTAGTCGCCATACCTGAGAGACAGCAAGAACTGCTATAAGGGGCTCTGAGAATCCTCACTTAGACAATTCAGAATGTCCACATCTCAGACGAGAAAGCAAGTGACAGGTAACTAACTGCCTCCCTTAAGGACAGAGGAATTGACTTTCAGACAAAATCTTAATTTCTGGTCACTAAACACAGAGCTAACCACAGAAATCCAAATTGTAATAAAAGTCCAGGTCGAATTCTGAAACATTATAATATGCACACAATTATCTTAACTTCTTTCAACAAAAAGAAAAAAAATCACACAATGTTATAATGTTCAAGCTGAATGAGAATTTAGCAATTAATCACTCTGATTCCCTCATTAGACAGAAAATGAAACTGGTGTTTAGTCTGAACCCAAGGTCACCTAGCTAATTAGAATTAAAAAAAGGGGGGGAAGTTAGAAAAGTATTCTTTTCATAGCAACTGTGTTCCTCCACCATCTCCATGTCTCAAGCACCTCCTGGGACTTCTTGCTAAGCTGGGGTTTTTTGCCCAACACACCCCAATCCAAGGCTGCTCTTGTGCACAACAAAATAAAAGACAGAAAATGATGACAACTAGACGTATGTCATAGAGAATGAGTGGAAAACAAGAAATATTAGGAGCCGCTGAAACCATGACTACAAGAGTGATGCTAGGATGGGAAATGAGAGTGAGGGTAATCGCTTCAGATAATTAAACATAGGGATTTTATGTGGGAGGTGGGAGGGGAATATAACATCAACTGGAATAAGGGAGCTGGTCATTTAATCTGTTTCACAGTTGCTACCATTTCCACAGCCCTATGAGCAAAGGCATTTTTCTTTAAAATAAATAAACACAAATGTTGGGCACTTCATCTATAAATAAGGTTCTCATGTCAGGAGTCCAGCTCCAGCCTGGTCACGTGCCTGGATGACAGCACCTGAGCCCAGCAGATGCTCAATCTAAATGAAACCTTGGGCTCTGGATGAAGCCAGGGAAGGTTCCTGCTATTCAGGGGTCCTCCGGGGAGCTATTAAAACCTCGGCTTTCTCATTTGAGGAGACTGCCTGAGCCAAGGAGAAAATTGAAGTCCTCTCGGTTGCAGCTGCTCACCCACCCCCTCCCAATTCTCTTCCCCGAGAAAAGCACCCACACCGCTGACTCTGAAGGGTCAAGGGAAGGTCCTCGGAAAACAGTCAGGGTCGAGCCAGCCAACCCAGCCGACCTCCTCCCATCAGCACCCGAGAACAAGCGGCCCCTCTCCATCTCACCCCATGCCGTCGTCCGGGTAGGGCTCGTAGTCTTCCACTCGCATATTATACTTCTTGGCGGCGGCGGCCCGTTCTTCGGGGGTCCTGGGGTAGGGCCCTGGGAGCATGTCCTTGGTAATGTGGGAGGCTGCAGCGTAGAAGAGAAAAGGTCAGAAACGACCCGTTCCTCTGGCTGCCCCCAAGCCTTCACGCTGCGGTGGTGGGGACGCCGGAGCCCAAGCTCGCGCGCCCCGCGACGCTCTCCACATCCGCCCCGCGCCCGGACACAGCCGCCGCGGGACCCACGACCCCGCGGCCCCCGCCCTGACACACCAAGCCTCCGGCGCCCCCTTTCCACACCCGGGCCTCGCCTGTTCTCACGTACCTGTCCGTGCTCCCAGCGGCGCCACGTTCTGGACCGCCCTCTGCAGCCATCGGACTCCCAAGACCCCCGCCCTGGCCGCCGCCATCTTCACCTTCCCCCGTTCGCCCCGCACATGCGCACAGACCCGGCCACGGCGGCCGAGCCGGGCCAAACGCCGCGGGGGGGGGGGGAGCCGGCCGCGAAGAGAGGTCCTGGGGTTCAGCCAAGGGCCGGACTTAAACTGAGTTGGGGAACGGGAGGGAAGAAGAGCGGACGTGTAGAGGCAAGGAGGAAGAGCTGGCAGGAGAGAAAGCCAGACAGGCCACTGCTTTGATATTTCGGATTGCTGTGGTCCTTTTCTCCTAGAGGGATCTAGACACCCCCAGACACAACGGGACTCGGACTCGGAGCGTCTCTGGTGGACAGCTGACCTACCTCTCCCGGGAGCGAGAGAAGTAAAACGATTTGTCTTAATCTCGTCTCTGATTGCTTGCCTTTTCCACTTATGGTCCATGTCCAAACGGGACCATTGTCCAAATCCAGCTGTTGGCCGTGCCGGGTCTAGTTATGGTCTCCAAACTGGTCTCAGGTGTCTTAGATGTGCGGCGCTAACCCAAGTCCTCAAAGGCACCTCAGTTTCGTCCCGTGTTTACATTCGAATGCCCCAGTCACCTCAACAGATGTAAAATCAATCCGAGCACCGGAGGCAGGTCTCAGCAAACCGCCTAAAGCCTAGGATTTGCTAGGACTTGGATACATACACTTCAAGCTGGACCACAGTTAACAAACACTAACTTAACAGGAGAATGAAGGACATTAGTGTGTTTGCATATGAATGTCTCAATTTATTTACATAAATGACATATGCAGAATAAATATGCACATACTTCCTGCAACTTTTAGGGTGATCATTGTTGGTGGAGCAGGACCCATTACCATAAACATCCTCAAATATATATATATATATATCTATGTATGTATATGTATCGCAAAGCAATAAAAATAGATATATACCATTTGGTATATAAATTTTGGAGGACTTCCCCGCAACGTGCCCTCTTACAATAAGCATCACTAGCCATGTTCGGGATAATTGCATAATATCTACATCCAATCAATAGCAAAGCCTGATCTAATTTGGGTCAAGAAACAGGGCTGGTTTAATTAATTATTAAGCTATAGCTCACCTATTATAAAATCCACCCCTATAACGTATACAACAGCGATTTTTAGTGTATTTACAAAGTTGTGTAACTACCACCACTAATTGTAAACTATTTTCATCACCCCATACCCACTATCATCGCTCCTCGCTAGCCCCACCGCTGGTGACCAACCACTAACCAACTTTCCCTGCAGACTTGTCGGCTCTGGACGTTTACCTTTAGCCTCGCTCAGGTCCTCGGGGCCCGACATCGGGTGCACAGCTGCGGGTCACCGTTAGGAGGCGCTGCCCAGGCCTCCGCTCCGCCTTCTCAGTGTCCCCGCGCCCCTCCCTCTCGAACCCCGTCTCTATGGTTTCCGTTGTGGGTGTGCTCCGGGATGGGCGGGGCTTCCGGTTCCGGTGGGGCCGTCCCTGGAGGCAGAGATGGCGGCGACGGCGGCCGAGGCTGCGGCCTCGGGCTCTCGAGAGCCCCGGGGAGAGGCGGAGGCCCCAGGCCCCGCCTGGGAGGAGTCCCAGCTGCGCAGCTACGGCTTCCCGACGCGTCCCATCCCGCGTCTCAGTCAGAGCGACCCCCGCGCAGAGGAGCTCATCGAGAACGAGGTAGGGGGCGGGGCCGCGTCCGAACGGGAGGGGGAGGGGACGAGCCGGACCCGGTTGAGAGCAGAGGTCAAAGGCGAAGGGTGAGAGAGGTGGGGGACTGACTGGTGGGACTGGTGCTCGGGGGAGATGGAGAGGGAGGCGTGGAGAAAGGGGACTTGAGGAGTTCCTGCTGGCAAACAGAAATGACTCTCAAGTTGGGAAGTAGTTGGAGTCACGGCACAAAAACCCGCCTGCCCCTTGGCACGACCTCATTTGTTTTTTTTTCAACTGGTGTTTTCGTTCAGGAGCCTGTGGTGCTGACCGACACAAATCTTGTGTATCCTGCCCTGAAGTGGGACCTTGATTACCTGCAAGAGAATATTGGTAATGGAGACTTCTCTGTGTACAGTGCTAGCACCCACAAGTTCTTGTACTATGATGAGAAGAAGATGGCTAATTTCCAAAACTTTAAGCCAAGGTCCAACAGGGAAGAAATGAAATTTCATGAGTTTGTGGAGAAACTACAGGATATTCAGCAGCGAGGAGGGGAAGAGAGGTAAGTTCCCATACTCTCATTTTCTGTCGGATCTAGGACATCCATTTTTATTTCCTTTCCTGCCTGAAGATAGAGAGGAGTTGTGTGAATTGTCTTCTTCAAGGAATTTGGGAATGACTAGATTTGAACTGCCATTCTCTGGTTCTCCCAAAAGTGAGAGGCATGTTTGCCTAGCAGGCTCAGGTAGGTGAACAAAATGAATGGATTTGTTTGGTTGAGAACTGTGATGAAGCTAAAGGCATATGCGTTTTCAGAATAAAAGTCATTACCTGACTCATTTCTCCTTGGGAGTGCAGTCTCGGGGTAGCCAGATATTCTCTTTCCAAGAGGAGTCAAAAATGAGAACTTTAACTTAAAATCTTTTTCACTTCTAAATGTGGGTAACTAATTACAAATTTTTGTAAAATGTTGGAAGGGGCCAAACAAAGTGGTTGTTGGATTTAGTCCTGAGATTTGCCAGTTTGCAGCTTTTGTCCTAACATATTAGTCAGGCTAGGACAGTTCGAACTGGAAAATTATAACACTTGTGATTCTGGGGTGAAGGATATCAGGGTCCTCTTAGGGAAGATCAGATTAGATGGGGTGGGAGAATATTGCTTTCCCATATTGTACTGAAGATGGCAGGCACAGGACACACACAGAAGTGAGACTTCCTCTCTGCTTTTATCCCTGTCTCTAAAGACAGCCTCTTAGGTAATTGAGAATTGAGTCCCCTACGATTGCACTGACTTGTTGCTTTCACTGATCACTTCATGGTGAATGAACATCTCCATCTCATATTTGGTGTCCAGTCCTGGGCTTCTCGGTAGTCATCTATCTCAATTTTCTTCCTGACTCTTTGCTAGATGTTTGTGGCTGAATGGAATGATATAAAATATCTTTTTTTTCCTGACACTTAGCAGTTATAATTGTAGGACTTTGATCAAAAGAACTATCTCAATTATGAGTGATCTGGTTTTTATGTCTTAAATCCTGAATCATTTATGTCATCTCATGCATCAGTTTGCTCACATATACAAAGCATACACCCAGTTACCCCCCTCTCTCTATGAGAGAGAGATTAAATGGTACTGGTGGAGTGTAATTACATTGGCTACATAAGCACTGGAATGAACCTCAGACAAGACACATGACTGCTGGTTCCTCAGTCACTTTAGCTTCCTTACCTCCCATGGCAAGAGCATTTGCTTAAGTGAGCTGCGAGCATAGTGTGTACTTCCTGGGTGAATCAAGGAAATTTTTTTATTATTACGTGGTTAGGATCTTCTTTGAGCTATTTTGAGCATAAGGCTCAACAGGAATTGTTTAGGTTCATGTTTGCGGAATGTTCCTGACTTTCTATTTTACTTGCGAAATTGTTATGTGAATATATATAACATAGTCTCTGGGGAGAGTTCAGACGTTGCATCAACATTGAGGTTTCATATCTCCAAAAAGGTACCTAATGTGCCTATCTTAATATTTCTAGTTAATGTTTTCATAAACATCATGATTGTCGGCACTAAGTACTTTTGAACCTTTGGAAGTAATGTTCTTAGGGCTGTTCCTGTGTCTTCAAGTTTGCCCTCTTATTAATGTTTCTTAGGAGGCATGATCAAGTATGTCTGGGTTTTCCTACTCCGTAAGCCGCAGCTCAGCAACTTAAGGCAACAAAGCTTTAGTTCTCACTCGTGATACATGCCGCCTGAGAGCGGTGCTCTCACATCATCTTCACTTTGGGATCCAGATTGCCCTAGAGGCTACTACCTGAAACGGCAGTTGCTGTGGTGGAGAGAAGGAAATGTGTAGTGTCTCCTGTCTTCCTATTAGAGTTTGGAAGCATAATGAGTCACTTTTGGTACATTCCATTGGCGAAGCAAGTTAAAGAAGCAAACTTGGCTTCAAGGTGGTACAAAAGAATAACTCCCATAAGAAGGGAACTAGCTTGGTGGACAGTAACACTGTATGCTACAGTGGTCATCAAGGGCCATGAGGGGTGTTTTGGTCTCTGAGTCTCTGGAACAAGGTTGATTTTCATTGTAATCTGTGGGAAGGTTTTGAGAAACATGAAATTGCATGAGACGTGTATGTGTGTGTGTGAGTTTTTGTGCAGCATCTTCCTTGGATTCTTAAAGGATTCATACTGTGACCCAGAAGAGGTTAATAATCACTTATTTAAAAAGATTGGTGTTGAACAAAGTTCAAAGGAGGATGGGTAATGATTCAGTTCTGTGAGAATCTGTCTTGGTTAAGATTTGCCTGGCTGCATCTCTTCTGAGGAAGATGCTAGTATGGGCTGGGTTTGGATTTCCAGGTGTGGGGAGACCATGCCAAGGGACTATGTATACATGCACTAATGAGATTTTCTTCTTGGGGAGCATAGGTTATATCTACAGCAAACACTCAATGACACTGTGGGCAGGAAGATTGTCATGGACTTCTTGGGTTTTAACTGGAACTGGATTAATAAGCAACAGGGAAAACGTGGCTGGGGGCAGCTGACCTCCAACCTGCTGCTTATCGGCATGGAAGGTAAGCAGAAAGCAGCATGGCTTGGGGGTCATAAAACCCAATTTCTGATCCTGTCTCCACCATTTATTTGCTCCATGACTTAGAACACGTCACTTAACTTTCTTAAACTTCAACTTCCTGACTTATAAAAGGAACATAACATTTTATAAATAGCTTTGAAAAGTAAAATAATGTATGTTTAATCTTAAAGTTAGTTTCACAAACACTAAAAAGGAAGTGAGTTCCCTTTTCCCTTCTTCAGCTGCTGTGTGAGTGCATGTACTAAGATGCTAGGGAACTCTCTGCAGTACTGTTGTTCTCTATTGGCTATGTCTGTATTCAGACAATTTTTGAAGCAGGAAAAGTTTATTTTTCTATTATAACCTTAACCTTGTCTTTTGAATAGATAGCACATAAGGGTAAATTCAAGCAGTATAACTAAGTAGTGATAAAGCTGTCTTCTGCTTTAATTTCCCAGTCTCACAGTTTTCCTCCTTGGAAAGAAGGTTACTGGTTGCTTATGTGTCCTGCTAGAGGATTTTGTACATACACAAGCAGATAATGGTGAATATGTTCTTCGGGGTTTTTATAAAAATAAAAGGTGAAGTCTTTGAATGCCAATCAGGAAAAGAGCTACTTACAGCTCAGGGTCATTGTCTCTTTCTTATTTTTATCTCCAATATTAGCACAACACTGGGCCAAGAGTAAGATACTTAGTAGATGGTGAATAAACTGGGTTGGGTTGAACAAAGCAGCAGAGTAATTATTCATTGTCATTCATCACTGGGCTCTGAAGTCTGTTCTCCCCCTTTCATTGTCCCTTTTTTAGATTCAGATGGGTATTAATAAAGGTTTCCAGCACTGCCACTAATGAATTGACTCTTAACTCACTTCTTTGAAACCTACTCTTTGTTGATCTGGTAGCATCCAGTTCTGGTTTACTTGACTGAGTTTCCTGTTGTCTTCTGTGCTGTGGTAGAGTGCGGGGAAGCCTGCATCTTCCAAGATGCACATGGACTCTCAGCACTGAGGACGGCAGCCATTTTGGTACACCCAGGCCGACCCGAGGAATGTTTTCTAAACACTGTGCCCTGCAGAAGGCCCTTCAGCTCTCAGAGGTGCAAAAGATAAACAGGCATGGTCTCAGTTTTAGAGAGTAGATGGAGAACACATACACTCAGCCTAATACAAGTCAGCATTTAAATTAATGTGCCTTACTCAAATTATATAAGACTTAAGAAATCAAGATATGTTTTTCTCTGATGAGAATCAATAGCCACAGTGTTCGAGGAAATTTGCGTTCTGCAGGTGTGTTGATGTAGAAGCAAAAGTTGAGAATTTCAGCTCCAGAAGAGCTATCCAAAGCAAATTCATATTCCTACAACTTCAGTGACTCGTTAATTCCAACAATGAAAAAGATCATGTGTGCATTGTTGATACCAGTCATTTCAGTTCATTTTTGTTTTGCTGCCCTTGAATTCTTGCCGTAATCAAGAAGAGTGCAGGTTTACCCAGCGTATTACTTGGCCAGACTTATAGGTGTCATTTTGATGTGCTGTTGACTCTAGCAATGGCAGACATTGTTTAAGAAAATCTGCTTTGTACAAAAGCAGACTCTTAGATTATAAGAACAAAATGGTGGCTATGCAGGGGGATGGAGGAGATAAATCAGGCAAAGGTGGTCAACTATGGTGGTGAATGGAAACTAGGCTTTTGGTGGTGATCATAATGTAGTATATACAGATGCCAAGTTATAATGCTGTATACCTGAAATCTTTATAATGAATATTATAAATGATTGTGACTACAGTGAAAATTTATTTTTTAAAAAAAAAGCCTACTTTGCTACTTGATGGTGAACCCATAGCCAGTGATGGCTGCTAGATTTATTACCCATTAAAAGTATAACACCTAATTTTCTGAGAATAATTATTTGCAGTCTCTCTTAGTCTGCCTGAAACTTTGATTTGGAATGCTTAGCTAAGAGGACAGGCTGGGATTCTCTCCAGTGCTGGGCCCTATGTTTCAGCCCATTCCTTGGGATAAGAAAATGATTTTCTTCCTACAGGAAATGTGACACCTGCTCATTATGATGAGCAACAGAACTTCTTTGCTCAGATAAAAGGCTACAAGCGATGTATCTTATTCCCTCCGGACCAGTTCGAGTGCCTCTATCCATATCCTGTTCATCACCCATGTGACAGGCAGAGTCAGGTGAGCTTGTGTGTTCTGAGGAGGGTGTCAAATCTCTTTGGGATCCAAGGCTGTCATGTCTCCCCCCTTCCCTATGGTGTTGTACCAGATTAAGACAAGCTCACATGGTAATTTCACAGTGTCACTCACATATTCCAGCCCCCTGTGGTGGGCCCCAGATGTTTCTATATATATTCAGCCCTGTAGAGCTAGTTTTAGAAGGCAGACCCATCATTGATGCTGGTGGACTTTGGTTAATTGGCTTACAAGTTCAGGGAGCAAAATGTGTTTTGTCATGGATACCACTTCTCTTTGATAAGGGGCAAGTAGAATTGAAATATGCCATTTAATGTCTTTCCTGACTCTTCTGCACTGTTGGTGGGAGTGCAAACTGGTCCAACCACTGTGGAAAGCTGTGTGGAGATTTCTGGACCTACTAAACATAGAGCTTCCATATGATCCAGCAATTCCACTCCTAGGTATTTACCCAAAGGACACAGAAACATCAATTCCAAAGAACACCTGCACCCCTATGTTTATAGCAGCACTGTTTACAATAGCTAAGCTTTGGAAACAACCCAAATGCCCAAAAATAGATGACTAACTCAAGAAGATGTGGTACATATATACCATGGAATATTACTCAGCATTCAAAAAAGATAAACACATGCAATTTGCTGCAACATGGATGGCGCTGGAAGGGATCATGCTCAGTGAAATAAGCCAAAAAGAAAAAGAAAAATACCGGATGGTCTCACTCATAGCAGGAATCTAGAAAACTTAAATAAGGGACCAGGAAAA
This sequence comes from Talpa europaea, assembly GCF_964194135.1. Taxonomy (NCBI): domain Eukaryota; kingdom Metazoa; phylum Chordata; class Mammalia; order Eulipotyphla; family Talpidae; genus Talpa; species Talpa europaea. The sequence continues at coordinate 20,693,600 of NC_140077.1, read as the reverse complement.
TGAATAACTATAAGAAAGTGAAAATCAAAATCAACAAAAAACTATGAACCAGAGACACTTTTAGGGGGGCGGGGGCGGGAGGGGAGGGATTGGGGTCAGAATGGGGGGCTGCAATTGTATGGGGAATATAACAATAAAATTTATAAAAAATAAATAAATAAATAAATAAATAAATAAAAAAATAATGTCTTTCCTGGATCTAAGAAAGGCGTGTGGTTGCCTTTGTGGCCAGAGGTCATCTCCTTCTTATGGAGGTGTCTGACCACCTCATGTGGCCATCTTTGCTGGTTAGAAAGGAAGATGTTTGGAAGAAAGTTTCTGCAGGTTTGGGTCATAGTCCTCCTACCTGCAGGCCATGAGTAAGTTTTCTGAAATACAAGCTGTGTTGATTGACTTCTGACCTCGAGCACTGAGGTGCAGGATTCTTCAGCACTTAACATTTAAGCATGGTGTCTTACAACAGCCTCTGAGGCAGAGAGAGCACGTATGTTCAATGTATGTTGTGTCCTTTACTGGAAAGAAGTTGTAAAGACATCTCGTTTCTTAGGTGTCTTTTTGACTATCAAAGTAACTAACACGTCGTAGTAATTCATAAGGATTTGATGATTGACTAATTTTTTTTTTCTCTTGAACCTCTCAGGTGGACTTTGACAATCCTGACTACGAAAGGTTCCCCAATTTCCAGAACGTGGTTGGTTACGAAACAGTGGTTGGCCCTGGTGACGTTCTTTATATCCCAATGTACTGGTGAGGAGGGGGCTGGCGCTGGGGGCTTCTTGGGAGCTTTCTTTCCCATTCTCCGGAAAGCCTTGTCTGCGTCCCTCCTGAGATCAGGATTGGTCTTGGTGATCTACAGGAGGACTGGGATATGCAGATGTGAGCATACTGAACGTGGGGGAAATGACAACTCTGTCTCTAGAACAAGATGACATTCCTCAAGTCCAAAGGGGTCCCTCAGACTTGAGGTTGGGGAAACTGTTCTTGGCTCTTTGGATTCGGGGACAGAATACCACTGTCTCTAGCCCCTGAGTGTGCTTGGTAGAACGAGTTTAAAGATACGGTTTTCATTACTTCCCTTAGTGGACTCTTTCTAGTTTTCCACCCTCCCTCTGAAAAGTATTGGTGGCAGACAGGAGCCTGTTTATTTTCTTGCAGGTGGCATCACATAGAGTCATTGCTAAATGGGGGGATTACCATCACTGTGAACTTCTGGTATAAGGTGAATATGGGTTTTTTGGTAGATGGGACTGGGGTTAAGGTAGGTGTGGTCGATCATTTAGGTGGGTAAGGACGTTGGCTATCTCTGGAAGTGACTCCCAGGTCTTTGGGGGAGATTAAGAGGGATGGGGTTGAATTGGGATGGCACTGGGAACAGTGGGTGACAGTGAAGCCTGAGCTGTTGCTTCCTTTGCAGGGAGCGCCTACCCCTAAGAGAATTGAATATCCCCTCAAAGCCCATCAGAAAGTGGCCATAATGAGAAACATTGAGAAGATGCTTGGAGAGGCCTTGGGGAACCCACAAGAGGTAGGTGGCCGCCCCTTGCTGGTGCTCCTATGACTCCTTGGGTAGAATGACCAGAGAAAGGCAAGATTGGCGTCATGTTCTCTGTAGCGCCTCTGTTTCAGCATCTTGTGTCCTCTCTCTCCATAGAGGTTATGGGCATGTTCAGAAAATCCTTGTTTTCTGGTGGAAGCTGGGCTTGACTGGCGGATCAATTATAATCTGTTCCATGCTAGTGGTAATGTTCCCTATGGGGCTTGAGTGCCAGCTGGGGACCCCTGAGGGGATTCTTCTGGAACGGGAAGCGAGCAGTAAAGCATCTCCTCACATCCTCCCAGCTGTGCCAGGGCTGCTCTAGGTAGTGTTGAGACCTGCTTCCTCACACAGGTGTGCCAGTGGCCCACTGGTAAGAGGGAAGGTTTTTGCTTGAAATACTCTCGCCTCCTCCCTGTGGGTAACCTCACATCCAGAGGACATGTAAGGTTGGGGGTTGGCACCAGTTGGCGATTGCAGGTGACCTTTCTCAGGATATAGAGGCATTTCACATTCTTTAAATGTGTCTAAGAAACACACAGGCTCTCTTGGTTGTTCAGGGATTATCAGCTCTTCAGACCTTATCTGTCTGGTGCAGGCTTATGGATATAAGCTGTTGTGACAAGGAAGGTAAGCCAGGGTCAACCCAGAGAAGAGGGCCATGCCCTAGACTGCTGGTTGGACCTCCAGGAAGAGAGTAGTAGTGGGTTTACATGATTGAATGAAAACCTTGTCCCTGTCCTTGGCTGGACACCCTCTCTGGCTCTGGGAGCTGGGGACAGGCAGTTCTGACGGGCTCCTCATGTCTCTTCACAGGTGGGGCCCTTGTTGAACACAATGATCAAGGGCCGATACAACTAGCCTGCCAGGAGTTGAGGCCTCCTGCCAGGTGACCGCTAGCCCGTCCACACCGCTTCATTGATGAGGACAGGAGACTCCAAGCGCTAGTATTGCACGCTGCACTTAATGGACTGGACTCTTGCCATGGCCCTGGAGGCAGGTGTTTGAGGCAAGGCAGGGTGGTTGCTACTCCAGTCCCATTTGGAGGTGCTTCTTACCCTGGCCTCTGTGCTCCAGCACCTTCTCTCTCTGCCCCCCCCCAAAGTCCTGCATTCAGTGTGTGGAGTCCCGGCTTCTGGTTGTCATCGTGTCTGTGTGTCAGTCTGTCAACCTCGGAATGTATGTGCGTGTGTGTACATGCACGCACATGTATGTATCTGTTCTTGCTCCCCCCTTCTGGGTCAGGATGCCACTTCTGCCTCTCAACCCTGTCTCCTGCAACCTCAGTGCCTCAGCCTGAGAGAGGAGATGCTCTTAGACACCTGTTTCACCTGTTCTGCAGGGCCAGAGCAGTCCTGACCACAAGGTCAGCCTGCCTCCTTCCAGCTTTTGAAGAGTCAGCTTCTAGACAGGATGGGAATGGCTCCTGGGACTCTAATGGGAGAGCAAGAGGGAGGCTTGCCCTTGAGAGCCTGGATAGCCTTCCTGTGAGAGAATTACTAGACAGGGTTCCAACTTGGACCTTCAAGCTCAAGCCATACATAGACAAGACCCTTGGAACACGAGAACCAAGGATTGTGCAGAAGTTCCAAATTACAGACACAAACAGCTTTTTTCTTTCAGCACCAGCTCTTGCTCCCTGTGCTGGGTACCAAGGGAGTTCTCCTAGCAGTGGCTTCTCTAGGTTCTAGGGGTGCAAGTCTCAGAGTGTGAGTGTGAGTGTGTGTGTGTGTGTGTGTGTGTGTGTGTGTGTACGTACACTGACCTGCCTCTGCTTACCAAGTTTCTCCACAGTAACTGTCCAGTGGGAGCCCCAGGGAAGTACTGCCTGGCCTGAAGCATATATACTCACTTGTAGCCATTGTGTGTTGGTTGGTTCTCATTGCAACCTGCCAGAGGTCTGACTGGCTGGCGCCACGGGTCCTGTGACCCTCCCTGCCTAGGCCATATCCTCTACTCTTTTCTGGCTGACCGGATGAAATGGGGTCAAGCCTAGGCAGCTAACTCATGACCTGTCATCCACCTCAGGGCAGGGCCTCTTAGAGCCAGCACCTCTGCTTGACCCCACTATAATGTTCCACACACAACCCCAAAAGACAGGGCAGTTGATGGAGCACAGAAATGGAATTTCCTTTTCTGGTCATAGCTACTCGTGAGAACCCCTCTCAGGGCTTCGGCTCACAGCTGGGCAGCTGTGCACTGCACCACGCAAAGGGCCATCATTCACATCTGCTCACTGGAAGGAGCTCCTGGGGATGGGCAGCGTGGTAGCCATCTTCTTGCCTCCGCTCCCATCTCCATGGCCCTTCTCTGGACGGAAAGAGGAGCTGGAAGTCTCTGATTTTCTTTTTGTTGCCAGAGGTTTACTTCCAGTGTCTGAGTGTTGGCCCTCACTGCTAGCGCTCAGTTTACAACTACAGTGCGCCGATGGATGGAGAGGATGTGTGTGCGTGTACGTACTTGTGTATTTGAGGGAGGCTGTTTTAGTACCCTATCCTGGGGTTTTCTGCTGCTGTGTGGGTGTGCAAACACGGTACCTTCTCAATTTAGTCCTTTCAAATGCAGCCAATGCTGGAAAACGTGATTGCTGCCATCTCCTTCCCGCCATCTGTTTTGGGAAAGAGGAGCAGACCGAGGATAACCTTGACCACAGTCACACTTTGAGAGACAGCAAGTTATTTCTGTTCTGAGCTGCTCTGCCAATGTCCTGACAGACTCAAAGATGGGAGTGCTAGGTGGCAGGGAGCTCTGTGCCCGTCCGCCGGATCTTGTTGGTTTCTGTGCTCACAAGGTCTGAGCTAAGTTGATCCAGGGTGAGGGAACTTCATAGGGCCCTTGAATAGAATAGTGACCGCTGACTGTCGGACCCCTGATGTGTGCCTAGTGCTTTTGTCTTTGCTTTTCACTATCCTGCAAGGTAGGTATTGTCACATTACAGCTGAGGAAATGGCTCAAAGAGGTAAAGTGACTAGTGGCCATCAGGATTCAAACCTAGTGCTGTTTGTCTACACACCCCTTGCTGCTCCTCTCCCACTGGACTATGTTGATTTTCCTACCTTGCTCCCATCTCTACTACAGGCCCACCTCAGTTCGTATCCCACTGGGCAGTGTCTAGTGAAGGCAGACTTAGCCTAACAGGGAACAAGGCTTGGGGTGAAAGCATGGCTGGGCTCTAGCTAAAGATACCCCAGGGAAACTCCCTTGAAGCCCTATTATAAGACTACAGGAAGAAGCTTTGGGGAAGCAGTTCAGATGCCATGTGTTCCTTATGTGTCCTTGAGTAGATCCCATAGCTTCTGCCAGCATGTTTCTGCTTCTACAGAAGTGATGCTCTAGTTCTAAGATAGCACTAAGAACTTGGACTGTCCCTTCACTCTTCCAGGTTAGGGCTGTTGGGCCTTGAATTCTACTTGCAGCAGGGGAAGCATTTCTGCTCCGTTGCTTCCTCTTGTCAGCCAGTAACTTGGAGGCAGATACACAAGGGAAAGTAGAGGTTTGGGCCTGTGTGGAGGTCAGCCAGGTACAGAGGAAACTACTATTTTGTGAAGTCAAATATTTGTTGGGGGGTTGGAGTTCGGGGGATGGAGGAGGGGCTGTTCTGGGCATCAGTTGAGCAGATGCCCAGGATGCCTGGGGGAGACCAGCTTCCCCTACAAATCAGAGCTCTAAATTACAAGGTTTTTACCAACGTGAACAGTTGGGGGAAGTCGTCTGCTCTCATTTGCGTAATGGTTTCTGTCACTGGTGATTAGACACAGGATGAAGGAAAAGAAATTTGACAATTAGGAATGAGCTATCATTAATCTGAATCTGTTAGGAGACGAGAGTGGGGAAGGATCCTTACCAATGGGCCAACCCGGTGTAGGGAGAGCCTTCTGTGCCCTAGAGACTCTTGGGCCACAAACTTGGTGTTTTTCTCCCAGCAGACCAAGTTGGATATTAACAAAAATTAGGTGGGCCCAGCCCCCAGCCTGAAGTGGATAGTGAATGGTTATCTACATTCACATGCCCACAAGACAAAAATAGCAATAGAACAGTTTTGGCGTGTTTGTGGGAAATGTAATAGTCACCATTCCAGATATGCCACCTTTAACAAATATTTGTTACATTCCAACACTGGGGGGTGTGGTGAAAGCTTGGTCTTTGTCCCTTGGGTGTGGAAACCATGTGAGACAAGTGGGGGTTTGAAGCCATGTGTCATTGTGTGCCATGAAGAGGACCATCAGGGGAGAGCAGAGCTTCACCTCCAGGCCCCTGGGCTCCCAAGGAGGGGCTTTTCAAACTCTAGGCCTCTTGGCATCATTGATTCTCACCCCCTCCCCACCCCATAATCAATGCAACTGTAATATGGTGGCTACTGAGGCTCCTGCCCAGATATGTGAGCGAGGGAATGAGATTAACAGGTTGAGTCTTAAGGTTTGGGAAGCCCCAACTTGGATCTTCCCTGCTCTCCTCTCTTGAAACTGAAAGGACAATATCAACTTGCACCATTTGGTACTTGTCCCTCAGATTTGTGATTCATATGTGGCCGGTCCTTCAAGCCTAAATTCCCTTGGATTGGGGGTGAGGGTGGTGGTGATTTGTCTCTTAGAGCATGAACTTCCCACTGGTGGGGCTGTGTGTGTGTCTCCCTACCGCTGGGTCTTCCACTCACCAAAACTTGCTGCAGTTTAGTAGGGCTGCAAGGAATGGCCTTCAAGGGCTGGTTTTGCCCAAATAGGGGGAATGCTGGGGTACACCTGGAAGTGGCTCCCAGGGTTCCAGAGGTACTGGCCTTGTAGTCGGTGCCCTTTTTCTTTGGGGGCTGTAGCTGATTGGCCAGCTGCTCACTCGCAATTGCCTGTTCTAGAGATGTTCGCTTCCCCGGCCAGTCTCCAGCAGCAGCTTCGCCAAGGCCCTTTGTCCTCAGTTCTGTCCCCAAGCTTTTTTTGCTGCAAGTGGTAGACAGGCTTGTCTCTAGCATTCCTGGCCCTACGGTCATCCCTTCATCTAGAGTCTCCTTTGCTGACTTCCAGTAGTTCTTTGACTAGGACTATTAGCCCTCTGGTTCCGTGTGCTGTCCTCTTGCCATCCCTCTGGAAGTCATGTGCATCCTCGTCTCCCTTTCCTGATACGTTCTTGTGTGTGTCTTCAGCCAGCCCCGTTTCACCCTCACGGGTCTTGGGATCTTCACTGAAGCCCTGCTGAGCCCTTTGAGTGCATTTCTGGGGGACAAAACCTCGGATGTTGACCCAGAGGCCTGCCTGTGATCAGTGAGGCCTCCGTCTGAGATGGTAGCAAGAGAGAGGTGGACAGTGGAGAGACAGCGAGGGGGACGGGCCCGGAGTGGTGCCAGGCTGCCAAGCCATGTGGGAGAACTGAAGTTAATGCTTCCCTCCGAGTGCACCTGTGTGCTTTAGGGTCCAGCAGTTCAGGGCATTTTGTGACTCCTAATTTCAGGTGTCTGGCAATCCTCCAAGTCACCCAACTCCACTGGTTGCTGGAAGGGAAACTGCATGTTTGAGTTGTCGGATGTCGGGTTGGAGGTCCTGGATGAGGATGCCTCCAGGCTGGGTACCAGGAGAACCCTGTGGTCAGCTTATACCCAGACTCTGTTCTTCCAAGAATTTGAGTATGATAACTGATAAGAAAAGTTTTGGCCCTGCCTTCACCCAGAGTCTGATCTTCTGATACTATTTTGGGAAGGCGCCTGTGCCCTTTAACCTGAATGAAAAGCAACCTAGTGTGGTGTTCACAAGCTTGGGTTTTGGTTCACGTTTCCAGCTCTGCTACTTACCAACTAGGTTTGACCTTGGTTGATGTACTTAACCTCTCTGAACCTCAGTTTCCTCAACTGTAATGATCTGGGGGAAGAGGGGGTTGAAAATATCTACCTCATGGTTGTAGGATTAACTAAAATGTAAAACTTCAGCACAGTGCCTGGCAAGCACTTAATAAATGGTGGTGGCAGTGATACTTTATATGTAATTTATTCCAAAAAGTTGATTTCGGTGATTTCTAAGCAGATTATCAATGATTCCTTCCCTCTCAAAGCATGAGGAAGGGCACGGGCAATACCCAAGAGCCCATATTGAGTTGAGGGCAGTCAGCAGAGCCTTGGTACCCAAGCCCATCCTAGTGTGAAGGAAAGGGAAGTATCTGATGCCAGTTCTGCCTGGCCATCCTGATTCGACCCCTCTTCACTGCAGACCTGGGTGAGAAGCTTTCCTGTGAGGGATAGAGAGAGCTGAACACATCGCACCTGGAGAAGCTGCTGCCCTCTCACACCAAGACACTGCAGCAAATTGGGGCCCTGGTTCAGCTTTATTCCATACTCCTCTCTGTATGAGATTGTTCTAGGACAGAGGGGCAAGCAGAGAACTCAGGAAAATACAAGACTAAATAGCTATTATTTGTGTCCACTTGGAGCATTTCTGGTCCAGGCCCAGTGTTGGTCCCATCCATGTGCCTCCAGGTCAGTAGGGGAGACAAGCAGGCGGTTACGATGCACATAGAAACCCCTGGCCAAGCTCAGGGGTGCCTAGTAGGCTTCCTGCAGGAATTGACACGTTGAAGGCTGACACCTAGGAGATAGCCAGGGGCTGGGGATAGTAAAAGGCATAAGTTTCTCCTGGTTTATTTCTCTCTGACCCCCATGAACATTGCTCCTCCATATTTAAGGATTTTGTTTATCAGGGAAAGCCAGGTGACAAACCCCAAGAAGAACCTTTAGTTCGTCACAGAATCTTTGGCAGTTACTCAGGTGCTGGTCCAAGTGTGTCCTGGACTCTGACAGACCAGGCCTGCGCACTTGTGCTGTTGTCCTCAGAAGGCTGTGTGGCTCTGAGCCACTCTGCCCCTCTGCTTGGAAGAACTGCTCCATCCAGTCCTCTGACATCAGCCTGAGGTGTATCATAGCTGCTTGGAAACAGCTGATCATGGGTTTGCACCCCCTTCTGGCCAGCTCTCCTCCCACCATGGGGCAGGTCTGCCGTTCTCTGTAGTTACATCTTGCCTCTGACCCTGGCCCCCAGCTCATAGGTAAAAATAAAAAACTAGCTTGTGCCAGCCATCTCTGGACTGCAGCCTTACTGTAGTCACCTTGCATTCACCACTTTACTTCTAGATTATTCTGACTTGGCCTTGGAAGCCTTCTCTTTGGCCCCAGAAAATGTTGCTGTGTTGTGTTCAGTTTGCTTAAAACCTGTTTACTTGGTCATTGAGGTCAATCCTGCCCTTCAGGGAAGCTGTGCTTCTTAACCCAAAATGTAAGTTACATCTGGGCTAAGTTCCTATTACCTCAAATATATACTGTATACTGCAATATAGGGGAGTGGTTGAGAATGAAGACTTTGCACATCTGGCTTTGAATCTTAGATCTGCCATTCTGTGTGACCTTAGGCAGATAACAAGCTGCCTGAGACTCCCCTTCCTATGTATGAGGATACCGCCTGCCTGAAATAAAGTATGTTAAGAAAGGCTTAGCAGTGTGCCTGTTCCTTAGCAAAGGCCCACGTGTCAGTGTCTTTGAGTGGCCCCAGCCCTTCGCGCTCTCACAGCATTTACGTCTTCCTCATCCAGCTTCCAAACTAAGGTCCTGCTTCTAGTTTCAGGGCAAGTATAATTGTCAGCTAATGAGCCAAGTGGAAGTAAAAGCATGACCCACTCATGGTACCAGTCCCTACCCCTTCTTAGGGGTCTTTGACTCACAGGGGCCCTGTCACACTGACACCACTGTGGAATGATCCTCCACAAGTTCTATATTAAACACACCTGATACCCAGGGTCAGTGGAAACGAGCTCAGACCTGCTGCTGCCCTTGAGGAGGTGCTGAAGGCTTGTGCTGGCTGGCGCCACAGCTACGTGCGGGGGGCACCAGGGTGAGCAGGTGGCACCGCAGCTAGGGACATAGGCGATGGAGAATGATGCAGGAGCTACCGAGCTAGTCTAGGGGCTCGGGAGCCGTGGACTTGAGAAGATTTCCTTGACATTTTTGACTTGTGAGTCTTCATCTTTGTGTTTGAGCAAAACCTTACCCACTTCACAATCAGCGAGGTCATTGTTCTCTCAAGGACTTGTGGGATGTCTTGGCAGGAATGGAGGTGGGGTGTTAAACATGACTCCTGGGTTTGAATCCCTATTTGTCACGTCCTCACACTAACCTTAGGTAAGTCGAGTCTGGTGTTGGCCACTTCATGCATTGGCATCGTCAGCTTTGTAAGGAGTGGTCGTGGTGAGGCTTAAAAAGCCTCGCACAGTGCAGGCACTCAGGAAGCACTTTCTTGCTGCCTGTGACCAGTGTCGGCTGGCGCTGCGAGAGACACTGGCAACTGGGCTTTGGCTTGCTCTGACTCAAGGTGCGGCGCGGAGTGACAGGGATGACACGGTGGGCAAGCGAGGTGGATGAGGTAATGTGGAAGAGACTGAAGTCAAAAGTAGGGCAGGGGACAAAAATGGCTTTGCTGGGATGGGGTTTTGAGGGACAGCAGCAGGTGTCTGGATGCTAGGTTACTCTCTCACCCCAAGAACAAAGCAACTGCAGCAGGAGGGTGTCTGCGGAGGACACAGGGTGGCCAGTTGGAAAGAACACGAGGTCCCGGGCAGTGAACCTCCCTGTGCGCCTTAGATGTGCTTTCCCAGGCTGGGTGACTGGGCGCATCTATGTCTCTGCTTCAGTCCCCTCAGCTTTAAACTAGGTTAAGAATACTATTAACGCCCTTACAGGGCCAGTGGGGCAATCTCTGTGATGGGGTGATATGAGCTGAGTGCTGTGTGTTAGCAGTTGGGGGGAGAGATAGGCGGAAGTTTCCAGAGCAGGTAGTCCACAGAATTGCAGTGGTTCACAGGGGTAGAGTTTTCCATAGCCTGAGCAGAAAGTGTAGAGAGCAGCATTTCACACCAAAACACAGGAGGGTTGCCTGTGGGGTTCAGAATGGGCAAGGTTTGCATATTGGCCTCATCATCCCCAACACTGAGGCAGTCAGATTCTTTACTGTCTCTGAGCCTTGATTTAACAGGTCCCCTCAGGTGACTATTGGGAGTGAATGAGGCACTTCAAGTGGAACAACTCAGTGCCTAGTAAGTGCCCAATTAATGTTCCTTTCTTTCCTTTTCCCCTTAGGAAGCATCTAGCTTACCTAGCATACAAGGGACTCAGTGGTCTGTGCTTTAGTGTAAAGTGATACCAAGTTTTCCTTCTTTCTACCATGAGGTCAGTTGCCTTCAAAAAGTGTGAGTGCGAGTGGAGAAGAACATGGAGAAGGGGCAGGACTCAACAGTCCTGGAGATGGAGTAGCGACTCCCCTGGTCTTCAAGTTGGCAGAGGGGTGGGGTGGAAAAGGGTGATGTCGACAGGTAAGAGTTTCCAGAAGGAAGGTGGGCGCTGAGTATAGCGGGAAAAGCCAGTTGAAGGGCAGTGTGGGATGGAGAACAGGACTGTGAGCTCAGGTTAAGGAGACCAGCGTTCTCCCAAGAGAGCCTTGGGAATTATGACTGCAAGTCAGCAGTTGTGAGAGAAGTCCTGCCTTCGGTCAGTCACCATCATCGCACCTGTGAGCGCTGTGGTCCTTCCAGAAAGGCAGACTGATAAGAAATAGAAATCATCAAGCAGAAAGACTTAAGTGTTCCCACAGCCAAGAAAATACACCATCCGATCAACGTGTAGGGCAGGCTAAGTAACGGCCTACATATTCTATGGGAAAAAAAGCATCAAACCCAGGGATTTGAGCTGGGTGACCACCTCTTTAACGAAGGCCCTATGATAGGCCTTTCAGAGGACACAAAGAGGACTTCTTAGAATCTAGTCAGTGGTCCAACCAATGATTTCTTATTTTACAACCTCAACTTTGAGAAGACAACCTCCAAAATATATGGGGTGGCATCAGTTTTTCCTTGACAGGCCAGCCTCTTTCGGTGCTGGATCGCTCCGCATGAGGGATGGACGTGCTGAACAACATCCAACCCATGACCTGACTGTGCCTGCTTTAGGGAATGTATGCAGTTTGTACTTTACATCCTTGGCACGTGGAAGAGAATTGGCCTGTTAGATGAACAGGTTTGCCTTATAAAATCAACTAAAGAGTATAAAATCAACTACATTTATTTAGACTTGGATTTTAAGTTGAAATCTTGCAAAGTTTTATGTAGTTTTGAAGACTTTAAAATCACTTAAGATTCGTGGTATTTATAAACTTAATTTATCGGAGATATAATAATTATTTAAGTACTTGGAATGGTATGTTTTAGTCATAAATGAAATACTTAAGGAAATCTTAATATTAAATCAATTTTTTTCTTTCATAAGCAAATTAATAAATTTTGTAAGCTGAACTTAAAAGCTTAGACAAGAACTAGGGTTTTCAATTTGCAACTTTGAAGACTGAATATAACTTTTTTTTAAAAGATTTTATTTATTTATACAAGCACTGGGTACAGTCAGAAGTGCGGGAGGGTGAAAGAATTCACCAGAGCCAGAGCGGGGAGCAGAGCAGGCAGAAGGACCGAAGTACACTGCTGAGGGGAGCAGCGGGCGGCAGGAGAGGTCTGCGCGCCATGCGGGACCCTCCTCTGGTGGCCGGGGAGCAGCCAGGGATCGAACCGGTGCTGCAGAGGCTGCGGGCAGCTTCGCAACCCAGCGCTCAACCGCTGCGCCACCAGGGAGGCCAGGAATATAACTTTTAAAGCCAAAGTAATTTCTGGATAATTGTTCTTACACACACACACACACACACACACGCCGTCACGAATACAGAAAGCTCACAGGGAATGCAGCACAACCATGAGCCAAGTCGGGAGCCCTCCGCGCCCCAGGCAGCTGGTGTCAGTGATGACCAGCCCTGGGCCAGTTGGAGCTATAGGTGTATTTTTGAAAGTTTAAAAAAAATAGTTGGGAGCCTCCACGGTGGCACAGCGGTTCAGCGCTGGGTTGCGAAGCTGCCCGCAGCCTCTGCAACGCTGGTTCGATCCCCGGCCACTGGTGAGGGTTCCACATGGTGCACAGACCTCTCCTGCCACCCGCTGCTCCCCTCAGACTTCCTCACTCTGCCTGTTCTACTCTCCGCTCTGACTCTGGTGAATTCTCTCACCCTCCCATGCCTCTGACTGTACCCAGTGCTTGTATAAATAAATAAATAAATCTTAAAAAAAAAAAAGTGTGTTAGCAATTTAAAAAAAAAAAATAGTTGGAAGCTTTTAAGATCAATTTTCATCTGAAAAGCCAAAAAATTACTAGGAAACTGAAAGGTCTGGTAGCAATAAAATCGCATTTCCCACACGACAACAGTTGACTAGAGCTGAGCAGCTCCCATCGCTTTGGCCATGTGCCTTCCAGTTTGCCATGGTCTCTACTCCTCATTTTGGTTCCTGACACTGGTTTTGTGTCTCGTGACCTGTCTGGCTCACAGACTTTTGAGTGTGTGGCCCTCAACTAGAGGTCCTCTGAGGGTTGTACCAGCTGATTTGTAGCCTCAGGAAAAGTGCAGGCCTCACTCCAGCAGTACTGTCTTTTTCCATCTGACCGGATCCCAGAACTGGTTTCAGCCCCTTTGTTTGCTGTGACCAGGTCCCTCCCAGGTCTTCTCTTGCCTAGACAATTGCTTCTAACCTCACGTCTCAGTTCCTGTGAGCTTCCTGATCACACTTCTAGTTTGAACACGGTCTCAGTTTGGGATGTGAGGACTCAGGCTCCTTGCCTTGTGAAGCTCCCATACCTGACTGTACTTGATCCCTCAGACTTATTTGTGAACCTTCCAGCTCAGATTCCCAAACCCTAACTCCATCTCGCCATCACTGCTCCCCACCTGGGCAATGTGGTTGCTCAACTGAGAAGTGTAAGGCAGGTTGCTGAAGGGCCAGGAGACCTCAGAGGTAAGGTTGGAAGTGCTTATACTCTCGAGAGAAAGAGAGGCAGAAGCCAAAGTGGGTTTAAGGAGGCAGCTAGCAGAAGGCGTTTTAGGTGTGAGGGGACACTGCACCTATTTGTAGGCAGAGGAGATGGCAGCCGGGGAGAGACTGTAAGTGTGAGAATAAGGTCTCAGAGGAGGTTTGGAATAGGAATCAGCAACAGCTGTCTACACCCAGGGAGGTCCTGAAGTTCAGAAACTGCAAAGATGCAGGAGGCTCAGCTGATAATTTGGGGGTGGAAGTGATAATCCCCTAAACTAATGGTTAAATAAAGGATGCCAGAGCTTTGGTGAATAAAAAGAGGACATGGCCCTGATGTTGGGCCGCAGCCTGGGCAGGAGGACTTTTCAGCAGTGCAACCAAAGCTGCTCACAGTCTCTCTACATGTAGCAGACACATCTGAACCACATCATGGTCACGAAACCCAGTGAAGAGCCAGACCCTGTGAGTGTTGATTAATGGATCCATGTCAACCTAGTCTAGAGGGAAGTCTCCAGTAGTGTGCCTTTGGGCTGTCTGGGCCTGTGACCCGTCTGACATTTTTATTGACAACTGACCGAGGCAGCGGGCTCGTCAGGTTTGCAGGTGATAGAGCTAGGAGGGGCAGCTAATACTTTGCATGAAAGAGTCAGGATTCAAAACGATTTCAACAGGCTGGTACACTGGGCTGGAACCAACAAGATTAAATTTAACAGGGATAAATGTAGAGTCCTGCACTTAGGTTAAAACAAAATCAATGACATAAGTACCGGGTGGGAGGGTGGACCCAGCTTGACAGCAGTTCATGAAGAAAAGACCTGGGGGGTTTAGTTGACTGCAAACTCAATATGAGTCAACTGTGTGATGTGACTGCTAAAACCTCTAATACAATCATGAATTGTATTAACCACAATGGAGCAGCCAGATCAAGAGAGGTGCTTACCCCACTGCTTTTTGAGATTGTTAGGCCACCTCTGGAATACTGGGTTTAATGCTGAAGTCCTTTCTTTTTTTTTTAAGAGGGTCAGTAACAGTGGAAGAATATTTTCAGACAAGCAGCCAGCATGGCAATGGGCCTGAATACTGCCAGACATTTGCCAGAAAGTCTACAGTGCTGGGGTTCCGGAATGAAGGGTACGGGTGTAATCTGACCTCAGGCAAAAACAGTTGTATCTGGAACACTATTCCAGGATTGGAGGGGAAATTCTGGGGTCTGCTTTCCCCCAATACTGTGGGTACCCAGAGGCATTAGCTTGTGAATCTCACCCCAGGCCTTCCTGAAGTCAGGGAGTTAGGGGTCACTTCGATGGGATCTAGAATGGAGAGCAGCATGGGAGTGGGCAGAGAGCGGGGCAGTGAAGTGGGAAGAGACCTGGAGATGTGGACCTCAAGCGCCACCTCTTCAGCGCCATGCCGCGTCCCCGGGGATGTGAAGTTCCCATTTCTGTCACAGTGTGGCGCCCTCGCTCCATGTGGGGATCCAGAACCAACAGTGGGAGCCGAGTGGGCAAGATCCAAGCTGCCCGTCTCACACTCCCCGCAGTGGGGAGCGCTTGAGGCCCTCGCTGCGTAGGCCCTGCCGACCTGGGACCCCTGTGTGGCCAGACGACTGTGGTGTGGAAAAGCTGACTTGAGGCACAAACACACTTGGGGTCCCGATGCGGCTCCTCTGAGGGCCACACATTAAGACCTGAGCTACGCTGCACGTGGCTTCCTGTCTGCCCTGGCACTAAGCCCATGCTGCAGAGAGGGCTCTTCTGGCAAGAGGGTGTCCTGGCACCAGGAGCCCCAACGCTGGGGTCAGAGGATCCAAATCCCCTCCCACTAAGTGTATGGCTACACCAGCTTACCTACGCTCCGGGGTTCTGGAGTTCCGGAGTAGAATAACACCGCCAAGTTCATGGAGCCGTTAGCAGTGGATGAGTCAGGCATCCATGGCAAGGATTCTGAGCTGTCGCAGGAAGCACCAGAGGAGCTTGTTGAAAACGCAGATTTCTGGTGCCACCACTAGTCATTTAGTGGTTCTGGATGGAGCCCAGGAACCTGACTTTTTAGCTGCACCCCAGGTAATCTGATGTCCATGATCCTCTGAGCACATTTGGCCCAGCACGTCCGAGGCTACACTAGCAGGCATTAGTGCTCATCCTCTGAGCCGTGGGAGCCACTGTGTGGTGACCCCAGGCCAGAGGGACACAGGCTTGCTCTCAGCGTGGCCCCAGCCAAGGCGGGGAGGGCTGGTGTGGAGATGAGGACACAGTATTTAAGCTCAAAATGGATGTTTGAGACCTGGAGGGACTGGGTATATACAGGGCCATAAAGGAGCTGGGGTGCTGGTGCCAGAGATGGGGGCACTAAGCAGTAGGGCAGTGGGGTGTGCTGGTGTCTTGGAGTTTGAACGTAATATTACTGAAGGGATGGGATCGTGTCCTGGGAAGGGCAGACACTGAGGAGATGGGGTAGAGTGACACTGGCGCTTCTTGGGAGGGGTGGGGGTTTGTCATATCGTGACAGGGGCACAGACAGGGCAAGGGAGACTGCGATGCTCAGTGAAGCCCCCTGGGGGCAGCCACGCCTTGTGAGTTGTGGTGAGGCACTGCGCCCAGGCGTCTGACTTCTCATTTTGGGGGGATGAAGATGGGGGTGGGGTTAGTTCCTTAAGAGCTTCTGGAGGACTTCCCTGCACCTCCTCTTGCCGCCCCCAAATATAGGTGAAGTGTGTGTGTGTGTGTGTGTGTGTGTGTGTGTGTGTGTGTGTATATACGAGGAATGTAAGGTTAACTTAGGCTTCCTTCCACAGTTAGCCTCATGCTCAAAAGTCCCCTCTGGATTTCCTGCCTGTGGAGTGTCTATCTTCTAGACACTCTCCTCTGCCCTACCTCCATACACAAAATACTATTTGACCCTACACTTGGGGTCCAGCTTCTCCAAAGGGGGGCACTCCTGTCAGCAACTCATGAGCATGAGGATGTCTGCTAACTGAAAACACTTTCCAGAAAGTCTGAAGGTCTTCCCAGAAGAATATTCTAGAATATTCATATTCCAAATCCTTGAACACTGGAGCGGGAGGAAAATTCAAATACCACCTGATGTCGTCTCCCCCAACTAGCTGGGGAGGCTGACACCTTGTATGGATGCCTGCCTTCTAAGTCTCTGAGGACCCTCCTGGTGAGGGAAATGAGACTCACACTCGCATACAGAAGAGGGAGACACAGAAGAGCCAGGCAGTGAGTTGTGAGATTCCGCTGATAAACACCTAGGAGGCAAGGGGTCGGTGAGCACCAATAAATGAAGGCTCCCTAGAGCAGTGCAGCTGGAACTGCACCTTAACATGGTAGAATTTATATTGGTTTGTTTCTTTTTAATTATAATGTCATGAAAAATGAAGAAAATTAAAATATTTAGCTGAGCAGGTGGGTGGGGCATGTTGGACCATCTACAGGGGAGCAAAACTGCAGAGGCCTAAGTGCATTTGAGGATTTGAGGGCAATAAAGAGACCAGCTTGACAGGAGAGTTGGGAGGATTGCGTTTTGGGTGCAGAGAGAGGGAGAAGGGCAGAGGTGTGGCTGCAGTAGGGGAGTGAGGCTAGAGTCCAAAGGCAAGAACCTTGGAGCTGTGCTCATCCTTGGCTGGACTGAGAGTGGAGGAGCTGGTAAGACACCTGAGGTGGAAAGAGGGTTTCAGAAGCAGGTGTGCACAAGCCAGAGAAACATTTGCCAGGTGGGCAGGAGTGGGCCTTAGAGAGTGGAGGTCACTGAAATGGAGGGTGGAGAGGGGAACAGGGAAGGGGCGATCACAGGCTTGACCTCCGAAGAGGAGTTTGGGTATAGGAGATGGGGATGAGGAGAGTGGAGGCCTTTAGAGTTGGTGATGAACAGGACAGCAGGAGGGTCAGAGTAGGAGTCAAGATGAGGGTGGCACAGTAGAGCTGGGCTGGAGGGTACAGAGGAAGGGGTGGAATCAAAGGAGCTGTCCCCGAGAGACTGCCAGGGGAGGGGGCGGGGTGCAGTGGACTTGAGTTGGGTTGCCTTGGGCCAGGGCTGACACTTACTTCTGGGGGCAGCATGTAGCGAGCAACCCGTGGCGTGGCGCCACAGATTACAGTCTCAGGAGTCTAGAAGCCATGAGGGTAGTGAGGGACCTCACTGGGGCAAGAAAGGGGCAGATTCTAGGGCCCAGCCTGAGAGGGCTTGATGGAACAGGGCCCGGTCAAGAGTCCAAGGTCAAATGAGAGGCATTATCATTGTTACTATGTTTAAGTATCTGAAGTAGACTCTGAGTGGGGAACAGAATACTCAAGGGAGCATTACTTTGTGCCAAACACTGTTCTCTAGTAATTAATCATCACAAGACCCTCCATGCACAAGTGCTATTATTATTATTAACATTTTAGAAACAAGGAAATTGAGGTTCAGAGAGGGAAAGTAACTTAATTGAGGTCACACAGTCAGTTGTTGACAGAGCTAAAAAGTTTTCCTGACTCCAGAGTCTCTACTTCCTGCTCTGCCTCTTAATCAGCTACTTACCAGGTAGGTAACATTAGTCAGGTCACTGATTCCCCCCTCACTTTCCTCGTCTGAAAAGTAGGGATGATAGTAACTATCTCATAGACTTGTGACGATTAAATGAATTAATATATGTAAAGGACTTAAAGCAGCACCGAGACCACGGAAAGTGCCACTTCAGGCTGTGCTTCTGCTGTTGTTTTTGTTATTGTCCTTGCTCCTCACGGCCTCTTGCTAAAGCTCTGAGGAAAAGCTCAGGAAAGCCAGTCCTCTCCTGAGGGCTTGAGCGACTGACATGAAGGAAGAAAGGCCCAGGGCACACTGGTAATTTACAGGGAGTCAGGACATGGGGGAAGGTGAGAGCTCAGCGTCCAACCTGAGGTATTCAACCAGGGACATTTTCGTTGTTCCTGCGGCCTGGAGGAGCTACTGGGTTTTGGTGGGCAGGAGCCAGGAAAGTTAACAGTGGGTAGTAACAGCCTAGCTGAGAATGTGCGGGAAAAAGTCAACCGGAAAGGAGGCCTGGGATTTAATGGCCCAGAAGAGGAACTGTAGAGACTGGAGCAGCACAAGCATTTGGAAAGGGCTTGGAGGCCGTGGGCAGCTGGGAAGAATCAGATCCTGTTGGAGGTAAGTGTTAGCACTGCACAGACAGGCTGGGGCCAAACCCCAGAAAACCAGGTGGAAGGGTATGGAAATTGAGCAGGAGACATGAAGAGCTGTGGGCTTCTGGATGAGGCCCCGAAGCATTGAGGAAGATCACTCGTGTAGCCAGAGAAGAGGTGGGGTGAGATGGGGAGAACTTGGGGGCATGACGGGAGCTTGGGGCCCAACTCTGGCAGTACGGGCGCATGAGGTAGGATGGATGTGGCATTGGTGGGACATCACTGAGGGACATTGAAGGAAAACTACCAGTGTGAATGGAGAGGGAACTGGGCCAGATCTAGCAGGCACATGACCTGGGAGGGAATTCTGGGAGAGGTGGGCTGATTTGGGACTCAAGGTGGTTGCAATGAAATTAAGATGGTGGTGGGGAGTCTGGGAGGAGATGTCTGGGAGGAACTGCAAGTCAGAACTGAAGTGCCAACTGGGGAGTCATTAATTCACATTTATTGAGTTCCCATGATGCTCAACACCCACATGAAATAGGGCCTAGTTGAATTTGAGGTCTTGCTTGAGGATTAATCGGCCATAGGAGAGAGGGTGGAGGGAGAGGCACTGCAACTGGCCCCTTCCAAGCCTGCGCGGATAACAGAGAAGGATGCTGGGGGACAACCAGAGAGATGGGGGGGGCTGGAAGAGGGAAGAGACTTCCAGAAGGGCAGCACCAGCACCAGGGCCACAGAGAGAGGCCTAAGGGCTGGCTGCCTCCAGAGCCAGTGACTTGAGGACAGTGCAGAACAGAGGCCACAGTGGTGTCACCCGTGGAAGGCAGGTGGGTGAAGATGGCTGGTGACCCCTCCCACAAACACACCCGCACTTTCCCAAACCTCTCCTATGGATTAAACTGTTTTATAATAATTTCCTTTTCTCTTCATAAGCAGATAATGTCGTACAATATCTCTTAATTACCTAGATATTGACTAGATATATAATCATAGAAAATAGGACTTCAGTTATTAATGAATTTTTTTTTAAAGGTAAAGCAGGAAAAAAGATGATTGACAGGCTGGAATTTGGAAGCTCAGGGAAAGAAGCCTGGAGCTATGGTCCGAGGGCAGGATGAAGAGGGTGTGTATGAGACAGGGGCGAGTTGGGGTAATGGAGAGGAAGCAGGGAAGGAGGGTCTTCTCTGAGCTAAGGGGTTCCTGAGGTACAAGGTACCACAGCAGGTACAAAGTAGTGGAGTTCTCCAGGCTCAATTCCCTGGTCTTCCATCACTCCCCACCCCCTCAGGAGCCTCACTTAACTCCCAGTTTGGGCTATTTCCTTAGCCTTGGCCTCAAGGAACACAGGGGAAAACACCATGTCCTGTAACTACCCTGACCTAGCTGGCTGCCCTGCCCTGCCCTCCAGGTCCCTGCACCCTTAGCCTCCCCGTCTCCAGGATGAAGTTCAGCTCCCATGAATGACTTGTCTGTAGAGTGTTTCCCTGTGCCATCGTCAGCTCATGTGGGCTTTTCAGAAAGCTTGTGGACCGCCCTGGACTCTTTCCCTCCCCACCACTGTCCTCCGCTTCTCCTATTCAGACCCTACTTGTCTCTCTCTCTCTCTGTTTGTTGGACTGTTTGATCACAGTCCTTTCTGGAAAGCAGTGCTCAGATCCCTCCCCCATGCATCCTGGTCTTTGAATCTGTCACCAGAGCTAGGAATCAGCAGAGGATGTTGAAAACTCCTCTCCTCTAGGAATCCTCCTCCAATTGGACTCATTTAATTCTTATTGCTCCTTTCCTCTGTCATTCTGCAGATTAGGGGGTTTGGGGGGGGCCACTGAGATAACTTTGCAGATAAAAACAGCACATGCCCTGGTAGCTGATTGTTTCAGAACTATTTTGCTTCTGTTGCATTGTAATACTCTGAAAGGAACTAGAGATCATCTAGTGCAGATATCTCAAAGGATATGTTAAACTTCAAAACTTCAGTTCTGAACACACACACACACACACACACAGGCTTTTTTTTTTTTTTTAAGATTTATTTATTCATGCATACTAGAACCAGGGTACAGGCCAGATGTGCAGGAGGGTGAGAGGATTCAGCAGAGACAGAGTGGGGAACAGAACAGGCAGACTGACTGAAACACACTGCTGAGGGGAGCAGGGGGCAAGACAGGCGAGTTCTGCTGTGCCATATGGGATTCTCGCGGCCAGCTGGGATTGAACCCGCGCTGCAGAGGCTGCGGACAGCTTCACAGCGCTGTGCTCAACCGCTCAACCGCCTGCACCACCAGGGGAGGCGCATGCACACACACACACACACACATACACACACACTTTCTCACCTTGCCCAACCCTGCCCATAGCAGCCCTGGATGGTCCTGAGAAGCCCAGGGCTCCACTTGCCAAGGTCTAATGCCTTCATTTACAAATGAGAAGACTGAAGCCCAGAGAGATAAAGGGACTTATCCAAGGTCATGCAAGCAGGAGCAAAACCTCAGATCCCCCCCAAGGCCAGCCAATGCTAGCATTCTAAGACTTACTAGCTTCAAGCTGAGTGGTCCCTCCAGTTTCTGTCATGTACCTGGTGTCTGTCATTCCTTCACTTAGCAGATGTTTGCGGGGCACACTCTGTGCTAGGGACACAGGAGACCCTCAGGGCTCTTAGCTACAAGGCCCAGGAGTGAGTGAAAGCAAAAGCAGATACTCTCTGCCCTCGTGGGGCTTGCAGTCTTAGTGGGAGTGCAGAAAAACTACACCTGTGGGAAGTGCCATAGAGGGGAGATCAAGGGTATGATAAGGAGGGCTTGTAAGTGGGGTGTCAGTCCCTTTGGGGTCCCAGAACAAAAGTACCATAGTCTGGGTGACTTAAAAACAGCAGAAATTTTTTCCTCTTGGTTCTGTAGACTGCAAAATCCCAGATCACAATTTGGGCATATTTGGCATCTGGTGAGAGTCCACCTAGCTCACAGCCCTCTGTCCTGCCCTCACATGGTGGAAGGGGTAAGAGAACTCTCTGGAGTGAGTGGCTTTCACAAGGGCATTAATCCCACTCACCAGGGCTCTGCCCTCTGACCTAATCACCTCCCAAAGGCCACACCTATAAATGCCATCACACTGGGGATCAGATTTCAACATACAAACCTGGGGGGGCATATATATTCAGTACAGAGCATGGGAGATCTAACCTCGTAGGATGTGACCTGGAGCCAACAGCTGAAGGAAACTAGGAGACTAGAGGAAAGAGAGGGGTTCCAGGTAGAGGGAGCAGCGAATGCAAAGCTCTGTGGCAGAAGCCTGGGGCCGGGGGGGGGGGGGGTGGCGCATGAGAAGAGGCCTATGAGCCTGTGTGGTATGTGGGGTTGTCATACGTGTGAGCGCTTGAATGTGTGGCCGGGTTCTCCAGGTGGTGGCCACTGTGGGCAGTGGCTGCTGGGGTGGATCTCCTCTAGGTGCCATTCCATGTGGCTGTCGCTGTGGGTGTTGACACATAGAACTTGATGTGACAACAGCAGGTGTGTCCTGTGTGTTGATGTGTGATGTGAATGTAGGCCCTGAGCAAGTGTGTGGCCCGCGCGCTGGGCCGGTGAGGCTGGGCTGGGGAGGTGTGGTATGTCTGTGTATCTGCAGGGGGCATGGGAGGCCCCATCCCCTGCAGTAAATCCAGAGGAGAACAAGCTTTCCAGAGACTGTTGGAGGCTCTCGCCTTGGCCCCTGATGATTGATGCAGGGAGGGAGTGGAGCCTCTGCCTGGTGCGGCCCTGGGATGTTGGGGAGCCAGGGCCTCCCCCGCTGGCGCTGGAGGGGAGAGGGGAGACGAGGGCAACTGGGCGGGTCGGGGCTGGCCAGCCAGGGCCAGATTAATAAAGAGGGACCTGGGGGAGGGAAGGCCGGGCGGCTGAGATGAAAGTGGCCAGGCTGGCGGGCGGGCAGGTGGCCTCTCCCCTGCCCTGTCAGCACTTTTTAATGTCCCCTGGGTTAGAATGTGTGGGAGGAGAAGAGGCTGGGAAGCCGGAGCTCACCTTTCCCAGGCCCCAGAGGCGGAGGCTGCTTGCAGCGGGCGGGAGGAATGCCGCTGGAGGTGCAACTGAGGCCCTCTGCTCAGGCCCTCTCTCCCCTAAGCGCTACCTTAGCTCCTCCAGCCCAGCCCAGGAGGCAGGATTAGGAAGAGCTGGAGAAACAGAAGGGAGGTGGCGGGGAATGACTGGGCCCCCCACGTGCAGGTCACTGTGAGGGTGTGTGAATTCAAACCTGTGTGAAGAAGTGAGCATGAGGCTGAGTTCATGAGAACGTGTGAGCGGGACGCGTTTGTGTGTGTGTTTGACTCTGCGTGTGGGGATTTAGATTTTTTTTTAAAAAGATGTATTTATACACACAAAAGCTGGGGTACAGGCCAGAGATGCGGGGCATGAGAGGATTCACCAGAGACAGAGCAGGGAGCAGAACAGGCAGACTGACTGAAACACACTGCTGAGGGGAGCAGCGGGAGAGTCAGGAGAGGTCTGCTGCGCCAGGTGGGTTGCTCCCTGGCCGGTTGGGGATCGAACTTGCGAACTTGTGCTGCAGAGGCTGCGGATTGCTTCATGGTGCAGTGTTTAACCCCTTGCGCCATCAGGGAAGCCTGGGGATTTATATTTTAAAGCAGGGCCTCACATCCTGGCTTAGCTCGATGCTGGCGTGTGGCTTTGGGTAGGTCATTCAACCTCCCTGAGCCCCGCAGCTTCGCCTCCAAAGTGGGGACTGGGGCATCTGTCTCACAGGATGGCTGTGGGGCATAACTAGACTGAAATAAATGTTCAACTGTAAATCTCTGGCTAAACGTGTGGTATCCTGGTGAATAATTGCATGGGGGGCATGGCGGGGGGCGACTGTGTGTGCTGGTGTGGGTGTGTCAGGGCCTGAGTGGCTTTGTGGATTCACCACAGCAGGTGCCCGGTGAGAGTGCGAGGCTGAGTGGAAACTCTCTTGGCAACAGGCCTGTTGTGGGGGCGACTGTACAGGTGTTAGATGTGCATCTGGTAGTTGCGTGAAATATACAAAAATAGCTGTAGATTCAAGAGTGGGGAGCGAGTCTTTGTGTGACTGTGAGCCTGTGGTTTTCTGTGGGTGTCTAGCATTGTGTGTATCTGCCTGGAGCGCGTGCTGGTTCCGTGCGTCTGGGGGTGTAGCTGAGCCACCCTGGCCCCGAGGTGGATACTGTCCCGGGTGGGTGCGGCCGGGCGGGCTGGCCGGGCCTGGTGTGTCTCCGGGCCCGGGAGTGTGTCCCAGCGCGCGCGGGGGAAAGCGCCTTTGTCTCGGCGCGAGTGTGATGGCGGTGCGTGGGGCTTGGTGTGGCTGTGTGGGCCTGTGTGTGTGACTGTGTGTGCGTGTGCGAGTGTGTGTTTGGTGAGCGGCTCTGCTGCCTTAAGCACCTTTCGAATACATTGGCCACAGCTCATTGAATCCTTTAACAATCTGACTCTGCTCTTCCTTCCCCGTTTTTTCTAATTCAGTTCCTCTTATTACAAAAATAAAAAATAAAGCGCTGCCCCTTTCCAGTGGCTGGCCCCGCGGAGCCCCCGCCTCGGGACCAGCCTCGTTTCACTCCATTTCGGAGAAAACGGGAAGTCGGTAATTTTAAAAAATATTTTCTACTTTATTTGGGATTTAATGTTCTTACAGAATCCTGCTGCCTCCCTATGTGCCCCCCTCCCCACCCACCCCCAGCCCCACATGCAAGAGGCGTAATGGCCCGTTCAGCATATTAGGGGAGCCAAGCGCACACCCGTGTGTGTGTGTGTGTGTGTGTGTGTGTGTGTGCGAGCACACACACACACACTCAGATCAGAGCACGGAAACACCCACAGCAGACACACACAGGAGCACACAGCAGCTCAACATACACTCAGATTTGAACTAAACACTCTACCCTGGCGCTCACACCCCACACAAAGGCACAGACCCACCCCCAGACATAGTCACACTCTGAGGGGAGACCTCTGGAGACATAAAGGGAACCAGGCAGAGCAGGGAGGAAGGAGAGAGACTTGTTTCCAGTAAGAGATGGATCAGATGCAACTTTTGAGCCATAAAGGGAACATGCGTAGAGTAATTCCAGGGAGCGCGAGGGGCCTTATCATTCCCAAGTCAGGCACTGTCCCTCCTATACAAAGGGGGCGCTGCATGGTCAAGAAATGAAGACTCAAGGTCACGCAGGGAGTAGAGATTAGGTGTGGGAACAGAAATAGAATCCTGGGCCATTTTGCTGTGTCCTGCTAGCAGGGCCCCCAGGCAGTACACAGGGTAAGCCTGTGTGTGTGCTTTCAACACACAAACTCAAGTGCCATCAACAAATGTCTGTAGACCTGCTGGGGCCTGAGTGGGGTATGTTTGTAAGTGCACACCTCAGAAAGTGTGTGTGCATGTGCGTGGACCTGTGTGAGTGTGGCTGCGTGTGGCTACGTCTAGGCACAGACTGCAGGGGTAGAAGCCACATCTATCCTATTTACCCCTACATGCCCTTCACCTAAGGAAGGGCTTGGCACATAGTAGGTACTCAGTTAATGTTTGTTTGAGAACACACGAGTTACTTAAATTGCTCTGGGCATTCAGAGAGCTTGGGGAGGGTCTGACCACCCCTGGCAGAGGCCCTGAGCAGCCGGGCTCTGGGCAGGCCCTGGAGGAGGGGAGATGGCGCACTGTGGTGGGGGGACAGGAGCGCCTTCCTGCTGCCATCTCTCTCCTGCTAGGAGATGTGGGCCCTGCGGTCTATGCTTTGCCCAAAGTGATTTCAGGCTATTCTGTGGGGGAAAACACTAAATATGAGACAGGGTGGGGGCAGTAGTGGATAGAAGCTCTAGATGGATAGAAGGACAGAGACGGATAGACATACTGACTAAACACACAAACTGATTAATAGATTTATTTATAGACAGACCTGAAGACAAATAGAGACACAGATAAATAGATTTAGAGATAGACACACAGACTGACATGAATAGGCAGGCAGACATTCTCCAGGAGTGACAGACAGATCAACAGACAGGCAGACCAATCAATAGTCAGATAAACAGATGGATAGCTGCCTGCACAGAGAAGATGGATGCATCGCTCAGCAGACAGAACGGCCCCACCCAGCAGCCCTGCCCGCACTCTGTACTCTTACTCGCTCACGGAGTCACTCTTTGGCTTGATGTTTGGAGACCAAGGACTTTGGGGAGGGTTGAGCCCTTCCCCTGGCCTCAGAGGTGAATCTTATTGGTATAGAAAAACGTGTCTTGTGTTTTCCACCTGGCTGTCGTCAGAGTCCAGGCTGCTCGAGGTTCATGGAGAAGACCTTTTGTATTCTTGCTTCCGCTTTCTCCAAGCAGGCCCTGGCAGGTCTTTTGGGCTATGGCTCTTGACCATTCCCTCAGCCTTTCTCAGTGCCTGCGCGGATAGCAACTCTCCCTTCTCCCCCATGGCCCTTCCTTCTCAGCCTCAACAAGATTCTTTGAGAGGCTGCTGCGTGCACTGTGCTCTTCCCACCCCTGACCTCCCACTGCCACTCAGCCCCACCTCCACCCAGGCACGTTTCCTCAGCAGTGACTTAACTTGTAGGTGTCCTGTCTCTTTAGCTGCAGAATGAGCTTAGCAATGGTTCCTTCCTCCCAGGATTGTTGAGAGGGTTAAGTTAGAATGAGTGGGCGCTTAACACAGTGCTTGGCACTTCTTCAGTGCTATAAAAGTGAGGGTTATTTATTATTCTGTTATACTTCTGGCTCTGGAGAATTCAGGATTCTCAAGCTTAGAGGAAGAGAAACACCAGGTGCACTGAGTGCGTGCGGAGGTGCTTACACCTGATACCTCAATTAAAAACAAACCCAAGAAGGGATGGTCACCCCATCTGCCCCATGGATGAGGCTGTGAGGCTTTAGTTGGCTGAAGGAGACTTGTCCAAAGTCTCACAGCCATAAGAGTCAGGAGTTGAACTCAGACTCCCTGGACACTGGCAGTGTGCCATTTTCAAAACACTGTGCTCTTTCTCTGGTTTGAGGATCGGGAGATTAGGACTTGAGTTTGTCGCTCAAGGATGTGGGTCTGAGAGTGCTACTGCATTGGGTTATTTGGTTGGGAGCAGTGTGTGAGTGGCTTGTGTTCAGAGTGGTCACAGTGTGTGACAGGGTATTGCAACCCTGTTTCAGAATACCTCCACCCAATGCTCCTGAAATCAACGCTCTGTGCTCACAGCATGGTTTGGAGGTTCCAGGGAGGTGGGTACAAGAAGACAGCAAGTCACCAAATTAATGACCCACCTGGGGTCAGGAAGTCCGGGGACACCTGGAGATGAATTATCTGGTTAAGAAACCATGACCAGGTGGATCAATGGAGATAGAGGGTTTGTCACTAACAGAACATTTCAAGAACGGCACCCCTGGGGCTGAGGCTCATGGGAGACTGCTGTCTTCCCCCAGTGGGGCCCCAGTCCTGGATTGCTAAGTCCTCAGGGACTAGTTATGGGTACATAAGCGCTGGAGCCTTCCCCAGGAAGCAGATTCTGAGATAGAGATTAATGAGTAGGGTTATCAGGACGCTCTTGAGATGAAGGAAGGAGAGGGAGGGATCAGGACGGGCCACCATGGACACTCTGAGGCACTCTGGAGTTGAATGGTCCTTCAAGCTTTTTCCCAAGGTGGCACAAAAGGGCTCCGCTTTTATACCCCCACACTGATGGGTCATGGGAAGCCAGTAGCCCGGTAGTGACCTTGATCTGGCAGCTGTCTTCAGCTGCGGCCATTCTCCAGTAGGGACCAACTGTCTGGGACAGCCTGTTAGCACTCCCAGCAACTGGGCTGTCCCTCCTTGAAGGGGATCTGGATGGTACCTTACTTAGCTTCTCTGTGTCCATCCCAATGCTTGCCCAAATGAATGAAGGGGGAAAAAAGATCAGGAGGGGGACTAGGAAAAATGGGAGTTTCTGGTAGAAAGAACAGCATGTACTAAATCCCAGGGGCAGCACTGACAAAGAGGTGGGCAAGGGGCAGATCTGAAGGTCTGCACTACCTTGCTAAAGAATTTGGGGTTTTTTTTGTATTAAGGCGATGGAGAACGCTTAAGGATTTTTAGGACAACATGTGACATGACTAAGATTTGTGTTTAGAATAATCTAGGCACTGTCACTTACGAGCTGTGTAACTAGCAAGTGAATTAACTCCTCTGTGCCTCAATTACCTTACCTGTAAGACCGGGATGATAACAGCGCCCACCTCCTAGAGATGTTGCAAGAATGAAGTGAGATCGTGTGGGTAAGGCTGGCAAACATTAGCTATCGCTATTAGCTACAGTAGCCTGGGGTGGGGAGGGAGAGGCCAGCCGAAGGACCAGTGAGATAACCCCAATAACGCAAGAAATATGGTCTGGGGTCACTGAGACAGAGTTAACAGAGGTAGAAAAGGAGGGGACAGTTGAAACTCTGAGAGGCCGGCTGGAAAGTCAAAGTGTGAGGATCGTTTGTGTGAAGGGGATCGGCGCAGCCGTCGTCTGGACCCGGGGTGAGTACGCAGAAAGTGAAGAGTTGTGGGCTACAGACAGAGCCTTAGCAGACATCATCATTAAAGCGAGTTTGGGAGGGAGATAGAAGAGATGGCAGAGAAGCAGGAGGAAACAGGGCATGCTACTGTCACGAAAACCAAGCAAGTAAGGAGACCCCAAAAGGCACCAGCCAACAGAGCTCACAGAAAACAACAAAGATGAAAGCAGCAGAGTCTGTTGAGGGCAAGAGGCTGACCTTAAGGACAGCGTTTCCTCAAGGTCATCAGCAGGTAGAAGGCAAGTTGGGACTGTGTGAAGAGCACAGAGGAAGCCGGGGGCTGCACATCTCTGAGAGGGCAGTCACGTGGGTGGAGAGACTCCCAGGGCAATGCCAGCCCACGCAAATGCTATCTTCCCACGTGACTGTCACTTGGGCTCCTTCCCCGCCTTCCCATCACACACTGCCTGGATCTATTGTGGCTTTCTCTGTCCCTGCCCCCTCATTTTCTGCTAGGCCATCAGCTCCTCCCAGGTGGGAACCTCATCCACACTTGGGTCCTTCCTTCCCTGCAGCAGATACGGTGCTGCCCAGACCTGCAGCTGCTGAGGAGTGAATGAAAGATCCAGGTAAGACCACGAAGCAACGTCCCTGATCTGCAGACTCTTCAGTCACCAGAGAAGAGGTAAAACTGTTCTGGAAGAAGATGTGTGATGTGAAGAGGTATCATGGAGACTATGACCAGGTAGGGATCAAGGCACTTAAGGACAAAGAAATACAATTGTCCTCTGAGCTGAAGTCTGACCCTATCCAAATTCTGGACCCCTTGGCGGTACCAGTGTAAACACTGACCTTCTGGAAAAACACACATCGCACTTGCATATTTAGTTTACAAGTGATTTCAGGAATTTCACAGACAGCCCCTGCCCCCACAGAGCCCAACCCTAGAGGTCCATCTTTACACCCAGTGCTCCAAGGGTTTCTGGTCAGGAGTGTGCCTCCAAAATGGGGTGTTTACCACCCCTGAAATCTGGGGTACATCACCTACCCCTCTATTTCTTTACAAGATGAGGAATCATGAGGTAGAGGTGGGGAGCATAAAGAAATTAGCCATTTTGTGAGTCATCTGGTGCAAGTATTTCACACACCACAAATATCCTATTCTGTAAGTGGGTAGAGTATCCCCTTTTGAAAATGGCAAAATGAGGCGCAACTCAAGAAACTTGACCAAACCTCACTTACCTGAGTAAGCAAAGGATCTAGACTCCACCAGGTCTGTCCACCTTCACCTCCCGGGCATGTCCCTGAAGACAGCATAACGTGATCAGCATCTGTCTGCCCACCTGCCAAGGTTAATGCATTGACAGGAAGTGTTTTGGAAACTGGACAGCACTTTTGTCAATATAAGGAATCACACTGGTATCATCATTATTGATCACCTTGTATCTTAAAATCCCTTTCTTGGCATCTGTTACACTTCGCCCCCTAACTTCAATCTGCTACTGCTTTGTTTTCATCATCTACTCCTCCTTTTCCTCTCATCTTCTAAGGCAGGTTTGCTGGAGTTCTCACCTCTTACATTCTGTTCTTTACTCTCTAAATCCCCTCATCCCACAACTTCAGCTACGACCTTCAAGCAGATGACTCAGACCTATACTCCAGAGCCTTGTTTCAACTGACTGATGGGAGATTAGCAACAAAATCAGTGGTTCAGCCTTCACTTCTGCACCCAAATCACCTGGAGCATTTGTTAAACCATGCTGCTGGGCCCTACTCCCACAGTTTGATTCTGTCAGCCTGGGCTCAAGAATTTTTTACAGGCTTCTACAAGGCATAATTAACATTTAGTAAAATGCACATATTAAAAGTGAACAATTTGATATATTTTGACAAATGCTCTTATGACACCAACACCACAATCAAGAAAATGAACATATTCATAACCCTCTAGGGCCAGCAAGGCACAGAGCAGGTTCTCTATGATCCAGGCAGATGGGTAAAGGAGGGTCCTGGAACCCTTGGAGGCTTTCTCAGGCTTTTATTGAGCTTTTTGCATCATTTGTAGTGTGGCAACTAGGTACACAGCAGGCAGGGGGGAGGGGCTGGCAGGCCTCCCAGCCCCGGGCGAGTCTTCCCTCTTTCTGGACTCTATAGCATTCTCTCGTGGGTTCTTCTCTGCTGCTACTCATGCCGCCATTGCTGTTGCTCCTCCTGTTCCCTACTGGTGTCCCATGACGCCGCCCTTATAAGCCCAGTCTCTCCGCCCAGGTGCACCCACTTACACATGCCCATACCCTACTTTGGGTGCCAACCATCAGGCACACGTGCAAGCCTACAGGTGTCTATGATTAATACTAATTGTGGGAAGGTGGAAAATCCTGACAATTTTTATTTACCCTACACCCCCAAATGCTTCTCCCCCCAAACTCCACCCCATCTCCAGATAACTATTAACATGTTTGTGTCATTGTAGATTAGCTTACATTTTGTATAGTTTTATGTAAATTATCATAAAATGGGTATCTTTACTGTTCGTGGCCATTTCACTCAGCGTAATTATTTTGAGGGTCATGCACGTTGCTGCATGGATCCATGGCTGGTTCCTTTTCATTACTGAGTAGTAGTCCATGCTACGATATACAGCAACTCATTTCTCCATTCTCTGAATTGATAGACATTTGGGTTGTTTCCTGTTTGAGGCTATTACAAATAAACCCACCAAGAACATTTGTGTAATAATCTTCGCGCTTTTATTTCTAAGTGGAATGACAAGGTCATATAGTAAGTGTATGTTCAACTTTTTAAGGAAATGTCAGACTGTTCTCCATATTGGTTGTCCTGTTTTTCATAGCTACCAGAAGTGGATGAGAATTCCAATTGCTTCACATCTTTGCTAATATCTGGTATGATCAGAATTTTTAATATTAGCTATTCCGGTGGGTATGCAGTAGTATCTCATCCTAGTTTCCATTTGCATTTCCTTAATAACCAATAATACTGAGCAACTTTACTGGTGCTAATTTGTGACCCATATATTTTCTTAAGTGTCTGTTCAAATATAAAAATATTTAAATATTTTAAAATATTACACTATCTAAAAAATTATATTGTTGTCTTCTTACCAGTGAGCTACAAGTATTTTCATATATATATTAGAACACATGCTCTGTTAGAGAGATGGTTTAAAAATAATTTATCCTAAGATATGCCTTGCTTTTTCATTTTTTAAACAGTGTTTTTTAAAAAAACCAGCATTTTTAATTTGATAATTTTTTTTAATGGTTTGTACCTGTAGAGGCAGGAATGGGCTGCAGTGCAGGTTTTCTGATCCAGCAGACCTGGTAAAGGAGGGGTTAGAGTCCTCAGTGGCTTTTGCAGGCTTTTTATTTAGATTACCAGGTACACGCCAGGCAGGGGTGCTGGGGGGCCGGGAGACTGGCAGGCCTCCCAGCCCCCAGCAGTTCTTCACTCTGGGCTCTCCAGCCTTCTCTCAGCTTCTGCTTCTCTTGCTTCTCTCTCGGCTTCCCTTTCAGCTTTTGCTGGCGTCCCTGTGACGCCGCCCTCAAAAAAGCACAGTCTTAGCCCAGGTGAATCCCATCTACCTATGCCTACAGCCTACTCCAGGTGCCTGCCATCAGGCATGCGTTCCAGACCACAGGGTTCCTTCATCTATCCTCATGGCAGGAGGGCAGAAAAGCCTGATACCTTTTACCTTACCCTACAGTACCTTTTGGTATATTTAAGGAATCTTTGCGAAACCTGAAGTAACCAAGATGTTATTTTATATTTTCTTATAAGCATGTTATGGGTTAGCTCTTATATTAAGTCTACGATCCCCGTCAAGTTATTTTGTGTATGGCATATGGTGTGAGGTAAGGGGCAAGGTCTTTTGGTCTTTTTTTCTTTGCATATGACTATCCATTGAATCATCTTGACTTTTTTTTTTTTTAATCTATTGCCCATTTATGTATGGGCTTATTTCCAGACTATTCTGCTCCATTGATCTGTTTGTCTATCTTTATACCTGTACCATATTGTATACTGTATCTTTATAAATCTTGAAATCAGGTAGCATAAATCTTCCAACTTTGCTCTTTTTCCAAGTTGCTTTGGTTATTCTAGGATCTCTGTATTTCCATATGCATTTTAGAATCCATTTGTCAAAGTCTACAGGTAGGAAGCCTGCTGGAATTTTTAAATTGCATTGAATCTATAGATCAATTTAGGCAGTATTGACATCTTAGCAATATTGAATCTTCCAATGCATGAATGTAATATTTGTCCATTAATTTGGGTTTTCTATCATTTCTCTCAGCAATGTTTTATAGTTTTCAGTGTACAAATTCTTTGATCAAGTGAATCCCTACGTATTTAATACTTTTTGATGTTCTTGTAAACTGTATATTTTAAAATTTTTCTATTTCATATTATTGTTGCTAATGTATAGAAATACAATATGTGTTTGTTAAAAACAAATTGTTATGCCCCACCCACATAGTTTCTGATTCAGTAGCTCTGGCATGTGGTTCTAGAATTTGCATTTCTAACAAATTCCTAGGTGATGCTAATGCTATTTTTTCTGAGGGCCACACTGAAAAGCAACAACATGTACAGTCTGCCTGAGTCTTTTGTTCCAAAGGAAGCTTATCACATGACTGCAAATAAGCTCTTCTTCTGATTTCCTTCTTTCAGAAATGCCCCACTACCCAATCCCATGTTCATTGGTCAGCTGAGTTTCCCATTGCAAAATCAATCTGTGGCTTATTTTAACATCCTCATATGCAATCAGCTGCCACCTTAATAATATACTTCTGAAATTTGTTTCCCCTCTGTGCACTCTTTACTTTCCATTTCAGCTTCATCACTTCCATCCTTGACCAGTGAGCCCTCTTGCTCTCTCTACCTATACTGTCTTTCTACTACAATCTGTTGATCTTTCTAGCCAGCAACTTGGCTAGAAATAGTCTCTTACTAAGTCTCCTACTAAATAGTATACCACAGGGCTCCTGCTGCTGCACTGCATTAAATCTAAACCCCAAACTCTAGTCTATTTGGTATATATTCTTCTTTCATCTTTAGTAATAGTACTCATATGTTATCCAATGAAGCAATATGCCCAGATTTTTGAAAATTATATTTCTCAGTGTCCATTGCAGATAAATGGCCATGTGAGTAAATTCTGGCCAATAAAATATAAATACAAGGTGTTGGGTGCCACTTCCTGGAAGGTTCCATAAGGAGGGCAGATACCTAGACAGACTGCCTAACTTCCCTTTCTTTTCCCTCCATGTCTGGAATACTGGAACTCCAGCAGCCATCTTGAACCATGAGGCAACTTTAAAGATGAAAGCACTTGGCTTAGGTTATAAGGAATTTGGGTATCGGCAGTCATACCAATCCCAGATCACAAAACTCTGAAGTAATTTTACATAGAGAAAAAAATTAACCTTTATTTGTTCAAGACACTGTAATTTGGTTGCTTGTAGTCAACCCTAATCTTTATGGATATACTTGATATTCAAAGCTCTCCAAATATTGGCCCCAATATACTTCCCAGGCACCTGTAGTTCTACAAATATACTATATTTTAGCAAACTATACTATTTTCTCTTTTCTAAGGACAATTTGTACCTTCCTCTCTCTGTTTCTTTGCCCATCTCATGCCCTTGATCCATGTCTGCCTATTGAAGTCAAGCTCAGATACATCTTCCTTCACCAATCCCTCCCTAATTCTCTTATCCAAAATTATTTATCTTGCCTCTGAACCTCTTGACAATTAGAAACTGCCCCAAATTATCATTACTTAGATGCCTATACTGCTGGATTGTAAGAGCCCCTCATGATGCCAAACAGAGTTATTGTTTAACAAAGATTTGCTAAAATAACTCATAACTAAATAAAGAAAGGAAGGAAGGAATGCAAGCAAACAGTAAATATTGTTTCTCCCCTCATTCTGTAAAGCATCCATCTCAACTGCTTTAAAGAGACCACATTGGTTTTTAAAAAGTTCCTGCAGCTAACAAGGAGAAGGCAGAGGCAGTGGGCACAAAGGAAGCTAAGAGGTTGCCCCTGTCTGGAGAGGACAAAGCTAAGGGAGAATTATTACACTTGGCTCAGCCTGCCTTGTAACAACAACAACAATAAATATTTACTAAGTATTTGCTATGTGCTGACACCATGCAAAGTGATTCACACGCACTATATCATTTCATCCAGCCTATGAGATTGGTACTAATCTTTACCTGATAAATAAGGACCTTATAAGTAAGGACTCTGAGTTTTAGAGAAGTGAACTCACTTATCTAGAGTCACAGACTTAGAAGTGACAGAGCTGGAATTGAGGCTTACTCCCACTTGCTGCCAAGCCATGCCCTTAACTATGTGCCAGACTATATGAGATGCCAGACTATGAGACACGGTTGTGTGTCCCACTAAGTGCTGATATCCTGGCATAAAGGAATAAAGTCTGTATATCATACTTACTCTGTAGTACCTACACAGTGTCTTCTTTGTCCCGAAGTCTCAGCAAATTGATTAATATCAAAATGAGTTTCCTATCTTAGGAAGATAGAATAGATATATTTTTCCTTTTTCTTTCCTTTAAGTACAACTAAATATCTGGGACATTATACATAAAGCAAACATAAGAAGACTGAAAGGTAGAGAGATGAGGGCAGACCAGCTGAGGACACTGGAACTTGAGGAATGATATGGCAATGAGTTCTCTGAGTTTTCTCATTATTTTACCTCAAATACTTCAGACCTGGAGCTGAAGAAGCCAGCTACCCAGAAACATCAATAAATACAGACCAAGAAAATCCTGCTCTCTCTAGACAAAGGACTAGCCTAGCAAGACAGCTTTTAGACAATAACCACCCTGTTACATTAAAAAACAAAACAAAACAGGGCCTCCCCGGTGGCGCAGCGGTTGAGCGCTGGGTTGCGAAGCTGCCCGCAGCCTCTGCAGCATCAGTTCAATCCCCGGCTGCTCCCCGGCCACCGGAGGAGGGTCCCACATGGCGCACAGACCTCTCCTGCTGCCCGCTGCTCCCCTAAGCAGTGTACTTCGGTCCTTCTGCCTGCTCTGCTCCCCGCTCTGGCTCTGGTGAATTCTCTCGCCCTCCCCCGCTTCTGACTGTACCCAATGCTTGTATAAATAAATAAATAAATCTTTAACAAAACAAAACAAAACAAAACAAAACAAAACAAAACAGAGTAACCTATTCCCACACATGTTGGCAAGGGTGAACAATGAACCTACGTCTACTCTAAGCCTGTAATGATACATGCCAACCCCTGCAGGATGATATCAGAAAAAAACCAAATAGGAAACCTGGACATTGTCCCTGTCAGTAGTGACAAGCTCCCCACCGCCAACCCACAATAATAGTGGATACTATGTGGGCAGCTTGAAACTTTTACTCCAACCCAGTAGTGAGACAACCTTTCCCTTTCACATTGAGGCCTGGTGAAGAGTAAGGACTTTCATCCCCTGCTGCTCCCCCTTGGTGTCAATGGAAGCTATGAGGGCATAGCTTTTGTAGTAATAAAGCTCTCCTACCCCTTGTGGCTAGGGAGGTATCAGAGGAGGCTTAGTGGACAGCTAGGACTTTCACCTCCATCCAACAGTAACAAGAGTGGCCAAAATGAGGAACCTGGACTTCTACCCTACCTTGTGGTAACAAGCAGTGTTCTCCCCCTTAGACTGCTAGAGCAGTGTCAGAGGAATCCAGATAAAACAGAAAGTTTTCATAAAATCAAGAGTTTCAGGCCTCCCTGGTGGTATAGGGGTTAAAGACACAGCACTATCAAGCTTTCACCAGCCACTGTAGCACGAGTTTGATCCCCAGTCAGCCAGGGAGCCGACCCACATGGTGCAGCAGACCTTTTGTATCTTGCTGGCTGCTCCCCTCAGCAGTGTATTTCAGTAGATCCGCCCGTTCAGTTCCCCACTCTGTCTCTGGTGAATCCTCTCACTCCCTGAACCTCTGGCCTACACCCCAGTTCTTGTATGCACAAATAAATAAATCTTTATAAAAACATTTTAAAAAGTGATCTCTCACTTTAAAAGAATTTTCATAATACCCAAAATTTCATTCATCATATCAAGAACTAGGAAGATCTTAAATCATGAAAAAAGATTATAGGTAGATGCCAACACTGAATGACAAAAATGTTAGAATTATCTGACCAACATTTTAAAGCAACCATCACAAATAAGCCTCAATGAACAATCATGTATACAATTGTAATAAATTTTTAAAAATAGAAAGTATCAGCATAGATATAGAAAGTCTTAACAAATATATAGAAAGTATAAGGAAGAAGCAAATGGAAATTTTAGAATTCAAAAAATGCAGTATCTAAAGACTTGTATGGATGGTCTCAAAAGCAGAATGGAGATAACAGGAAAGAACCAGTGAACTGGAAGTTAGAACAGTAGAAATCACCCAATCTGAAGAACAAAGAAAAAACACTGAAAATAGACCTTAGGGCTCTAAGAGAAGATATAACATTTTTGTCATTTGGCACCCCAGAAGAGAAAGAGAGCAGGACTGAAAAGTACTTAAAACTGATAGAAACTCCCCAAATTTGGCAAAAGATATAAATAAATAAAGAAATTGAGTGAATTTCTTATTAAGAAATTGAGTGAATCCTAAACTGGATGAACCCAAAGAAATCCACACCAAGACACATTATACTCAAACTTCTAAATGCTGAAGATAAAGAAAACTCATGAAAATAATGAGAAATGACCCCTTACCTAAAGGAGAAAACGAATTCAAATGCTGTGGATTTTCCATCAGAAACCATAAAGGCCACAAGGAAAGGACAGAACATTTTTCGAGTGCTGAAAGAAAAGAACTGTTGACTCAGAATATTCAGTGAAAGTGTCTTTCAGAAATGAAGGGGAAATCAAGACATTCTCAGATGAAGGAAAACTATGAGAGTGCATCACTATTAAACCTATCCTCAAATAATGGCTAAAGGAAATTATCTAAATAGAAAATTAATAAGGGCCTCCCCTGGTGGCGCAGCGGTTGAGTGCTGGGCTGCAAAGCTGCCCACAGCCTCTGCAGCGCCAGTTCGTTCCCCGGCTGCCGGTGAGGGTCCCACAAAAAACAAACAAACAAATAAATAAATAAATAAATATCTCTTCCTAACTCCCTTTGAAGAGCTAGGTACAGTAGTCTTTCCTTCTCCTTCTCTTGGGTTTTCCAAATTATGTTTGACAGTTGAAGCAAAAAAAAATTAACACTGTCCAATGTACATAAAGGAAATATTTAAGACAATTATATTATAAAAGAGAAAGGAAACAGGATATAAAATGAGATAAAGTTTATACATTTCCCTTAAGCCAGTAAAAAGATGACACCAGTAGATTGACAGATTATGCATATATAATGTAATAACTAGAGAAACCACTAAAAAATCTATGCAAAGAGGTACACTTGTAAACACCATAGCAAAACAATAAAAGCTGAATTCTAAAAAAATGTTTAGTTATCAATGGAAAGGCAGGAAAAAGAGAAATAAAAAACTAGAGAACAAGAGAAAAACAAAAAAATTTAAGGGCAGACTTATGCCCTAATATATCAATAATTATATTAAATATAAATGGTATAAATATACAAATTAAAAGATAGACTAAAAAAGTGACCTGAAATTTGGGGACCCATAGGGCAAAGCTGGAGAGCAAGGCTCAGGTTTTTATGTTGGAGAAAGACTTGAGTTCTATTTGCGTTTGTTTAACCTTTTGTTTCCCCAAATATTTGACCACAGAACCCTTTCTCCTATATAACACCTATTTATATCTATGGACCTCATGCTCAGAAATGGCAGCCTAAAAGGTGGTTGTAGTATAATAAACTTTTTTTCAATTGTCATAGCATTGACTTACAGCATTCTATATAATTTAGACATATAGGATATCTCCCATCCGCTGTTGTTACTACACCACACCCCCCACCAAAACATCCATAGTCCTCTACCATAGTCCCTTGTGCTCCCTCCCCACTTTGTTCTTTTCTCCCCCCTCCATGTAGCCACAGTTCTACAGTCAGAGTTCCAGG
Source organism: Talpa europaea (assembly GCF_964194135.1). Lineage (NCBI taxonomy): Eukaryota > Metazoa > Chordata > Mammalia > Eulipotyphla > Talpidae > Talpa > Talpa europaea. The sequence continues at coordinate 20,655,548 of NC_140077.1, read as the reverse complement.
GTTTGTTAATAGTTTGGCTTTATCTGACCCTTTGCTTTGTTTCTCTTTATTCCACATATAAGTGACACCATCTGATATTTGTCTCTTCTTTCTGACTTAGCTCAACATAATCTCCTTCAGTTCCATCCATGTTTTTGCAAACGGTGTGAGTTTATCTTTTTCCATGAGTAATATTCCATTGTACATAGATACTATATCTTCCCAATCCACTCATCTGTCTTTGGTTGTTTCCATAGCTATAACAAACCTCTTTTTTTTTTTTTTTTGCATATCAAGTTGGTGATAGGCTATGAATAAAGCCATCTAATCAAATTTAATAATTTTTTAAATGTTCTCCACAAATATCTGTGGAGTCCCTACCTTGTGACCCATGCTCTGCCAAGCGTTAGGCACACGGGGTTTGTTGAGATATACATTGTTCCTGTTCTCATTAAGCTTCTATTCCAAAGGGGAAGACACATACTAAATCACAAACAACCACCCTCATATGCGCACAAAGTAATTATATTCCAAGGTACTAAGGAAAAAGGGCATAGAGTATGCTATGAGAGTGTATAATGTGTAGTTTTATAAGATTTACTCAAAGAAATTAATCTGCCACCTACAAAATGAGCAGCTAGTCAGGCAAAGTCGGGGTAGAGAGCATGAGTTGGAGTAATGTTGGGAAATGTACCAGGCAGAGAATTCAGCGAGTACAAAGGCCCTGAGGTAGAAACAGAGGGGTCTGTAAAGTGGGTATACCATGAAAAAAGGGTAGTGAACAAAGAGTCCTATTATGCAGAACTCATAGGTCAAGTTGGCATTTTGAGTTTTATTCCAAGAGTAGCAGGAGCCAATGAAGTAGCTTCCAATCCAATAGGGAAAATGTAGACATAGTCAGATAATTAATTATATGGCTTTTTATAATAAGATATTTTATTGGCATAGCACTTTGTGCTTTACAAAATAGTCCCACATCTTTATGTCTTCCTTGCAGCAGCCCTCTGAGGGAGAAAGCCCAAGTATTTGTATAAATGGAGGATCTTAGGCAGAGAGAAGTAAGAGACTTACCTAAGACACGCAGTAACCTAGTTGGGGAGCAGGCATCCATATCCTGATGGTTTCACTTTTTAGACCAGTTATGCAGAGCAAGCATTGGCTCTGCAGGAGTCAGACCTGGAATCTACGTCCTTATTGCCAGGGAGGTTTCTTTACTGAGGACATGTGAACTAGTGGTTAAGTGCACAGGCCAAGAACCTGCCAAACTAGAGTTCAAATCCAGGCTCAACAGCTACTTACTAGCTAAGTGATCTTTGTCAAGTTACTTAACCTCTCTCACCTTCACACTCTTTATTTGTAAAAACTAACCTTATAGCATTGCTGTAAAATTTAAATTAGATAATCTATATAAAATTATCCGACACATAGTAGGAACTCAACAGATATGTTTGATTTTTTAGAGATAACTGACTTATTTTGGAACTTTCGGATATATTGAATGTGGAAGTTAAATGGGGCTCAAATCTCTTCAAATTAGGGTTCATTGAAATGGGTTGGATCTTTGTGTGATTTTTCAGACACTCAAGATGGTTCAGAGGAGGAACAAGCCCTGAGATCCTTCCCAGTAACAGTGCCAATGTTCGAAGTAAAGTCAAATACAGCTGACACTTCCACCTCCTGGGCGGTGTAGGGGTGTTCGGCGGAAAATAATTTTCCTGGGAGCCGTGTGCAGGGGAGTAATTGCCCAGGTGTCCTCCCAGGTGGATATTATATGGTGGCTTTGAGAGCCACATTTAAGGAACTGTCTGAGGTCAAGGCCCAGAATAAGCAGTATTTAGGGGTCTCAAAGTCCTGCTAAACATCAACTGAAAGATCTTCCCAGAATGTTGATAGGGGTACTAGGGAGGAAGGTGTGTTAGGGTGACGTAAGGGGGCCGAGAGCACCGAAAGTGTCTGGGATTCACAGGAATCACTCCATATCCTTCACCATTTGTAGGGTTTTCAACCCAGGGCAGCATGGGTCTTTTTGGGACTCACCCTCTGCCCTAGAGCATGATATTATTCTCTAAGAACTTCATATGGAAAATATAGCTCTTTTGAGTTTTCTGACTTTGCAAGTAATATTTGTTCTTAGAGATGGGCCTGTTAGATGTAGATAGTAGATGGAATGGGACCTCAGAGAACAGTGAACTATTACCTAATCACTGCCCCTAAAATATTTTTTCCCTGACTTATAGCCTACAATACATTTTGCATGGTGATCCAAAACCTGCATGTGCATGCACACCCACTCACACACACACACCCCTGAAACAAAAGTTTCATTAAGCAGTACCTTTACTTACATACACCTGGTATTTTATTTTCTGTTTTATTCAATTTCATTAAATTGATTTCATGACCTGCTAATGGATTGCAACCTGCACTTTGAGAATCATTGGTCTAATAGATGATGACTTGTCCTTGAAGGTGATTGAGGAAGACGCTGTTCATGAATAATGAAATTCAGATGAGCAATGCCAAAGGCTGAACACAGCCTTTCAATGCTCACAGAAAATCCAGAACTTGGTTTTCTGTCACCCCTAAATGTTGAGGTTAGAGATAATAAAAACAATAACAATAAGAATAACAAAAATACTTAGTAAGACCTACTCAGTGCAGAGAGCTGGATGAGGTATTTGAGTGGGGTAAAAATATGAATCAGAAATAATCTCTGTCCTTAAATAACTTACAACCTAGTCAAAGAGATAGGCTGGATTATAAACACAAAATATATAAAGGAATTTCAGGTTAATGAGGCAGTTTGAGCTGAAAGATGAGTAGGAAAATGTACCCCACTAGAAATATACACTTTGTATTATATATAGTCGATAAATTAAAATGTACATTAAAAATAACAATTGAAAAGTATATAACCACGGTCTAAAACAATAAATGGAAATCCCTCAGAGCCAGGAATGAAAAGAAAACTCAGAGCCAAAGTGGCTGGGGGAGCTCACAAGGCCTTACAGCCTATAGCATGTCACAAGAGATAGAGTTTGACGGTGATAAGGGTCGGGAAGAGGGGCCCAGACTTCTGCGTCTTAGAGAGTTGGAACTGAGCTCCCCTCATAATGTTAGGAGCCATGGAAGGTTATTTACTCATGTAACAGGAAGCAGAAAACTTCCTCATTGACAAGAAGCTTGTCATTTTCTGGGGATAATGGTGAAAAAAAGTCATCCATGAGAAATTACAATCCCAAATCCATGTTGATAAGCATGAATGTGCATTTTAACTTTACACTATTTGCAAGGTCTGAGAAACCCAATTCAAGAAAATAACATTGGTTCAGAAATGGTGAAAACCCTCAGATTTTGACATGAGGCCTCCTCCATGGCCAAAGGCATGTAAAGCTCTCACACAAACCAAAATCAAAAAACTATGAATCACAAGAAGAAATGAACTACAATGAGAAACAGGGTCAGTTAAAAAAATAAATTGAAGAATTCAGCTATCTGTAGAGGTAACAATATATATGGAAAATACTTTAAAATAAATATATTTAAAACTCTCTCCCCGCCCCCCACAATAAAGGAAAGAATAAAATATAAAGGCAAAAACAAGACACAATGGGGGGTAGGGGAGGAAGGAGAGTTGAAAAGAACCAGGTAAGAGTTTCTAGACATAAAAGAATATTTACATAAAATGACTCAATGGATGGATTAAAGAGTTGACAACATTGCTGAACAGAGAATTAGCGAATTGGAAGATATATTGGAAAGAACCCAAAATACAATTCCCAGAGTTACAGTCATGGAAAATATAAGGAATAGTTCAGAGACATAAGGGATATTAGACATTCTAGAAGGAAAAAAACAGAAAAGGGAAAAAGGCAATATATAAAGATAGAATGATGGAGAATTTGCCAGTATTGATTGAATGCAGAAATGAATTATTAGTAAGAATGGACACAAATGGATTTCTGAGCAGAATAAATAAAAACTGGTTTACACCTAAGCCCATTGTAGTGATACTGCAGAACTCAGAGACAAATGTCTTGAAAGCTACCAACGTAATGACAATCAGACAGGCAACAGACTTCTCACTGGGAAGAACAGAAACCAGAAGATAAATAACTACAGCCTCAAAACAACTCTAAACATAGGGCACTCTCACTCAGATAATTAGCCTTCAACATAAAGAGTGAAATACAATTTCAGATACAGGTGAAAGGGAGTTTACTATTCACAGTTCCTTGGTAAAGGAATTTCTAAAATTCCTTCAGTGAGAAGGAACATGAGCCCTAAAGGAAGAATTTGGGTATAGAAGCAATAGAGAGCAAAGAAATTGGTAAATGTGTAGATAAATCAAAATACTATCAAAATAATAATAGTACTTATTATAGCAATTGAAATAATGAATACTTTATAGAGAATAAAATTATGATGGAACTAAAATACTGATTAATAAATAACATGAAAAATGAGAGGTTAGTCATATCTTAAGATCCTTCTACTATTTAAGACAAGGACAAATTATAAATTAACTTGAATATTAAGTAAAATATGCATGTTTTAAGTTAAGAGTGATTCTATTTTTCTAGGACTAGAATGTTTAACTTCTAAATAGTAGGCTAGAAAATGTGAAAGAGAGATAAGGAAAATTTTATCAATGCTATAGAAGGCATATGAAAGAAGGAAAAGCAAAGAGAAGGAAAACATGGAGAATAGAAAACACAAAGTAAGATGATAGACAAATGCATTAATCACAATAAATGTAGACATTTCAAATTTGCTTTTGGGTCCCCAACCCCATCCATCGAAAATGAAGCTATAGAACAAGATATGCCAGACACATATGAACCAAGAGGAAACTGGCCTAGCAATATTGGTATCAGACAAGAATTTAAGACAAAGGCATTAATAGGATAAAACAGGATATTATTTAGCGAGAAATGAAGTAATCCAACAAGATTTACCTACCAGCAGTCAGGAAGGTCTGTGGTCAGCTGGCGTCCAGGCTGGGCAGCTAAGGGATAGCGCCTGCTCCCACTGCATCTGTGTTGGCTTTCACTGCCTGGACTGGGCAGTGTATCCAGGACAGGGCATTGCTGGGGATCACAGGCTGTATTTCTCAGGTATAGTTTATTATAGTTGCATGATCTGGGTACACGTTTATTGTAAACTTACAGTACTTGGATTTTTCAAAGACTGGGGATGAGAGTCCCCTAACCATGATTCCCCCGAAAGTGAGCAGGGGTAGTCACCTCTGCCAGGAAAGAGCCATGTATTCCATGGGACTCAAAAATACCAGATACCACTGGGGTGCTTACTTATGTGTATGGGACAGATCTAACAACTCTGGGATCTGGGGACAAAGTAATAGGCTTGGTATATGTTCTTTAGAAGATCAGGTGACAGGAAAGTAAGGTGAGAGGAAGGAGGGTGAGGCTGACCCAGAATTATGTCTCCACTTCTGAAGCTGGATCAGCACCTGGTGTTCCACCCTCCATCTCACTTGGGAACTGCACCTCCGGACATACCTCCCCTTGTGGATCACATCTCTCCAGACGTATTGCAGTGTGACTAGCCTATGGGACTTGGTAATATAACCCTGGTGCATCATCTTTTCACTCGGCCAGCACACTGGAGGCCCAAGGCCTTGCCCCTATGATAATCCTCCAGAATTTTTATCTGCTCATCCTTTGAAAAGTTAGCTAATTTATTTCTGTGACATGCATCTCTTGGGGTGTCTGCCCAGAATCTTTGGGAACTACTCTCCCTACCCACTGGGTGGCCTCCCAGGAGTCACATTTGGCCACAGTTGGTGGAGGCAAGGTCAGAAACCTCAGAGCAAGTCAATCAGGTCCCCACTCTTGTGAGTTGGGAGTTTGAAGGGATGAGACTGCAAACTGCGAAGCTGATAGGCAGGGTACCATTATCAACAGCACAAAGAAGGACAATGGGCCTCAGCTTCTAGGAACACAGAGCTGCCTTGTCTTCGGCCTGTTCCAAGCCTGCAGGTGTGAGATACTCCTTGAATATTCGCAGTAAACATTCTCTTGTGCTTAAGCAAGCAGAGGGTACATTTGTACCATTATTAATGTGGCTTAATTATAGAAAATATCTCCTCTTAACTAAAAAGACACTTCTCCAAAGAAGGAAGGCAAATGGCCATCGGCACATGAAAAAATGTTCAACATGACTATCATGGAAATGCAAATCAAAACCACAATGAGATACCACTTCACTGCAGTGAGAATGGTCCACATCAAAAAACCAGGAAACTACAAATGCTGGAGAGAGTGTGGAGATAAAGGGACTCTCCCACACTGCTGGTGGGAATGTAGACGGGTCCAGCCACTGTGGAAAGCTGTGTGGAGGTTCCTCAGAACACTAGAAATGGATCTACCATACGATCCAGTGACTCTACTCCTAGCAATCTACACAAAGGACACAAAAACACTAATTCAAAAGGAAACCTGTACTCCTATACTTATGGCAGCAATATTTACAATAGCCGAGATATGAAAACAACCTAAATGCCCCAAGATAGATTAATGGATCAAAAAGTTGTGGTCTAGGGCCTCCCCGGTGGTGCAGTGGTTCAGCGCTGGGTTGCGAAGCTGCCCGCAGCCTCTGCAGCCCCAGTTCGATCCCCGGCCACCAGGCAAGGGTCCCACATGGTGCGCAGACATCTCCTGCCGCCCGCTGCTCCCCTCAGCAGTGTACTTCGGTCCTTCTGCCTGCTCTGCTCCCCGCTCTGGCTCTGGTGAATTCTCTCACCCTCCCGCACTTCTGACTGTACCCAGTGCTTGTGTAAATAAATAAATAATCTTTAAAAAAAAAAAAAGAAGAAGAAGAAGTCTTGCTGGTCCTCACACAGAGCCTCCATGTGGGGTCTGTAGTTTAAAAAAAAAAAAGTTGTGGTCTATTTATACAATGGAATATTACTCAGAATCAAAAAAGACAAACGTATGCCATCTGTGTCAATATGCATGAGTTTGAAGGGATTATGCTAGCTGAAATTAGTCAGAAGGAAAATGATAAATTCCAGATGGTCTCAGTCATATGTGGAAGATAGAGAAACCAAGCAAAAGGTCAAGGAAAAGTCAAAACTAGCAAGCTGACCATAGAACTGAGTCACACAGCAAAGAAAGGGGAGGGAGGGGGGCAAAAAGGGGAGGGAAAAACACAAGGGAATATGGTAATGGCTCATGGGTGATAAGGTGGCAAGAAAACTATGGGGATGTAAGAAAAAAATTTTAATAAAAAAATTTTTAAAGAAAGAAAATAGCTCTTCTAAGTAAAAAGAGTTCTAGAAATTCTTGCAATAGTCAGTGCAGAAGCCCTGGTTCATTGTGGACTGAGTGTGCCATTATGGTAGCAGGTCAGCCCATACCAAATGGTCCTGAGTCTGCCTGTCATTCATTGAGGAGAAAAGTCTTGTCTCATCCTCCCAGGAGCTGTGTGACTAGAAGGCTCTGCCCTGGGTTTTCCCTAAACAGCAGGCAGCCTCGCCTTCCACTATACCACAAGCAGTAGATGTACCGCAATTTCCTATAAACAGCATTGGGCCAGGCAACCAGTAGGATTCTTAGTTGAAAGAACTAAGCAGGGAATCAGGTCAAGAAGCCCTAATGAACTACTGTACATTCTGGAGCTATACCCAGAGGGCAGTGTTCCCTGAAGTCACTGGCTCTGTGAGCCCATGGAGGGGTACTCCTTGCAGGCTTGTCGCATACATGCTCCTGCGTTCTACCTGTATTCCTCATGTACCATGGGCTAATGTACCTGTTGTACATTCCTCATGTACCTGTTCCTGTGGATGATATTCTCAGCAACCATGGGTATATTTGATCTTGCAGGTAGTTTTCCAGGAAACTATAACTGTATCAAGTGGGGTCTCTCATAGTCCATAGGAATACCTGGTCTTGAGGGGAGGTGTCCTTGGGGTTTCAGGTATACTTAGACTGCTGGTGAGTGGCACTGTTTCCATGGACATGGTATCTCCAGAGACCACAGTTATACTTGGTCCAAACCAGCATGGCTTCCCCATTCTTCTCAAGACTCTTACATGGGAACAACCTCCCTTATTAAAAATACAGAAGACTGCCAATTAATAAAGGTAGAAGGAATTATAGAATTAGAAAATTCACCATTTTGTAGCCAATGTTGTCATAATTTATTCAGAAAAGATCATGAATGGATGCTACAATCACTGGAATAAAGATACTTAGAGAACAGGATAGTCACACATTCTCAAATCCTGCCTGCCACACATAGCGTTTTGTTCATACAGGGCAATGGATAGCTTTACAATGGAGAAACTTAGGTGATTCCATCTTAAAAGTGATCAAACTTACTGTCACCAGTAACGGGAGAAATTGACAGCATGTGTGCCTCCCAATATGATACACTGTGAAGGAAACATCACCTGTTATGGTATTCCTGCCCAAAATGTTTAGCTTGGATTTAATCATGAGGAAACAATCAGGTGAATCCAAATTAAGGAACATTCTGTTGCCTGGACTTTCCAAAACTACCAAATTCATGAAAGGCCGAAAAGAAGTTGGAGAACTATTTTAACATAAAGGAGTTTTTAAAAACAACCACAGAAAAATAAATGTAATGGAAGATCTTGGATGGGGGTGTTATAAAGATCTTTAAAGGAACAATTGAGGGAATTCGAATATGGACTATATTAGGCATATGTTAAATTTCATAAAAGTGATCATTGCATTGTGTAGTATAAACAGATGTCCTTGTTCTTGAAAGACAAATGCTTAAGTATTTGCTGATGAGGTATCGTTTATGTCAGCAACTAACACACAAGCGTTTCAGAAAGAGAAAAGGAGAGATAAACCAAATGTGGGAAATTGTGAATCTGTTGCAAATTGTTAATCTGTGTCAGGGCATATGAATGTTCCTTGTAAAAATGAACTTTTCTGTAGGTTTAAATTTTCCAAAATAAAAAGTCAGAGAGAAGAAACAATTTTAAAACAAATACAACAATCCTACTGAAATAATGGATCTAGTCAATGATAGTAAATTGCTGTTAAAACCATTATGTGAAAAGCTGATGAAGGCAAAAAGGCTGAAGGGAACTTTAAAATGGCTAGATCTGGATGACAACAACTAAGCCCACTGATTAATCTTAATATTAAATAAAGAAGAAAGACAAAATCATGTGGCCCTGATGTAAAGCCATAGGAAGTTTACATCACCTGTCAAATATTCTTGCCAAAAAATCAAACCTTACACCATGCAATTCTGGAATCTACCAAATTAAAGGGACAGAGAAGCCTGCTAACTGATAACACAGGGGGCATATCAGCAAAATCCCAATGAAGGAAATTCCATAGAACAAGTAGCTTAGAGTTGCTTCAATAAATAAATTGCAGAAAGCAAAATGTAATTTATGGAATAAAAAGAAAACAAACCTGAAGGCCACATCAAACACATACAGTGCGTGGATTGTGATTAGAACCCAATTCAGGGAAATTTGAACACTAAATGGATATTTGATGAGAGTAAGGAATTGTAGTTAATTTCTGTTTAGGTGAGATAATGACATTGTGGTTATGTTAAAGAAGTCCTTAACTTGTAGAAATGCATATTGAAATATTTATGGGTGGGCTGTTTTGATGTCTGTGATTTGCTTCCAAGTAATCCTGCGGGAGATGAAATAAGCTCAGCTGTATCTTGTTAGTTGCGCAACTAGGTGACAGGTACATGGATGTTTAAAAGTAAATTTGAAATTCTCCAGAATAAAAATTTTCAATAAATAAGTAAACCCAAGTCACTCTGATGTTTTCCTAACATTGGAAATGCCAGCGGAAACTCTTCAGTGATGGAGAGGATGGCTCACAGGTAGGCACAGGTGAGGTCAGAGAGAGAACGCTCGGCAGAGGGTAAAGCTGGGGCCATCTTGGGGGTCCAGAGCCTCGTTAGAGTGGAGCGCTGCTTATTCTGGGAAGCTCTGTCTTGTGTTTTTAAGACCAGACTGTTTCCTATCTGACAGAAGAAGCAAAATATGCCCATCCCGGCGGCTCGCTGCCCCAACCAAGATTAAGGACTGAGGTTTGCAAAGGCCAGTGGGTTGAACTCAGGGCAGAGTAAGGAGGTGAAATTAGATGTCTCCTTTTGTGAGGCTTAATCCAGGCGGTGGTCCATGATCAGAGGTCAAGGATGGGGCTGGAGGGATGGGGCATCACAAAGGTGGGTGTGCTCGGTGGAGACCAATGAGCTTCAAGAGCAGGTTCTCTTGGCCTTCCTGCCTCCAGCCTTGGTGCTGCAGTTGTTCTGGGGGAAGGAGACAGAGGCCCTGACACATCTCTCCCCACTCTCATCCTCACAGGGGGGCCCTGCCTGCTTCCTCCTATTCCATTTTTTCTTTCCCATCTCACTCTCTGGCCCATTTTCATTCCCTCCCTCCTTGAAGGCCCGTCCCTCATCTCATCCTCCACCCCCTGTCCTCGGCCCTGCCACACACCCCAGTTCAGGGGCCAAGAGAAGGACAGCTTTTATGTGGCTTGTAAAATTCTATTATATCTGTATTCAAAACCTAGCAGCTGAGAAACACTGGTAATAAGCGTGTTATTAAGCGTGTAAATACACTTCCACTCCAGGGCCTCCAAGGGGTGGGGGCCGGGTTCTCAGCCCGGTGTCTCCCCTGCATGGAAGTCCCTTCCCACCTGCGCCAGCTCAGCCGCGCTCCGGCGGAGGCCAGGTCTGCTCAGGCTCCGAGCGCCGAAGTCCCGCAAAACCCAGACTCTTGAGAAAGAGGGCGGGGGAGAAGGCCGAAGAAAAAAAACATTAGGAAAAAAACTCCCACCCAGAGAGCATTCTTTCTGCAGCACTCAGGAAAAAGGATGTCTCACAGGGGACGGGAAGGCGAAATTTTTTCACATCCAAATGGATTGCAATTTCCCTCCATTTAGCACCTGAAGGTAATTAGCTCGAAGAGACTGCCGAGTGCGAAACACGTTCACGGAACATTAACTCTCACACATTCTCCAGTTGCAGGGAATTAATAGGAAAGATTAAAGTTTAAAGAGAGCAAAATGCCATTACCTCGCCAGCCACCTCTCTCCGCGGCAGTATCCAGCCCCCAAAAACCTTCGGCCAGTGCTGGGGCCGGGGCTCAGGTCTCAGCCTCCAGCCTGCCGGGCTGAGGCTCCTGGGTGTGCCCGTGAGCAGTGCTGGCGTGTACTGAGTGCACGCACGTGTGCAAAACAGGGCGGCTCTGACCCCGCACGCGGCCCGAGCGCCCCCTGGCCGTCAGCAGGAAGTTTGGGGTGGACGGGACAGGTGTGTTCTCTTGCAGGCTGACATCTGGCCCCCGCGTGAGTGGGGGCGCTGGGTAGAGCAGTGCTTGGAAGAGACATGAGCGTAGGTGTGCCCTGCTATTTGGGGGCAGAAGGTGCGATCTGCCAGCTTGGTCCTCAGCAGAGAGATGGAGGATGTCCCTCCCACCCGGGCCGGCGTGGAGGCACTTGGGTGAGGAGATGGAGCTGGCTGTCCTCACTCAGGTGAGACCCATGAGCAGGACACACAAGCACACGTGTGCACACACCACACACACATAGGCTGTCACGGTCACTCACAGACAGCCTTTGTCATTCTGCTTTTTCAAAGTTTATGTAGGCTACAAATGCTAAAGGTTTCTGTGTTGCTTCAGTATTTTAGGAAAACATGGGAGACACACAGAGAGAGAGAGGGGGAGAGTGGGGGAGAGAGTGAGGGAGAGAGAGGGGCAGAGGCAGGCAGGAGAGAGAGAGCGCGCGAGATGAAATTGAGACATGGAAGAATTTATTGCCCAGAAAATTCCATTCTGCTATCTGATTCAAAAAGTCCAGTCCCCCCAGCTTCGGAAAATCTATTTTCCACATTTTAATACCCTGCAGAACAGTCCTCATAACTCATCCGAGTGTGTTAAGCACAGTTTTATTAGATCTGAAACAAATTTTGGTGGGGAGATACTATAGGTCATTAACCATGGAGTAATTTTATCCTTGTTTCCCTAATGATGCCATAATGGCGAGCGAATTTCTTAACTAAAGACCAAAGAACATTTTGAAGGTCAGTTTCATCTGTGAGCTCCTTCAAGCGCTTCTCAGAGAAGATTGGAAAACTCGCCGATTTTTTGAAGAGTCATTAATAATGTGAAAGCTGAAAGCACCCTCCATTTGCGTTCCTGCTTTTTACCTTTTAATTTTATATCGTCCCCGCTCAGAGCCCCGCTCCCACTCCCTCACCCTCCTCTGGACCTCCCGCCCGCCTCCCCGCCCCACGCAGGGAACAAGGCTGCCCAGTCCCAGGTACCCGCTGGCGGCGATGGGGCAGATGGGGCTGGAGGCTGGGAGGCAGGAGAGGTGGAGAGGCCAGAGTCACGCTTGTGGTCAGGGCACCCCACAGAGATGGGGGGCCTTTCTGTATCCCAGAGTGCAGTGCACGGTGCGAGGGTATTGTTAGGCGCATGATGTACGTGCGTGCGTGCACACTGCCTGTGTGCATACGTGTGGGGTCCAGGGCTGGGGTCTCTGGGTTGTGTGCCGGGCACTCCTGGGGACCTGTGGGAAATAGGCTGGGAAAGGGGAACAAACATCAAATTGGGTACAGCGGCCTGCGCAGGGGGTCACTGGGGGACTTGCGCTCTGTTGGCAGGGGATGGGGTCCCCCAGCAGAGACGGACACGGAGTGGAGTGCAGGAGACAATTTATAGCAAGTGTGTGCGCTGGGGGGTGGTGAGTGATCAAGGCAAGAGCCTGGGGTCCCTCCCGCCGGTAAATATCTAGACACCAGAGTCAGTGACCATTGGCCTCCCCGGCCCTCACTCCTTGGTCCCCTCGCCCCTTGTTCCCAGGCCTGGAGTCCCTCATTCACCCTTTTATTCACCTCCTGATGCCCAACACCTTGGTCCTTCGGCACCCCTCTCACGCCAGCCCTCCCCCCTGAACCCCATCCTCCTACCATCTCACCCATCTGGCGGCTCTCATTGCAGGGTGCCCGGCCAGGAGCAGGGGTGGGGCAGCCCTTCTGTGTGTGTGCAGTTTGGGGAGGAGGGGGCGGTGTGGTGACACTCGGTGCTCCCAGATGTGGTGGCAGCGATAATTCCAATTTTATGCCTTTGTTATGGCTTTAATCACTTTCTTTATGCGTTTTGTTCCAGCGATCAGGGAGAGACACCTGATAGGCAAAGAGGATACCAGGGGAACCATTTTTATTTGGAATGTGGTGAGAAGTCTAATTAGAATCTGAATTCTGCTGAGCCTTGAAATGGCCAGCACTTTATCCTGATCGCCTTAGATATTGTTTCGAGTCAATCATCTGTCATGGTGCGGCAGGAGCCCTCTCCCTTCACACCAGCTCCCTCCCGCCGCAGACCCAGCCAGGGCACACTGGGGGGAGGGGAGGCTCTGGGCCTCCCCTCCCAGGGGTGCGTGCCTCCTGGGGTGGGGCCACTGTTGGGTCCCGACTCGCCCACTCCTGGGGAAGTCTGTCTTTGCTGGGGTGCTGGGCTTCAGCTGTGGGACTAGGGGAGGGCAGGAAGAGGGTGCTGAGGGGCCAGTATCAGAACAAGGAAACACTGGGGTGGAACCAACCTGGTCGGAGGCGCCTCCTAAGTTTTCACAGCACACTGACCACCCCGCCAGCTCTCCATCAATGGCACACAGAACTCTTTTCTCCTCTCTGTCCCTTGACATGTTCTGTCTCTCCCACCTGCTCGCCGACCCTCAAACTCAGGCCTCCCGTCGCCAACCCTTCCCTGACCTAGAACTGGCCACACGTTCAGCTGTTTCCCGGAGAGCCTCACTCGAGTCCCTGCCACTGCAAGTCCTGCTCCTGTTTGTCCTTCCTGTCTAGGACTTCTGCCATCTGTCAAGGCCCAAGACTGCTCTCACTTCCTCCGGAAAGCCTTCCCTGATCCCACCATGAGCAACATCCCTGAGAGCTGGCCCGATCAGCCTGGGCCCCTCCTGCGATGTCCCGCCGACGGCTGACGCTTGCTGCCGCCAGCCCTGCAGTCCACTAAGTTCTCCCTGCCTGCAGATGGCTTGCAATTGTCCCCTCTGGTTTTCTTTAACTGTTTTGGTCCGTGTGTGTGTGTGTGTGTGTGTGTGTGCGCGCTGCATCTGCTCAAACCCCCTTTGAGCATGGCAAAACACAAAGTAGAGACAGTACTACTCTTAATGACAACTTCATCTCCCCAACCACACCATAGGCTCCCCAAAGTCTGACCATCCCCCCCCTCCCTGGTCCCAGCTTGTATCTTTCCCAAACCTGCCTCTGCGCACACGGATCGGGCACACAGGGCAGGCTGCACCACTGCCTCCACAGTCACAGATCCACGGAGCCTCCTGCTCCTGCCACCCCAGCTCCCATGCATGCCCTCTGGGTAGATGTGGGCCTTCTTGGGGCACAGACAGTATTAAGGTAAGTGCTGTATCTGGCAGAGAGGGAGGGAAGGGGCTCTAGGGAAGTCCCAGATGGTTAGTGTTTCCTTGCAGAGTCGGGTCCCCTGTGGTCAGTGGTGTGAGTCCTCTTTAAATGGTGGGGGTACTCAATGCCCCCCTGGCCAATGAGTGTGCCCCATACAGCAGAGCGTCCTCACTGGTGGGCAGTGTCTCCTGAGCAGCCGCTGCCCCCTAGAGGTTGCATATGTGGTGTGGTGATGGTCCAGTCCCCCCTGTGGAGAGAAGAGGCTCCCAGGGTGCCCAGAAGACTTCTCAACCAACTCACCTCCCCATCTCCACCCAACTTTGAATGCAACCCTGACTTATTTCTTTCCAGGATGGTCTCTTTCACTGCTTGCACCTCAGTTCTCCTGGACCCCTGAGCTCTGGGTGAGGAGTGGGGGTGCATTAACTGTGGCCTAGCAAACCATGGCGCTTGTGGCCAGGAGCTGGGGATGGGTCCTTCCCCCTCCCAGCAGCCGTCATCCAGAAGGCATGGCTGCCCTGGTCCACACTGATGGCTGGAGAGCCGAGAGATGCAGAGACATGCCCAAACTAGGGTCCTTATTTATAGGGGAAGAGCAGTGTTTGGAAGGATGTAGGAACAAGCTCCCTAGTGGAAAATGGCAATCTGCCATTAACATTTAGATATAAATGAACTATCGATGGTGTGTGTGTAGGGGGGTGTTGTGTGTGTGTGTTTGATGGCGGGTCAGCAGGAAGGGACTCCAGCCCCTGAAGGGAAGAAGCAGGACCCCACACACTTGGTCTCCCCATGCAGAAAGGCAGGGGTGTAAGGGTGGCTGCTGTTTCCTCATCAGGGCAGTGGGGGAGATCCCGCCCCTGGCCCAGGGAGTACTTGTGCTGGGTGGGTGATGGGTGGGAGGACAGAGAAGCCAAAGCTTAAAGGCCTGGCCTCTTCCCATCTCAGACACCCCCGAGGCACTGTCCTCTCCACAGCCAGAGCTTGGCTGCAGCAGGGGTAGATGAAAAGGAGGAGAAACCGTTGGATAAAAAGAAATTCAAAAAAAAAAGTAAGTGAAATATTCAAACTGGAAAGTGATATTATAGAAACTGCAGCCCACGGCTCAGTGCATTCAAATTTATTCAAACTCGGCGCCTGACAGTGATGGATGCAGCAGCTTTTCCCACAATATGGAGAAGGCGCGGGGGCATTTAGGACTGCGGGTCCCCTCCGGGAGGGTGGGGCCCACACCACCTCCCAAGCCTTGCTCCTCCTAAATGGGAAACAAGGTTCTGGGTCCTGCCACCTCTATTCTCCTGAGCCCCATCCACTTCCTACACCCCGCCATCCTAGGGTCCTTGGGGGACGTGGTCATCACTAACCCAACTGCCTGGGGAGACGGCCTAGGGCAGAGGTGGCAGGCCGGGGACCAGGGTGAGCTCCAGTGCCAGGGAACGCTGGCCAGAGTGTCGCCAACATCAGACAGAAGGGCACGGCTGTGGTTTGCAGCCAAATAAATAGCATGAACCCGACATGCCCCCAAGTGGCTGAGACCTGAGGCTCTCAGGGATCTCAAGTCAGGGAGCATCCACCACACGGAGCCCCACTTTCCTCCCCCGGCCAGGTTGGCAGCTGCTCCATCTAGGAGAGGGCCAGGGAGGCCTCTGGAGATACCTGTCTGAGGTAGGTGACAGGATGTCCCTGAATTTGAAGCTCATTCTCACCTCTACCTTCAATCAGTTTACAGATTCAGAGTTGGGGGGTAGAGGGGGACCTATACTGTCAAAATACTTGCAACAATGTTTTAAAATTCAGGGACACTTCCTGATGTCTTTTGCACCCTCACCATCCTCACTGGCCCAGAAGGCCCTATCACACACCACACACCAGGTGAGGCATCTTCCTCCAAGCAGGACTCTGTCTTTTAGTGCCACTGTCTCCAATTGTTCTAAGCTGCTGCCAGGTTAATTTACCTAAAGCACAGCTCTGATTTTGTCACTCCCCTGCTCAAAAACTCTCAATGGCTCCCCATTGTCTACTACATAAAGTACAAACTCCTTACTCCGATGTTCACAGCTCTTTGTGATCTGGCCTCTACCTACTCTCTCTCCAAGCCTTCCCATCACTCTCCTTCAAGCTCATATTTGCAGCCAAATTGGACTCTGAGTGGTTCCCCTGCACCTGCCCACCTCGTGCTGTCCCAGTCCAGTGCACTGAGCGCGTGGTGCTCTCCTTGTGGGGTGGCATCAACCTCGAGAACGCCTACTCATCTCTGCCTGTTCATATTCTTTCTCTTCTGCAAGACCTGATTCAAGTAAAGCCGTCGCTCTGGGCATTCCCCTGTAAAGTGTGCCTGAGAGCTGCTGTTATTATTATTATTCTCCCCAATACTGATTTCCCTTTCCGGTGAACCTTCTAGTCCATTCTACAGCTTTCCTGTTACCATTGTTACTAGTAACAACTTACTGGTCTATAAAACTCTATAAACTTGTTGAGAACCCGGACTAGAGAATATTCACCATGGCCCCTCTGCCTCTCGCCTGGGAAACTCCGTAAACACTTGTTGGGCAATTGAATGACTGTGTGAGTGAACAAATGAACCGATGCGCAGAACTGGCTAGGACCTGGCTGTGTAACATGTACTTGGCTCTTCTGAGCCTCTTGTTCTGGACACTGACCACCTAAGAGTTCCCTGTCATTACTCCCGCCCTCCTGACATGTGTCTAGGTGAGCTGGGACACCCACGTGCAGGTTGCCTGACAGGTGTGTCATCCCTCCAGAGCGCGAAGGGAGTGTGGCAGAGTTCAGCTCTCTCAACTCATCAATCAAAGGGCACTTACAGACAGCTCCTGAGAGGCGGCTCTGGGATCTGCTGGGGTTGAGGGGTTGAGGGATGAGCGCTGCCCTCTGGGGGGGGGGGTCACAGTCTAGTTGCCCCTCACAGACAGGGTCTGCTTCTCCTCTGTGACTCTCAGGCCACAGGGACTCAAAAGACTGTGTGTGACTGGGAATGGGAAGGGACACATTGAGGGGTGGGTGAGCCCCACCAGCCCAAGCTGCCCTGAAAGCCACTTCATCCAGAAGTGGCTGTTTGGTCTCCTTGGTGTGGACCTTACTGGCCTATCGAGACTGGAACACCCATGAAAGGTCTGTACCTGCCGCCGAATTCTCCACTACAAAGCCCAGAACGGCACACCTTTAAACTGCCCAATGGGTGGGGGCTAGACGCCACGAATAGCTGACTAAATAAACGAACACGTGAACAACTAAAGACATGGATGCGCCAAGTGCTGGACAGATGGGCACAGAGAATACGCGCTAGCATTTTCTGAGCATCTACTAGGTGCGGGGTCTGTGCTCCATCCTCTAGCGCCTGGACTCAATCTTCCCTGCCACCCTAGGAGGGGCGACGGCTATGAGACCCTGAAGAAGAGGGGAGCAAAGCAACTCCCTGGCAGATCCTTGGTCCCCTCCCCTAAACTCTGCTCAGAGATGAGCGTGGTGGGGGGCTATTGACAGGTGCGTGGACCCCGGGAGGAGGTCCCCAAATGGGTGGGGAGTATTCTAAGGTCCCTCCACGGCACTGATGGGTCCTCCTGGCTCTGGGAGTTCATTCCTTTTCTTTCTGTCATCCTGGCTTGGGGACAGGCGGGTCAGAAGAGGCACAGCTGATGAACCTGTTTCCCAGGGAAGGGTCCTCCCGGCCCTGCCTTCACCTCTCCTCCATTCAGGGCACTGACAGCCTCTCCCGAAGGGTCCCCGCCGCTGGGGGGCGCCCCGCCCCACCCGCCCCGGCCCCGCTCCCCGGCCCCTCTCCTCGCGGCCCCATACAAACAAGCGCGCTAAACTCCGGGAGATTTACAGCGGGCGGCTGGGCGCGCGGGCCCCCGGCCGCCGGTGAGATATCTCCAAACAGCGCACTAACCACTTTCCATTTTATACCTCACCAGCTTTATAGCATCTTAAGGATTTCTGTGCACGGCTGGCTTCCCGCCCAGGGAAAAAACCCAGCCTTGTAAATAAATACTAAATATATATGAACAGAGACGACAGCGAGAGACGTGGAGGAGGGGGAGAGGGTGGGGGTGCCGCGGGGTGGGGGTGGGGTAGCAGCCCAGGGCCCCGCGACCAATGGAGAGCAGGGGGGCCAAGGAAATATTGGGGTGTCCGAGACAAAGGCGACAGTGAAAAAACAGTTGACAGGCAGAGTGAGGGAAACTGAGACAGCAGCAGAGATGGATGCAGGGAAACAGATGGAAAGGGTGCCACGCGCCTCTGGTCTCTCGTGCGCCCGCGCGGGCGTGTGTGTGTGTGTGTGTGTGTGTGTGTGTGTGTGTGTAGGGTCACAACATTTGGAGCAAAAGAGAACCCACCTCCAGCCCTACCTCCCCTGTCTCCATAATTTCTAGGGGTCCTGGGACACAGGGCAGGGTTATCCCGCCGTGTGCTACCCATGTGGTGTGTGCACGTGTGTGTGCACGCGGACTGGGTGTGTCACGATATGCTCAAGGAAAGAGTCTATGTATGTGTGCGCGCAGCGGTGTGCAGTCGTGTGGTTGGTGTGGGTAGCAGTGCCCAGGTGAGTGCTGGGGTGCTGGGTATGTCAGCAGGGTGGTCATGGGTGCATATGGGGTAGAATAAATGGGGGTGTGAGGAGGGAAACGAGTACTGAGAATGTGCGCAGCTTTGGAGTTACACTGTGGAGGGGTGAGTAGGCATGTATCAGAGACTTCGGGTGTCTTGGGTGGGGGGCATGCGGGAGATGAGCAGCAGGCTCAGGTAAGCCAGGATAGACCTTCAAAGGAGTATGTGCTAGATCTGAAAGCAGGTGTGCATGTGTGTGTTGGGGCCTGTCAGGGGTTGATTTCGAGGTGCCACCAGGTGGTTATACCACCTCCATCCTGTCATCCCCCCACCAAGTCTTTCTGGAGGTTCTGGGACCTTCTTTGCAATGACCACTGGAGAGAGGGTCCCCTGTGCTGACCCCAGGGCCCAGCTCTGAAGTTTCTGCACAGGAACTAGAGTCGAATTGGGGGGCAGGAGGGACCATCCTCTCCCCTCTCAGGGGACCCAACGATCCCTTTTCGTTCCCCCCTTGTCTTCGATATTAAGTATTCAAACCTCATTTACATCCTTATTTTTCAATTTGCTGCCACAGTAGTTTAATTTATTCGATATAATTTCTTTTTCTGAGGGGACATTAATCATTGCCCTGTGCTTTTGGGCGCCTGTGGGATCTCTGCGTGCATGTGTGTGTGTGCTCGAGTGCGCGCACGAGTGTGTGTGTGTGTGTGTGTGTGTGTACACATCTGTGCTGGGGGAGGGGCTGTGTGTCTCTGTGAGTGTGCCTCTGCATCCCTAGGTATCTGTGCCTGTGCACACTTGTGTCTGTGTGTGAGGTGCAATGTGTGTGTGTTGTGTGTGTGTGTGTGTGTGTGTGTGTGTGTGAATCTTTGTGAGAGGGTCCATGACTGTGAGAGAGTTGTGCTGAGCTTGTTGGGGTGGAAGGGTGGGGCGAGGGTGCTGCATTAATCAGGTCTTCTTCTCCAGAGCCCCTCCTGGCTCTTCCCAAGATGCCAGCAAGGAGGGGAGTGGGCAGAGGAACTGGGAAACCCTCAGGAGACCCAGGTCACGCAGTCTGGGCTTCTCCGAGCTGAAAAGTTGGAGTCAAGGGCTCCCCCACTCCAGGACACTCCCAAGGTGGGGGCCTTCCATTACCCCCTACCAAATTTCCTTTTCCCAGAGTGTATTCTCAACCATTGCAGCTGGAAACGTTCTAGAATCCATGGTCTTTCAAGAAAGGGAGAAACCAAGAGAGGCAGAGACAGAAACAGAATAAAAACAGGCAGAAGAAGCAGGCCATGGCAAGGAAGACAGAAAGAGGGGGAAGAGACCAGGAGAGTGATGGAGAGCGGAGCGGGAGAGAGAAGTGAGCTAGCCGCGGTCTCAGCCCATAAAGTCCCTGGAATGGGAGGAAGGGCCGAGAGACTCACATCAGCTCAAGTCCAGTCATGGCTCAGTGCAGAGTGATGGGGGCGGGGGTGGTAAGGGTTAGAGCTGGTTTTCTTCTAGGAGCTGAGTTGAGTGAAGTGACATGGAGGGGCCTTATTTGGAGAGAAGAGGCGAGAGGTCCCACCCGATGTGGACCCAAGGGGCAAGGGAGAGGGAAGAAGAGAGAAAACCCCTCCAAGGGAATATAATTTAAGGGAAGGACTCGAAGGAAAATGTCAAGGAATGTTCCAGGCGCAAGATGGAGGAAGCTCTCCAATGCTCCTGGCCCTACTCTCAGCATCTCAGCACATCTGGACAAGTCCACAGCTTCCTGAGACACCCCCCACCTTATGGTCCCCTGCCCGGAAGCCCTCAGTTTCTCTTCCTTGCCACAGTCTTGGAACTCCCTTTCTCCCCAAAGGTGGGACTAGGAAGAAATGGGCCAGGAATTGATGCTGTTCACCAAGCACGGAGCTGGGATGGTAGCAGGGACATATTCCTTCATCTCCACAAGCACTGGGTCTCCCTGCTAGCGAGAAGAGGAAGAGACCAGACAGACCAGGACTTGCCCCCAAGTCATGGGAAAGTGCAGAGCAGGACTAAACTCAGATCTGCCCCAGACCAAGTGCAGAGGTCTCCCGCCCTCCTGTACTGCCCCCCAGGGCCTGTCGTCCATGCCCCTCCTGTCCTCACCACCACAGTCACTCAGTCAGTGCACATGCGCCTGGGAAACCCCCTGTAGGACCCAAGACAAAGTGGGCAGGTCACTGAGGGCAAGAGCCAAGAGGCTGGGGGCCACCCCATTCAGCAGCTGTTCTCCCATCTGCCCCCAGCTGGGGCTCATGTTCACCCTGTCTTCCCTCTCACCCAGCACCTCTCTGGGAAAGAGGAGGTCACAGCCAGTCAGGCTCAGAGATGGGCTGGCTCTGCCCTGGCGCCTGGTTCCTGCCCCAGGGACCTAGGTCCATTTCAAGCCCAGTTTCAAACAGCTGTGTCTTGCCCGCCTTAGCCTCATCCAAACAGTGGCCTGAGGTCCAGAGGAAGGAGGGAGGAGCTTCTTTCTCTAAAATTCTGAAAAATGGTCTGAAATTGGAAGCCATGGAACCTGACCATTCAGGCGCCTGCCTCAGCATCCAGCCTCCAAACACCCGATTACACAGAGAACCACAGATTTAAACACTCTAATTTCAACTGCCTGCGAATCTGACTGTTCCCAGATAGCCAAGCTCAGGGGTGCAAGGGTCACGGAGGAGCTGGGGCTGGTGAGGAGTATCTTGGGTTGGAAATCTGAGATGGGAGGCGGTGGTGAGAAGGGTGTCTGAGCCCCTCCAGCCTCAGCTCTCAGGCCACACTCCATCTTCCTCGCTCTTCCTGGTGCCCTTCAATTCTCCCCACCTAGAGGGGCCACCCTGCATCCCCCCCCCTTCCAGGTCATCACACCCAGAAACCATCACCCACTCAGGGCAGTGATAACTGGGTGATCTCAACAGGGGGTCTCTGGGCATGTGGGGAGGGGCCGAGGGGACAGGCCTGGGGCCGAGGAGAAGGTAGCGCGTTCATTTGAATAATGGGCAAAATCAAATTAATTCTACATTAAATAGTTGTGAATAAAGGGTTGAAGTCAGCAGTTTCAAACTTGTTTTCCTTAATTACTTTCCGTGTTTAATGTCATTAAGAAGATTAAAAATTCATTAACAAGAGTACTAAAGTGGCAAATCGGGAAAGCGATCACTCCAGGTTAGAAACTCCGCTGAGGCCACACAGTGAGTCTTCCGCAGGGGGGCAGGGTGGGGGTGGGGACCCAAGAGCATGGGGACAGACAAACACACTCATACACTGATATGCAGCAACAAAGCAAACATCCATAATCACGGTGGACACACACACACTCACACACAAGCTTGTTTTTTCTACTCATCCATACCCAGGACTTCTGTGACGTGAGAAGAGTATCAGGGTCTGTGGCTGATCAGGTCCCCGATTCATGAACCCGTCTCCTAAAGAGAATTAAAGATCAAACTTTTGTGACTGGCCATCTATGGCCACAGGAATCAGTGTCTGCTCAGCATTTCACTGTCTTGTCTCCTGGTGCGCCGTCTCTCCCTGTCTCCCTTCCCTGCCCTCCCACACTAAAGGGCTCTCTCAGGGCAAGCCTGATCAGTTTCCTGGGAGGAGCTGCTGTCTTTGAGGCTTAATTATCCTGGAAAAGGATCCCTTTTGTCTCCTCAGCTTATTGGGGGAGGGGGTTTGAGGGTTGGGGAGGGGGTCATGTTTCCTCTAGGGAGATAGGTGGGGAGACAAAGGGTCACCTGGTGGGGAGAAGGTGAGGCAGAAATAGCTGGGGAGGTGGGACCCAAGTGTCCTGGTTCAGATCAGAACCCACTCCCACCCACCCATCTCTAACACCCTCCCACCCTGCCCTTTCTCCCCATCTTCTTGGCTGACCCTCCTTCCTCCCCAATTCCAGACTTAGCCCTCCTTCACTCTGCCGGACACTCCCGGAGTCAGGACATTCCTCCCTGTGGCTGTCACAATCGCTCTGACTGCATTTCTTCTTTCTCTACACCCCAAACTCAGGAACAGGTCCCTGAGGCCTCTAGGCCACCCTGGGTACGTCTGTGCTTTTGTGCCACGGTATGTGTCTGCTGGCTGGTGATGTTTGTGCTGTGTGTTTATGTGCGCGTCTGAGTGTCTGTGAATCTGACTGTGTGAGAAGAACCTTAATCCCAGCTTGAGAACACCATGCTTACCATAGACAAATGCAACTAGATAAGCCTGTAAGATTTCTCTAGAATGAGTTCTCTCATTTTATAGAGGGGAAAACAAACTCTAGGAAGATGAAGTTCCACTCCCAGGAATAAATTCAAGAGAAATGAAAACCAAGCCCACCCAAAAACTTGTAGAAGGATGCTTATCACAGTATTATCCATAATGCTAAGAGGTGGAAGCAAGACTAATGTCTATTGACTAACAAGAACATCAATAAAAGGTGGTACATTAATGCAATGGAACATTATGTGGCCATAAAAAGGAACGAAGTGCAGATTGGTGCTACAACATGAACGAATATTGAAACCATGATGTTATGAAATAAGCCAGTCACAAAAGTCATGCAATGTATGATTCCCTTTATATAAAATGTTCAGAAAAATCAAATATACAGAGGAGAAAATAGATTAGAGTTGCTTATAGCTGGGGTAGGGGTGTGGGGGTGTTAGGGATAAAGATGAGTTACCACTAATAGGCATGGGGTTTTGTGGGGGATGATTCAAGTATTCGAAAATGCCTTGTGGTGAATTATTGGCTCTAATACTTTAAATAAATGAATCTTATAGTATGTGGATTATATCTCAATAAAGCTGTTATTTAAAAAAAGACCATATCACTTGCTCATGGTCACCCAGCAAGGGATAGAGGTGGTGCTGGGTACTAGACCTTGGTCCCTTGACTCCAAGCCAAGTGCTCTTTCTGCAAGCCCTATGACTCCTCAAAAACCTTGCTGTGGAAACTTGCAGGCCGAGTCCTATGTGCATGGGGTAGCCACTAGCATCCAGGCTTTTCTGTAGAGTTGTCCATCTTCTGTCTGTGACCGTATGTCTTACTGTGTGTGGTCTCACAGTTCCGCACAGTGTTGTCTGCGTCTGCCCGGCACCTCTGCTCACTGGCTGGGGCTGTGTGTCCACCTGTGTTGGCTGGCACATCTGGGTGAGCCCTTGACTGTCTGGGTGCCTGAGGCCATGGGACTGCATGGGAGCTCGTGATGACGTGTAGCTGTGTGTAATGTGTGGTGCGTCTTGGTGGGTGCTTGTGGGTTTCTTAATGTGTCAGACTGTAGTCTGGATTCTTCTGGTTCTACCTGTGACATTCGCTTACGCTTCTCTGCACACACAGATGACATATTAGTACTCTGGTGCCCACACGATCCATCTGCGAGAGCCGGCATCTATGTAGCAGGGACCCATGGGCCTGTCTGTCTGAGTCTGTTTGTCTAAATCCCTCCTTCAGACACCAGCCCCAGAAGGCGCCTGCCTCCCCACCTCCCCTCTGACAGCCATGGAAAGAGCGTCACAGTAAATTCATGGCCGCCTGGCTGGGAAACAGGCGGCTGCAATGGAAAGGAAGCGTGGATTTGCATATTGAATTAAAATTAAGAGCTAATTATGCAAATAAATTATGACATTTGGCAGGAGAATTTGCTTCAAGATCATTTATTACGTTCTTTTTATAACAGTGTGAGCATTTAACGGTCAAAGACAATATTTTAAGGGAAAATTAACGCAAGATTATTAACCTAAAAACAATTCCACGTTAATGAGATGGTGAGCTGGTCCCCCCCACACACCTGGGCAGGTCTATGCCTAGGCTGGGAAGGCCTTTTTCTCCTCCTCTCCTTCCTTCCCCCAGTCTGCATGGGGCTAGGCAGGAAGGGGCCTGGGAAGGGATGGGGAGCCTTGGGGTGAGTATCTTCTTAGAAGGGAGATCCTGGCGAGCTGCAGCTCTCACCTGAACTCCTGGTCTAGCTGAGGTCACAGAGAGGATGACCCAAGGCCCCAACTCCAGAGACCTCTAGCCTGATGGTGAAAAACATAACCCTGGTCTTGGGGAGCCCTCATTCTAATGAGAAAGACAGACCCCACCCTAGAAATGACTCTGGGGTTGGGACCTGGAAAGCAGGGGTTAAACGTCTGGTTGCACCCCACTTCAGATGGCTTCCATGTGCTCCTTCTCCAGGTTGCAGAGCCTTGGCTCCCTGACGCCCCCTACGCCCTAGGCACACAGGGACCTGAGCTGTAGCCCCTGCTGGGTCCCTTTCTCCCTGTGACCTAATCTGTCAGCCTAGCTTTCATTTTGGGGGGTGGCAAGGGGAAGGGAAGCTGTGATCTGGTTTTCCCTGGGATTCCCTCAACTCAACCTAAGCAAGCAGGCAGTGAACCCCAAAGGAAATGGTGGGAATTTCCTCTAGGGGCCCCCTTTTCTCTCCCTCGGTGGGGGGCAGGGGCCACGGGGCCACATGCTCTGCCTGGTCTCTGGGCTAGCTCTGTGGTGTGCAGACTCACTTAGGGCAGTCCTTTCTCCACAGCGTGAGCCCGTGCAAGGGAGCCTGAGGTCCCCCTCTGGGTTACTCTGCTGGATGAACACCTTGGTTTCCAGACCCCCGCGCTGACGCAAGCATGCTCTCTGGGGCGTGGGCTGTTGCTATGTCTCTTCACTGGATGCCAGTGTTTGATTCCTCCTGGAGAGGCCATAGGTGGGCCTGCTGTTCCTCATGCTAGGTATACCTCCCGGCCCAGCGTTTCATTTGAGTTGTGCAGGGCTTCTGTGGGGCAGGGGCCAGGTGTGACTGGGGCAGAACAGGGTCAGAAAAGACTACGGCTTTGGACTCAGTAGGCCCGTCCACTCAGAAGTCCGGAGGTCACATCCCCTCTGCCACTTAGGGGCAAGTCCCTTCCCCCCTATGCCAGGTGCCATCTCCACCCTCCTCTGTGCCCTGGAGACCTGCCTGCACAGTTTGCTTCCACTGGCTCCCTTGGGTTTGGCCAAGGGATCACCAGTAGGAGAAGGAGGGGAGAGGGGGGCAGAGTATTTGCTTCCCGGGCTCCCTCCCATCCAGGTACTGCAGATTGCCTGCGTCAAAGGCCACGGCGCTCCCCACCTCTCCCACGGCTCTCCCCGGCTCTCCCCGGCTCCGGTCACTTTTCTCCATCCATCTTGCCCCTTTTGACTGGGTTGGCCATAGTTCCCCACAGTCACTGGCCTTGGGAGGCGGCACCATCATGGGCATTTCTCCCAATGCCTGCCCGTGCCTTGGTAAGTAGTCGTTTTATTTAACTCTCCCCTGATAACCCAATAGAGTATGTTTTATGTTTTCTGTCAAAACTCTTGTTGGTACATTTCCAGAGCCTCTGCTTCCTTATCTGTGAAACAGGGATGAGGATACAGCTGACAAGTTACTAGTTCACATCCAGAGATCATGTGTATCAAGGTGCTCTGTGATTCACAGATCACAAATCCAAGATGCTCGCTTCCAGGTAGAAACTAGATCAGAGACAAGGCTGATGTCAAATCATCTCTGCTATGAAGATTCTGTATGACCTTGGACTAAGTTCCTTCCCCGCTCTGGAACTGGTTTCTCACTGACAGCGAGCAGGGGCTGAACACCTAACATTAAAGCCCAGTCGTTGAGAGTGGCGAGCCTATGTTCATTTCACTGTCGAAGAAAGAGAGTTCAAGGGACTTGCCCAAGGTCACACAGCAGGGCTGTGGCCATCTGCCTGAGAGTCGATCTGGGCTTGGATCCTGGGCGGCTCCTTTGGACCTGAGTCCTGCAGGAGCAGGCGGGCCTGGCCGGAGGCGCCCAGGACTGGGGGTCTGCCCTCAGGTCCACGTGGCTCCCTCTGCCTCCAGGGTAGGGTGGACCATCCCCGGGAGAGTGGTGGGATTATTAATAACAATGCTAATAAGAGAGAGAAAACAAAGCCAGCAGGGCTGGACATTTTTTAAATAAAGAAATTTCCCTCATCTCGTGGTTAATTTAAAAGGTTTATTTCTTGAAATGAATCCTCTTCATCAAACCCCCGATCCTTGAAGATCGGAGGCGACTGCGAGTGCCGGTAATGAATTGATTTGTAACGTGAGCGACACGGCGCCCTCCCGCCCGTGCCCACTGCAGGCCCTTAATCTGCGGTGTTTAAGGAGAAATGAGCTCCTCCATCTCCTGGCCTGAAACCTAGCACTGGGCTCCTGAGCCAGCAGGCAAAGCCCAGGTCCAGGCCCAGCCCCAGCCTCCACTGGGAGGATGTAACAGGGTACCCCCTCCAGGCCTTGGAGAAGGGAGTCAGAAGATCCCCTCAGACCAGCGCCACCACACCAAACTGAGCCATCCAAAGCCATCCAAAGTGACAGGCCCACAGTCACTGGGCAGATACACAGACCCACAAAAATAGTTACACGAGCTGCCGTAAGGCTGCTGTGGACCTCGCTGCAGACCCTACACTGTCACAGAAACAATCTCCCTTCAGGCAGGAGTTCCAGAAACACAGTCATGCAAACCCCCTGTATGAGCTCACAAAAGACATCCAGTCCTACAAACACACCCTGCATTGTGTCCAGAAACACAAGCACATGCACCTCCGGCATGAGACCCACATTTCTGCAGGCATAACAATTAATTTGTGAATAGTTAGCAATGTGGGAGTAGTGGCGTGGTGTGGTAGAAATAACACGGGCTAGTCACAAATCTAGATTTGAATCTAAGTCCCATTATTTCCAATTGTTTGACCTTTTTTCAGCCTCCACTTCCTCATCTGCAGAATTGAAACAACAACATCTCCCACGTGGGGTACTAATACACAGAAAGCTTCATAATGGCAAGGACCTTAGGGAAAGTCTATTGGGGGTTTGGTGGAGCTTGGCACAGAGTAGGTACTTACTAGATGCTAGATAATATAATTATCATCCATGACTCTATCTACACCTATATTTTAAAATAAATGTAGGATAAATGATCACTAGCACAGCATAAGTATTAATAGAATGGTAATTAGATAAAAAGGGAGAAGAAATAATGATCAGGTAATATTTGCATGTGCCAAGCACTGTGCTAAGCATTTTTCATCCCATTGAATCCTCAGCAAACCCATGAGATTATTTTAATAAACATCCATCCTGCAATTGAAGAAACAGCACAGAGAAGTTGAGTGGTTTGATCAAGATAGCACAGCTGGTAAGCGAGAAAGGGTTAGAACGCAGGTCGTCTGACTCCAGGACAGCTTAAGTTGTGGGTAATGCTCACAATCATAGAGCAACAGCCCTGCTCTTAAGAGGGATCCAGATTCCAAGGGGCAGAGCAGTTATACTCGGAGGCAGCCTCCTGGAAGGTCCTATGAATCCTCTCAAAGTCATAGGCCCAAGACTTGAAGACATCTCTGCTGGCAGATCTGTACCAGGTAAATGGGCAGCACTAGCCCGGTGTGGCTCTCAGACCTTTCCCCCTCCCCAGTGTTGGCAAAACCTGCAGCTTGAGGTCTTTCTGTGCTTCTAGTTTCTCCAGTTCACAGTCTCTAGTGCGTCTTTGGTGTCATCCTGGACTTCCATGTTCTGACATAGCTTTAAAGTAGCTATGGGCCTCCCCGGTGGCGCAGCGGTTCAGCGCTGGGTTGAGAAGCTGCCCGCAGCCTCTGCAGTGCCGGTTCGATCCCGGGCTGCTCCCCGGCCACCGAAGGAGGATCCCACATGGCGCGCAGACCTCTCCTGCCGCCCGCTGCTCCCCTCAGCAGTGTACTTCGGTCCTTCTGCCTGCTCTGCTCCCCGCTCTGGCTCTGGTGAATTCTCTCACCCTCCCGCGCTCTGACTGTACCCAGTGCTTATATAAATAAGTAAATAATAAATAAATTTTAAAAAAATTTAAGAAAAAAAATAAATAAAGTAGCTGAACCCAGCCCCCAAGTGCTCTGGGTACATGCACATGGCACAATACTACTCCTGCCTTCTACCTTCCTGCGTTGGTCACTTGTTTTTGCTGCCATGAGGGCTGGGGCCCTTCTCGTCCTGGTACCCTTCCTGCCGGGGGCGGCCAGCTGAGGCGGCTGTCACAGGCTAGATCCATGAGGAGCCTCACTCAGGCTCAAGTCCTCCATACAGCCTTGGGCCAGTCTCCACCTGGGCCCCCTCCCCACCCCGTCCTAGGGATGGTGAGGGCTCGTGGATTCCCCTCCTTCCTGAATGGTCCTCCCGGTCTTGCCTCAGCCCCAGTGCCAAGGCAGCCCCAAGTATTCCACATCTAGCTGGGGAGGCTCGGGGGGCACCCTGGGCCTCTCCCCATCCCTGTGCTGCTCTGCTCATCCACACTTCTCACTCGGAGGGACGGTGCCAGGTGGGCAGAGGGGTTGAGGGGTTCATGCTCCCCTCCTGCAACTTCCCAGAAGAAAATCATTTTTTATAACTTGGAGTCCTGATGGAGCTGTCAAAAGTACATGGAGCCAGCTACATGAACGGTAAACTATCCATCAGTCACAGGCCTGTTTGTTCTCAGACACTATAAACATCACACATTTTTCTTCAAGATAGAAAATAATACTTGCCCCATTACAACCAGGTAATTTGGACCCCACCCCAAAAAGATACTTAGGAGTCACACTGGGCTACTCTCTTCTTGTCTCCCAAGTCTTTTCTATTCTCTCGCTGCCAGTCCCAACTTCCTTGAAGTGTCACCTCAGTTTGCTTTCCAGCTTCCTCTCTATCTGTTTAAGGGTAGACTTAGCACCCCCTCCCCCAAAGGTAAAAATGCTAAGGATTAGAAACATGAAGAAAGTCGCTCTTGAACATGCAGACTGGCCTGGGTTCCGATGTACAGATTCTGGTCCTCTGGCCTAGCACAGATGCTGAGGCCTCTGTGGTCAGCTTCCAGTTTGCCCTCTGAGGGTGTGGGGAGGCCCCTCCATGCCCACCTGGCACTTGCCCACTGGTCGGGGGTGGTGGGGGTGAGGAAGAGGATGCATCCACCCTTTCTGGTGAGACTGGCATTCCTCTCCCCTTGCATACCAGGTGTTCTGGACTCAAGGGAATGAAATGTGTCATAGGAACTCAGGTCTTTTTCTGGGTAAGCTGAAAGAAACTGCAGCTTCCTCTCTTACCTCCAGCCTCCCTCAGCTTGGTTTCCATAAAATTTGAGCTAAGACAGTGACACCCAGTTGCCAATGATAGATACATAGGGATGAATGGCTAGAGGGGGAGAGAGGAGGGGAGAGAGACAGACATGGATACTGACATGCAAACATGCCCAACATGCACATGCCCACGTTGATCACAGAAACATATTTTTTAAAGATTTTTTTTCTTATCTATGCATACAAGTACTAGGGTGTAGCAGGAGGTATGGGAGGTGAGAGGACCCACCAGAGACAAGAGTGGGGAGCAGAAAAGGCAGATCTACTGAAATACATTGCTGAGGGGAGCAGGGGTGAGACAGGAGAGGTCTGCTGCACCATGTGGGTCAGCTCCCTGACTGGGGATTGAACTCATGTTGCAGTGGCTGGTTATAGCTTGACAGTGCTGAGACTTAACCCCTTGTGCCACCAGGGAGGCCCCAGAAACACATTCTTTTTGGAGTGAGGAGCAGAGTCTCTGTAGTCATCCATTAAACCTATTTGCTCTGCTCCTCTCTAGATGTGTGAACTTGGGTAAGTTAGTTGACCTCACTCAGCATTCCTCAACAGGAAAATGAGAATAACAATTGAATCTACCTTATGGGCTGTGAGGATTGGATGATGGTCACAATTAGTACAGGGCCTGACATAAAGTGTTCAATATCTGATTTCTATTACCATCACATGATATACATTTTGCACATGCTTACAAGCACTTATGTTAATCCAAACCTCCTTTAAATTTGGATAATGCACATACATATGCAAACATGCAACATATAGGTCAACACACAGAGGTGACAGAGTGGTGGTTAGGAACACATTCCAGAGCCAGACGGTTCAAAGACAAGTTCTGACATTTATTAGCTGTATAACTTGGAGCATTATTTAACCTCAGTCTTTCCATCTATAAGGTGGAAACAACAGTACTTCCTTCTTTGCAGGATTATTGTGAAGGTTAAATCAGTTCATACTGACAAAGCACTTGAACTACCTTGTGATGCACAGTAAACACTGTGTTTGATAAACACAAATAAATCTCACACCTTTCCAGCTTATACCTGCCTGACTCCTAGAGTTTGCAAAGCACTTTCATTGCATAATCTTTTTTTTTAAAAGATTTTATTTATTTATTTATACAAGCACTGGATACAGTCAGAAGCGCAGGAGGGTGAGAGAATTCACCAGAGCCAGAGCGGGGAGCAGAACGGGCAGACTGACGAAATACACTGCTGAGGGGAGCAGCGGGCATAGCAGGAGAGGTCTGCACACCATGTGGGACCCTCGCCGGCCAGCTGGGGATCGAACCAGCGCTGCAGAGGCTGCGGGCAGCTTCACAGCCCAGCGCTCAACAGCTGCACCACCGGGGAGGCCCTCATTGCATAATCTTACGAGAGCTTCTTAATAATCTGAGTCAGGATTACAATTATCCCCATTTATAGATGAGAAAACTGAGGCAAAAGAGGTCAGTGATGTGTACGAAGCCCGGCAGCATGCAAGTAAGGGAGTGGTGGAAATTCCAAGTCTCTCGGCTTACGTACATTTCATGTTCTTCACCCCAAGCAACATAACTCTAAGTGTGTGTAGCTGTGCCTGCCCAGGAGGCTATCGCTGCCTTTGTATTGCACTCACCAGCCTTCCTGCACCCCTTCACTGCTACCATCCCTTCCTAATAACTCCTCCCCACTGGCAATAGTAATCAAGCCAGCAGTTCTCAAAGTGTGGCCTTGGGTCTACAGCATCAACATCATCCAGGAACTTGATATAAAGGCAAATTCTCAGTTTCAACTTCAATGATTGAGTCAAAACTGTGGGTGGGTCTCAGCAATAAGTGCTATGGAAGTTCAGGAGAATAGGGTGGGCTGGGAAAAACTTCCAGAAAAGGAGAGACTCAATCCTGGCCTTGAGTGATGGGTAGAAGAAAAAATCACGAAGTCCACATGAGCACGGCTGGTGACGGAGGTGAGAGTGTGGCCTACTGGAGAGGGCTTGGGGGGAGATGAGACTGAAGCCCTGTATCTTTTGGTCTCTCCGGAGCATCCACCCTGCTAACTGATCTGTCCTTGGGTAACTAGAAAGAGGTTTTGTGGGGATTTCTACTCTGAAGACTGACCCCTGCAGGCTCAGCGCGTTCCTCAAGTGGGGGGTGCCCTCCTGTCACCACCATCACAAGATTTGCCCCCTACCTACAAGCCCCCAGCCCTGAATGACTGGGGGGGGGGGGGATCCAGCCTCATTCCCTTCTGAATTAGAATCATAATGTGAGGGGTATCAGGCAAGGGGGCTGGGGCAGTTGTGGCCTTCTCAAGAACCCACTTCTCTGGGCCCTGAGCCAGGCCCAGCAGAATCACCGGCACAGCAGGACCCAGCATGGCGCTTCCCCTGGTGCACCGGTGTGTGCAGGCCCGGCTGGGAACAGTCCAGAGCGAGCCAGCCAGGGGCTCCAAGGCTGGAGAGGAGCAAGCTGAATCCCAGCCCCCTTGCAAGCCCCCTGTGTCCTGCCCCGGGCTGCCACTAGGAGGCTAATGAAAAGAGAAGACGCCGGCCGGGGCTTAGGCCAGCAGGAGACAGGGGACAATGTGAGGCAGGAGGGGGGGCGGCCCTCAGGCAGGGACAGACAATGTCCCCATATGGGAAGCAGATGGAGCCGCCCCACCCCCCTTGGTCCTGGGGCCTCCGCGGCGCGGGGACAGCACGCACGTCGGGGCCTGGGTGGTGTGTGACCGGGAAGACCAGCCCTCCGAGCTGCTGCGCAGGAAGAGGAGCAGAAGGAGGTGAGCTCGCAGCTCCCCCTGAGCCCACAGCGGAGGGCGGGAGGAGCTGGAGCCCCAGCCCACCCACGGCACTCTCGGCACACAGCACACGCTCTGGTTTTTCTAAATGCTTATAAAAATCACAACATAATACCTGCCCCCAATAAACCAGTAAAACAATACAAAAGTACACAAATTGAAATGGGAACCTTCCCCTACTGCTGGCAACCCCATCAACTTCCTTTTATCAGAGGTTAATTGCTAATTTTTTTAATTGGAAAAAGGTAATACCATTTTTAGGTCACCATTAAAATCTGGTGTTTGGACAATCTGATGTCACTGAATACTTCTCGCTACACCTGCCAATGTCGGACAGGCCAGCTCGCTCTTTTGATCCAAAGAAACCAACAGTGCTGTTTCTAGCTTTAATTACATTTTGCAAAGCAAAACATAATAGCATTTTTCAGTGCACAAGTATCTGAAGATCCTTCCACTGTACAGTTTTGTCCGCAGTACACTTTTGTCAGAGAGGGAAAAGGTAAGAAGCCCGTACTTACCCCTCCCAACCAGAGGCAATTATTTTTAATACTGGCTTTGCCCTCAAGCAAAAGCCACTTTCTATTTAAGTCCCAGGTGGACTAGTAGCCAGACAGCAT
Source organism: Talpa europaea (assembly GCF_964194135.1). NCBI lineage: Eukaryota > Metazoa > Chordata > Mammalia > Eulipotyphla > Talpidae > Talpa > Talpa europaea. Next base: position 20,622,122 of record NC_140077.1, on the reverse strand, counting down.
CCTCAAGCCTGCAGAGGGCAGCTGGGACAGACACAGAGCCTGGGACCCCAGTTTGGAAGTGGTTTGGAAGGTTCTATTTCTAGGAGACTTAACTGTCTCTCCAGAATTTAAGAAATCTTGTCTTTATTAATGCAAACCCCATTTTCAGTTTTCTAAGTTTCTCTCTGCCTTTAAATTTTAGTTCAGCTTTTAAAAAAAGAACTTTGGATTATTTGGTTTTGTTCATAAATTATTTTTGCTAGTTCAATTTTCTTGTTTTGGCTCATAAATTATTTTTGCCAGTAATCAAAGTGTGTGAATGAAATCTTTAGCTGTTTGCAAAGACACAAGGGCTGGAGTGTTTTGAGCATCAGGCCCAGCAGAGTTGCTCCCTTTCCCTCCAGATGAGAAAACCTGGATATCAAGCAGGGTTCTGCTCTTCCCTGGGACAGCTTCAAGGGACAGTTTCTCTGGGGCTTGAGATGATACTAGTCTCTTCCCAGAGGAGGCAACTGTCAGACCTCTTCTAGGCGCATCAGTCAATACGCACTTGTTTGTGAGTGATGGGAACCCAATTTGGAGCATTGTAGCAAAGAGCGAGCTCTATGGGAAAGGATGTGGACATTCTGGATAATCAAAGCAAGGTTAAGTAATCAAAGAGCAGGAAGGACAGACTTAGCACAGAGCCCTAAGAACAATCTGAACAGGACCTAAATAGATGCTCTCTATCTCTGGGGTTTCACCTGCAGCTCTTAGTCCCAGGAAAGGAAACCTTCCCTCTCAGTTCTAGTGCGAAGATCGTAGAGAAGAACCCAGGCTGGCCCCCACAGGTTAGATGTACAGTCCAGAACTAGGTGACTCTGGCCAGGGGTGGATAAATTCAGAGTCCCTGGGAGCACGTGTTGGTCTCCAACAGGAGAGACCACCATTCCCCATGGGACTTGGCCAAATGCCAGGTGTCTACTATAACATGTCAGTTCCTAAAATCTTCCCAAGTGTGAGAGATAAGAATTGCTATTGTTCCCATTTTACGAGTGGGTAAAATGAGACTAGCAACAAAGACTCATTAGTCCTAGAACCTAGATCCAAAGCCAGATCTGTTTGACTCCCCAGTCCATGCCCTTGACATGTCTAATGCCGATTTCATCCAGGGAAGAACAAATAGCAAGTCAATGTGAAACATCTTTCTAGAAGGCCAGCTGCTCATTAGGCACTATATAGGCTAAACTGTGTGGGGAATCATGGGTGGGTCAGACAGGGGGTTACATGCAATGAGAAAGGAATCACAGAGGTGTCACTTCTCATTAGATGACCACAGGGGAGGTAGCATTTGACCTGCTCCTTGATGGGTGAGTGATAGTACAGCAGGCAGAGATTATTGGGGTTTAGTGGGGTATTTCCAGTCAAAGGGACCAGCGTGAGTCAAGAGAGAGATAGGCCAAAGTGTGAGATGTATTTGAGGAACACAAACAGGCCGCCTTGGTCAAAGCTTAGGATAGGAACAGGAAATGAAGTAGGAATGAAACTAGAATAATTGATTTGTGGCTAGCCTGTAAGAAAAAAAAATTATGTATTTTTAAAATTGTGGTAACTTTGGTTTACAACAGTGTCTATGACTGAGAGGGATAGGTTCCCAGCTCGTCAGGGTATCTCACCACCCCCCACCTCCCCCCCCAGCACCAATAGTCCTTCTCAGTATAATCCACTGGGTGTGGTCAGTCTTGACTGGAGACAAAATCGCCCAGAGGTTATGGGGTCAGACTTTGGGTCCTCAGCCCAGGACATCTGATCTTGGTAACTTACTTAGGTTCACTGACCCTCGGACTCTCATCTGTGGAACAGGGTGAAGTAAAAATTGCTACTCCTTAGGAAATAATATGGGAAAACAATGCCTGAAGTGGAGTTCTGAGCAAGGCTGTCACATGCACGTTCTCTCTGGCTGCCATGACAAAGAGCTACAGACCAGGCGGCTTGGCTTAAAACAACAGAAGCGTAGCTCTGCTGCTCAGAGCTCCAGAGGCTCAGAGGCCGGAATCCAGGTGCCCACAGGGGCGTGCGTACTCTGAGTCTCCAAGGCAAGACCCTTCCTGGCTCCTCCCGCTCCTGGCAGGCTGGTGTCTGTGGGCGGCAGCAGCAGAGCGCCGGTCTCTGCCGTCATCTCCACCCGGGTCTGTCTCCTCTTCTGTAAGTCATGTTGGGTTAGGGCCCATCCCGCTCCAGTAGGACCCCATCTTACCAGACATCTTAATCACCTCCACAAAGACCTGACCGCCAGATAAGTTACATTCACAGACAGCAGGCAGGAGTCAGGACTTTTGGACAAAGGTGTTTTGGGGGTGACATAACTCAACCCATAGCAGACAGAGTCTGTTATGCTTTGGATAGACGGGCTTGGTAGGACTGAGCGGGACAAACCATATCCTAGAGAGACAGGCGGCCAGGGAACCGGGAGAGAGAATCTGATTCACGATGCGGGGGTGAAGATTTGACAGGGCCGGAGAGTGGTTAGGGTGGGAGGGCTGAGGTGGAGGGGAAGGGAGAGGGCAGGTGACTGTAAGTGGAAGGAGGAGGAATGAGGAGGCTCTCGGGAGGGGCCATTAGACTGGGAGCTCCTGGAGGGCAAGAATGCGTGTCCACTTGGCACCCCAGAAGCGTGGCACGGCGTCTGGATAGGGTGAGTACTTGAGAAATGCACCACAGAAATGAAGGTGTTCTGTTGTGCACATGGTGAATTTGACATATCCGCTGAAACAGGCAGGTTGTTTTAGTAGATGGAGTCTGGGGTTGGAAATCTTAATTGGGTGCTCATTTCCAGAAAGATGACAGGGTCAAGCTGGAACGGGTAGAGCAAATGAAAATGCAGAGAGGGGAAAGAAGAGGTTTGAGGGGCATTGTCATATTGAGAGACGGGAGAAGACAGAGAAGCTTGTAGGAGGCCAGGAAAGGAACTTCAGAGATGGAGGGGGGGGAGTAGAAAGGTGCAATGTCATGGAAATCTAGAAAGGAGACTATTTCAAGGAGGAGGGGTGGAGCGACTGCCAAATGCTGCAAAGGTCGAAGAGAAGAAAGACTGAGAGGAGCCTGTGGATTTGCTAATTAGGAGAACAGCAACACTGTCCCTGCCTGGTTAGGGCCAGAGAGGGGAGGGGAGCCCACTGGGGCAGAGAACCTAAGAAGAGAGAGCCTGTGTACTCACACCTGTGTGCACATGTACGCGTGTGCTTGCGTGCACACACTCTAGGCCGCTTCACATCTGTGCGGGCCCGTTCAGTCTGTGAGACAGAGCAAAATCAAAGACAGAAGCAGAAAACATGACGGGGTCTGCGTGTCAGGAGTTTGCAAGTGGGATGGCGACTAGACGTGGCGGTAGAACAGAGACAGAGCAGAAAAAGGGAGAGCAATTGTCAGTGCCAGGTGAATGAATCTTCCTGAGACTGGAGTGGAAGCAGGGAGGTGGAGGGCAGCGATGCCCCAGACAGATGGGGCGATGCCCAGGCCAGTCCTCATATTCCAGTCCATTTGTATGGGGTGGAGTCTCTGTGCCATCTGCCCCTAGCTGAGCCCCCACTACTGTCAATATTGCTCATCATTGTACCCCCAAGGCCCCAAGCAGTGTCTGACACACAGGTGGTGCTCAGTAAATACTTCTGATCTCAAATAACAATGACAACATCACCACCAGCCTAGATCAGTTAGGCTCCTGCCATAACCGGCACTCTGTGTTTATCATCTCACTAACACAACACCTCCATGGATAGAGACTATTATCACCCCCACTTAGCAGGTAAATAAATAGGAGTTCTAAAGGATATATTAAGTTTCCAAAGGCATTTCAGATAGGAAATGATAGAGACAGGATTTGTTTTTTTTTTTAATAGTTTTTTTTTTTATAGAGGCATGTTTTTATTTATTTATTTATTATATTTGTTTGTTTGTTTTGTTTATACATGCACTGGGTACAGTCAGAAGCGCGGGAGGGTGAGAGAATTCACCAGAGCCAGAGCGGGGAGCAGAGCAGGAAGAAGGACCGAAGTACACTGCTGAGGGGAGCAGCGGGCGGCAGGAGAGGTCTGCGCACCATGTGGAATCCTTCTCCGGGGCCGGGGAGCAGCCGGGGATCGAACCGGCGACGCAGAGGCCGCGGGCAGCTTCGCAACCCAGCGCTCAACCGCTGCGCCACCGGGGAGGCCCCTAGAGACAGGATTTGAATCCCAAACTGCATGACCCTACAATTCTCACCCTTGACTAAAATGTGTGAGCCTGGTATGGCGGGGCAGGGAGGCTATGTGTGTTCTAGCTATTCTGCCAGTGTTCATGGCTGTCCACAGTGCATGCATGTGCAGGTCCGTGTGTCTGTATGTGTGTTCCTGTGTGAAGGAGTGTCTGTGTTCAGTTGTGCTCTCATGGATGTGAGTGGAGGCTTCCCATGACCTCTCCTAGGTTGCAGCTCCCCAGCTTATTCAGCTTGAGGCAGTGATTTAGCTCTCACAGCTCAATCCTGAGCTCACCTACCCTTCAAAGGACCCATGCAGGATCCCCCCCACCCCCCAAGCTTCTGCCCATAATGCTCCTTCCTTGTTTAAAGGGGCCAGTGGGTTTAATGATCAGTTACCCTCTTGTCCATATTGTCACCCAGAGGGAGCCTAGATGGCATGGCACTGCCCCCCCCCCCCGCCGCCCTGCCCTGAACCCACGTATTCTTTGGTGGATTAAGGAGGAGAGACAGGACCCTTCAGCAAAGGGGTCTGAAGGAGGCCAGCTCCAGAGAAGTCTGCAGGGAACTTAGAAGGACCAGACCTTGTGAGTCTCTATTTCCACAAAGATGGAGGCCTGCAGGCAGAAAGAACCCCCTCTGGCCACCCCTTCCCCAGCCCTCTCCTCTCCAGTTCCTCCAGGTTCTAGAAGGTATTGGGATGAGGTCCTGGTGCCAAAAGGCCCCTGAGGTGGGAGATAGTGCAGGTCTGAATTCTTATTGTCATGCACTTGAAAATATGTGTGTCTGTATGTGTGTGTGTTTCCACTTTCATGTGCTTTGTTCATCTACCCTCTATGTACCTGGCTGTGTAACACAGCCCATAAATATGCATAAACATGTGTGGGTTCTTTTGTCCCTCCATGCCCATATATGGCTGTATATGCCCATGACCTGTCTATCCACACATATGTCCATCTAGATTGGTGTGTGTGTGCATGTGTGTGGGTGCATGCACAGCTGTGTGCATGTGTATGGGGGGTGTAAGTCCTGCTCTGTCTTTGCCCTTCACAGTTGTCAAGGGCAGCTCTCTCTCCATCCTGCTCTGGGTCCTGAACTGACTTCCTTCCTAATGCCCCGGGAAGGAGCTGGTCTCTCTTAAAGAGTCGAGGTTGCACGGAACTTCTACCCCTTCCTCTTCTCTCTGAACCTCAAAGGCATGGTGACTCAGGCACCAAGTTATGGATCCCTAACCCTATTTCAGTCTTTGCTCACTAGGACCCCCACCTCACCCCACTGGGCTCCCGCAGCTTCATTGTCTTGAATCTGGGTCTCCTCGTTGTCCACACTACCCTCAGCAGGTCCTCACTGCCTGCACCCGGAGCCCCAGAACCTAGTCCATTCATTTTCTGCCACCAACTTTTGCTGAATCCCCCCCAGTCCCACTCAGACCAGAAGCTACCCTACATCCCTTTAGTGACACAACCTTTGATGTAATTTTCTTTGGCGATGAACCCCAGAGCATTGTGATGCCGAACCACCTGTACTATTCGCCCCACTGCTCCTTACCTCCCTCCTTTCACTCAAGCATCTGCCCCTCAACCTAACTTCACTGGTTCTGGCCCTGGGAGGAGAAGTCAAGGGCAACTATGCAGTCAGTGGTCCCCGTTATGTCAGGACTCAGAACCTAGGGAGGGGACACTGAGGGCCTGGGGCTTAGAGGAGGGACAGGAAGGAGTAGGCAAGGAGGAGCTGAGCCTGGCGGAAAAGAAATGCTAGGACTCAGGTCCATCCGCCTGCAATCCCCTGCCCCTGCAACACACACACTCACACACACACTCACACACACTCACCCTGTTGGAAGGTGACATTTGCTATTAACCTTATATTGGGCCATTTTGTAAATCAATGTCACTTACATTTAATAACAAGTGTAATCAAAGGAATTATGCAAATTTAATTTGATGCTTCTTGAATTATGCAAATCTGCGGTGCACATAATGTTCTCTGACATGTGCCCGTTGGAGAGAGAGAGAGCAAGGGAGAAAGTGGGGAGGGGGTGGGGGAGAGAGGCTAGGACTGGGACTGGGGGGTGGGCTGGGATGGGCACTGGGGGAGAGGAAGGTAGGGTGGTGGAGGGCAGTGGAGCAGCTGCGGCCCAGGTGCTCTCCATCATGGCAGAAGAGGTGGGCAGGTCTGGCACCTCCACCTTCTCCCTGTTCCCACTTCCGTTCCAGACTTTTCCCCCCTCCCCTGCCTTTGTCAGCATGACCTTGATGCTCACTTGTCCTCAGTGTCTCCTTCTGTGAAATGGGAGTGGCCCAAAAGTGCTGACAGCTCATGGGCCCCAGCCTCCCGATATCAGTTCCCTACGAGGTCAGCCTCTCAGTCCCCAGCCTCGTGGCAAGGTCACCCGTCTTTGCACTAGGCAATATGATTGTCATTAATGCTCTTAATGGTCTTGAGACCCTGGCAGAAAAAATGATACCACCTCCCATGTGACAACAAAGCCTGCTGACCTGCTGCCAAGCACATATTGTGACAACCCTAACGTGGTGATGATACACTGATGTCGACACACACATTTATATCCACAGTGACACCGTCACACACACATGCTATTAAAAAGGTATAAACATACCCAATGAAAATCAAACATGGATCCAGTTACTCCAGGGGTCTACATAAAGGCTACAGAGATACAACCACTTAAATGCACACCTAACACATGAACACCGGACATACCTCGACCCAAGGGACACTGATTCCTAGTAGATTACCCACCACAACACACACTGAGGCTCGTGGCCAAACACACTAACACACATGAACATACAAGGCACATTCTCACCCACATGCCCGCACTCACTCCTGAGGCAAGCTCAGGGATCCAGGAGGCTCCTAGCTGGAAGGGCGCCCCCTTCACCCGCCAGGCCCTCTGGGATGTTTCTTTGACCCTGCCTCGAGGTTGGCTGGAGTGGGACAAAGCTCATGACTCCCTGAAGAGAAGTGACTGCAGTGAGAGGGAACAAACTGGAGGGGAAAGACGACCAAGCCCACAAAATGTTCCCCAAATTCTGGGTGCCGGTTGGAGTCACAAAGGACATGTGGGGAAGCTGCATCAGGGGCCGGGTGTGGGCCAGCTCCCCCCAACCCTCACCTCTTTCACAGTTCCAGCCACCACTAAGGCCCCAGGCCCTGTGTGGCAGAGCACCATTGGGCCCCTCCTCTGTGAACAGCAGGGACAGAGAAGCGGTCTGTCCCTTCCCTGAGATGCCAGCTGAAGCCTCAGGGACAAGAGCTCTAAAAGGATTAGCCATCATCATTATTCCTATTTTCCTTCCCGTGTAAGTTCTGTGGTGGGTTTACCAATGATGTCTTCTTTCTCTCTACTTCTCAGTCGCGCCCTCACGCTTTGGAATCCAAATCCTGTTGCTGCAGAGCCAGCCTTTTGTACTGCTGATGGGATCAAGTGACCTGGGTCTAGTGGGCTGGGCGTCAGGAGTTGGGGTGTATCTGTGAGTGAGGGTGTCACATCAGCAGTGTGCTTATACGTAGTGTTACTATGTGTTTGTTATGAGTGTCGCTGTGTTTCTCTTGTCATCCATGTGTCATTGGTCGTTTACACGTCCTTGGTTAGAGAATGTTTGTGGCTGCTGTTCAGTTTATCGTTTCTGCATCAACACACCCGAGCATTGTGTTTCAACACTGTTTTCCTCTTTGTCATACCCTGTGATGGTCTCGCCCTCCCCTGTGAGTCAGCACGTTTGAGCTGTTACAGAGGTGTGTCCCAATACGTGTGAACCAATGACCACTTGGATGTCATGACCTGAATATCATCACGTTGGACCTTTTACAATAGGTTTCCTGTGTGCTACCATGTTTGAGTTGCCACAATGTGTGTGTCATCACCCCGGAGCCGCCTGAGGTCTGAGTTGATATAACGTGCGCCTGACTCGAAATAACTGTGTTTGAACGTCCCCGGTGTGAGTGGCTGTGCTTGACTTGTCATCGTGTGTTCTTGTGAGCAGGCATGTGTCAACAGGCAGAATGCAAGTCGCCGTGTTTGCATTGTCACCCCTAGTATATCACTGTACTGCACTGCCATCCTGGAAGGCTGCGTTCATGGTCAGATGTAAGAGTTAATCAGGGGTGTCGTTGCATCCCCAGTACCATTGCATATAATCCATCTTGAGTTGATACCATGTGTGCAATTGTGTCATCGTTCTATTCACTGTCCCCAAATTAGGGGGGTATTGTAAAGTTTGAATGATGGTAACGTATCTGTATGTGTGACTCCACATTTGAGTTGTTACAGGTTATCTCTGGGTGACAATGGATATGCACTCTAACAACACGGTGTGCGCCAGGGGTTGAGCCGGCACAGTGTATGTGCCATCATGTTAAGTGCCACATTGTCACATGTCGGTGGTGTTACAATGTGTGTCTGTGTGAATCATGTTCCAGTTCTCACAGATTGTGACTGTATGTCACCAGGCACGTCTTCTGCATCTGGATTGATGTTACAGTGTAGACTACATGTCTGTGAAGATCATGTTTAAGTTGTCACTGTGAGTTGCCGTGTTTGAGGTGTTACAAAGCCTGTTGTCAGAACTGTGGAGTATATTAACATGTGTGGGTTGTCAGGGTGTATGTGCGTTGCCATGTTGAAGCATGGCAATGTTTCACACTGCAGGTTTGTGCACTGTGTCTGTGTGTAGCTGAACATGTTTGGAGTGTCTCTTAAAATGTGTGTGCTAACCCACTTCTCAGCAAGGGTTCAAAAGTGAAAAACTAGAAATGAGAGGGAAGAGGGGGAGGTGGAAGGAGGAGGAGGCTGGGCCCTAATCAAGATGGGGTGGGATGGGGGCTGGTGGGGGTTAGGGACAGAGAGAGCTCTAATTGGCCCGCGGTGAATTATTCACATGTATAATCCTCGCAAGATTTCAGCGCGGGCAGTGCCAGTAAATGCTGTGCATGTTTAAAAGTCATTTCCATAAGTAAGTGCAATTTCTCTACTGTTTGCCCCTGTTTAATGAAGTGAAATCTTGTTTGCATTCCTCCCAATTTCCCAACGAAAGGCGCCCAACCGTTCGCACCAAAATTACACCGCCCAAATTAAAACTCGGGCTCCGAGGGAGGTGAGGGGACGGCAGCATTGGGCCCTTCTGGGAGGGCCTGTGGAGGGGTGGGGGGCAGGCGGGAGCTGGGCTGGGTTTTTCAGCTCATTGCTTCCCTGTAGTTTTGCAATTTCAAGTGCCCCCCATGTTTCCAGCCCTCACTTGTCCCCTTCATGTTCTTGCTCCCCTTTGCCTCCCCCTACTTTAAGTGAATCCCTGAGGTCAGGAACTGGGTATGATGTCGTTCATGTATATGTAAATGCGCCCCTGTATGCGTTTATACGCACGGTCACGTGTGTACTTGTGTAATTGTGATAGACAGTCATACACGGTGACACCTAAAGCACAGTGATTCATCCACACAGTGTAGCAACAAAACCACAAATGGGCACATGTGTGTAGTTACCTATGCATCTTTGCCTATGCATGTATGTGGACTTGTGCACAAATGCAGCTCTGTGTTGGGTATATTGTGTGTGTTGATGGTGAATATTATGTGAATGATATGGATGAAGACAGAGAGGACCAGGGAGATAGTGGACATTTGTACAATTTCTCTTCTGTCCACAGTGGACTACTTAGCTCTATTGTTCCGATCTACTCCTTTCTGAGAGATATGTGGTAAATTCCCCAACCACCCAATGGTCAATTGCACTGGGACCCCAGGATCAGAGGAGCCATCTCTTTCCCTTCCAAACCAAACAGTGCCCTCTGGTCTTTAAAGAACAGCTAACTAACTGGCCAGCTACGACTCATAGGTGGCATGTGAACAAAGGAGTTCCTGAGGAGGCTGGTAGGAAGACCCCTCTAGGCTCAACTCCCACAAAGCTCTACCCACTTTCAGTGCCAAATGCCCACTGCATGAGGGTCACTTTGATGTGGAATCTAGACTAGAACTGCAGATCACCCTGATTTGGGTTAGCTGGAAAAATTTTAGGGAAAAAGGCCACCCAGTGATCTCCCTAGAATCCCCACTAAGGGCTCTTGAGGTTTGAAAATGCCCCGGCTCTGGAGGTGAAGGAGCCATAGCATGGGGCCCGGTGTGAG